>NW_011888785.1:15553858-15671991 GCF_000151845.1 Pteropus vampyrus
CATCCACACCACCGCAGTGTCCAGTGTGATTTCTATGTCAGGGAGAATAGTTTCCTCCTGAGGCTGGAGGAGACTGGCTCTCTGATGCCCACATTTTGGCATTTTTTCAGCTGCCAGAGCATTGAGGGGCCTTTCTTAGCTGGCGTGGGGACCCTGCTCATTGACCAGGTGAGCAAGTAGGGTCTCCCACTTCTGGCTCAGACCACACTCGGGAAGGGATAGGGCTAAAAGCAAACATAGAAAGATACTGGGACTCCTGGAGCAAAGCTGGTGGGGCTGGGGGTGGGGGTGGGGGGATTTTTCCAGGAATTTTTGAATTTTTTATTCTAAAAATTTCAATGGTTTTAATGCATATTACAAGAAGAGATCAAAGTTGTTGGTCTCAAATGAAGCTTTCATTTCAGATTTTGCTGTTTGTCTAAAAGCAGATAACAGCTCAAGAGAAGAAATATTATCAAGGGGCAAAGAATTAGTTATATTTTCTAGACTTTACATTAGAAAACATATGGAGAAAACCATTTCGGAAAAGGAGTTGAGGGAAAATGGAAAACATGCACTGAAGACAGCTTTTGTCCCATAGAATTTTGGCACCTGGAGCTCAAGTTCTGAGCTCTTGAAGCCGTTAGGCAGATGCGACTGCTAAGGCCTCTTGTTACTCACTCTTACTCTTCGAAAAACTGAAGGGTGGCTTCCTGTTTGAAATCATTCCTTCTCCCTCTCCTTTCCATCCTCCTCCCTTCATTCTGTCTGTCAGTTACACACACACACACACACACACACACACGCACACACATACACACTTCTTTCATGTGCTGCTAAAGATGGAGAAGTGTGAAGCAACTGAGCAAGTAGAAGAAGAAAATCTTGAGAGGAAGGTCGGAAGCAAGAACATTATTAAAATATCATGTGTATGGGGAATAGATACACTTTTTAAAAATCCTATAATGGATATAAAGACAGCTTACTTGGCACGTGTAACAAAGTAGAGAATCAGGAACTTACGGCGTTTGGTAAATTGAGAGGCAGTCCAAGACTCTCGGGACCCGAGTTCTTTTCCAATCTCCAACTGTATGTCGTTGGCCAGCTGGAGAAGTTCAAAGCCCCTGTAGCAGTCCTAGCACTGCGGTTAGGATGTGTCCTCATTTTTATTCCTTGAGACTGGTAGATTCTTTTCTGGCTCTTGCCTGTCAGCAGAGTCTCCAGATTCGCCTCTGACATCCTAGCAGCTGGAGAAGGTCCCTAGGCCCTGCAGCCACCGCTCACTGCAGTTCTCACGTGTCCTGACCGCTGTCCTGGGGCCTGATTGCCGGCCTGGGCACATCCTCGTTGCCTTTCTTGATCTCACCCTTCGGGGTGACTGCCTGCTGGCTCTCGGCAGTTGCCACTCTCCACGCTGCCCCATACCTAGCTCCATTTGGCCCACGGAAACACTGCAGCCCCAATACAGCCCTTTTCCGAGCCCGGATCAGCACCTACAGGTGAAGCTCACACTCTGCAAATAAATGCCCTCCAGCCCCCTCCTGGTTCTGGGACAGTCTCAATCCTCGTCCCATCTGGGAGATTTGAAGAACTATTTTATTCTCACTTAAGCACCATGGGAAAGGTGAATACTGAAAATGCTGGTGAAGCATTAGTAGAAATAGCATGTCCTGCTCTGATAAAATGTTATGATTCTGTGTGGATGGCCTCATTTGATTAACTTTTTACATTGATTTCCACATTCCCAATCAACACATATTTAATTCACTTGATATGCTGAAAGTTACTATTGTGTCCTAAGAAATTTTTACTAATAAAAGAGCTTTCTCTTGTCAGTCTTAGGGAGAATATTAAGAGAGAATATAAAAATCTACTATTTTTAAATAATGAATTGCCCTATAGCTTGTGTGCTAGAGTTGTGTATATTCTCACCTACCTCCTAGACTCTACCAAAACACACACACTTCAAATCATCTCCTTCAGATTC
This sequence comes from Pteropus vampyrus, assembly GCF_000151845.1. Taxonomy (NCBI): domain Eukaryota; kingdom Metazoa; phylum Chordata; class Mammalia; order Chiroptera; family Pteropodidae; genus Pteropus; species Pteropus vampyrus. The sequence goes on from NW_011888785.1 coordinate 15,555,825, forward strand.
TGGGCCTCAGAAATCATCAGGCTTCTGATTTATTGTGAATTTTGTTTTTAGACAATTCTTCAAGGTCTGCTACTGGGAGCCATAACAGTGTAAGTCTCTGATACACGTTTTCTGTTTGTGTGTGTTCTTTTCTTCGAATGTATGTGAACAATAATCACAGTCTCTGTTTTTAGTTTCTATAAAGCCGAGGAGGTGTTATGGGCAACAGCAGCAACTGCTCTGGTGACATTATCACTCACTTTATTTGCTCTTCAAACAAAAGTAAGTGTTATTGCAACAGATTTCTGTCATAAGGGAGTGTGCGCACAGGGTCCTCTGCCCCTCCTGACCCGTTCTCCTCCCTCCTCCTTCCTGTTCTCTGCTGTCCCGTGGGACTCACCTGCCTCCTGGCCTCCTCATCTTCTGGCTTTCCTAGTAACCACATTTAAGAAGAAAAAAGAAACAGGTGAAATTATTTTTAATAACATATTTTACTTAATCCAATACATGCAAAGTATTATCATTTCAACGAATAGTCAATATAACAAAAATGTCAATGAGATAGTTTACATTCTTTTTTTCAAAATAAATTTCAAATCCAGTGTGTATTTTATATTGATAGCACATCTCAATTTGGACTAGCCACATTTCAATGCTCAGTAGCCATGTGTACTCAAAGCACAGCTGGGGACAAACTTTTAGCAAGACCAGAATCACCTGGAAAGCTTGTTAAACCAGACTGCTGGGCTGTACCCCTGGACTTGCGGCTTTGTGTGGCCTGTGGGGCCCAACAGTTTGTATTTCCCAGGTGGTGCTGATGCTGCTGGTCTGAGAACCACACTGGGTGATGTAGGACTTCAGTTAGTCTTTTGGTGTGTTAAGTGTAGGGAGTGAAGAGGGAAATAAAGGAATTAGGAAAATGCTCTTGCAAGAAAATATCTTGGATCCAAAGGTCTTCTTTTGCTGCACAATCCAAAATTTTCCAGGCCAAAAGATGAATAGTCCCCTTTCTTTAATAAATCTTAATCTCCCCCAAGCTGATTTGGTCACTGATTTATAAAGGCAAAACCAAAAAGCATATTAACTTCAAAATTACAAAAGAATAACTAACAGTAATTTTCAAAAGCTTAGTATATATTTGTTATTAAAATACATGCATACAAATGTGAAAAAGGTACCCAGTTAACATCTTGGTCTATTTCATTAATGTATTCTATGCACATGTTTTAAAAAATATAAAGAATTATGATCATACTTACATACACATTTACATACAACTTATTTAATGTAGCTTTTTTAACATGGGAAATTTCATTTAAATACAAACATAGAATAACATAATGAACCTCCATGTACCCATTACCAAATTTTAAAAATTATCAACTCATGCTCCTGTTACTTCCTTCATACTCCTACCCTCTTCCCCTCCTGAAGCAAGTCCCAGTCACTATGACACCTTTTATGTAGCATTTTCAGGGGGTAGGGCTAATGGAGTTCCATGGTTCTTGGAACTGAGCAGGGTAAATTATTGGCATATGAGCCAGTTTCTGTCTGTGGGGTATAAGATGCATCTCTAAACATCCTGAAATTCCTTATAGGTGATCATTGAATTGTTTTTGTGTTGTTTGTGTTTCTTCAGTGGGATTTCACCTTGCTAAATGGAATTCTATTCGTTTTACTCTTCGTACTTATTATCTACGGAATCCTCTTACTCTTCATACGATCGTATGTAAGTGGGATCTCCTTGGGAAACCTCAGAGAATTGTCAGAAATCTAGAATGACGTGCTGGTTGCGTTAGCCTGAATCCTCTGCGAAGCAGACACTGAGATGGGTGAAAAACAGGAGGACTTTCATAAGGAGAAATGTCTGTGAGAGCAAAGGGGCGCGGGGAGCCGACAAAGGCTGGAAGAGCTGTCCGACCATGAGGGCAAATGTGACCCCACGTGACGGAGAGGGAAGGACATCGGGCAGGAATATTCTAGACCTGGTGCTGTCTCAGGGGATCCTTGAGCTAAAGTTGACCGTCACGGTGTAGTAGTCCTGTGTTCCCTAGAAAGGGTCCTCTGCTCCCGCCAACGCCCGAGAAGGGTGAGGTGGCCCGGGAGCGCGTTGCAGGCACAGCCACGGGGGCCCTTGGTCAGTTACACTCCCTCCCGGTAGCTGGAGGTCTGAGAGGCCCCTCCGCGTGGCCCCCTGCTGTGGTGTGGTTGTGGGGTGGCGTGGATAGTAGGTCTGGGGCATGAAGATGGAGCTGGGGCCTACAGCTGTTCTCTGAGAGGATCTTGTGGCGAAGCCACCCACAGGGTCAGGTGCCTTCTTTTATATGCAGGTGCTGCTTGTTTAAAGTGATGGAAGAGGGGAGCTGGGCTTGTTGGGACTTTTCCAACAGCAGCTTAGAGGAGGCTCCTTATTTTCAATTCCAGTTTTTTTTTGTTTTTGTTTTTGTTTTGTTTTTTTTTGTTTTTACTTACATACTTTCATTGACTTCTTACTAAATACCAGACATAGGCCCATGTGTTTTTCATGTAGGCATAAAATTTAATTCTCACAACATTCCTGAAAAGTACCTATCTCATGTATTTTCTAGATAAAGAAAACAGGCTCAAGAAATTAAATAATTCATCTGAGTTCACACCAATAGCAAATGGGATCAAAGGCAGATCTGTGTGGCCCTGGTGCCCACACTCTTTCCACCATATTGTGTCATCATGGACTGAGGCCGGAGGGGTGGAGAAGTAGACACATGGGATCTGGCCTTGTGGTCCGGCTGCCAGTGGCCCTTGTGTAGAGATCCGACTGGAGGCCTGGTCCACTGAGGACTGGCCTGGGGCCTGTGGCTATTTGACTAATGCCCCAAGGCCAACTTGGTCCAGTTGCTGAATCAAAGAACTTTTTTGGCAACAAGTGGACTTACTACATGATCTTCAGACATATAACCAACAGTTCTGTCTGAATTGGTTTATCTTTATGAGTGACCATGTAGGCTTATGGCTTGGGAGGTAGCATCTGCATTTTAGAGCTAGATCCAAAGCTATCTCAAAGATATGCCTTAACGAGCCACAGCGCTCCATTTATTATTGTCGATGGTAGCACAGATATTGGTAGTAATAATACAAATATTTATTAGGTGGGTTCCGTGGGTCTTTACAATACGTGCAGACAGAAACTGCTTCCTCCTAGATAGAAGAGCCCCAGTTCCCATTCTAAATTTCCTTTCATACATGTCTACCAAATATAATCTGACACATGCGTTTAAGTGGAAGACTTTGACAGAACCCGTCCTAAGTATGCTTGTTTGACTTTGGCAATTTTGAATTCTTCAGACTCAAGCAATCGGGTGTTTTCTTACCATTAGCTCAGTGTGGAAACACTGTGCTTCCCACACTGTGCCACTGACTCTTGGTTCCGTCCTTTACCAAGACCCTTCCCTTCTTAGCAGACTGCTCCGTCCGTCCCTCTAAGACCAGCTTTTTCACCCTGAAGAGTGAATGCCATTGTTTCTCTCAGTTGTTATAGACCACTTCCTTTTCCTCTCTCCATACAGAGCCAAACCCTTTAGCATTTAGACCAGTCTCAAATTCTGATAAGGGCTGTTTTGGTTGCAAGGAACAGATTCTGCTCAGACTAGCTCAAGGCAAAGACCCAGAGAAGGTCATGGAGCTCCTAGGTGTGGAGAAGAGCCAGGAATCATGAGAATGGAAATTCCTCTCTCGGGCTGAGTCGATCGGCCACCTCTGCTTGTACAGTAATAGCTCTCGCACTGGCTAATGATACAGCAGCCTTTGCGCTTGGATCCCTCTGTCCTGAGAATTGATTTCTGACTGGCCTCGCACATCTGTTTGATCCCAGTCACATACGAGCTTCCTGGTCAGTGACGAATTTCACTGCTGTTGGAGTGAATGTCTTTCAGCTCTCCTTGGTCACCTCTAGCGTGGTGTGTGAGGGTCGCCATGTTCCCAGGGCACCTGTTCTGAGAACTGAGGATAGGGCAGATTCTCTAGAAGGGCTATGTGGATGGGGCAAAAAGTGAAACATATCTAGTACATTCTGCCCTATCATGGACTGAGGCCAGAGGGGTGGAGAAGTAGACGCATGGGATCTGGCCTTGTGGTCCGGCTGCCAGTGGACACAAGATGTCCTTCTTTCCTTCATGCACGAGATGCATGCATGAGCATTTATTTGATGAACCTTCTTTGGCACATGCAAGGCTAGTCTTCATTTGCTTACTGAATGGAATCGAGGCGATGCTGTTAACGTACTATATTCTAAAAAGATGAATCCCCCCACGGATTTGACTTTCCCAGGAAATATTAGGTCCTTATCTAACAGCAGCGGCTTAAGTGAGCCCTTTCGTTATTCCCAATCTTCTTAATATACCATTGTTTCCTTTCTTTATGCAGTGGTTGCATCTAATGTATGCAGGACTTGGAACTGTGGTCTTCTCACTTGTAAGTCCATTTCTCCCTCTCTTTGACAAAGAATATGGTATATGCATTGACATACCCCTTAAGCCCTGTACTAAGCTTGAAGTCAAACAGAATCAGTAATTCACTGGAAAGCCCTCCAGGCAGCCTCTTCCTCCTCCTCTTTTTATAAAGATAATTTTTTAAGTTCGCAGCAAAATCTAGAGAGAGGTACACAGATTTCCTGTATACCCCTGCCCCACACATGCGTGGCCTCCCCTATTTTCAACATCGCCTACCACAGGGGTACATTTATTACATGGATGAAGCTACATTGACATGTCAGTATCACCCAAAGTCCATAGTTTACATTCAGGTTCACTCATGGTGTTGTACATTCTATGGGTTTGGATAAATGTATAATGAATGATATATTCCAGCATTATGGTATCGTACGGAGTATTTTCACTGCTCTAAAAATCCTCTGTACTCTTTGCCTATTGATCCCTCTTCTATCCCCAACCCCTGGCAATCACTGACCTTTTTACTGTCTTCAAGTCTTACCTTTTCCAGAATGTCATATAGTTGGAATCATACAGTATGTAGCCTTTTTAGGTTGGCTTCTTTCACTTAGTAATATGCACTTAAGATTCATGGCTTGATGGCACATTTTGTTTTAGCACTGAGTGGTTTTCCATGCTCTGGATGTACTACAGTTCCCGAAGGACATCTTGGTTGCTCCCAAGTTTTGGCAGTTTTGAGTAAAGCTGCTCTAAACATTTGTGTGTAGGATTTTGTGTGAACATGTTTTCAACTCCTTTGAGTAAATACCAAGGAGCACGATTGCTGGATCATAGGTAAAAGTAAAAAACTTTACCCCAAATTGCTAGAATCAGGGAAGGGGAAGAGAAAATGGAGAGAAAGGACTCGGTGGTCCAGGCGAGGCTTCTGGACTGCCTTCTCTGCCACTCTGCTCACTCACGTGATCTCCCCTTCTCAGAGGCTCAGTTACTCACCTGCCTCAACTAGGTTGTTCCCATGTTACATGACACAGTGTCAGTAATGGACTGGTGTGAGGCTACCCGATTCCTTTCCTCCTGTTTCTTTCATCCCTTCCTGCTCATTCTTTAAAAGCCCAGATGAGAATCAGAACCAAGGGAGAGCCAATACCTGGATTGCCTGGGATAGGTTTCACTGAAAGAAATATTTTTCTAAAATAGATTATTTTAAGGAAGCTGTAACCCCCTTACCCCCAGCCCCAATTTATCTATGATCTTTCTGATGGGGCTCTGCCTCGGAGCACTGAACTCTTAGTCTAGAGCCTGGATAGAAGAAGTGAGGAGCTGCTTGCTTGCTTTTCCTCCCTCTAGCAGTGGTCCCCAACCTTTCTGGCACCAGGGACTGGTGCCCCTATGAGAATCTAATGTCTGATGATCTGAGGTGGAGCTGAGGCGGTGATGCTAGTGCTGGGGAGCGGCTGCAAATACAGATGAAGCTTCACTCGCTCACCCACCACTCACCTCCTCCCGTGTGGCCCAGTTCCTAACAAGCCTTGGACCAGTACTGTTCCATGGCCCGGGGTTTGGGACCCCTGCTCTAATGTACTCACATTGCCCAGTTCTGCTCACTTCGCAACAAACACAAGGATGAGAGGCCTCGCTGACTTTTTTTCTTGAAGGTTTAAGAACTCATAATTTTACTTACTGCAGCTAAGCCAAAACGATTATTTGAGGGGTTATTTAATCATATACTAATCTCCTCTTTTCCTCATTCTATTTTGAAAATACTGACATCATCAGAAAGCCATCCTCAATGTTAGGGTTTGAAAATACTATCAACCAAAGCTCTAAGAATTCAGTATTATTGCTGTGTGTGAATCTAAATATTGGGGAACCATCTTTATTTTCATTCTTCATTCAGTGAGAGCATGTGGGGAAATTGCAAACACAGGGCATTTTGTAGTTTACTTTTGTGTCCAGTCTGTCCAGCTGGTCTACATCATGATTAACAGTGCAAAGGTTTCTGGACTTGGAAGGCAAAGAAAGCTCACAGATCTGGTCCCGCCAAGCTTCAGGAAGACAAAAAACAAAACAAAAAACAAAAAAACACTTGCTCTAACAGAACACAAACTTGGGGGCATCGTGAATGGTTGAGGCTGTAAGAATGACATATATAACGACAAATCGACTTTTTGTAATATATTTATTGATGCTAAGATATTTTTTCCCAGATAGTTTAGGACACTTAGTTGATAGAAATGTACAACTTAAATAGTGAATTCTTCTTTTTTTCTTTAAGTACTTGGTGATGGATGTGCAGCTGATGGTGGGAGGGCGCCATCATCATTCTGACATGGACCCTGAAGAGTATGTTTTTGCTGCTCTGAACATCTACTTGGATATAATTGAAATTTTCTTTTTTATTTTACAATTGATAGGACTGGTACGGTAGTTATATGGCCAAGGCTGGCTTGTGTTGGAAGGAAGGAAAGAAGGACATCTAAGAAGTGTTGCCAGGCTCAGACATGCAGAGGTTACCACTTCATAAGCTCTTTTATTTTAAAAAATATTTTTAAATACATATTTTTTTTTCAGATGAAAGCAAGCATTCAGTAGATGGTAGCTACAGCTGTTATATTTTTAATTCTATTGTCACATTGCTAAACTTTTTGGGGGACATTTCTGATATTTATTAATTCAAAAGATATCAAAAACTCGTAAGATGCCCATTACTTTGTTGAAGTTTTCCAGGCACTATTTAAATATGTAAACAACATTTCTCTGTGTGAATAAAATTGATTACAGAAACCTATATTTATTCCATTCTCTTGATTTGGACATTCGGTGGAAATATTATGGCACAGTCTGACTTTTTTTTTTTTTAAGAGTAAGCTAAACCAGAGAATCTTGCCTTTCATCTGGATTCCAGAGTCAGACTGGAGAGAATAATCGTATCTACCTGGTAGGGCTCAGAGAGGGTTAATGAAGCTAATGTACATGAAGAGCTCAGGATGGAGCATTATCTGCTGTTATCACCGTCCCACCTATACTTCTGGGCTTAACCACATCCTCTGATTGTCTGGGATGACCGGCCTCCTTGGAAGCTTCATAACCTTTTAAAAAATTATTTTAACTTTAATTGTAATAAGTTACACATAACGAAATTTATCATCTTAACCGGTTTTGAGTGTACAATTCAGTAGCATTAAGTACACTCACATTATTGTGCAACCAATCTCTAGAAATTTTTCATCTTGCAGAACTGAAACTCCATATCTATTAGTCAACAGGACGTCCCACGCATTTTGTACTGACTTATGTGTTTACACATATCTTATGTAACTGGTTTGATTATGTTCCTAAAGGACACAGCCTAGGCAGATTTTTACAACCCTCCTGGAGTCTCACACCTTGTTGATGAGAAAAATTTTCCAGAGATGTAAAAGCTCACACCGTCAAATCCATCCAAATGAACCTACCTCTACATCCCTGCCTCACTTGTTTCTAGTTCCAGGGGTTGGTCCAGCCAGTCTCTGGTGCTTGCCCGTTAGGAAGAATGTAAGTCACGTCTGCAGGATAAACAAAGGCACAGAACGGACTCACTGCTGTTGTGCTTCAGGTGGTCCAAGGAGGTGTTAGAAAAAAAGATTTATGGGGAGGGATGGTTGTGCCAGGTGTTGGAGGACCTTAACGGTCAGGCTCAGGACGTCAGACTATCTCGTAGGCATAAGGTTTTGGTTGCAGTATCGCGGCGAAGACACTGCTTTAGGAGAATTATTCTGGTCACGGTGGGTGGGTTAGTGTGGAGAAGAAAGGTATTAGAGAGAGGGAGGTTGTCTGAGGCTAATGCAATAACATACACTTAAAGCACAAAGGACGAACTAGGATGATAAATGAGGTAGAATGAATCAATCATATGTGATCAAGATAATGGACAAAAAGGCTTGGTGAGAGTTGATGTGCATTTGGATGGATCTGTAGGGATAGGGAGAATTAAGGATGTCCCAGAATTTACTGTGGATAATTGTCACTAGAATAAGGCCATCTTAAGAAGAAGAAAGGAGGAGATGGCTTGGGGAGTTATGAGGTAAAGTGATAAACCTAAATTTAGATACTTTGAATATGTGGAAACAGTAGAAGTGCTAACCGGGCAGAGTTTTGGAGGCAGGAATGGATGTCATGGAAGGAGAGGCCAGACCCTGAGAGACCCAAGTCTGGCTCTTCTACCTCTAGAAGGAAACTCAGGGACAGGCAAAACCTGTGTGTTTTTGCTTCCCATCTCTGCTCCCCCTTCATTTCCAGAATAGGGGAGATTTTGGTTATGTTTGAAGGCAGAAGGAAATGAAGCTACTAGAAACAGGGAAAACCGAAAGTGAGTAGGGAGAGGAGATGGCTTTGGACAGGCCGAGGGCCCTTTTCTTCCAAAACTAGAGAGAAGGACTAAGACATTCACTCGTGCCAGCCTCTTTTGAAGTGGAAGAGAGGAAACTTTGAGCAGAGAAAGCAGGGAGGAAGGAGGCCTGCAGAGCCCGTGTTGGGGGACTGGAGTCTGGAGAACCCAGATCTGCCTGGCCACGGCTGGGCATGTGGGAGTCAGCCAGAGCAGGCTGGGATAATCCTTCCTCCCTTATCAAAAATATAAGAGGAAACAAGTGAGTAAAGCGAAGGAGCTGCTCAAAATGGCCACAGTCAAGAGCCAAGAGCTCCACTTTGGAAATCATTTGAATCGCGGATTATAATAATTCTGTGATGACTATGGACATGACAGAGTAATTCCTTTATCATCAATCTGAAATGGATTGATTGGTCGGAGATTTAGACTTGGGCTAGCCTTGTCAGCACAGTCTGCGATGCTATGGTAATGCAAATTAGGTAGACCATATTAGAATTAGACTGCAAAATAGAGACTGTGGAAATAAAAGGCTAATTGGGGCAGAAAGTTTGAGTCCTTCCAGTGAGGAGTTCAGTTCTGGTTCTCCAGAGGTCCAGAGTTAATTGTAAGGTAGTCCAACGTGGAACTCAAGTGAACACTGACCAAGCAAAACAATTTGCAACTCCCATTTGTCTTTTTTTTTTTTGCTGGGGCCAGACATTTGTGTTATAGCTTTTCTGTGATTCCTTTTTATCCCAGCAATTGCTTTAGAATGTTTCTGCCATTTCCCTGGTCCCCTAAAGGAAACCAGGTGCCAATAGAGGCAAATTTTGAGTGAACTAAACCTTCAAAGTGCAATTCTGAAATTGTTAATAGTAGTGTAAATCTCTAAAATTGGTGCAAGCTGAGCCTCTGGATAGCCAGACACTTCTTGCCCTCCCGTTTATTATCCAAATTGCAGCCAATTGGAGAGATGTAGAACTGAGAGGAGCTGACAGATCATAGTAGACTTGAGGTCAGTAAAATATCCCGGGGTTTCCTGAGCCAAATGCTCTACCTTTCAGGACTCAAAAAGCTACCACTTCTACAAAGGGGGGTTCCTGACATGAGATTAACGTGTCCCCTCCACAGACATTAGAGATGCCAAAGTGTGGAAGAACTTTGCTGGAGGAAAGACAGACTGAACCCAGAACCGAAATCACAATTTACAATATACACACAGCAAAGGCAGAACAACTTTGAACTGGCCCTTGAGCAAAATGAAGATTATGGAATCGTAAGGGCCATACCCTGTGAGAGAATCTTACAGAGATAGGGGAGAAAAAGCAGCAAGCCTGATTTGGAGAAAGTGCTTACAGGGAAAACATTATCAAGGTATTACATGGCTTGGTACTAATTCTCCTAACACGAACATTATGTATATGAACGGTTCATTTACATAAGGAGTCAGAAAACTAAGGCTCCTGGGCCAAATCCAGTCTGTTTTTATAAACAGTTTTATTGGAATTTAGCCACAGCCATTCATTTGTTAGCTGTGGATGCTTCTGTGCCACAGCAACAGAATGGGACAGTAGTGAGAGACTGTATGGCCCATGAAGTCTAACATAATTATTATCTGGCCTTTTACAGAAAACTTTGCCAACCCCTGATTTATATAATTAAAATGTTAAGATCCTAATAGTTGAATTGACAAGCACAATGTGTTTGAACTGATTTTTATTGAAGTATAAAAGCTATTATAAATTGCTTCAGGAAGTTGGTTTTTGGTAACTGCCAGATAAGCACTGTTAACTGAGAATTCTGCTATGTATAAAACATAGATGTAGAAAGTACATCCGTCTGTCTGTCCATCTTCTTTTATAATTACAACACTTGGTAACTCTAGCATATTTTGCTTTTAAGTTCTACAGAATTTACATAATTACTTATGTAGAGTAAGTTCTATCTTAATCAATCTATTTGCTCCCAGGGAAGCCTTTTGAGTCCGAACCGCTTCAGTGTCTGGCATGAAGGTAAGGGGCCATCTCCAGCATGGATGAACTGCGCAGGGAGAAGGATAAGGGAATTAGATGGACTCTTCTGGTCTCTCTGGAATTCTTTATCACAGCTCTTCATTTCTAGATTTAACTAAATTTACAGATCTCAAATAAATCTTTTGAATTTAAGTGCAAGCACTATAGTCACATACGCCTATGGGATTACCTGCTGTTTCAGATTAGCCCTATCTCCACTGCTTCAGTAGTTTCTTTTTGTGTTTATAATCTGTCATTACTACAGCAAAATCCTGAAGATGGGAGTAACCTCTGAAATGTGAGCAAGTAGAAGAGAAAGAGACTTAAGAGCTTATCCAGCAAAAAACCTGGGAGGACCCTCTAAGGCTTCTGTGTCTGGATGTCTTAGCAAACATTCCTGCGTGTATACCTGCCAAAGGCTTTGGTCCCAAAGTCATGGTGAATTAATTCCACACAAGAAAGTAAGGTTAGCTGGAAAGCCTGAGGTTTCGCATATTCTCCTGGCATCAAGAAAATCTTCCTGCGTACAATAGGGACGCACTGGCCAGTTTGTTCCTTCACTTAAGTTTCTGCTGTCCTAGCACCGCATTAGGCATTCCCGTTGTCTCAGCAATGTTCCCCACCACACACAGCCTGTTGTGTGAGTCTATTGTATGTGCCATTACATAGTGGTGATGACTTGATTAACAGAAATTCTAACGCTTCTATGACAATCTTTCGATTTGGGCATTTAGTGAGGACTCTGAACAAGACACGCTTGTTAGGGTCAGCCCATCAAATGAGTAGATTCATTTGTTTTCAATATTAGAAATTCATCTTTTGAGAAGAGAGTCCACAACTGGAAAATCTGTCAGGAGTGGTCCCAGATCCAAAGATGTGTAGCGTATTTGTGAATCGACTCAAGATCTCCACAGCAGGTAATGGAAGCTTATAGGAAAAGAGAGGAAAATCCATAGAAGAATTCAGGTTATACTTTCTGTAACACCCACAAACGCGGCGCCTATCATTTACTTTTAACTTTTGTTTTTATATTATCCCAAGTGGGTATTCCCTCATCTAGCTCTAGGTAAGGTTTGGTGAGTGCATCTATCTATATACAAGTGCTCCTAGGTGAAAGCACTCTTTCAAGGCCAGCACACAGTTATCCAGGTTCTTTTTAAAATCAGTACACCACACTGCACTCACAGGCTCAAAGAATGTCAATGGCCAAAATGTTGTGGCATATATCTGACATTACTGTCAAGAACGAATGTTGGCAGTGTCCGTATCATTTGGTCACTCCGAGTCTTTGAAACAATTGAATCAACTGCTGAAGATATCTTCAATGGCCACCAAGTCCTAGCACTGCTGACAGCTCACAATGTACTACGATAACATTTATTTGACTGTTGCTCTAAAGCAGGGGTCGGTGAACCATAGCTAGCATGCCAAATTTGGCCTGCTTTTTTTAAAAAAATTTTTTATTTTGAAATATAGATTCACAGGAAGTTGCAAAGATAATACAGAGAAGCTCTGTGTGCTCTTTACTCAGTTTCCCCACTCCCCAAGGTTATCTTACAAAACGTACAATAACGAAACCAGAAAACTGACATTGGTACAATATGTATGTATAGTTCGATGTTATTTTATCACATGTACAGATTCATGTAGCCACCACTGCAACCAAGATACAGACGAGTCCATCATCACAGGGATGTCCCTTACGCTTCTCCTTTATAGTCACACACATATCTCCCTGGTCCCCAGCATCTCTAACCCCTGAAGACCACTAATTTGTTTCCATTTCTTATTATTTTGTCATTTCAAAAATGTTACATAAATAGAATCATACCATCTGCGACATCATTATAAGATTGGCTTTTTTTCACTCAGTATAATGCCCTTGAGATCCATCCAAGCTGCTGCCAAGTTGAGTCAATAGTTTGTTCTCTTTTACTGCTGAGTTAGGTTTCATTGCATGGATGTACCAGTTAGCCATTCACCTACTGACATTTTGGTGGATTCCAGTTTTTTGCTATTACAAATACAGCTGTTATGAATAATGTGTACAGGTTTTTCTGTGGACACGTTTCACTTACTTCTCTGTGATAAATGCCCAGGAGTGCAAATGCTGGGTCATATGACCAGTATATGGTTAGTTTTTAAAGAAACTATGCAACTATTTCCCAGAGTGGCTGTACCATTTTACATTCCCACCAGCAATGTATGAGTGATCCCGTTTGTCTACGTCGGCATCAGCATTTGGTGTTGATACTATTTATTTTAGCCATTCTGATAAGTGTGCAGTGTGTTTTATTGTGATTTAAATTTGCATTTCTTGATGGATAGTGATGTTGAACATCTTTTCTTATACTTATTTGTTAGCCATGTATCTTCTTTGGTAAAATGTCTCTTCTTGTCTTTTGTCCATTTTATCTTGGATTGTCTTTTTACTGTTGAGTTTTGAGAGTTCTTTATATATTCTAGATACATAGCTGGCAAATATTTTCTCCTACTTTGTAGCTTGTCTTCTCATCTTCTTAAGGTCTTCTGCAGAGCAAAGTTTTAAATTTTGATGAAGTCTAATTTATCGATGTTTTTTTTTATGGATCTTGCTTTTGGTAAGAATTTGGTAATTCTTTGCTTAACCTAGCTCATAAAGACTTTCTATTATTTTTTTCTAAAAGTTTTATAGTTTACATTTAAATCTATGACCCATTTTAAGTTTTACATGAAGTTTAAAGTTTAGGTAGAGGTTTCTATTTTTGCTTACCTTATAACCAATTGTTCCAGTACAATTTAGAAAGACTATCCTTCCTTCATTGTATTGCTTTTGCACCTTTGTCAAAATCAGTTGATGACATTTGCTTGGGGGCTATTTTTGGTTCTCTATTCTGTTCTATCCATCTATGTCTATCTTGGCACCAACATCATTACTGTAGTCTTGAAATTGGGTAGAATGATTCATCCCCTTTATTTTTCTTCTTCACAATAGTTTTAGCTATTTCAGTTCCTTTGCCTTCCCATATAAATTTGAGAATTTTCTTACGTATAGCTACGAGAAAAGGTTGCTGGCATTTGGAAGAAGTTGCTGCCAAGAGGTTGAACTGAGCCCAGGCATTTTGTGAACCAAGACCCTCGCCAACCCAGTGACGTGTCAGGGAGTGAAGTTAGGCACAACGTATCCCCCAAAGGAGTAGCTACTAATTTTTTAAGTAAAACTAGTAAGATACTATTATGGTCAGGCTAACTCTACTCCCACATGTACCATTTCTGTTTGACGTGCAAGGCCTGCTGGGCCCATGCTAATTCTTCAATTCCAGTTCACCCACTCCTAAGTGGAGATGTCACACCAGATGACACACAAGGTCGCCATGGGTCAGATATTCAGTTTCACCAAGAGCCGAGGAGCAGGTTAAGAACCGCTTCTCTGAAACGGGTGCACTTGACGACTGTGTCAGGCAGGTGGCGATGTTGTGCCAGGAAATACAGCCTCAGTACTTGGGCTACCATTACATCTAATGAAAGGAGTGATTTCACTTTCTCCTCCCGGGATTTCTCCTCTGGTGTTTCTGCTGGACCACCAGAGAGGGGACAAGGAGGCAGGCTGCGGAGTGGTTCATGCCCCACCATCACCTCTCTACATATGGCAGCCCCTGAACGGGAGAGCCCCTGACAATTGAGGCGGGGCCTTGTGGGCACGTGACACATAGATTAGATACTTGGGTTTGGAAGCCACATCACGCTGCATCACCCAAAGGGCCACACCCACAAGGGAAGCCCTGTTCCCCACTACAGTATCCAAATGCCTTTTTCCCCCGCCCAGGGGTCTAAATGTGTGCAAGTCAGGAGATACAGCAGGTGGCAAGTGGGTGCCAGATCACCCAAGAGGCTGAGGAGCCTGGGAGGTGTGTGGGGGCACTAGTCTGTGGGGAGGAAACATAATCATGGGCCCTTTTGCTCTTTTAGTCCTTTGCTCTGGGGTCAGTGGCTGGGCACTGGCCCAACTACTTCTCCCATGGCAGTGGTGATGCCTGTCAGTACAGAGAGAGAACTAGGGCCCAGGGCCCTCTCTCTTTACCATGCACACTGCTGTGGTTTACCCTGCAGGCTTTGGCACCCTCTGTCACTCCTGCATCCAGCACCTCATCCTCACCACTGGCTAAGTCAAGGACTGGGGCTGCTGGGGCTGTGAGGGCCGCTAGCTCTGCACCTTTAGAAGAGGCTTTGCATTCGGACAATGTTGTGACTGCTTGCAACCCAAACAGTGAACTTCTAATGTTCTCAGTCCACTCAAAACTTTAAACAGCAAGCTTCTTATTGCTGACACCATTTATTTTATGTTTGGGGATTCCCTGACTCAGCAGCTGCAGCTATACTGCTGTTCAGGTAGGGCCACAGGAATTGCTGACTGTCATGAAAACATTCCTTCTTCCGCCTGCCTGCAAGAGTTATCAACAATCGAGGTACCGCTTGTTTCAATGCTACCTCCTATTGCTAAACCTCTAAATATTAGCTCGACTCCTGTTCAGTAATAGGCAGGACAGTGGGAACTCTTACTCTCTCCTCATCCCTTATCTACTGCTTGGGTGAGAGTATTCACTACCACATAGATTTCAGGGAGTCTGACCCAGGATTCCTCTTCCAGACCACCATGTCTGTCAGCAGTCCATCCTCGTTGCCAAAACTGTTGGGTTTGGGATTTGATTTTACCTTGTTTATAAAGCAGTAAGTTAGCCTGTCAGTTTCATGGAAGCAGACAGAAGTAACAAGACTCCTGGGTCAAAGGCAAAGGACTTTATCACTTACAGCACAGCACGCAGAATGAATATCAGCAATTTGTGTAAGGTCCCCTTGTCCCCAGTTCCACAGGAGCAGCACTATGGGCCCTGATGAATGCCAAACATGCAGTGGGATGGTGTTGCAGTCGTGGAACTCTTGAGTGCTGGGAATCCAATGCCTTTACAGCTTGTACTCAAGGTCACTAGCTACATAAATCCTGAGAAATGGCCCAGGCAAAACTGTGGTCAGGCCTTGCAGTCTTGGCACACACAAGTGAGATGTGTAGGTACAAGAGAACTGGACTGTCTTGTCCAATAATTATCCTTTTCTATAATTGTGTTTTATTTGCTCTTTCATGAATGTCTCTCTCAGCCTGTCTGTAAACTGCTGCCTCATGGAGGTTAGGCCCCTGTGCAACAGCTGGCTAACAGAAGATATATAGCCTGATGAAGAATATTTTCAAATTACAGTTTTAAAGAATGAAGACGAAAAATTCCTTTAAAAATATGGCTACCACTCAGTTTGTCAGCCAGCCGTCGGCCCTAATTGGAACAGAAAACTAAGAGAAACTTTTCTGGTCCATCTTTAAGTATGATGATTACCATTTTCTAAATGTAATAGTCTAGAAAGAATTATCTTTCTAGAAAGAATTCTACTATTCTAGGGAGAAAGTGCTAACAACTGACAAGGCAGTAATACACTGTGGCTAAGGAGAAGCCCTAGTAATTATGCCTACAGGCAGTGCTAAGATAAAACTACCACTGAGCCCAAGAGCTGAGCACGTGAACATTTTTTTCCTGTGGAGTTTTTATTTCAGTCTTAAAAGAAAAACCCCAGATTTGCATTATCGTGTAATATTTAGATTCCAAGATTTTACTCTTGCAGCAATACACTGTTTTTAAATTACAATCAAACTTCAGCAAGCCTCAGATTTTAATTCATAACAGGTAAGCGACAAAAAGGAGATAGAAAGTGAGAACAGTGGCTGCGCTAATCAAGAACATTAAAGAGTAACTCAGCATGTGGATGCTAGTGGTTAAGTTCAGATGCACACAATGAAAGGCACAAATAAAATGACACAACTTTGAGTGGTTACCACTCGGAGACCCGATGAAGCACCAGATGGTGGCCTGGGAACTGCAAGAAAGTGTAGATGTCAAGGGCTGTTTTGGTAACTCAAGAGGGACAGAATAATAAAATGATGGAGAAGCAGGTGTTTCTATTCCTACTGCATAAAAATATTTTCCTATCCTAAGCAACTTCACAAAATATCTTAAAATTCTATCTTTTCCTATGTGTTTCTATTAGAGATTTCAAGGAAAAATCATATCACTCTTCTCCTGAAAGCTACCGTGATAAAAATAAAATGAGATTGAAGTCACGATGTTTTAACACATTGTCATACAGTGCTTTGGGTTTATTTTGGGGGTACAAAATGCTCAGTAAGTAGGCCAGTGTAAAAAATATTAGGCACTAATTCATTACATGTAAGAAACACATGTTTGAGGGAATTTAATTTGAAGGAAATCAGCTTCTTGACTTGGTTAAAACAAAGTCTATAATGTAACGAGACAAAAGTGAAGTAGTTTAAGTAATAAATGTTTAATCAAAGAATTTTACATATTATTAACAGCATTCATTTGGCCAAACATCTACACGTTTGTAGAATCCTACTGTATATAAAGTGGGAATGTATCAAGTATAGACTATGAAAGTGCAAATAACAAGTCAAGGTTAGAGTAACTTTTTTTTTACATTATAAAATTAACCTGTTTACAAAATAGGATTTGCCAAACTTCATCTCTGAATTGTAAAGTCAATGACTGTGTTGTTTTTAAAATATGTACCAAGGAAATACAAATTGGATAATGATCGTTTTTCATGCTCAGGAGAGAACACCACAAAAACAAAGGGTACTGCACGAGGTGCAAGGAACCAGAGCTCACCATGAACACCAGCTTCGCCACTATCTCCACGCAGCGCTTTCTCGCCTTATTGCAGCTTTGCAAGACGCCTCAATATGTGATACAAAGAGTTTTTATTGAAAACTTACAACTTGGTCTAAAAACTGATTGGTGTTGGTATTTTTCATCCAAAATAAATTTGTAAAAAAAAAATCCTTTAATGGACTATTTCAGTTTAATGTACAGTAATACACTGCAGATAAAGTTAATATTTTCCCCTACCAATTTTAATAGGGATTTATATCAACGTTTCTGATAATTGGGGAAATAAAAACTAACGTGGACTTTCGATATCCTTAGCATAGGAACAATTCCCATACAGCTTTTTATCCTAGGGGAACCCAGGGAATATTAAATACTCTAATATATATGAATTCAAAATACAAGAATATTTGAAAAGCAGGTTTGGGGGGGAAAAAGTAATCAAAAAAACCGTAATTATAAACTCACTGGATATCAATACTAATATAACCTTTTGCCCAGCCCAGGACTTGCCTGTATAAACTCGGTACTGAAACTGTGGTATCTGTAGGTAGGTTTCTGGTAAGAATCTGGCAAAACATTAAATGGAGTGTTGCATATCAATTTTGCTTATGTTATGCTAGTTTTGATAATATGTAAGTAAAACAGCCATTCCAACAGTTTACTCTAGTTTTAATTACACACTGTACCATTTTATCTTAATTACAACTGAGACCAGTATTTTCTTCACAGTAAGACACTGATAACTAGGAAGTTGATTTTTTTCAACACTAAACAGTAATCACACAGCAAATGAGTATTGTGCAATAGAACAAACACATATCAGCATTTGCTATTTAGGCAAACAAACTGATTAAACATTTAGTTGTTATATTTACTGTAAAGGCAAGGCCATGGGTGGTTTTATGGAGGTCTTTGCAATTCATAGCATAGTTACTTCAGAAGAGACATTGAAATTTGAATTACTCACTTATTTAACTGGCAACTATCCATTTAGGTTAGGCAAAGGCACGGTAACATGTTGCGCAGGATGTTTTATTGAATTTTTTAATAATTGTGGGATTTACTATAACTCATGAAAACTCTTTTTCTATTTTATAAAACACTTACCATTAAAAGTAATTGCACCCATTAGTAATTAGAATGCACTGTAAAATTGTGAAAACAAAGAACTATGATTGCACTTCCAATAAAGTGTCTCTTAAAATACAGCACCGCTGTTGCTAATCAACTGTATTTTAATATTAAAATAAACTGTTTTTAACAGCAGCATTAGGTTTAGTTAACTTAAGCTACAGGCTACATTTATTTAAATGCAGTCTCCATGGCAACAAAAGCCCATTAAACTCTGGAATTTCATTGCTACCAAGTGGCACCTTTCGCTCTTGAGAGGGCTGAAACTGCCCTGGAGCCTGGGCACCGCACACCTGAACACTTTCTTAGTCAGCGTTTGGCACAAGTGGACTGTAAGTAGACATGAAAAGAAATTTTCGATTCATGTGAAAATGAAAACTAATTACACTGCGGTCGATGCAGCACTAAAGAGAAGGCTTGGATGCCTCAATTCACACGGCTTGGACAAAAAGGCAGAAGAAGCTATGGAAGAGCACAAGGAGACTGAGGAACTAAACGTTCCTTGATCTGTCCAAAATAACTTCTAAAATGATGAAAACTTTTTTTTTTTTTTAAAGAGGAAAACCACCCGAGGATTAGGGAGTAAGCTTTTAATTTAAATGTTCAATTTAAGTATTGCTGACCTTAGGCTAAACAGGACTGCATTTTCTTAGACTGTGGAATCTAACCTACTTATTCCATTTGTTTCTCTTTCTCTCCCACTCTTCTTTTCGTCAGCAAAAATGGAAAAAGCTATTCAGTTAAATACAAAGGAAATTCCCTGTAAGGTTAAACTCAGAAATGAAGCTACCATTCAAGGGGACACCTTCGTATTCAATCCCAACGTCAGTGGTTTAGAATTGAGTTGGAATTAAGCGGCTCAAGTTTCTGTAAAGCACACTCCACCATCTGTACCTGTGATTCATTTGGAATCCTGAAGTGTGCAGCTCACACTAAATGTACTTGTTCAAGCCAGTCGCTTGAGGTCTGAGGTGTTTGATTTGAAGCATCTGAAGCATCCTCCTGGGTGGCTGCCTCATTACCACTTTCACCAGCCTGAGGCACTTCCTCCTCAGCCAGAATATTCTCTTCCAAAGAATTTTCTTCTTCTCTTTGGGTTCCTCTACATTCACTGACCACAGCATCTTCAAACACTGAATCTTCTTCTGGCGGTGCTGGTCCCACATCCCTGACATCCCTGACATCTTCTGACGCATCTCTGACACAGGGGAGCTGGGAATCTGAACCGATTTCTGCAGCTGCTGGAGGAATCAGGGCAATACTCTGAGGGTTCATGTCGTGAAACCAAGCCATGATATTGCCAAGAAGATTGTCACTGGCGTTGGAGTCCTGGCCAGCTGAGTCAAGGTCACTGGATGAGGGATAGAATTCACTTCTTGCCTCACTGAGAGGGTGTGAACTCGGGGTGTCACTTGAAAAGGGGTCACTTTCTGCTCCTAGTCTCAAGAGGCTGTCGCCAAGTTCCAACAGCTCAGTGCTGCTTAATGCTGCCTGAGGGCTATCTGTGTTCCTGGGGACAGAGTCCAGCCTGGAAGGTAAAGAAGTGCCTATTGCTCCTAAGGATGCTTCATTACTGAGGAAGTCTCTATTTTCCTCATCCATGGCCAGCCCAGATTCTTGCAGTGATAACTGTATTGCGAGAAGTATATTGGGATCATCTTCATCTAAGGAACTCAGAGCCTGAGGGCAAAAGAAAATAAAATCACTTTAAAATTTAAAAGGAAAATGATTTAACCCAATGAGGTTTACTACTGTTCTTTTACTTAACAGATAATTAATATTACCTCTATTTCTACAAAATTATTTCACCTACTCAAATATTATTTTAATTTTCTCCGTCTGTGTTTTAGGGAAAAAGAAATTCCTTAAGATAACTCTGAAATATAGAACCCTTCTGCTGTAGTATACCTCTGAAACAAAGATTTTTAGAATGGAAGGAAAAAAAAGGAAAGCAACAAAAGTGAAAATGAAAACCAGGCTGAACAGAGAAAGAGCAAAAGCAGGGGCAGCAGGCTGCCCAGGAAGGCTACCTGGAGAGAGTCTTGGTTCTCAGAGCGACCGGCAGAGGTGTGGTCGCGCAGGGAGGAGCTGTACAGCACGCTCACAGACGCGGAACTTACCACGGACGTGCCAGGCCTGCGGCCGCTGCCACCTTCTGGGGTATCTGTTCGAAGCAAGTGGCATCAGGGACATTGGTCATCAAGACTTTATACATCTTTTTATTTAAACAAGCAATTTCTCTTTGACACGAGGGTGAAAACCCGTGTTCACACGTTCACTTAATTTTCTAGAGATTCTTCATCCTTATTTGTCTCACCGTAAGCAACAATACATATCTCATACTATTTACTTCAATTTCGTGATTGTTCTTTGCATTTTTGCTTGCACTACATATGGTTCTATTCAGAAATGCAAATGCTACTATCCATTCCTCTTTTTTTTTTCTTAAGTAACAATAAATAGAGGTGTTTTAGTTTTCAGAGTTCTTAAAACTACAGAATTTGGGAATTATAATAGCCTAAAGAGCAAATTTTTACGCCTGTTGATCCTGATTAAAGATAACCTGCTAACATTATAGTTTCAATATTTTCCATTACAATTTAACATTTAAAGGTTGATCATTAAAGTCATTTATAACACCTGAAATTTTCTCTTTTAAAGAATGCTTACAGAACTGAGGTTAGGAGAAAAACATTCTATGAACACAGTAACAGTAATCAATAGCTACAATTTATTGAGTGGTCACTAGATGCTGCTTGTGCCTAAGGATTTTACATGCATTATCTCATTCAGTGCTCGCAATAAGTCTCAAAATGGCACTATTAATGTTGCTTTAGAGTGAGGAGACTGCAGCGTGGAGAGGTTAAGTGACTCAACTAAGGTGTCACCCTGATACTCAGCAGAGATGGGGTCATAGACCTAGGTCTCTGATTCTACTGCCATAGGTTCTCTGTATCCTGTGACATTAGTAACAGCTACATATTACTGATTGTACATCTAAATCACAAAGTCTTTCACGACCATTTAGATTCATCAGTTTTAAGAATAAATTCAAGAGAACTACGGGATTAAAACATACCCAACCCAAGAGCTTACCTAAAGTGCTTTCGCTGGGCTCGTCAGGGTCCGGCGGGTTGCTGAGCAAACTGTGCACGTCTCCCCGGCGGCGCTGCTGTCTGTGTCTCCTCCGATACTGAAATTCAGCATATTCCTGCATAAACCAAAGGTTATAAAATACAGGAGAGCATGCAATTTTTAAAAATGCAAATAAAATAAACAACACACTTTTTTTTCCAGGAAAAAAATGTGATTTTATACATATTATAAAATCACTTGGCTTTAGAAAAAGAAACTTCAGCTTTTGCCATGCCAAGAAATCAGAAAAAGTAAAATGAAAAAAAAAAATTTAAGTGGTTACTATAATTGCCTGGATAAATTGGGAATACTTGCAAGCTCCAATCCTAGATCACAATTGAGCCTTATTTCATATGCCTGTATATAACTATACTGTAATGACTTTATTAATTAAATAAGTTAGGTTCTTCCTGGAGGTCTGGTTTAAAAATTGACTGTGATATATGCAACAGACAGAAAGAAAAAAGGAAGAAAGAAAAGCACACACCATTAAGCACTTGTCAGATTGTTAGATATTGTATTCTTGGGACTATTACATACCATACAAATCAAATGACTAGATTAAAAGTAGAGGTTAGCTTTAAAATATTAATTGGCTTCCTTCCTATATTAGTTAATATGTGGGGTTATCTACAACACGGGTAGGGAGAAGTGTTTTCTATTTAACATATGGGAAGAACACAAATTTGGGCAGATGTCTCTGAATTTATTTTACATTTGTGGTAACAGTTTAAAGTGGGATTGTTATTACCAGAGGAAGAACCTGGGACTACCTGCTATTACCTGAGTACTTTTCCAGATTTTAGTGACACAAGAGACTAGAAGAAAGGTCAGTGTGCATGACCAGATTCAGAAGGCTTATTTTGAGAATCATTATATAATCTTTCAGTGATAAACAATAAGATACTCAGGTTTATGGTTATTTCAGCTACCTTAGATACCCAATATGTTTATATTGTGATAGTACTAGAATAAATGAA
Organism: Pteropus vampyrus; assembly: GCF_000151845.1. Classification (NCBI taxonomy): domain Eukaryota; kingdom Metazoa; phylum Chordata; class Mammalia; order Chiroptera; family Pteropodidae; genus Pteropus; species Pteropus vampyrus. The sequence continues at coordinate 15,578,547 of NW_011888785.1, forward strand.
GACAAGTTTTACATCACAAATAAAACTGAACACATCATACCCCTCTGGTTAAATTTATTTAAATTCCTTCATCCATGTAAGCAACTGGACTCTAATAAGAGGCAGGAAGTATCTTAACAGGTTAGGAACAAATGAATAAAAGGTACTACAGGTGCCTGGAGGGATTACTTAGGTGCTTTAAAATTTCCTGCTGAGATGGGGTATCATTTCCTCTTTTCCTGGAGGCCTAGGATCCAAAACTGGATGACTGTTATATGTCATCATGGCTCACTAGACCACTGAGGACCACCACATTTCTCAGACAAAGATGACATGAAGTGTTTACCTCAGTTCAAGACTTATATTTAGGGAGAATTTATTTGCTTTGTATACTTGATGACGGTACAAAGTTATTCTGAGTTAAAGAAACTATTACTGACCATAGAATACACAATTTCCAATTTAAGAAAACTAAGTAGTTTAAAAACAACTATAAAAGAAATGTTATGTTTATAATTATTCTGATAGAAAACTCAAATAGCAGTCTCTCACGATGCAATAGGCTTAAAAGAATTGTTCTCATAAAATTAAACTTATCTGAAAATTTCCAAGGATTCCTAAGATCTTCAAGTAAGCATATGAAAAGGCTTTAGTCGGGATACTCCAAACGCTTGGAGAGTGATACGGCTACAGAGAAGATTGAGAAGTTTTAGGATTTATAGGGGGGGAAAGCTGCCAGGAGATTTTTTTGTTTTAAATAATACCATTTACTGATCACCAGTGCTGTCAGTGACTTAATGAGATGCTTTAATCCTTCTAGAAATGTGGTATCACCAACCACATTTTAAATGTGAGAAATTAAGGAAGAACACAGCCTACAGTCTATTAAGTTACAGAGCTAGACCTGGAATTCAGGTGTCACTCATATTTCAAGATTTGCTCTTTCATCTGGACTCCACTGCCTTCAAAGTGGCACAAAAATACTTAGGCTTGTCAGTGACTCATTAAGTTTGATTTAAAAAGAATAAGATGAAATTAACTCTACTGAAAAAATATAAATTCAACCTAAAAGTCTATTGGAGTTTGGCAACATTATTTTTTTTTCAGAGTCTATATAAAGGCAAAAAGCTAACTTTTAAAGAAAAAATTTTGGCAGTTACTTGACAGTCACACACATGCAGAATTTTAAAGTTTCACACTGTGTGGTAATTCTTTAGACTTGCAATACGGTTTACATAAAAGCTTGGTATTTTGATATGCCAAAGACTTAAGAGAAAAGTGAAAGTGAGTTAAATAATCCTCGCAAAATTGATTAACTCATAAAAAGTAAATTTAACTCATAAAAAGGAAATCTTATTTATACTGTCATAATTCTCAATCTCTAGAATTAGAGAACAAGAGCTCACTAATTTTATTTATAAATATTCACATGTGAGATGGCAAGCCTTCCTATCTTTTATGAAATGAATCCGTGTCAGTCGTATCAGAAGGCCCTCAACAGTCAAGGACAAATATTTCATGATTCCTAAAGATACTGTCAGAGCCAGAAGCTACAAGACGATGCACACATGACTGAATACACTGGTAAAGGTTTTATTTTTGCTAAACTGTGTTTCTACCTTGAAATTATGAAATCTTTATTAATTTATTTTTTGATAATTGAAGTTTGTTTACTTTCCTTTTATTAGAAAATTTCTTCAATCATTAATATATTAAAAAATAATTTTTGGAATTCAAGTGAATTAAGAATTCCCATATCAGAGCTCTAAACATAAATTGTTTTCTCAAGTCAATAATTTCTTGGATATATCTACCAATACAAAAGGCCACAAGGTGATTGCAAGTATCCTCAGCAGCTGAAAAGAGAAAGTATCTGATTTAAATAAGCCACAGTCATTTCTGGATAATAATTTAACTGTCTTTCAGTTACAGATAACAAATGGGCTATAAATACACTGTTTGTCCCGTCCCTTCTAAGAATTAAGTTAAAAGGTTATTACAACATAAGCATCAGATGGTATACTGTTTTATAAAGAGCAAGGAAGAAAGAAGCAGAGAGAACTGCTAAAACCATTTAAAATCAGATTCGACAGTGACAGTGGCAATTTAAATCTCAGAAAATAGCAATGTGATTAAAATTTTCACTCTATCTTATTTTTATTTACAGCAACTACTATTTGCAGGGTACTTTAGAACTTCTGTATTTTAAAATGGTATATAACAACAAAGAAAAGACATGAGTGTGAAAATCTTAAAAAGCAGAAAGTAAGCAAAGCATTTTTCTGCATGAACATTATTGTCAAGTTTCCATCTTAGCAACTAATTATAAATCGATTTCTCAGGTTGTTGCAACAACTTGGAAAAACAGTTCTAATAAATAAAATTTGTATCTCTATTAACCAATTTAAAGATATATTCCAAAAATATATGCTATAAATTGGCCTTAATTCTGACTGTTCAGTAATTAAAAATTCTAAAAGGGGAGATGCATTTAATAATGTGATCATAATCCAATACCATAAATAACTAAATGTAGGCTCTGCTGTGGCATTTTTATTATAAAAGAGAAACTTTGCTGACAATCTGAGTAGGATTTACAATAGATGAGGGTGCAAATGCAAGCAGGACTGTACTAAGGAAAAATATAATTAATGAAACAAAACAAAAGAAAACAAAATCCCCGGAAAAACAATTTACCTCAGGTGATGCAAATCCTAAATATTCCCAATCCCATGTTCCACCAGCAAAGCTACAAAGAAATTAGACATACCATTTGATTTATTATCAGTACTACAAAGTACAAGCAATCAGACCCTTGCTCTTTGAACATTACTTTTAATTCCTCTGCTTGGAACTGGCTTAACCCATTTCCTGTTTGCCCTGAGAATCCTTGCCAGTGGCACTTGTGGCTGCATCGTTCAGCCTCAGATGGCTCGCGGATTGCAGCCCTAACCTTATCCCCAAAGTTTGCCATGAAATGTCTCGCTTTTGTTATATTTTCGTTCTAGTATATCGATAGTCTTCGGAAACAAATGACATCATTCTATTTATAGCATTCTGTTTTTAGGAATGGTATTTCCATTTATAAAATATAGTAATTCTCAATCGCTGAAAATGTCAGATCCTAGAAAACGCAGCATTCCTATGCGTGATGTTAACATCGTTCTCTAACAGTTGTTACTGAAGATTCATTTGATGAATCCGATTTATGTATATATTTCTGTTACATTAGGATTAGAGACAAGTTCTGTTTAGAAATAACTCTAAGAACAGTTTTTATATTTTATTTTCACATTGAAAACCAGTCAGATTTGCTTCAGCCTCAAAGAGCGTGTTTATATAAGATTAAATTAATTCTGGCAGCCAGCTGCACTTTATTTTTTCTAAACGGGAAATGGGTTAATGAAAGTAGATCAACTACAGAATATAATTACAACAATACTTTCATTATATCTTTCAAATTTATGTTTGTGTATAATGGTAGGCAAATAAAAATCACAATGCTACAATGATGTAACAGTATTTTATGATTGCTTCTAGTTTTATGTTATATTTATATAAAAAAAGGTCAAAGGAATTTCTAATGTTTGTAATTATTATAAATACAAAATACACTTCAGTTTATAATGGCATTAGTAGTATAAGTATCCGAAATAAAACAACCAAAACTCAATTGTTCTTTAATGGATAAATATGGACCACTTATATAACTTTACTAATAACAGATTTCTAATTTCTTCACCTCTTCGTTTCTAACCTCTTATTGCAAAATACAAATATGACCATAACAAGTTGGCAAGGCTTCCAAATTCTATAACATAAGATCTTTAGGGCTATCATATCACTACATATATTGCCTATTTGAAATGGCAATTTAGAATATTCTTTGAATTATGAGTTCACTGAATTGTGAAATTAACCTAGCTTAATTTAGTTCAAGAAACTACACAATGATAACCAAAAATAACAAGAAAAAAAAGAACTAAAACTGGGAAAAAAATCACCAAAAAAGAGGGTAACATACTCTTATAAGTAACTTCCAGGAATATGAACTCTACTTGGACAAAATATAAACCTGTTGGCATTTGTGGCTAGAACTAGGATGATTTCCACAGTGTGCATCCTTTTTACCTGCGCCTTGGAGCTTCTGGTGAGTCTGCAGGAGCAACTCCCCGAGCCACAGATGCCAGGAATTCTTGCCTCTTCTGTTGTACAAGGCATGCTGCCTTGATGATCTTGTGGCGGGGTGTGCGAAGGTAAGGCCTATTGACTTTTTGGGCAAGGTCTTCAGTGACCATTTCTAGGTCTGTCTATGGTAAGAAGAGAAAAAAAAATCATAAGCTGGTGGATTACTCAGGAGCAAATCCAGTGTCTATCTGGTTTCTCAGTTAAATCTAACTCTTTGAAGTCAGAAATTAATCTAAATTTTGAAATAACTTCATATTTAACATGTTTCTATTTTGCACATTACAAGAAAATAGCACTCATCCAATAGGCACTTAGCAATGTAGTTGGTACAGATTACAAAGTAGTACTGAGTATATCAGCTATCTATATGGGTTTTATAATTTATCTATGTGAAAAAAAAAACCAATAAATTTCAAGGCATTGTACATGCAAATGCATGACATGTAGTATAGACGCCATGCTGACGGAATCTGAGGCAAGGGAAGACACCTGTAATCTGGGGTTAGGTCTAAAAAACTTCATGGAGAATATGAATATTGAACATTGAAATAAATGTAAGATATATATAGTTCAAAGGGATGGCATGAAAACTGTAGTAAGAGGAGAAAGTTTGATGGCTTCGAAAAAAAGAAACATACAATGAAGTTGATCTGGCTACAGAGATGTCAGTTGGCTTAGGTGTTTTTGTTTTTTAAATACTGTAACTTCTTCAGCTGTACTTTTAAAATAAACTGGTAAATAGTAACTTTTCCATCTAGTATGTAATGTGGTTTGTTTCATCTCTGAAGATAAAACTCCTAATTACATAATCGGAATTAGGCCAGATTGGAACCTCAACTAGTTTCAAAGAAAAATATACATGTGGTAGGAAATGTTTGCGTAGCTCAGTACTCATTCAGATATGCAGAGTAACACACTTAAACATAAAGAAAATTTCAGTTTATTACTGGTAACTTTTTCCTTTATTTAAAAACCATTCTAAAAATGAAAACAAAATTGTTTACTAATCATACCCAAATAAGATAAACTTAAGTGGTTGAAAAAAGAAAATCTGTTTTTCATAACAACTGTTATTTAAATTTAATTTTAAAAGGATCTTACTTGCATGAGTTCAAAAATTTCTTTCTTTGTGCTTTTAGGTTCTAAGAAAAATCCGTAGGGGTAAGAACACTTGAGAATACGTCGAGTTTTTAAGAGCACGTGAACTGCATCTTCAATGAAAGTGGTATCTGGACAGCCTCCTTCAGCTATGATCAGGCACAGTGAAAAATTATTTTGCAAATATGCCATTATAAAATTAATTACACAATTAAAAAAAAAGAACGAGGATCCCTATGAAGAAACTGTTTGAAGAGAGTATTTATTTGAACTATACTGAACCTACATAAAACACTCATGTGTGACTTGTACACATTTATAAATGAAGCACACACTGCATGAGCCCAGGAGCACTGATGGCAATCCTGAAAAATGCACACACTGACCTGGGATTCTGTTTTGACCCTGTTGACAAACGAATCTAGCCTAGGTCAACTTAAACGTCCCATGCTTTACTAAGTTATTTAGGTTATCCCTAGTAGAACTTTGCTGGTTAAGAATTAGAACAAATGCCTTGCTAAACTACCTGCTAAAAAACAAAACAAAGCAAACAAACAAAACCTAATTATAATTATGCAAAAAAAAAAAATTCTAAGGAAAAAGATACAGCATTCTGGGGAATAAATGAATAACTGATGCTAGTAAATAAAAATCTTCAGATAGAGAGAAAGGGAGGAAGAGTGAGGAGGGAAGAAACTGCCTTAATATCTGAGACTGTTCCTTCCAAAATATCATTATACCATTTTAGATTTTTCCTTAACTGCAAATAAATAGGAATTAAGCAGTAGAATCTAAATTCATAAGTACTTTTGAAAATAGATTATTCTGCATGCCCACAGAAAATTACATGTGTACATACACACAGATATACAGACCATCCCAAAATACCTCTCTAGCATAAGTATCTGAACTAAGATGTAAAAAAAGGAAAACACCCCCACCTTCCTCATTATAAGTGTGAGAATTGTGTAGTTTTGTTTCTTCCTTTCCAATCCTTATAGATATAAGATTTTACTTCTTTTTCATATCTTCCTATATTGTCTAGAATCTCCAGAAGGTAGAACAGCAACAGTAATTCACAGCTACAAATATGTATTGCATGTTTACTGTTAGGCACTGTTCTAAGCATCAGGGATACATCAGTGATGCGACAGAAGAAAACCCCTGCTGAGGAACTGTGGAACCAGGGAGGGTTTTTTCTTTTCAATTTTCACGAAGGACAAGACTTCAAGAATTTGACATTGGTGTGAGATAGTTACATAATTACGAAAGTCTAAGAACTATTATAAGGAGACTAAGCTGCTACTGACATTTTTTCTCCCATTCTAATTTATTTAACTATAGTTACTGCCTTAATTAGGGAATAATTGTCATGAAAAGGGTGTTATTATTCATTACTTTTGTAAACTGGAGCAACACAATTACAACTGATTGTATTTTTAGGCTTAACCCCTTTTATATATAAACTGATTATTTTAAAGTTGTGATTTTAAAACAAACATGTCAGAACCTGTACTCTGTTGTGGCCATCGTGATATTATATTCTAATGATGCAACTCAATCCATTTTAAGGAATTTTCAAATTTCTCTTTATGATCCACATAGTTAGCCCTCTCTCATGTCTTTGCTTTTTAACTCCAATGTCCATTACTTACCAATGAGATGAGTTCTCCCAAAACTGTTTTTGACTTCCATTCCATTAGGCACTCTGCTAAATTTTCTAAAGAATCTTTGGGAATTCAGTAACATAAGAATTGGGTGGCATGCAAATCTTGCTCTTTTGACGAGGTCAGGGATGACCTCTTTTTCCAACATCCTAGAGCATCAGCGGTGGCACAGAGTAATCAAAACTGTAATGAGTGTTTACTAATAGCACAGGCTGCATTAAGAGGAGGAGACACAGTAAGTCGGGTGGAAAATTTAATCACAGAGGCCTCAAAATGCTCAGCTGTACTCTGGGCTTCAGAAAACTCCAAACAGTAGCAGAAGGAGAACAGATAATGTATTCCTTTAAGGGACTTAACTTCCTATTAATGAAATGACTGATTTAGCATGGAAGTATATATTTATATTAATGATTGCACATACCACTCACAACTTACTTTCTTTGAGAGCTCTACTCAATTGCTCCATCTTTTCTTTGGCTGTTTTAAGAAGGCGTTGTTCTAACTAAAGAAACAAATAAATAATTTATATCATTCTCTTTATTTATCCACGACAGTGCAATTCAGTGTATTTGAAATGATGTAGGACATACCTGATAGCTATGCTCATGATTTTTAAATCTTGTGTAATAGTGCATAAACCTGTCAAGTTCCTGAAACCGTTTGTGTTTCTTCTCAGCCTAGGAAACAAAAACTCATAAATGATTTTTATATATGAAAGTACTAGCTATTAATAGTTTTTTTGTCATTTAATTTTATTACTAATAGGCAGTAATGCAGACAGACTTTTTGACTATTCTATTGAGAGAAAATAATAACCAACACATTTTAAAGGTTCCCAGAACGAAGTCCAACTTTTGAATTCTCTGTGATAAACTGAATCCACAATCCCAGAGTGTAAGGCAAAAGTGTAAGGCTTCTCAAGCCTATGTTTATCAGATCTTCAATGTTTTATTAAATTGCTTGTTGCTATAGATTGAATTGTGTCCCCCTCAAATTCCAGTGTGACCTCCAATGTGACTGTATCTGGAGAAGGCCTGTGAGGTGATAAAGGTTATTAGGGTGGGACACTAATTCCATAGAGCTAGTGACTTTATAAATAGAAGAAGAGACGCCAGAGTTCGCTCTCTCCAGCATGTAAGGACAGAGCAAAAAGACAGCCATCTGCAAGCCAGAAAGAGAGTTACCACCAATATCTGTATGGCAGGAATCTTGATCATGGACTTCCTAGTCTGCAGAACTGCGAGAAATTTTTGTTCGTGAAGATAAGTCTTATATATCCCGGGCTGCCTCTATAATAACTTAAAAATAATTTAAACATAATACCAACAATATAGTATTAATGTGATAGCATATAATAAGCATCTTAGTCTGCGTGGTTGCTATAACAAAATACCTTAGATTAAGATACTTATTATAAGATACTTGTTATTTAAAAAGGAGGGAAAAAAAGCTCTTGAGTTTATAGAACTATTTGTTTAAATTAAAGGCTACTCTAAAGTGTATTCAATTTAATGCCTCATTACAATGAAGATAGGAAAAGAAGAAATGCAAAATACTTCTAATGGTATTAAGCGGCTTAGCCAAACAGTTCTCTTTACCTCTACAGTCATTTCCTTGGATTGCTCCTCCACATGCTGAATGACTTCATAGCGAGTACATCTATAATAACCACCTGTGGAAGAACTATGCTTTTTCCATTCTTCTAGGCAAATCCAGCAAAAGTCATACTTGCACTTCAAAAGAAAACATACATGCAAACATCGCTCCATGTTAATATGCAAATTATTTTCTGATTTCTAGTCTAATTTGTAGAGATTAAACAATCTAGCCTGTGTGACCAGGAACAAATCTTACAGATAAACCTTTTTCACGTTATCTCTGGAGACCTTATCTGCACTATGGAAAGATGTGGGGGTAGTTTAAAATTGTCGCTTACATAAATTAAGATGTAAGTCATAATATTATGAAGTAATCTCAAGGAATCTTTAAAAATATCAATAGGATATTCTTTCCAAATAATAAAAACGGGTACTGACAAATGTTTCATTTTTCAAGTGCATGGTGATCTTATTTTGGTCTATAAGGCTCCACCAGTCTCTGAAATGTCTGTGACACTGACAAATGGTTTTGAAACTGAGAACAAATTTAAAAGGTCTCTCAGAACTGATGTAAAATTTTCTCATTTTTTTTTAGCAATTTTCACTTTAATTACCATAATTAACAAACAATGCCAAAAAATGAGCATTCCAGTATGAAAATGCCACCCTCCCTCCCCCCCACTCGCCCCGATGCTTATGGATTTTGAGCCAGAAAGATCTTCCCATTCTAAATCTATGTTTTCTTCTGGTATTTTTATGTTTTGTTTTGTTTTTTTTTTTTTAATTTTGAAACTTTGAGCTGTTCAGATTTTATCTGGGTATACCATATACAGTATGAATTCACCTTCATATTTTCCACACAGCTCTTCAGTCATCTCAATACCATTTAGTGAACAGTCCAGGTTTATCTATTGGTTGGAGATGCCTCCTTTACAATATGTACTAAATTCCCATGTATCTGTGTCTATTTTCTGGGCTTTCTTTCTATTCTGTTTAATTGATCTGTAGATTCATTTGTCAGCATCAAGCTGTTTTAATTACTTAACTTTCATAATAAAAGTTATTATAAAAGGCTAGTTCCTCCTCACTGTTCTTTTTTGGAATTTTCCTAGCTATTCCTGCTCTGTTCTTCCATATAAACTTTTGAGTTAGTTTATCTAGATGCAGAAACAAAACCTGTTGGTATTTTTGTTGGAATCTTTCTACCCAAGAAGTTTGTTATCTCTCCATTTGTCATATTTTGTGTCCTATAGATAGGGGTCTTAAAATTTTCTTCATATAAGTCTTGTAAATTACCTAAGTGTCTTTCTAGATAAATAAGGTCTCTTTTAGAATATATTCTAGCTGGATGTTGTTGGTACACATGAAGGCTAGTACTTTCTACGTATTTTGTAATCTGCTAGATAATTGAACTTTTGTTGTTTGTAGTAGTTTTTCAGTTGATTCTGTGGGTTTTCTAGGTATGCGATCATGCTGTCTGCAAAAAATGATAATTTTATCATCTTGTTTCTAATTTGTACATCTCCAATTTCTTTCTATTGTTCAATTATATTGACTGGTATCTCCAGTCCAATGTATCTGTGATGGAGAGCATCCTTATCTCATTCTTGATTTTAGTGAGAGTACCTCTAGTTTCCCCCACTAAATATCATGCTAACTTTTGGACTGACATAGATTTCTTTTTATCATGCTAGGGAAGATTTCATCTATTCCTATTTTTTTGAGTGTCTTATAAAGAATAGTTGTTGATTTTTTTGTCAAATGACTTTTTAGCATCTACAGGAATTATGAGACTTTTCTCCAAGGATCTACTAGTAAGATGAGGTACAGTAATAGCTTTTTAAATATCAAACTATTCTTGTATTCCTGGAATAAATCCTACATGGTTAATTACTTTTTATTAAAAAATTTTAATTGATATATAATTGACAGTCAATTACTCTTTTAATGTACTCTGCTGAATTATGTTTGCTAATATGTGTGAGGTTTTCCCCTTCTACTATCTTAACAGAACTTATGCATTGTTATAAGGAAGACTGATCTACAGTTTTCTTTTAATTTTAATAATCTTGTCAAGGCTGGTATCAATCAAGGTTCTACTCACTGTATAATAATAATCTGAAAGTTTCTTTTTCTTTTTTTTTTTTTAACTCCCAGAAACAGTTTAAATGACATTGGAATTGCCTGTTCTTGTAAAGTTTGATAAAAGTCTACTGTGAAACTGCTAGGATCTATTGCTTTAAAGGGTGAAGATCACTGAAACACCCTTTTTTCTATGGAAATAGGTTTGTTTGGATATCTCTCCTAGGGTCAGTTTTAATAAATTATATTTTCTTTGAAAATCAATCCATTTCAAACCCAAGTTCAAATTTATCTGCAAGAGTTGAGCAAAGTTATCTCTTATTTTAGATTGCTTTGTTTATTATTTCCCTTATTTCTTATGTCTTTTTCTTATGTAAGTTTAGTGGTTTATCTATTTTTAATTCAGAAGACCACTTTTTTGGATTTATTTACTGGTTGTATTTTCAATTTTTTATTCACCAATTTTATCTTTTTAAATCTTTCCTCCTGGTTTTCTTCAAGTTTATTTTGTTTTCATGATTTTTTAACTCATATCCTTAACTCATTCCTTATTTTGTATTGTTTAAAGTGAAAAAGGCTAAGTACATTTCTGAGCATTGCTTTAGTTATAGCCTTTGGTTCTGATAAAATAGTATTTTCATTATCTGAGTTTCCTAGAAATTCTTTAACTTCCTTTTTTATTTTCTAAATGAAAAGGCCTTTTGTAACTTTTTTGTTAATTTCTATTTTTATTCCATTTTGACTAGACAATGTTACTTAAATTATTTTCTATTTTCTGGAATACTATTGAGATTTTCTTTGATGATCAATGGTCAATTTTTGAGGTACTTGAAAAGATGTATGCACAGACCATATTTTCAGGATACGAAGTCTGAATATACACATAGCAATCAGATAAACCTAGTGATCATGTTACGTCTTCTATATCTTTACTAATTTTTTCTCTATATGACACATAATAAACAGAGAGCTGAATTAAAGTCTCTGTACTCATCTGTCTCCTCACAAACATGTTACTTATATAATAAATTGTGGATATGTTTCAAGGTTTCCACAGTTCTTTTGTTGCCTGGTATAAGCAACTCTGTTCCTGATTTGATACAAGTATCCTTCGGTATAACCTTACTGATCACTCAAAATTAGTGGCAAAATGTTTTACAAAAGCCAAATTTTACATTCTATGATAAGAAAATATAGAATTTGAATAATTTTTATTTTTTAGTTGCAGCACATAGTTTTATACAGTCAGATGAAGAAAATTACTAAGTAATTTAAAAGTGTAAGAATGCAACATTTAAAGTCTCATGAAAATTATATAAAGGGTAATGAATAACAAGTGTTTTTAAAATAAATGAACTTATTTTATAAGGCCAAATTTGTCAATAAAAAAAAATGTTTGATCCCAGAAAGTAAAACTATCTTCTGAATCATAATCAACATTGAGGCATTAATAAAAGTATATTTTGATTTAGTCACTGTGTGAGAGCATGAATTCAATTACATATAACCTGTTGTTACACTGTCACATTTTAAAAAAACCTCTTAAAGTATAAAATTTTTCTGTAGCAAGTTCATTTCTTTCTAGATGTCTTCTTCTGTGTCATAAAAATTATTTGTCAAGGAAATATAGTCAATAATATTGTGATATGTTTGCACAGTGACAGATGATTACTAGACTTAGTGTGGTGATCACACTGTAAAGTATATAAATGTTGAATCACTATCTTGTCCATCTAAAACTAATATTGTATGCCAAGTATACTTAAACTGTATAAGTAAAATTTAAAAAAAAGTAAAAGAAAAAAGTAAAAAAGAATTACTTGTCAGTTTTTTGTTCTATGTAAATACATCAGATAGTATGTTAAAGAATACTACGCTAACATAGTATGTAAGTAAATGTTTCTTTTAATTGCAACAGAAGCTTGAGCAAAATTCATTTAAGATAAATTATGGTCTACAGCAATGCTACCCTGGACATACCCGAGCCCATCTGATCTTGAAAGCTAAGCAGGGTCGGGCCTGGTTAGTACTTGGATGGGAGACCACCTAGAAGACCAGGTGCTATAGGCATAAAAAATAAAAAAATAAGGGATTGTAAACTGACAAGGTCCTTATAATCTGTGAGGTCAACCAAGGGTTGCCTCGCCTGAAAAAAAGATAAATTACGTTATGTCACTAGTCTGGTTAATGTATGAAAATGTTCACTCACTAAATACATATTTATCAAGTACTTACTATTGGTGAGTGCTATTAGTAGCCCCAATGGCTGATTTTTATGGTCGACCTGTATTTCTTTACACATCTATATAGTCTATGTCAGATTTTCTAAGAAAAAACTTATATGGATGTTGGAGATAAGACCACAAATGAAATAATTTTGGCTTAATCAGCTGAATAAGCACTTTCAAGCATTTTGCTCAGAATGCTGTACTCAGTTTTTCTTCTTGCCTCTTAGGAAATTATTATTATTGTCTAAGCCAATTCATGTATTTATTAAAAAATTTTAATTGATATATAATTGACAGTCAATTACTCTTTTAATGTACTCTGCTGAATTATGTTTGCTAATATGTGTGAGGTTTTCCCCTTCTACTATCTTAACAGAACTTATGCATTGTTATAAGGAAGACTGATCTACAGTTTTCTTTTAATTTTAATAATCTTGTCAAGGCTGGTATCAATCAAGGTTCTACTCACTGTATAATAATAATCTGAAAGTTTCTTTTTCTTTTTTTTTTTTTAACTCCCAGAAACAGTTTAAATGACATTGGAATTGCCTGTTCTTGTAAAGTTTGATAAAAGTCTACTGTGAAACTGCTAGGATCTATTGCTTTAAAGGGTGAAGATCACTGAAACACCCTTTTTTCTATGGAAATAGGTTTGTTTGGATATCTCTCCTAGGGTCAGTTTTAATAAATTATATTTTCTTTGAAAATCAATCCATTTCAAACCCAAGTTCAAATTTATCTGCAAGAGTTGAGCAAAGTTATCTCTTATTTTAGATTGCTTTGTTTATTATTTCCCTTATTTCTTATGTCTTTTTCTTATGTAAGTTTAGTGGTTTATCTATTTTTAATTCAGAAGACCACTTTTTTGGATTTATTTACTGGTTGTATTTTCAATTTTTTATTCACCAATTTTATCTTTTTAAATCTTTCCTCCTGGTTTTCTTCAAGTTTATTTTGTTTTCATGATTTTTTAACTCATATCCTTAACTCATTCCTTATTTTGTATTGTTTAAAGTGAAAAAGGCTAAGTACATTTCTGAGCATTGCTTTAGTTATAGCCTTTGGTTCTGATAAAATAGTATTTTCATTATCTGAGTTTCCTAGAAATTCTTTAACTTCCTTTTTTATTTTCTAAATGAAAAGGCCTTTTGTAACTTTTTTGTTAATTTCTATTTTTATTCCATTTTGACTAGACAATGTTACTTAAATTATTTTCTATTTTCTGGAATACTATTGAGATTTTCTTTGATGATCAATGGTCAATTTTTGAGGTACTTGAAAAGATGTATGCACAGACCATATTTTCAGGATACGAAGTCTGAATATACACATAGCAATCAGATAAACCTAGTGATCATGTTACGTCTTCTATATCTTTACTAATTTTTTCTCTATATGACACATAATAAACAGAGAGCTGAATTAAAGTCTCTGTACTCATCTGTCTCCTCACAAACATGTTACTTATATAATAAATTGTGGATATGTTTCAAGGTTTCCACAGTTCTTTTGTTGCCTGGTATAAGCAACTCTGTTCCTGATTTGATACAAGTATCCTTCGGTATAACCTTACTGATCACTCAAAATTAGTGGCAAAATGTTTTACAAAAGCCAAATTTTACATTCTATGATAAGAAAATATAGAATTTGAATAATTTTTATTTTTTAGTTGCAGCACATAGTTTTATACAGTCAGATGAAGAAAATTACTAAGTAATTTAAAAGTGTAAGAATGCAACATTTAGAGTCTCATGAAAATTATATAAAGGGTAATGAATAACAAGTGTTTTTAAAATAAATGAACTTATTTTATAAGGCCAAATTTGTCAATAAAAAAAAATGTTTAACAATTTGATCCCAGAAAGTAAAACTATCTTCTGAATCATAATCAACATTGAGGCATTAATAAAAGTATATTTTGATTTAGTCACTGTGTGAGAGCATGAATTCAATTACATATAACCTGTTGTTACACTGTCACATTTTAAAAAAACCTCTTAAAGTATAAAATTTTTCTGTAGCAAGTTCATTTCTTTCTAGATGTCTTCTTCTGTGTCATAAAAATTATTTGTCAAGGAAATATAGTCAATAATATTGTGATATGTTTGCACAGTGACAGATGATTACTAGACTTAGTGTGGTGATCACACTGTAAAGTATATAAATGTTGAATCACTATCTTGTCCATCTAAAACTAATATTGTATGCCAAGTATACTTAAACTGTATAAGTAAAATTTAAAAAAAAGTAAAAGAAAAAAGTAAAAAAGAATTACTTGTCAGTTTTTTGTTCTATGTAAATACATCAGATAGTATGTTAAAGAATACTACACTAACATAGTATGTAAGTAAATGTTTCTTTTAATTGCAACAGAAGCTTGAGCAAAATTCATTTAAGATAAATTATGGTCTACAGCAATGCTACCCTGGACATACCCGAGCCCATCTGATCTTAAAAGCTAAGCAGGGTCGGGCCTGGTTAGTACTTGGATGGGAGACCACCTAGAAGACCAGGTGCTATAGGCATAAAAAATAAAAAAATAAGGGATTGTAAACTGACAAGGTCCTTATAATCTGTGAGGTCAACCAAGGGTTGCCTCGCCTGAAAAAAAAAAAGATAAATTACGTTATGTCACTAGTCTGGTTAATGTATGAAAATGTTCACTCACTAAATACATATTTATCAAGTACTTACTATTGGTGGGTGCTATTAGTAGCCCCAATGGCTGATTTTTATGGTCGACCTGTATTTCTTTACACATCTATATAGTCTATGTCAGATTTTCTAAGAAAAAACTTATATGGATGTTGGAGATAAGACCACAAATGAAATAATTTTGGCTTAATCAGCTGAATAAGCACTTTCAAGCATTTTGCTCAGAATGCTGTACTCAGTTTTTCTTCTTGCCTCTTAGGAAATTATTATTATTGTCTAAGCCAATTCATGTATGTTAATTTTATTGTTAAAATCATCTTGTAACTGCCATTATTTTTAAAGTCATAATAATAAGGATCGTTAGTTTCAAGGTTAAAAATCAAGCAATACTTAGAAGACATTGATATATTTTATTGTAATCTTAACTATTTGGGTTTCTTTCACATCCTAAATTACAAAAATTACACTGTCCTCTCAATAATTTTAAATAATTATTTTTATATACATGTTACTTCCAGTGAAAACAAATCAAAATCATTATAATTTTAAAATAAAAATGTTTTAAAAACTATATAAATGTCTAATCAATGTATTGTATACTTGAAACTAATAATAACATAAAAAAATAATTTTATTTGTAAGCAAAAAGTTGGAAGGCCTTTTAACTCTTCTTTGCAAATTATATTCAGTTAAAGAAGCCTTCTCTAACTCCTAAAAAAAATGTTCATAAATGTAGGCACGTATTAATAAAATATTAACCTAATTCCAGAATATTTGCTTTAAATATGGTAATGTCCTTCTATGCAACTAAGTCAGGAGGGTAGCCTTCTAATAGTAATTATTTATATTAATTATTTATCAGCCAAGTAGATCTTGACTGGCATTTTCATTTTTAATATAGTAATGAATTACTTATTTAATTGATAGTTTCGCCAGCAGACCTAAAGTCTGCCCACTGCTCTGGGTATCTTTTATTATACTGACACCTATATATAGACACCAAGATTAAGATTTGGACTTAGCGGGGTTGCCTGGTGCCTGGCCTGGGCCTTGAGTCTAAGCTATGTGCTCTAAAACCAGCTTAGCAAGAGATCTACATAAGACAGTACTCTTTCTTTTAATATTATTTATATATACACAAAACTCTCTCAGGATCTTCACTGGGGGAGGTAACTTGCAGGGAAGGATTCAGGCAGTTCTAATCTTCTGGCCAAATACCACTGAATCATCACTCTTATTTTTAACATTCACTATTAGTGTAAAATTTAGTAATATGAATTAATACTTATTTTATTCAACAAAGAATGCAGAATGCAGTCTCCTAGAATCCATCTGAAACCCAAAAAGATTTTTATGCTTAGAATATTTCTTCTTTGGATTAATTAACATTCAAATTAAGATTCCAACTGCAAAACCCTCAAAATCCTCTTTAACTTCTTACCTTAGCACACTGCATGTGATTGCATCCCTCATTCTTCTGTATTGGAGACTTACAGTTAGCACAAGGCTTGGAGTTAGTTAACAACCAGAGACAATTTGCAGCATCTTCATAAGCTTCACTAACTCCCACAACTGTGGGATATTAAGCACAAACACAAAAATAAATGATTTAGTGTACAACGGTGAGGGGAAAAAAATCTCAAAGTTTTCTTTGCAGGTTGTCTCTCAATTTTAATCATGTATTTATTTTCCCATTAGACTCTATGGTAAAGTTTTTAAACTGCTTCATTCTGAATAGTATGATTATAGGACAAGGAGTTGTATTTGAAGCTCTATTTATGAGATCTGATTTAAAGGAGATTTCTCCGTAAAGTTGTGTCTAAATAAAGTGAGGAAGAAAAACACCAAAGTTAAAAAAAAAAAGCATTATGTTATTCTCCTGTTTAAAATAACTATACTATCAAATAAAATTATAGAATGATTACTTCAGACAATATTAGGCCAGTTGCAAACATAATTGACAGAAAGTCTTCATCACAGTAAAAAATATGAAAATTATATTGAAACATCATCTTTTTTATCCATGATTATTTCAGCGAAGCTAAAAATGAATCCAGTGTGACATGTCTAAAACTAAACTTAGCACTGTCCCGAAACCTGCTCTTTTTTTCTCTAGCTCCTGCTCTGGTAAATGAGATGATTATCTACCCAGAGTCAATCCAGGAAGAGTATGATCTCAGGTACCTTTCTCTTTCCCTCACCTGCCACATCCCATTGATTCTACCTTTTTAATACTTGTTTCTTCTCCATTTCCAATTCTTATTGCTTTAGCTAGGGTCTTCCACACCTCTTGCCTAGACAATTAAAACATAGAAAAGCAACCTATTTCCCCAGCTTCTTCTCCCTGCTCCCAACTCCCACAATACAGCTTGAACAGTGACCCCTTTAAAATACAAATCTGTGTAAATCTTTTAGTTGCTCCTCACTGACTACTACTGACTACAAAATAAAGTCAAATTGCTTTAGCAAAGAATATAAAACCCTTCATGATGTTGCCACTTTGTACTTGGCAAGCTTCTCTACCTTCTGTTCCCACACTGACCTTACACTCTTCATCATCATAAACTCCATTTACTCTATTTGAGATTTGCAACCTTAAAGAATGCCACGATTTTTAAACATTCTAAATTTTATACTTTATATTCTATAAGCTTTTCCTGCCCAGTGGAGAGAGTTAAAGACTGGAAAGAGTTCTAGATGTACAATTAAAAAACTATTTTCTCCTGCAAGAGTGTCAGTATTCAAGGTTGTTTTGTTTTCTAGCTCTATGTGCTCAGGGAAGCCCTATGTTTTCTTTATTGAAAGAGATGTCCAAAAATCACTTTGGAATCATTGAAAGTGGCCCATCCAATCAAGGCCCTGATTATATACAGATATTCTTAGAAGGGTAGGTTAAGGGGTTACTTTTAATGTTGAATACAGGGGAGAAATCAGACTCTTTGAGTTTAAAGTTTAAAAGGAAAAGTTATCCACCCCCCAGATATAAATCCCTTGAGAGGGACGGGAGACAAAGGTTTGGGTTGACTGATCCCTGGGAAGTGGCTGTGTGTGAACTGGAAGAGCTGAGACTAGGAGCAGCTCTTTGATGGAGCCTAGCAGTGGAGGAGTGGGGCTGTCTTGCCATAAGGAATCCCAAGTGCCTACCTACTTAAGTCTGTGTCAACAACAGTACAGCAACTACTGCTGGACTGTAAAGCAGTGGTTTTCAATTCCATATAGCAAAGGGAAACAAGGGCAGCAATGAACTGATCAGACTCTACTCTCGTTCTAAACCCACTTGGTGGAAGATGGTTTGATTAGGGTGTCAGTGCAGAAAATTCTGAGATAAGTGGTGGAGAACAGGCGTGGCCAACAAGGTCAAGCTGGGGAAGTAACACTGCTTACAAAGGGCATTTTTATAAACCCTAAGCACCACGTACAAATGTCTAATTTTTGTTTAAAAGTAGTGGCCTTTCTCCTGCCTTCAGCATCAACGTTATTTTTAGCTCAGAGACTCTCACATATTCTTATGACCTTTATTGTCCATTGTTATAATAAATAAAGCACAAAGCCAGTAAAACAGAGCAGCTGTGTGGCCTGCAACATAACAGTGTTTTTGTCCCACTGAATGCTAGCTCCTAACGGCATTCTAGTGGGTTGTATGAAGTAAATCATGTTCAGGAAATAACTATTTTCACAACAAAAACTTGTGCCGGAAAAAATGTCTTTACTTCCAGCTCTCTGAGCATGCTCATTTCATACATCTGCCCTTTGTACCTACTGTTCTTTATACCTGCAATAACTTATCTTCCTTCAATCTACTGGTAAGTCGTCTTCACTCCAATTGACTTCTGTACTTTTCCATTCACTTCAGTTACATGTCTATTATATCTTGATCTTCTTTCCTTTATAAGCTAGTGTGCTTAGGTCCCTTTGTAAGAAATACTAACTTCACTTAATCAAGTATTAGAGTATAACAGAAGCTAAGATCTATTATTAGAGCCAATATGTATGCAAGTGAAAACAAAGTTGCTTTTAAAGACTGAATTATTAAAAAGACTATTTAAATTCTATTCAATAACCATTTATTATGTATTATGAAAAAATCAATTTGACAATTATATAAATAAACCATCATTTTACAGAAAATAAAATCACTCTGCTTCTTGCTTTGATTAGAAACAAAGGCAGTTTCAGTGCTTAGAAAACCATATTTGAATCTTTATATAGAATTAATTCTTTGAACTGATTTCAGTATCTATTCAAATACCTTTTTTCATTAATTAGATTAGGTTGTTCCTTTCGAGTCTCATAATTCAAAGACTTTGGAAAACTGGGCACGAGGGAGAAATCTTTCTCATGAATCTACAAGTTTGGTTGAAAATATTTATGCCAAAGTTACGTGACCATGAGCCAAAGTAATATGTAAACTCAATGGGGCATTTAATCATATTCTTTTTTGGAATACCATTTTTTGTATATTTAATGATGTTCTACTTAATTATTATAGTTGGCCTATTATTATTTGCTTTAAGCCTCACCCTAAATTTCATAAACTTAAGTGGCCATTAATAGTAGTCTACTGCTTAACACCTTTCAGTGTGGAAGACACAAACTCCTAGGTTTTTCTCAGTAACTGGAAACTTTCTCTGCAGTCTTGGCTTTGGTTTCTATTCTGGTAGACCACTTCTCAGGTGTCTTCAGTCTCTTGCCTCCTGTCCAATTTTGTAAAGTTCCTCCATGTTTCTGAATTAAAACCCTATTTGGAACATTTTGAGGATGATCTTCAGTTTTTAATTTGAGGTCTCCCTATCTCTGGCCGCCAGAAGTAACCATGTATACTCCACATATACCATTTGCTAGTTCTATTTCTTTTTGCTCCTCATCATCAGAATCACTATCATGTGTAAGGATATCGTGTCACAGTGCCAACAATAATCTGTACTTACTGGCTAGGTCATTCTCCCTCTTCCTCCCTAGTAAAAACTTATTAGTGGGTATGGAATGATTGATCCAATTTTACAATAGTGAGAATAGCTGAAAATAATCACTCATTTCAAAATCAGACACTTCTGGCCATTTTCTACTACAGAATTAAATAACATACTGTACTAATTACTTCTTGTGGTGCATTAGCTCTTTTAGGTAACTAGTAAGTACACTGGATTTTCAACTTATTAAGACCACTTAACACTCCAGTATACATCTCTCCTCTCCTATCTATCTGCACTGCTTCTGTCTTGTTCAAGCCCTCATATCCTCTCACGTGAACATTCTGAAGTTGTCTCAGAAACAGTATTTTTACCTAGTGTTTCAAGAGTCCCTAATTCATCATCCACACTTCCATCCAAGTGCTCTTACTTAGTAAGTATCTTCAGTTATCACTCCTACTCAAAACTTCTTTTTAGTGTCTCAGGATAATGTCAGACCTGTCAGCACTGCATATAACCCCTGTCCCTGCCTGTACAGTCTCATCTCTCAGTGCGCTTTCCTTTGCACTAGATGTACTGAATTATTTGCAGTTCTTGAATATGCCATGCTGTTTCACAGCCCTATTTCACTCTATGCCTGGAATGCTCTTCCTATTCTGGTCTCTGTGAAGAACATCCATCAACTTTCAAGATGCAGCTTATGCATCAATTCTTTTATAAAGCTTTTTCTAACCCTCTTCTAGAGATAACTGATCTTCTCTCCCTCTGTGCCTCCCCGCCCTCACAATGTACCACATGTACACTGTTCTCTCACAGCATGTATAATACTTTTTTTTCCTTAGTTTTGTATATAGCTGTCTCCACCTCTAAAACATTCATTTCAAGAGTGTAGAGCGCATCTTATTTCTGTATTCTAACATAAAATAGCTCTCAAAAAATATTAAATAATCATAAAGATATCATTTAAAAGCAATATGTTACTCTTAAGGTTTTTCAGTATCTCTTCTGAGTTGCAGACAACTTCTTAAATCCTACTAAACATCTCCGCACATATGTCCTGCAAGTACCTCAAGTTCAAAATGTCCACAACAAAACTCACTATTTTTCCCTAAAAGTTACTCTTTTATCTGAATTTCCTAAGTTGACTAATGATATCAAGATCCACTCTCTGACCCAAACTAAAAATTCACCTTCCTACTTCGGGTCTACCTTTCCTTCAGCCTGCCCTTCCCAGTTGCTCATCTTGATAAAATATCTCTAAGAATGCCACTTCACTACTTTAAAAAATGCATTATATGGCTTATTTGCTTCTTAGGATAAATTCAGACAATCTAGCAAGAACCCTCACAATGTGGCAACACCTAACTTTCCAGCCTCATTTCTTGCAGTTTCTGCCATGGACCTTAACTTTAAGCTCCCCAGAAATATAAAAAGAAATGTAAGTATGTGGGCAATAGCAAACCATCTCTAATAGAAACACAGATGTCTCTAGGTGTCAGAACAGGAAAAGAAAGCAAAATCCAATTGTTTTGTCATGTTTAAAGACGTTATAGGTAATGGTATTAATCTATTTATGGAACTCACACATATACAGACCCTATATATATCAGGAGAATAAGGAAAATGGGTGAGTGTCAGGAGAGCAATGGCAAGCTATATCTGGCTCTCTCTTGAGAGACATGATGAACCTAGAGACAAGAATAATCTATATAGGTGTTCTTGATTTAGGAAGTGCCTAGCACATAGCAGGCACTCAAAAAAAATTTTGTTGACTGAATGATGAATATGTAGGACAGAAATATTTAATCAGATTTCACTATAAATTTCCTAAGATTATCTACTTCCCTTTGCTCCTTGATAAGGGATGAGCTTTCTCATCATGTGAAGGGATCCCCCGCATCATCAGTTAATAAACTGGTATTGTGATTTACATAGTAGTCTCTTCTCCATGGATCTGAGTAATCCTAAGTCAGTGCACAAAATGAATCTCATGAATCTGAAATGCTGAGGACCAGCTCTTGGGCAATGGTATATTGCCCGACATAATACGAGCTTGTAAAGTCTCATGGCCATTAGTCAGTCTCTCTCAGTGTCACTTCAGATGCTGATAGGGATAACTACCACATCTCTACCTCTGCAGATATGCTAAAACTCAACTGATATCTCAATGCCTTAAGGAAGATTCTTTGACACACTCCCTCTCAATCTGATTTAGTTGTTCTTGTTTTTGTACTTTCATCTTTACCCAGCTATATTAGTTATCATATGATACTGTAATGATCTGACTGCTTCCCTTCTAGCCTCTGCACTCTTTGAGGGCTGGCATCATCTCTACTATATGATTGTAACTAATAAGAAGCTTCCTCTCACTATAGATCATACATTTCTTCCCATAAAGTAGAGGTTAGTTGGCCTACCTTGGGATAAAAAGGGAGGGCCCTTTTATCCTATTATAAATAGGATATATTTAAACAAATTTATCCTATTTGTTCTAAGCTGGAAAACAAATCAGTTAGAAACATGGACTCTATCTGTAATTCCCTCTTGCAAAAAACCTGTGATCCAAAAGGATGTTGGTTAAAAAGGTAATGTTAAACAGAGAACTCTAGCATTAACAATCTTGAAAACTTCTTAAATGAAGACTCTAAGAAATATGCCCATATTATCTTTTGAATGCTGTTTGAAAAGATGTAGCACAGCTATCTAAAATTCCTCTTACGTTCTTCTGGTTTCATTTCAGTTATTTTTTGCAGCCAATTTTTCCATGTTTGGCAGTCACAAGGCTCATGTGCTTCACCGAGGCACTCCCTAAAGAGGAAAACACAGAAAAAAGCAATTTAAAAATATTCTTCATCAACATCAAGGTAAAAGAATAGGTGGGAGGTACTCTTTCAATTTTAAAGTGGAGAAAAGTGAGGCACAGCGACTACTCAGAGATGAAACATTTCAGTAGAGAAATTGAAAATGTAATTCTAAAGCTTGATACCATCAAGGTGGCTTTTTAAAAATTATATTCATTTACACATTTTTAATAGTTCTAAATAGATTACCTAATATTTATAATTTTGTTTTGTTGGCCTTAAAGAGCTATAAAATATTTTTACCATTTAGGTTCTGTCCTCACTAATTACTTTAAATTCTTGCAACTCAAACTGTGTTCCCCTGGCTAGTAGCATTGCCTTTACTCAGGAGCTTGTTAAACATGAAAAGGGCAAGTCCTACTAGACCTACTGATTAGAATCTGCATTTTATCAAAATTGTCATATGAGCCTTCTGCATTTTAAAGTTTGAGAAATACTGTTTTATATTATATTTTGTCATCACTTTTATCTCTAAATCTCCAAGTAACAGCTAGGACAATCTGATTTACCTTCGAATCTGATGAATCTCAATTTTTTGTTTCATCAGAATTTGGCAAATTTTGATGTAAATAATTTAAAATATATCAATTTATCATTTGTAACTTAATTTTATAGTCTTCCTGTAGCTACATAAAAATCAAACATTAAAAAAGGCCTAAAGCCATTACAAATTACTTATTATTATTTAATATGATACTTCATTCTGTAGTACAAAGGTAATTATTACAGTTAATAATATCATTTTGGAGGGAGAAAAACTCAATCTACAGGTGCAATCATTATCATCCTCACCCTCATCATTATTTTAAACAAAGATCTTATTTGCAAAGTTTAAGTCTGTTAAGAAGACAAACCTACTGACTCAGGTAGAGTCTTATAAACTAAGAAGTAACATTTCACTATATTAAGAATGTATCAATTTTACTTCACACCCATTAGGATGGCTACTATTAAAAAAATGAAAGATAACAAGTACTGGGGAGCATGTGGAAAAACAGGAACCCTTGTGCACTGCTGGCAGTAACATAAAATGGTACAGTTTTGGGAAACTGGTGGTTCCTCAAAACGTTAAACACAGAATTATCACATGATTTAGCAATTCCATTCCTAAGTATATACCTAAAAGAATTGAAAGGACTCAAAATTTTAACACCAATGCTTATAACAGTATTTTTCACAATAGCCAAAAGATGAGAATAACTCAAGTGTCCACTGACGGATGAATAAACAGAATGTGGTATGTGCGCATATGATGGAATATTAGCCATAAAAAGGAATGAAATTCCGATACATGCTACAACATGGATGAGTCTTGAGACGTTATGCTAAGTAAAATAACCCATATACAAAAGGACAAATATTGTATGATTCCACTTACATTAAATATCTAGAATAGGAGAATTTATAGAGACAGAAAGTGGAATGGTGGTTTCCAGTGGCTGAGGGGAGGGAAGATGGGGAGTTATTGTTTAACAGTTACAGAGTTTCTGTTTGGGATGATGAAAAGTTCTGAAAATAGGGCTGATGGTTACACAACATTCTGAACGTACTTTATACCACTGAATTATATACTTAAAAATGGTTTAAAGAAAAAACAAAAGCACCAATTGTTTTAAAAGAGTAATTTGGTCTCTTTAAATTCCTGACATCATCAAATTTGGCATTTGGGAAATCTTTTCCATAAATGCAGTTTTATAGCGTTCCTTAGTAACTTAGTGGTAAGTTTACAGTCATTTAAAAAAAATATTGGGTTGATAAAAATGGAAGTAGATATATTAGATTCACTTTAGTACATATTATAATCAACTCTGCTTTCTAGAAATGT
Source organism: Pteropus vampyrus (assembly GCF_000151845.1). Classification (NCBI taxonomy): domain Eukaryota; kingdom Metazoa; phylum Chordata; class Mammalia; order Chiroptera; family Pteropodidae; genus Pteropus; species Pteropus vampyrus. The sequence continues at coordinate 15,603,638 of NW_011888785.1, forward strand.
AAGGAATATCTGCGATAACTGTTAATTTAATTTGGCAGATATACTACCATACACTAGAGTTAGAAACAGGCCGCAGATCTAGGAACAGTGTTTCCATATGGTGCTTGAGACTACATGCAGGAATAAGGATCTACATTTCTCATGACTCATTTTAAAAAATGGTGTAAAAGGTGTAAAAGCTTTATAGATCTGCAGTACCTAAAACAAAACAAATGAAGTCAATAAAATAAATTATTTCCATTAATTTTAAGATTTCCCCCTCCCCCAGAAATTAAACAGTATATTCAATATATTTTTTTTCCTCTAGTAGAATCAATACCAGTATGACAGGCTCTATTGTTAGAACATTTTCTGTAAGAAAAATAATCATGGGGGAAAAATGTTTTCAAATAGAGTCTGAAAAAATAAATGCCGTATCTTCAAAAGGCTGCAAGTGCGAGTAAGTGTGCTTGATTCCCTGAGGCTGTGTTGCATTAGACAGCGACAGAAGGTTTCCTTTCCAGAACCTCACAGGAAGACCAGACCTGCTGCTTCCTCAGATGCTAGCCCAATCAGTAGGATTATTTGTGGGTGTTATGACTGGTTGGCACAGTTTCTATTAGCATTCAATGCAATGCTAAGGGTGGGCGTAAAAAGGAGAAGCTGATAAGTAAAGGAGAAACTAGAGCAAAGACTGTAAATGAGAAAGAAAGCTAGCTAAAGGTTGCTATTTAAAACTATTTAGTATCACTGAAAACTAAGGCATTTGAGAAAATAAGCCTGAACTTCTTCAAAGTATGGTAAGAACAATGCTATCAGATAGAACAAACAGGTGATTGACAATCTGGATTATGCCATGTGCAGGGAAAGAAGTTATTCTGAAAGAGGTAATGAAGATACTGAAATGTTCTACAGATAATTGAAAAGCTAAATTCCTGAATAAAGTTTTAACCAAGACATCAACGACTGGTGACAGACCTGGCACTTGTTGTTGAGACTGTACCTCAAAATGTCACTTAAAATAAGTGAATGGAAATGGGAATTTTGGCATAGTCAACTGAAATTTAGAGACACTAATAGAGTTTTCATTCAGAGAAAAAGGTGCCTGGTAAAAAATTATGATGGAAAAAAATGGTTGTCTAAGTTAAAATCCTTAACCCTGTCCAAATGTGATGGTTAACTAATAACAAGAGATCAAGGGACAGCTCTCCCCTTGAAAATTTGTCAATATGCACGACCATTGGCAGAAAAACAAAAAAATGTGAAAAGTCAAATAGCATTCAGCGTTTGTTTTGCAGTGAACCATTTGTTGAGGCAGCATGCTCCTGGAGCAGCAAGAGTGGCACTACTAAGAGCGGGCATATGTTGGTGTTTTTTTAAGTTTTATGTGTTATTTGGTATGATATGGTAGGTTATTTTTAAAAATTAAAAATAAAATTTCCATGTAAGTTAATGGTAATTGCTTCTTCACTTTACAAAATTTGCTTATAAAAGGTTTCATAGGCATGCTCCACTTTAGGATAGTGAGGGAAATCTATATTTATTTAGATTATTATTATGCTACTTTGTATAGAGTAGACTTGATATTTAAACAAGGTCTTATGATTGACTCCACCAGATAAACAGCATCACATTTTCATTCCTAGCCTAGAAAGAGTTGGGGAAAGTTCTATAAGTTGGCAGGGCTCTGATACTTAAATAGCTGAATACTGCCAGTCTGGGAAAATCCACGCACCCCTGCCCCTCTCTGCCCCTCAAATCAGAACTATTAAGCTAAGGGTTTGAAACTCTGATTTTGCAAGGGAAGATGAGACTTGACTATTAAGATCCACAAACAAGGACAACTTCACTTATTTTGCCCAGAAGACTCTTAAAGAGTCCCTTTTCCTGTGAAATCTATGGAGGAGATGAAGCATGAAACTATTGCTTTAATTCAATCAAGATTCATGATCCTAATAAGGAAGTACGTGTACTTTCAAAATTCTTACCCTGGGTATTGGAGGAAAGCAGAACGAGTTGATGACAATTTTAATGCAAAGACATTAACTTTCAAAGTTTCCCCAAATACTTGACAAGTCTGCTCGTCGTACTTTAATTCACTGGAAACTTAAGTGGATTAGAAATCTGTACTGTGATTTCTCATCAGGTGCATCACTATGATTCAAACATTCCTATCAGGGGTTCACATTTGTTTCATGGTTGTGGCGACACTTTTAAAGGCTTCTTTGCATAATTTCAGTAAATAAATGCTCCACAGCTGGATGAAATATTAAAAATCCCACATTATTATTTAGAATATTCTTGCCAATTTTAGTGAATAATTCTAACATATGTTTGACTGTGGATTTAGAAGAGATAAATTCCAAGTAAGCTTCTGTTTCCAATGGAGATATTGGTGATAAAGGGACCAGGGGACATTCTGAGGTGATACAGGAAAGAAATGACTACTCTACCAGGTTAATTTTGAATTCTTCTCACAGATTAAGATTTTAGTGGCCAAGTAGTATTTTTGACAACAAATCTTTAAAAAGTTGCTTCAGGGAAGAAAGCATTTTCTGTTTAATAGAAAGAAAAACAGACAGGAGGTCATTGGCTCAAGTGAGAGTCCATCTAGGTTTTGAACACTGTCTAGGGATCATATTGTCAAGATCAAACGAATTACAATTATACAGGCTAGGGAGAAAAAGCATTGTAGGCTGAGTTATTAACAGCACAGAACTGGTTGGTGAACAAGTTAAAATAAAAAGGGCTACCCTGTGGTGGGAAGGGAAATGCCTACTCCTACTTTCCTCCAAACAATGAATTCAGTTATATCAAAGCAGACATCTCTTGGGGGTGACTCTCAACTGATTCTGTCACATGCAGTTCTTAGAAGAAATTACTATTGCCATTTGTGGTTTTTGCAATCATCTTTAGAGAATATTTCTGAGCTTTTTAGGAGAAAGAAAGAAGCCAACACAGAATCATATGCCTTTATTTTATAAAGATCTCTCATGTAAAGCTTCCTTTTGCATGAAGCAGATTTTGCTCTCTTTAAAACACTAGGATAAGGGCAGCAGAATTCTACTTAGAATTTCTTTTTCTTTTTTTTTTTATTTTTAGAATTTCTCATTATAGGCAAAGCTCTTATACTACAGGAATAAGAGTAGGAAGCTAAGAACGTAAAATTAAGAATGTGGCTGTGTTCCAATAAAACTTTCAAAAATTGGTATGGACAGTAGTTTGACAACACCTGATCTAGAGTTCCGTGCTATATATGGATTGGTAGTTGAAGAAATACTTTTAGCTAATGATAATGATGATGAGGGTAAGAAATAGACCTTTCAGGGTAGGGATGTTTCCATAAATGTGTCTTTTTACTTCTAGCAGTACTACAATTTGATTCTGGTTTCTGATAAGCAGATAAGTAAAGTGTAGAGTTTTATATTCATCTAAAGTATATCTTTGAATTTGTGATAAATCTGTAAATGAGCAAAAAGCGGAACAAAAACTATTTTTTTCTAATCATTTAATTAACTAAAACAGTTAATTATCATTTAATCTACTATGAATAAAGTAGAATGCTGATGTCAGACAAACATTTATAGTTGCATAGACTATCCATTACTGATTTATCATCAGCTTATACTTACTGAATACTTATCAGTCATTGGAAATTAAACAAACACAAGATGTACAAGGTGGTTCCTAACTAAGACTGTGCATTAGAATTGTCTAAGCTTTTTTTTGGAGCCTCACTCTAAAACCTACTAAATCAAAACCTCACTTGCTGGGGCCTGGGATGAAAATTTGGAAAAGCTGTCTGAGTAAATCTGGACATCTCTGGTTAAGAATTACTGCTAGAGACTTCTATTTTAAGAAAAAAGGTAAAACTAAACATTTTCTAATCTATGGTCAGCAATTTGGTATTAAAGTTCAAGTGCATGGGCTCTGAAATCAAGCAGAGCTGAGCTCTAATTCCATTTCTGCCATTTCCTAGTTGCATAACCCTGGGCAACCTCTCTGTGCTCGAGTTTCTTTATCTGTAAAATGAGTATTATAATAGTACTCAAAACTCAGCATTGTTGGAAGAATTCAATACATGAAAATATTTGGCACAGTGCTTGGTACACATCTAGCACACACTAAATGTAAACTATTACTACTCATTACACATTTTTAAATTAATAAGAATGATATCAAACACACTATTTAAAGGCCCAATTCAAGGTACAAATTCTCTTTAAAAACTATCAGAAAGGTGATCAGGCTGATTCCAACCTGTCTTATACTGACCAGCAGAAGAGGTGTCCTTTCCCACAGTCCACAGCAGGAGCTCGGAGCAAGGGGAAGCTGAGTGCATCTGACCCGGATGTGTCTGACCCTTGTTTTGTTAGTCTGACTGCTCTTTCACAGCCTGGAGTAGGACACCATTTAATGGCAGGATTATTTTCAACAAAGGCCTGTTTAAACAGTAATAACAAGACACAACAAAAAATATTTTTAACTCTAAATTATAATTTAGAGTGTGCTATGTCAATTTACTTTAAAGCTAAAAAAAAATAGTGAAATAATAAATAAGGGGTAATCCGGTCTCAAGAAATACTTAAAATAGTACCAGAAAGTACAAAACAACTTTTTCTTAAAACATAGTTGCTATACACTGTTATATTAGTTGCAGATGTACAACACAGTGATTCGACATCTATATACCTTAGAAGTGATCATCACAATTCTAGTAAACTTCTGTCACTGTACAATATTGTTGACTATATTCCTTATGCTGTATACTACATCCTGCGACTTAATTATTTTGTAATTGGAAATTTGTACCCTTTGTGTCCTTCACTTTTTGCCCATCCCCCGCCTCCCTCCCCTCTGGCATTCATCAGTTTGTTCTCTGTATCTATGAGTCTCTTTCTACTTTGTTTTGCTTGTTCATATGCTTTGACCTTCAGATTTCATATATAAGCGAAGTCATGAAACAACTTACTAAGAAGGAAAAGAGTGGTTGTAACCCAGAAATGACATCATTTTTAAAATTTGTTTTCTTTAAAAACCAGGTAGATATGATAAAGCAAAAATGCAATTATTCACATTGAAAATGTATAATTTAAAAATTTCTTCTCATACAATGTGCCACTTTTCTAATGGAACATAATTATAAATAGAGTCTTATAAGTGATTATTAGTTGCACTAGAATAGTAAATTTCTAAGTGGCATCCAAATAATACATAAAAATCAATATTATGATGCTCTCTATATTGAAGTAACAGGACATTTTTTCAAAAAGCCCATTAGGGTTTAGACTACAAAAAATCTGCATAAGGCAGTTAAAATATAACTTTTAAATCACACAAAAGAAAGTAACTTGCATACACTTCTGACTAGCTCCTGAATGAAAATAGATAGAAAAAAAGATAAAATAAACAGTATAATTCATTATGTGAAACAATTACTTGAAACTTAAAAAAAGATGATCAATTTCTAAGATGATAATCTTCATTTCTAAATATTATATTTAGGAGTATTAAATATAATATCTTTTGGAAACTTAAAATAGGTACTATGTATTTTGAACATTATCTTGATCAATCAAGTTATAAAAATACAACAGGCAAATCAATCAATAGTTCCGAGCAATGGTTCTATTTTTGGGGGTAAACTATTACTTTAGCTTTTTACTTTTACTTTTTTCATGATTGTAAAATAATGCTTTAGCTTAACTTTAATTAATGCCACCATCCTTTATGAAATTTTTCTGAGAGAAAAGTCAGAGTCCATTATTTTATGTTTTAAAAAATAAAACAAAAATAATAAAATCTGTTGTATAGTTTTCATAAAATGAAAATTATGGAAATCAGACAGATAATCGACAGCATACCTTAATATCAAACTGTAGGTATCGTTTGTCCATTTCCTTAGAAACGACACTTTCTATGATGTCCACAGGCACAAGTTGGAAGCAATCATATGCAGGACAGAAAATGTTGTGAGCTTCACCTTCTTGAATTTTCAGATTCAAAAACCTATTAAAATCACCAATTGATAGGAAAAAGGCAAAGATATAATTTATTTACATATTCTAAGAATTTTTTCTTTATGTTGAATTTTCTGTTAAAATATAATTAAAATAACACCAACGGATAAAGTGTGGAATATCAACTGTGATACATTAATTCATATAATTCACAAACATTATTAAACACTATCTGCATAACCATTCATTATATATACATGAATATATATACACATACATTTGTTTCATATATCTTTACATATTCCTGCTTTGTTTCATCCTTTCTAAAAAAAATACTTATTGGTTACAGTCAATGTTATTTATGTTAACATGTAATGAATTTATTATTTTTAATGAATAAACAAATATTAAATTTTTAGTGTTAATTTCTAATATAGTATAGATAGATAAATATCACCTATATAAACAGAAGCTCTTTGGAGTCCTCAACAATTCTTAAGAGTATAAAAGGATCATGAGACTAAAAGTTAAAGAAGTGCTAATTGTAGAGTTCCTTTTTTCATATAACAGGAATCTCTTCATTTTAGTTATGAATAGGTTCCCTAGAAAGTTGGATATAATTTACCTTAATATTTATACAGTCATGTGTTGCTTAACAAGGGGCATATATTCTGAAAAATGAGTCATGGGATTTGTCGTTGTGTGAACACCATAGAGTACACTTACATAAAGCTAAATGGTATGGCCTACTACACACCCAGGCTATATAGTACAGCCTATTGCTCCTAGGCTACAAACCTGTACATCATGTTACTGTACTGAATACTATAGGCAACTGTAAAACAATGGTAAATATTTGTGAATCTAAACATAGAAAACGAACAGTAAAAATACAGTATAAAAATGTGACGCACACATTGGGTGGGGTAAGGGGAAGACTGTGGAGGGAGGCACCTCAGAAAGAGGGAGGGAGGAAAGAAGAGAGGGTGAGAAAAAAGGAGATGAGAGATCAAACGAGACCCAGAGAGATAAAGCTTGAGACAAGAAATAATAAAAGGGAGAGGAGGAGGAGAGACAGGAGAAGGAAGAACAGGACTGGGAGGAAAGAGGGACAAAGAAAAATGGAGAGAAGGGAAGTGAATTTGTGTGTGTACATGTGCATGTACGTGTGTGTGTGAGCATGTACGCACGTGTGCACACACAGCTGATGGAAAGCATGCTGAACCTCCTCGTCTACTTAAATAACCCAGAGCCGGCAGTAAATTCGACATCATAGTTAGGTCTAGCCTTTCCTTTCAGTATTGCAATAATCCTTTATAATTTTATGGGACCACTATCACATACACAGTTCTTCGTTGACAGAAACTTCACTACGCAGTGCAAGGCTGTAGTTTCCTGCTAAAGTGCACAGCCTGCTTAGATATAGTTACTATATGGTGATGTTTTAAACTTCACGTATTCTAGATATATCAGAGCAGGATTAATTATCTCAGGGGAATTAAATGACAGTACTCAAAAGGCCTCCTTGAAGACAGGATCATTTCTCTGTGAACTATGCTATTAATCCTCATCAAGATACAATTTCCTACTAAATTTATAAGCAGAACATGGAGTTGACAAATGTTAGTAAAAGAGAGAAATCTGAGGCAAACTTTACCTATACTTTTATCTTGTAGGTCAGCTTCACAGAGTATATCATAGATAGGTTCCCTCTGCTTATTATCATCCGTAGGAAGATGATAATAACTAATCTTTATTGAGTGGTTACTATGTACCAGGTCCTGTTCTAAGCATTTTTCACATATTAAGCCATTTAATAATAAACTGATGAAAATCTTATGATGTACTTACTATTATCAGCATTTTATAGATTAGAAAATTGAGGTACAGGAAGGTTACCACTGAACTAGATCAATAACTAATAAACAGCAAGAAAGTTATTCCAGGCTGGGTAGAAAATAATAATTTCCCTTTCATTTAATTTCCCTCTTGGCACAAATGCTTCAAAGCTTCTGGCTGGAGTGATGAGATAAGTGGGTAGGGAAACGTAAGATAAGCTGAGAGGTTTTCAAACTATCTAAGGACCTTTAAAATTCTTTCTTGCTTCTTGGACAGATGAGTTTCTTTTCTATATGCCTATAAAATATGAAAAGACTGCAATTAGTTTTAAAATGGCTTTATTGACTTATGAATCGCCCAACCTGGAACTTGTTTTACTGGTCATTGACTGGGCAAGATCTAGCCTTCAGGAATGGGGAGGAGAGTCTTAGGCAGGTTGATAAGGTACCATGGAAAACAATAATTAGATCTTTCAAATTTAAATCTTACCATAAATTTCTCAAGGCTAGTCTGTGATGACTATGGGAGATGGTTCCTGTAAGAGGAGTTAAGTGAGGAAGGTCATGGAAGTTCAAAAAAATTCAAGTAAATCTCTGGGTGGGGGAGTTCCTTAGTTTTCACATAGAAATTAAGGTCAACAGTAGCAAACTTGGTAGAATCCTCATAATACTTCCTAATAAAACAGAGTTAACAATTTTAAGGTAGATAAAGTAATGTACCTGTGGAAGCTTTTATGCATCCAGAACTAGGTCAAAGTTTGCTTTGGATTATTGAGCTCTGACCCTTGCCAATTTGTTTACCTGCATCAGCTGTACTAATCTGATCCTAATTAGACTCTGAGTGGAATCTAGTCTACGTTTTAAAAAGAACAGTCAGATATTATTTATTCTGACTTTTTTTTTTAAGCAATATTTTTCCCCCTGGGAGTGGGAGGATAAAAGTGAGGCAGGATGAGAAGGGCGGAGGAATTCAAGGAGAAATGAGGAAACTTTGGGGGGTAATGGATATAGTCATTACCTTGATTGTGGTAATGGTTTCATGGGTATATACATATGTCAAAGTGTATCGAAATATTTTAAATATGTGGTTTATTGTATGTCAATCAAAATCCAACAAAATTGTTTTAAAAAACAATAGAAAATTTGCTCATGTTCTTGCTCTCACCCAGTGAGGTGTTCCCCAGCTCTTTATACTTGGTACCTAGCACTCCATGAAAAAGAATAGTTGGAAAACTTCCGATTTTTAAGATTTTCTTAAATACTAGTAATAGGCTTTGTTTAGGTCATCAATCGGCAGATTTATGTGTTTCCAAAGAAAACATGATATGATATTGCTCATTTATTGATCATCTTCATTTTGTTTATAAAATTCTCTTGAAAGGTGTAACATTAGAGCAAAGTTAATGGATAGTGGGAAAGAATAAATCTCGGTAAGATGGAAGGAAAGAGAGAAGAGATAAACATGAGAAGCAAAATAAATTTTCCACTTGTAATATATAGCTAACCATGCCTAGCAGAGACATCTAACTTTGAATTGATTAAAAAGTTATTTTAAACATCCATATTCTTCTTATAGATTTTCAAGGCCATTTGCTTGTCACAAAAATTTTAGAGAAAGCATAAAAACTGATGTTTAAAAATTCTCTGGATATAAGAAACCAATTGCTGATATTTAGGTGTAGGCTTAAAATTTCTATGAGATGTAATAGAAATTAAAATACTAAGAAAACATATTTACATATACCTCTTTGTTCCCTAAAGTACCTCACATTCCATTAAAGAACATTAATTGCTAAATTAAATAATTTTACTAAATTAATAGATAGGAAAACATTAAAATAAAAAAATAAAATCCTTAGTAGTAAAGTGTAATACGTTTCAGTATAACTCTGAAACTAAATAAGTAATACATATCATTAAAAACTGAAAACAAATGATTTCATTACCAAATCAGAGTGCTAACATGCAGTAAGAAATACTAAGCTGCATATATACTCACGATTCCCAACATCCTCTACAAAAGTCATGTCCACAGGGCATATCCACTGGGTCTTCAAATACAGAAATACTGCACATACAAATGTCACACTGAAGATGAAGAAGAGCAATGATTTAAACAAAGTCATAGTTTAGAGACAGAACAATACATTCATTTGTTCATTTTAGTTTAAGGCAAAAATACTGGTACAGTAATTATAGAAAGTTAAGTGTTACAGAGTTATAAGGGAAGTTCAAGTTAGTGTGTGTACCTTTGAATAACAAATATCATGCCTATCCCATTATAAATGATTATGGGCTTTAAATGTGTTAATGAAAAGGTCAAACTCTTAAATTCCAAATTTATATATTAAATTAATCAGCAAGAATGCCTTTGGAAAAGGATGTATAAGAAACAAGTCATTATAATCTATTCAGGTATAGATCAAATTGCCCATTTCAAAACAATATGCTTATAATTGAATCCAAGAATATGACTAGAGGGTCCATGAAACAATATTAAATAATTAAAAAGTTAAACACAAAACTATGGGAAGTACACTGAATACCAAACCATACCAAACTGGTGTCCAAATCCCCAGGAGATAAACTTATTTCATCTGGAGAGGTGACAGAGGAGCGTGTAGTCCTTGGAGTTCTTGGAGAAGGGAGCGTGTCCCAGGCATTATACCCACTTGGTGGTGGAGTTGGCATTTGAACACCTGATCGTTGGCAACAGTTCTCTGGGTTGGACATCCAAGCTTCAAGTAATTTCTCCCTGTCCCAGTCTTTAAGAAAAATGGAATGGATATCTCTCAAAACATAGAAAATATAGTGTTTTAAGAGCTTCATAATAACAAAAGTGAGGATACATTAAAGAGATATAGGTCATCCAAGAAAGAAAAATTGTTTATATCAAAGTAATAATTATAAATGAATATCTAGTTACGTTATATCCATTAATATTTTAAAAAAGAATTTAAAGTTTTATAATCTACTATGGCTTAAAACCATGTCTAGATCTAAAAATATCATAAAAATTTATAGTCATTTCTACTAAAAATCAAAAGAGATAGTGGCTCATACATCACTTTCAGAATTCACTAAATTTTTGTTGGCATAGGTTTGGTTTAGCTGTTTTACTCTTTCAAGAAAAATACAGTTTGCAAATGGCCTCACTGGTGTCAAGTTGTAAAATGATTAGACAGCTTACTATAAACAAGTCAAAATGCCAGCAAATCTTAAAATTCATTTGATAAACAGCTTGAAAGCAGAAGAAATTTCTGAAGGGATTATGGTTATAAATAAAGTTTTAGTGAATTAGGTATAAATTCTGTATAAGTGGTCTCCAATTGGGCTTAACTAAAAAAGATTATCTTCTTCCTATGAACACTTTTAAAATAGCCAACTGAAGCATGTTATTTTAAAGTCCAGAGCCATAAAAATTAACTCTTTAAAATAATAAATATATCCAATTATTTTGCTAGGTGTTTTACACACATTATTTCATTTATTCTTCCCCCAAAACTTTTCAATCATTATTTAGGTGAAGAAACCAAGACTCAGGAAAGTTATATAACCTGTCCAGGCTCACACAGATAGTGAGGGATTTGAAACCAATTCCTGCAACTTCAAAGCCTGTGTTCTTTCCACTGTAGCAGAATAAAGTATAGGGGCAAGAGCAGTATTAGAGTCGATTATTCACTGTAGGTTCATTTTATACAATTTCACATTTTCTATACAAGACTTTTTTCAACCATATTAAGTCAGTGTATTTGATGGCTTAACAGGATAATTATTACTCAGACATGCAACAGAGTTACTTCCAGCTGTGTAAACTATGTGTGCAAAGGCACAGAAGTATAATAGAGAGCCATGGAACAGTTCTGTAAAGTTACAGTGAACCATGTGGTTTGGGGAGATGGAAAATAAGACTGGAACTAGGGATTGGGTTACAAAAAGTAAGAAATAATCCAACGACTGAAAAAACTGCATATGAGTGCATTCCAGGAAATGCTGCTAAATGGACCTTGGTGTTTTGATAGGTCACTATTTACTTAAAAAGACAATTGGATAAAGAAATTATGGTTCATATATACAATGGAATATTACTCAGCCATTAAAAAAAATGAAATCCGAGCATTTGCAACGACATGGATGGACCTAGAGATTCTTATGCTGAGTGAAATAAGTCAGACAGAGAAAGATAAATATATGGTTTCACTTACATGTGGAATCTAAGGAACAAAAAAACAAACTAATCAAAAACAGACTCAAAAATAATGGATAATTTGGTGACAGACAGAGGGGAGGGGAGTTGGGGGGCTGGGAGAATGGGGTGAAAGGTTAAAGAAGTACAAATTAGTAGTTGATAGCTGGTCACGGGGATGGGGAGCACAGCAGAGGGAATGCAGCTAGCATTAATATGATGGCTAAGTGGAGGGCCAGGGGAGGGAGGGAGCAACTGGGGAGATCGTTTTATGAACTATATAGATGTCTAACCAATGTACTATATATTTGAAATTAATTTAAATAAATAAATTTTTTAAAAAGTTCAAGTTACTTTTCTTGGAAAAGTATTATTTTTCAAAAGTCTCCATGTCATTTTTTAATAAAAAACTACTATAATTCATATACATAGATATGCTAAATTTTAGTCTCATCTACTACAAATATTTTCAACGCAATTTCTGCTTGTATTCTATCACATTGCTCATTTAGCAAATACTTATTGAATGCCTTTTATGTGCCATGAACTATGATAGGCAGTAGGGATACAAAGGAAAAACGAGGCAACAATTCCTGCCTTCAGGGAACTTATAGTCTAATAAGGAGAAAGGCATTAAGTAAAATCAACATATTTAAAAAAAATCATCAATGTCCAAAGCAATATGAAGAAGAGGTAGAGAATCTCCATCAAGGAGGTCAGAGAAGGCAACTCTAGGGAAATGGCCTGATGCGGACATTTTAGGATGAGTGAGACTTAACTAGGTAAAATGAAGAGAGGAAGACATTCTAGACAGATGGTACACAGCGTGTAAAAAGGTCTTGTGACAGGCAGGAAGTGGCATCCTCATGAAGTTAAAAAGGTCATTGTAGCTGGAGCATGAAGACCACAGGGGAAGCACTGTGAGAGATGAGCCTGAAGAAATAGGGGCTAGGCCATGCAGGGCTTTATTTAATAACACGTCTATCATCAGCTTAGGAGAGAAACTCAGTGAAAAGCTGGGCGTAGAGTTAAAAGAACCAGTTTTTTGATTAGATTTGAAAAGATCTAACTATAGTATGGAAAAACAAACGAAGAAATTGGTTAGGGCAAGAATGGAGGGATGGCTATTAGATGGTATAAATGACAGATGATGGCAGCTAGGGCTAGGTGGTTGGTTGTAGTGAAAATGAAGAGAAAGAGAGAAGTTTACGATTTAGGAGGTGAAATTGACAATTTGGTGACAATAGGGTATAGGTTCTGAGGAGAAGAAATGCCAAAGTTGGTGTCCCAGCTTCATCCACTTGGTTGGTTGGGTGGTTGGTTGGCTGGTGCTGCCATTATATAAACAGGGAATACCAGAGAATCAGGATCGGTTGAAGAGCATGATTTTAATTTTAGATATGATGAGTTTAAGGTGCTTTTGAGATATCCTATAGATACTTTCAAATAAGCAGTTATATATAAGGGTATGGGGCGCAGAAAAGAGCTCTAGTTCAGAGGAAGGAATCTATACCTATAAAAAGCCTTGGGAGAATATATAATTTCATAGGAAGAGAGCAGAGTGAGAAGAGATGTGGACCACAGATGTTTAACTACCTGTGGAGGACGATGAGCCTCTAAAGGAGCTTAAAAAAATACTTCAATATAAATTTACTCTAAGCACAAGCAAATTAGCCTTGGTCTCATATTTTGGCAATTTTATTTTTCTCATTAGGTAGTATTCAACTATATAAGTTACTTTTATTATTGAGGAAATATTCAGAAATGATCTTTATGTTCTTAACAGAGTCTTCTCTTAAAATTCAATTACTACTTAGTAAATGCTGCCAAAATTTTTTCTGTCTTCTGCTTAATCAAGATCAACTTCATTATTTTGGGACTAAATTTGACAACAGATAATGTAATACTCAAATCTATCTCCTTGTGTAAAGCTGAATGAATGTTACCAAGGATACAATCTATAAACCTTCCAAATAGATCAGTTTAATAGCTCTGAAACAGAGCCTGTCCTGATTTTGAGGGCAATTAGTGTAAACTGTAGCTCTGTGTACCGTCTATTTTATTCACTAGCATCATTTATCTCTATACATATAATTTAATTATCAAATGTCACGGATATTACCTAAACAATATAGAAGAGAGATCCATTTGAAAACCTGCATTAGCCTCTACTTTAGGCCTTAATAGGGGAATGAAATAAAGTAATTTTAAGTTATCAATAAAGTTATCACAGAATAGATGAATGTCAAGTAGGAAGATTCAATTAAATATCACCTTATTAGAACTGATCCCTATTATGTGAAAGAAGTAACAGAAATATCAATGGGGTAAAAATAGGGTCAATCATTTAATACTTGATATAATGTATAAACAAATGGAGATGAAAATGTTCATTTTAATCACAATAAAATTACTGATAAAAACCTTAGGTTCTATATATTGTAACTTAGAGTTACAATACATTATATTATGTAGCTGAATATAGACACCTGTGTCAGAAATGACTACAGTACACAAAAATGCTGCAGTATAGAACTGTTGCTTACAGTTAAGTGTGGCTATGTGACTGAATTCTGGCCAATGGAATATTTGCAGGAGTGATGTATGTCACTTTCAGGACTGTTTCAAAAACTTCCCATATTAATTTCTCCACACTCTTTCCCCTTTCTGACTGGTTGGCTGAAATGGAGATAATCCCCACGGCAACCTCAGAAGCCACTTTAAGATGGCAGAGTGTCTGTCAGTTAGGGTCCTCAAATAACTGTGTGGAGCAGAGTCCCTGTCCCACTCCTAACCATAAATAGAAACACTTAGGACTATTACCAGATTAATAAATGTTTACTCTGTTTGAATTTACACTTTTCTTTCAGCAGTTAGCTGACCAAAACAAATGGACAGCTTCTACTTGTCTGCCAGCTCTACCTTATATTTAAATGCACTCTCTGTATTTAAAAGCTCAAGCAAAGGACAGGATATACATTCTGGTGCTGTGAATCTTACTCTAAACAAACACAATTTAAGGTATTCTAGGGTTCTTCACAAGTTATCTAATGACTGTTAAGCATTATTACTGGCTATAAAGAAAATATTTTATCTTTAAATTCTGTGACTTTAAAAGATATTGTGATTTTCTAAATTTCATTTTTGACTCATCTAAAATTTTTTTCATAGGATTTGAGTTTCTAAAGATAGCAATAGAGAAATGTAATTTTAAAATAAAAAAGATGTTTTCAAAAAAATATACAAATAACATTCAGGTATATCATCTATTCATTCCATAACTATTTTATTAGGACATAATGTATGTTACATACTGTGGAAACAACAACAGCTACTCTCTAAGAGATCCCAGGTTAAAGAGAAGGAAAAGCAAATATAATATTAGCATATTATATTCAAAATGTATGACTCGTTTATGCATGGCATAAAATTGGAATAGACAGGAAGGGTCTCAATGCAGTCTTAGGACCAAATAAGAAACGGTTTCTTTAAATAGGTGATTTATTAAGATAAGTAAGAATGGGTAAGTAAAGAAATGGGGAGATTGGCAGCCTTGGTGAAAAAGCCTGGATCATGAAGGTCTACTAGAGAGAGTCTGGATGGTTTTAAGTCTGTGGAGAGCCAGTGAAGGGTTTTTCAGCAGCAGAGTGACATGCTCAAATTTGCATTAAGTCTAACGGCAATATGAAAAATTAATAGGGTGAAACAGGAATGGCAATACTGGAAACTAGGACTCAGGAGACTACAGTTTAGATGAAAAATAATGACAGCCTACATTTAAATTGGTGGCAGTAGGAATGGAAACAACCAGGGAGGGTGGGGGGAGGACGAGAGAAGTTTAGGAAGAGAAATGAGGAGACTGTGGCCAAATGTAATAGAAATGAAGGAATCAAGTCTGACTCTCAAGATTCTGGCTAGGATAATTAGATGAATGTTGGTGTCCATGTATGAAGACAGTGGGAGAAATGATGATTTCAGGTGTGGACACCCTTAGATTGAAAACGTTAAAAAAGCATTTAGAAAAACAGCTTTGAATACTTTATTAAAGTCAGGTTGTAGATATACTCTTTAATGTTCAAGTGGTGTTTGAAATCATTGGTTTAATTAGGTAAATGTGCCCAGCGATGTTTCTTAGAGCGGTCCACTCAGTAGCCTTGTTTACAATATATTTTTTTAGGCCTCACCCTCCCCTAAAGACTTAGACTCTTTGGAAGTAGTCTTAGGAATCTCTGGTTAGTTTTCCAGGCAATTCTTATTTACGCTAAAATTTAAGAGTCACTGGTATATAGAGTGGAAAAGAGTGTCAAGTACAGAAATCTGGGAAATATCAATACTGAAGGTAGCAATTCTGCAGGGTTATATACCTAATTATTTACAGTGGTGATGACGAGATGATAAAATATAGAGTTTTAAATTTTCCTCTGCTCAAAAGATTATATAAAAAATTTTGGAAGCTGACATTCTATTTTAGTATAGATTAGATAAAAATTTTTAGTTAAAAGAGGTAGGTAAGCCTCAAAATGACTAGATCAGAATAGCCACTTACCTTTCTCTTTTTAAAAATAATTTTTAAATAAAAAAACTCTGTTTTTAAAACTACTCAAAATATCAAACATCAAGTATGCAACGACAGGGTCCAACTCGGCATGTGACAACTTCCAGAATGGTAGTCTTAAGTATCAGAAAAATTACAACAAGCAGAGTACTTTTCCTAAGTATAGTAATGTTCTCAAAAACAAACAAACAAACAAACAAACAAACAAACAAACCTTAAGAGGGATAGTATACTCTTTTGTTGACTCTACAATTCTGCTTTGCACATTTCATGGTGAGAAACAGCTTTACATAAAATAAACTGAAATACTAATAACACAATTCTTAAGTGTCTGACTTTAGGAAAAATAATTTTAAAACCAGGACAAGGATTGTGGATTCTAGCTCTCAATCCTGCTCACATCAGACACATTTCTAAAATTAGACAATCTGAAAGGTGATTTAGCAGCTCAGTTTTTAAATAGAAATTTCCTATTTCTCCTTTATGTTTACAGCCAGTTTATACTCCAATATGAAATGTTATAAAGATACTGAGTACTGCAGTAACTGCTTAGGCCTGTTTAACAAACGATTTTGTTTTATATTAAAATAATAAAATAGCCATCTTTTAACTGAAAACTTTCAAAAGGCACCCATGTAATCAGAAGCATGGTATTTCTTTTGTTACCATGAGCTCGAAGTAAAGCTTCAGCAGTAAAGAGTGGAGCCTGAAGCATGTCTGCAGTTTCCACAATAAGCATATCCTTCAATCTGCGAAGATCCTGAGGCCTTAATCCCTCATATGGCTTTGAAAAGAAGAAAAACAAGGTTAGATTGACTGTTATACTCTTAGGAAGTTCTAAATGCCTATAAACAAATATATTATCATTTACTTAAGCTTTCAGTTTCAGTTGGTTTACTGAAGTTCAAAAGGTTCTATATGCTTCACTATCATGGACTTCAAACTTCTCTTTCACAAGTCTTTGTTAAACTGGAAAGTGGATGCCAGGGCTATGCACCTCATCATTTTAAAAGTATCATAATATAATGACATAATATAATGACATCTTACTTTACAGCTGTGAAAATTTGAATACAAAAAAAATTAGAAAAAACTGCTATAATCCCACCACTGAGCAATAATCATGATTAAAGTTCTCAAATATTTTTACTCAGTCTTTTTGCAAATCAATTGTGTGTGAATATGTGTGTGTTCATTCAGGCAGTTTTAATCACTGAACCTCTACACATTTGCAATTATTAAGATCCAATGGGGATTGCTGGTGGGATTATATAATATCTATTAATTAATTTGGAGAGAAGTGACCATGCTATACTATTCAGATTTATTACTCGTAAATATATTATTTTAATATGTTTATTCAAGTGTTCGTTAATGCTTAGTTTTCTTTATATAGGTGATGTATCATCTTAGGATTTTTATTCTTTTGTTATCCTTAATCATTTTTGTTGGTTTGTTTTTAAAAGAAAACATGTAAATAAAATCATGTGTCTCACTAGTCAGAAAAAATCATTGATAACATTTTGCCCTACTTGTTTCAAGTTCTTTTTAAAATAAAATGAAACCAAAGAAGTAAAACTTCTGTGACCTGTTTTCCCATTATATATCTCCAATTTATCTCATCCTTGCCTATGCCAATCACTATCATGAACTTGATCTACAGCAGTCATAATATTATGGCATAACATATCATACATCACTTGGCAAGCTGCTTTTCTTTTTATTCAGTATTATATCTTCATTATTAATACTGATACACATATGTATTTCAACCCTCTAAGCAGAAATAACCAGCCTACTGCAGTACACATAGAACTAAAGGCCATAACTTAAAAAGCAATAGAAATCCACAGTACTTATCAGAATATACTATTGAGGATGTCCTCT
The DNA here is from genome assembly GCF_000151845.1 of Pteropus vampyrus. Lineage (NCBI taxonomy): Eukaryota > Metazoa > Chordata > Mammalia > Chiroptera > Pteropodidae > Pteropus > Pteropus vampyrus. The sequence goes on from NW_011888785.1 coordinate 15,622,043, forward strand.
AGGAGCATCTATCAGTCTCCAGCGTGCTCTGGGTAGTTAGCAAACCTCATCCACTGTAGCTGATTTACAGATATTTTAGAATTAGATATTATCTTTATATATTGCTTTTTTTTTTTTTTGGTATCATGTGAACTATTTCATCAATTCTTAGTTAACCCCAAATGACTGGGACTCTATTCACCAGAGATAATTTCTTAGTTGACATGGTAAGTTTCTTGATCTTTAGATGTCATCCTGCAGGAATGCATATATAAGAGTATATTAATGACAGAAAAGACTGACAGACTTGACTGCATAAATATGTCAAGATTTAAACATAAAAACTGTATTATATTTAATATATAGCAAAGTGGCCAAGGTTTAAAAAAAAAAGGCCAATACAATATTGGTAAGGTTGCAGTGAGATGGCCCTCTGATATACTCTGGGTAAAATAAAAATTGGTATATCATTTAACAACCAAGCATGTATCATGAGGCTTTAAAACATTCATCTTTTGACCCAATAATATTACTTGTAGGAATTTATACTAAGATAAAATCATAAATGTGGATAATATTGGTCATTTGCAATGTTCATTATAAAAGTGACAAAATATAAGTAAACCCAAATATACATTAAGGTAGTTATACGACATCTACAGATCAGAATAGTTAGCAGTCATTAGAAATCATTTCCATGATAAGTATGTAAATATTAAGAAGTGTTAAGGGGGGAAAAAACCCTACAGGATATAAAATTTACAATATCAATCCCAATGATGAAAAGTGGAATGTGATCTTGTACAATGTTATAAGGATTACTTCTAAGTGGTAGAATAATGAACATTTAAATTTTTCATTCTGCTTCTTTTTATAAAAAAAACATGTTTTGCAGAACAAAATTAATTAAAAAATACAAAAAGTCACTGGGGATCTTAAAAAAGAGTTTTCAACAGTGGTAGAGCACACAATCAGTCTGAAGGTGAAGACTTACATTAAATATATTTCATATCACACTGCATTAACAGCCTAGAGCACCTAGGTATGCATTCAGATATACTGCCATGAATCTCTACATATATAGGTATCACATGAACTTAAGTAGAAAAAGAAATAAAAATTTAACCTATTCTATATAGGATACCATTAACTACAAAAGAAAAAAATTGCAGTTTAATTCAAACTACTGTTTAAAAAGGCCCCCAAATCATCATGTACGATTTGCTTTTAAGCTAATTTACGAACCACATTTCCCCCTGCAAAAAACTAAGAAGTCCATTTTATAGTTAAATTTGTAGTATTCACTCAAGTATAGAAATCATACACTATGTATAAAACTGCTTCTAGAAAATGTGTTCCTAGTTCAGACTTGGGACTCCATTTACCTCTACTGAATCAGCAATGAGAGTGAATATTTCTTGATGTTCCCAGTGGTGACAACTGTATATTTCCTGGTATTATTTCCCAAATGTTCTTTTCTCAGATTAGTCATCATTCTACCTCATTTATGTTGAGCAAAACAAGATTTGGTTTTAGATACATTAAGAAAGGGATAATATAAAGCAATCTGCAAATTTAAGTTTTTTAAAATGCAGTTTTAAACTTAAATAGGTTATACTGGAAGAAATATAGTTCTTGAAGGAGAAAGATATACTGCCTTCATGAACACATAGCATATGCACTTCAAATCTCTGCAACAGAACTACAATTAGGTCATGTAAAGCATTTCAATACATTGCTCAGTCCCAAGTGAGCACTATCCCTCTCTTATGCAGGAAGGATTAAAATGAAGGTGCCCTTCTCTTTACCGTTGCACAGATAAACTGCTTCTATTTTCAGATTAAATAAAAACTAGCAGTAACCTTCAAAGCAGTCAGTACCAATACAAAGAAAAAAAAAGTAATTTAAAATGAGACAGTATGAAAGTGCCTCTTTTGCATTAGTATATACTACTGCTACCAAAATACCACTAGAGAAATGTGAAACAACCCAACATACAAATTGAACCACTTTGATACTATGTATAGTGATAGTATCTTCAAAAACTGTTTTAGAAAAAGACTATGAGGAAGGAGTTATGAAAGATGTTCTTACTTTTTTCCACAATGAAAATAGCTTTCCCCGATTACATAGTTAAAATATGTTCATTGTTAAAAAATGAAAAAATAAGTACTTATTTACTCAAATATATTGCTAATTGTTAAAATTTTAGAAGTTAAGAAACTCAGGGAAAGGAGAGTATACTTTAATTCCTCTTAATACAGATCTCTCATTAGCTGATCCATGAGCTGAGCCTGGGAGAGAGGAGGGAAAAGAACAGCTAGAGAAACGTCTTCAGGATTCTTGGACCCTTCCCTTCCTTTCAGTTTCCCCGCTCTTTACTTAGTTAGCTGTTCTATCTAGCCTGGGGATCAAAATTAGGCTATCTGTACTTTGGCTTAAGAGGACGGCAGCTGCTCTGGCACAGCAGGTTGAAACTTATGCTAAGTAGGGCAGCCAACTAAGGCAAAGTCCAGCATATGGGTTCCCTATAGGAAAAAGAGCCTTGAGCCTTCCTGAGATATAAACTGGGGAGGGGGCGAAGGTATTCTTTAGATGGCTTTCATAGCAGTAGCACATTGCTCAGTTTTTCCTTCATTTAGCCAGATGAAGTCATACAATCTACTCCTACAGAGCCTGTCCTCTACTAGTTTCTTTTCTTTCTTTGGAGATTTCAAGAAATTGAACACATTGCTCCTAGCCATCACATATTAATACATCACCTTGTTTTTATTTTTTTGTGGCAGTTACCACTCTCAGAAATTGCGTTCATTTACATTTTAAACCTATTTGTGTTTGTGTCTCTCTCTCTTCATGCTTGAATATAAGCACCTAAAAGGCAGGGCTTATCTTTGTTCCTCATTGTATCTCTAAGCTCCTAAAACAGTATCTGGCAGAGCAGTCACTCAAAGTTTTATTGAATGATGGAATGAAGAAGCGGATTTAACCCATTCATAAACTAATCACCTGGAAGAAAGAACTAAATTAAAATGTCAAGAAGAAATTCTAGAAATATAATATTGTACACTACCCAGCTCATTAACTGAATTAAAAACTATGCTAAAATAAGCACTTCACCTTGGGAAAATAAGTTTTAAAAAGTACCTAATTACGTAGCTTAATACAATTATATAGCAGGCCATGTAAAATTACTAGGATAGGCAGAATAATCCAAAAGTTGATCAGGGTCCATATTTGTAGCACGTATTAGTAATTCAGTTCTTTTTATGGCTGCGTAACATTCTATTGTGTGTATATCTCACATTTTATTTATCCATTTATCTGCTGATAAACATTTTTGGGTTGTTTTCAACTTTTGGCTATTGTAAATAGTGCTCTGACAAATATTTGTATATAAGCACTCATCATGAAAGTATTGCTTACTATAAAATAGTAGACAAAAACAAATCCAATATGGATTAAAACTAAAACTAGAAAACTAAAAAAATATAGGTCCATATGATTATAATATTAGCATGTCACAAGTTCAGAAGCCATAAAAGAAAAAAAAATTTACATCTCTGAATACTCTAAAAGTGAAAAACCTGGGTTATGGAAAAATATGCAAAGTTCTCTCAGAAAGCATTAAGAAAACACAAACAATCTATAGAAAAATGCAAATGAACAATCAAGTCACAGAAAAATCAAAAACATAAATTCAAACAGGTGCAATTTATTTGTCCAAACTGGCAACAATAAAAACACTGATAATATCCAATGCTAGCAAGAATGTGAGGAAAAGAATCTCTAAAATGTTACTTGAAGAAAAATAAATTGATATAGTATTTTAGGACAATTTAACAGGTTCTATTAAAGTTTAAAATGCATCTCTCTCGTGATCCATCAAGCCAATTTCTACAAATTTATAGGAAATATACTTTAAAATGTATATATAAATGATGATCATGATTATAACAACATACTCTTAGATAACACTTATAATGAGCCAGGCACTATTCTAAGCATTCATATGTATTAACTCATTTAAGGATCGCTACCCTATCAAGTAGGGACCATTATTATTTCCAGTTTAAGGAAGATGAAACTAAAGCAGCAGAAAGATTAAGTAGCCTGTTCAAGGTCCCATAGTAAGTTGTGGGGACCATCGTAAGGTATGAACCCAGTTAGTCTGGTTTCAGAATCCATGTTTTTAATCACAATAATGGTATATATGTAATATACATAAAGATATATATGTAATAAGTAGACAAATAAATATTCACTTTAGCCTTGTTTTAAATGACAAAAATATCTATTTTTTTTCAATGTTCATCAATAGGTAAGTGGTTAAAATGTGTAGATCATACGCTCTGACTTGGGAAAGATGTTCATGATATAATGATAATATAAAAAAATATTTTAACTGAATCAATGTACTATATGATCTTACTTTTGCACTGAAAATTCTATATGCATATGTTTGCTTAAGCCTGGTAGCACACACAAGAAACTTACCACTAAGGAGTAAAGTCAGGAAAGAAGAAAGTTTTTACATTTTTTAGCAATAAATATTAATGATAAATTTTAAGAAATGCATGAATAGAGAAAGTAATAATAGTACAGAAAATCACCTCTATGCACAATTATCATTTTAGTATACTTCAATCTTCTTCTAATACATACCACTTTTTTCTATAGTGTCAAACTGTTCTGCAAGTTTTTTAGCTTAATATGTTTATTATAGTTATACTAAGTTCATTTAGATGTTAAATCTATTGATAATGAGTACCATTATTTTTTTATTTAATTATAAATTAAGATAGTATCTTGGAGAAAAAATCTAAATAGTCATGTCTTTCGATTTAATCAAATCAACAATATTTCTAGGATATTATTGTTCACATGTCTTCTGACTGAATTATATCAAGTATTACATTATAATTTCTATGTCTGATTCAAGATCATGAGTTGTCAAAAGATAGGCAGTATAGCAGAGAGAGATGCTTAGACTTGAAGCAGAAGAATCAGGTTCAGCTTACTTTGTTTCAACTATTTTCTGGTTTATCTGTCTCAATTGAAAAAAAGAAGAGGGCATATTTGTCATTCAAGGTTACTATCTAGAGTCAAAAACTTCATGAAAATTGCTTAGGACATCAACCCTCATTCCCTGTGTACTTAAATCTGAATAAGCATTCCTATAAAATAACCTAACTAAAGAAACACAAAAGGTAAAGAAATGTAAATCTTTTAATTCCAAGAAAATCACTCATTTCCTCATCTGGATAGTATAGTAGTTCAAAAACTGCTGGATATTCATGGGAAAAATAAAACAAACATTAGATTTAACACAAACAATAGCATAATTTCTTTTAGAATCAAGTTAGCACTGAACATCTAATCAGACTCATTTCAGGAGGAAAAATTTTATTGTTTTATAATTTTTTATTGAAGAAATATATGGATGTTCACTGTGGATCTGTGTCAGACACTGAAAATACTCTGATAAATAAGGCAGTTATGGTTCAGGCCCTCACAGAGATGACAATCTAACAGGCGAAAAAAGCAATAAACAAGTAAACAAATACATAAAATAATTACAGTGAGAAGTGCTATGAAAGATGAATAGGATATTATGGTAAAGAATAATAGAAGGAGAGGGACCTATTTTAGAAAGAATGATTCAAGAATGCCTGTTTGAAAAAGTGAAATGAGACAGTCAAGAGAAAAACTGGGAGATTTCAGACATAGGAAACAGCAAATGCAAAAGCCTTTGTGTAGTCTAGGGATTACAATTAGAGCAAAGTGTGCTGGGAAAAAAAGTCTGAAATAATGTTGAAGAGGCAGGTAGTAGCCAGACCACATAAGGTCTTATATCTGAGCAAGTAGTTTGGATTTTATTCTAAGTATAATGAAAAGCCACTAAGTAATTTAAGTGATATAATCTAAGTTGTAAAATGTCACTCTGGCTTCTGTATACAAGACGGATTCTAAGGAAACCAGAATAGAAAAAAGGACACCAGGTACAAAGTAGCTCAGATAAGTGAGGGTGACAAGGTCCTAGGGAGGTAGAAGTAGAGACTGGGAGGAGTAAATTTATTTAGGTTATATTTTTGGAAGTAACGCTGACAAGATTCCAAGATTGTTTGAATGTAAGGAGAAGTGGGGAATCAAGAATGAAAGTCATATTTATGCTTGAACAACTCAGTGAGTTGATGTAATGTTTACTGAGACAGGAAGACAAAAGAAAACCAGAAAACGATGTCCCTGAAGCCATGAGAAGTGTGTTTCATTAAGAAGGCAGTGGTCATTGTGCCAAGGGCTGGTGAGGAATTCAAGTTAAGATGAGGAGAAAAACGTACCTACTGGATTTGGAAACATGGTGATTCTTGATGCCCATGACAAGTTCAATTATACCATAGTAGAAAGGAAGAAATTCACACTGCAATGGGCTGAAGAGTAAACTAAAAGTGAGGAAGTCGGTATGTGTACACAACTATTAAGTTTTGTTTTTCTTACATGAAGATCAGAGATATGGGGCTCTAACTGAAGATCAACAGAGCTGGGGAGGAGTGGTCAATGGAAAGATTGTTTTGCTGTTTTGGTTTAAGATAGGAGTCATCAAAGCATGTTTGTTCATAAGAGCAATCCAGAAAACAGGGAGATGGTGACTGATTTCTCAAAAGAAACTTTACACAAAGTATTCAAAGTGTTGAAAACTCAAGAAGATCTACAACCGAGAATACTTTATCCAGCAAAGCTATCATTTAGAGTCAAAAGATAGATAAAGAGTTTCCTAGACAAAAATAAGCTAAAGGAATTCACCAACACCAAGCTAGTATTACAAGAATTGTTGGAGGGACTTCTTTAAGAAGAAAAAACATATATCAAAATCATGAATAAAGAATGGTAATAACTACATATTTATCAACAAGTGCCTCAAATGGAAAACAGTTAAGTGCTCCAAACAAAAGACAGGGAAGCCGAATGGATAAGAAAACAAGACCCCTACATACGCTGCCTACAAGAGACTCACTTCAGATTAAAAGACACACACAGACTAAAAGGAAGGGGAGGAAAAAGATGTTGCCTTGATGGACCTAGAGAGTACTGTGCTGAATGAAGTAAGTCAAAAAGAGAAAGACAAACACCACATGATTTCACATATGTGTGGAAAACTAAAGAACAAAATAAATAATAACAACAACAAAAACGGAAACAAACTCATAGATACAGAGAATATTTTGAGGGCTACTGGATGTGAGAGGGGTGGGAGGATGGGGAAAAGGGCAAAGGGATTAAGAAGTACAAATGGATAGATACAAAACAGTCATGGAGATATAAAGGGAAGCATAAGGAAAATAGTCAATAATGTAAAAAATATATAATGTGGAAGAGAGGGTACTAGATCTAGTGAGGTGACAACTTTGTGAGTTATACAGATCACTAATCACTATGCTGTACAAGTGAAACGAATATATTATTGTATGCCAACTATAATTGAAAAAAAACTCATTGCATTGCATAATGTAAATATGAGCAACTAATTGTTTATTATACTTCAATAAAGCTAGGGGGGAAAGAAGACAGGAAGAGACTGAGAAACAGGAAGACTGGAGTCTTAGATCAGTAGGAAAAGTTAAGATTCATATCACACAACAGTATCTCTATTTATATGTAAATAAACATACTCTCATAAGTTAGAAACATCTCCAGGGTTTCTGGATGTAGTTTTATACTTACAGCTATGTACATGACAGGATATTTAGCATATTGCAAAAAAGACCACATGAACTGAGCTTTAAAAAAGCAAAACAATTTAATATAAAATTTATGTATTTTTTTATTAAAAAAAAAAAACAACTTACCTCACGTTTGTCTAATGCAGCATATTCAGCTTCTATTTCTTCAGCTTCAGGATCTCGTGAAAATACCATTTGAGATTCCAGATTGAGGGCCAAATCTTTGTGGTGTTGCTTTTCAGCACAATCACAAGGAGTATCTTTATTCTCATTCTCAGCAAACAAGTCTCCTCCATGTTTCACTAAAAGCTAAAAAAGATTTTTTCAAAAACTTGCAAACACAGATTTAAATAAGTTATTTTCATACTACATATTTTAAAAAATTAAAAATATAATAAAGTACAACAAAAATGCAATAGTGTATACTTAAAATGACAATAAAAGTTATTTAGATACCAACTGCTTCTGATGTTAAGATTAGCAATTCTTGTTTATCAGTCATTTAGATGACTTCCTTTGGTTAAAAAGAACAATGACAACAACACAAATTTCTTAAACTTAAAAAAAAAAATTCTTAAGCATTCTGTCCAATCCAAAAATAAAGTCTTAAAAATTAAAAAAAATATAGTTATTCAATGCTAACTTTTATAAATTTCTAGAAACTTTTCTTAAACAAGAAGGACACTGCTGATACTGTTAGTTTAACTGCTAAAACTTGGATGTCCTGACAAAAATTGGATGGCAGACAAAAATTTTCATTTGTATTATTCATTATCCAGTCAAACACGGAAATGAAATTGAGATGAGCAAGTCACTGAAGACAAACTATTTTCAATACTCCTCAAAATAAGTGATAAGAATATTACCAATAGCCAAATTGGGAAGATGCTCTGCCAAATAGTTTCTCAATCTTTAAAGGTGCAATTTCACTCAAAGAAATTCCACCATAAAAATACAAGGAACAGTAACTTAATTTGTTCACTATTGAGGTTTCTGCTGGTTTTTCAGAAGTTATATGTTGTTTCTTTAAGGCTGTAGGTTCAAGTTTCCCCATTCTGTCTGCAGAGACATTAAGAAGGACATGAATACCATGAGGGCTATAATCTAGGAGAACCCTGAAGGACAGCCTGACAGTTAGTCATGGAGCTGTTTCTTTTATAGGATTCAGTCATGACCATAATAACATAGTAACAGCAGCATTTATTAAGTGTTTCCTAAGTGCCAACGCTATGCTAAGCACTTCAAATACACATATTCATTTAATATTAACAACCCATATGACAGGGATATTATGATGTCTCAGAAAGTTAAGTAACTTGACCAAAGTTACCCAACTAGTAAGCAGTAGAACTGGGATCCAGTCAAAAGTTTGACAGAGTTCTTAACTGTGACTGGATATTATACCAACATATAGAATAGGACGATCACATAAATTAAAGAAGTCAAATGCATACTGGGTCCACCATAAAGTTCTGCTCAGACTCTTATTTATAACCTAAATGTGAATACTTTTTAGAGATTTTCATTTTCTTAAGAGTTAATCAAAAAGGTAGCTTCTTTTCATTTTCTTCCAATAATTTTATTTCCCTTCCCTCCAACAAACACACAGATCATCCCATAAAGTTTCTTCATTGCTTTTGGAACTGGAATCCTTATGGTTCCTCTACAGTCATCGCAAGATGCCCAACAAAATAAGGGACATATCAATGTTAGATCTAGAAGCCATGAGTTAACCTGACAGACCCAATGGATATGACTTCAGCTTCTTGCTCTTTTAAGTTGTAAAAACAAGCAAACAAATCAAGACTATGAATCACAGACTTGTGGTCACAAGGCTTAAAATATTTGCCCTTTACGTCTGGCCCTATAAAGAAAAAAATTTGCTAAGCATAGCTCTAAGCAGTCACTGTTGCAGCTACCTTCTAGGGCCTGAGGGCAAGGTCATATTGGCTGCTATTTACCATCTAGAATCTTCTTTAGTCAAGGTGTGGTAGGGACCAGTAGCATCACCTGAGAGTTTGCTAAAAATGTAGAATCTCAGCATCGCTACACAATCCCCTCCCACTCCAGGACTCTGAATCAGAATCTGATTCTGATCTATAGGAGATTCTTATGCACATAAAAGTTTGAGAAGTAATGACACTAGAGTAGGACCTATGTGGTTACAGAATTTGATATGTTTATATTACCTAATCTACTCAATATTGGGGACTTTTAGTAAGTCCACAGACTTATTGTACCTATTGCAGAGTCTATTTCTGTTTTTAGCCTTTCTGTTTCCCCAGGTTATCTACTACCTAAACACAAATAAACTATTTGCTTCTGACTGCTACAGAACTAAGATTGTTGACTTTATTCCCTAGTTCTTTATTCAGAGTCACAGAAGTGCACAGTAGGACAGCTTTCGAAGCCATAATTTGATTTACTTTCACAACAGATATCACCATAGAAGAGATTCTAAATATTAGCAAACAAAATTATCTTGAACTTAACGCCCCAATTTTTAACAAAAGCAAAGACAAAATTTAAGAGGTTGTGCCATTCCAGAATATTGGTAAGGGGAACCTTCTTATAAGGATATACCAGAGTGTAGACTGCATTTTTGAGTTTAAAGCAAATGAGTGCCTAGTAGAGAAGGGGATGTGTGAGAAGTCATTGTTGAGAGTCATTGCTGACCACTTTTAGAACTTGGATGAGATCTGTCTTCACAGGGACTCCTCAAATTAGTTTGACCACAAAGACCTATATCTCACTGCTACCGCTGGCACCTATAGAGAAACTCAATCAGTGACTGAACTGAGGGTCCATGTTTGTAGCATCAGTCTTGACAAGAATAATCTGCATGTATGCTACCTTTGGCAAAGAAGCTAGCTAACAGCAAGGCTGCCTTACATAAGAGGAATACTCTTTAGGTTGCTGACCTTTGGTATATAAGGTTAGGAACACCAGTAAGTGAAAGATGTATTAGGTGGAGATATATGTTAAATTACTGCTGCATAAAGTAAGGTGTTTTGCTCTTACATAATAGGGAATTACATCTGGTTCTGAAGAGGGAGCTTTCAAATACTTCAAACCAAAGCATTCTAGTATCGTTTTCCTCACCTTAAAGTAAGGAGGACTGCATATTTATTTGAATTTTTTAGCCTACCTTGCACACTTGGTGGTACATAAAATGTTCTACCTTAAAAGGAACGTCCAATTATCACTATCTCAACACATTTACTCATCTATTCTGCTTTCTTTTCCATTCATAATCCCAGAAGAACAGGCATAGGTTGGCCCCTAGTATTCAAGAAAAATCCTTCCTACCCCTTTGATCCACAATCTAAATGGCTGGTGACTCTGGACAGGTACCTCATTAAGTCTCAGTTTACACAGGTCCATTTATAAAATGAGGCTTATATAATCTTCAGAAGAGATGTAAAAAACAAGATGATTCTTAAAGTCTGTTATAGCTGTAAAATTATCATCTCATCATCTCTGTTTCTTATATGACTTTGAGCACTTCATTACTCCCTCTACCTTCACTCTCTCTACTGGGTCCTGATGCTTCTGTCATCCTTCTAGTTACTTCCCTAAAACTTTCATTTCTTGCTGAGCCACATTTCTGAAATTAGTGACTGACACCCACTATCTCTCCACTTCCTCAGCAAATGACTCAATTACTCCCAATAATCTGACTTCTACTCTGACTAAAACAATATCCCTGGCAGTCATTAATACCTCTCAAATATAACAGCCTTTCTCAGTCTTCTAATTCCTTTACCTTTCTGTAGCATGTCACATGACTGACTACCCCTTCTCCTTGAAATTATTCTTTTGGCATCCTTGACATTGTATTATCTTGGTTCTCATCTCTGCCTTTTCTGTTTCCTTCATAGGCTACTTCTTATTATCTCTCCCTTTACACACAGGCATTCTCCAAATTGATGCTGTGACTTTAATGATATAATTTTACCTATAATCTAAAGTCCTATCCTTGGATTTCTCATCCATACCTTATCTCCTTATCTTTCTTCTTAGTTATCGACTCTGTGCAGATAACACTCAATTCTAAATCTATATTCTTTACTGCCAGTCCTAATTTTCAGTAGCCTGAATACCATTTCAAGTGGATAATCTAAGATCTCAATCTCCATCCTTCTAAATGAAAACTCAATACATTCTTTCCTTCCAATCAATTCCTTCACCTCATCTCATTTTTTAAATGTCAAAGTCCCAGGTTCAAAACCATGCTCATTTTACTTAAAAACAAAGTTAATTTATTTTATTCTAATTATATATTATGGTAGCAGATTGTTATAAAACATGTGGAAAAATCAGAGAAAATTATATCATCCAAAGATAGCTCACCATTGTTAATATTAACATTTTAAGTCTCCATCATTTTAAATCTTTTTCTCCCTTGCTTCCTTTAGCAAATGATCAAGCCACCAAATGCTTCACAATGTCTCTTGCATCTGCCTCATTCTTTCCATCTCCAATACACCACACAAATCCAGGCTTTCTATCAGTTCACACCAGAATTAGTGCAATAATCTTCTAACTCCTATCATTATCTCTAGTTCATTGGTTTTTAGCTTTGGCTGCAAACTAAAATCATGTAGAGAAGTTTAAAATACTAGTTTCTGGGGTCCACCCTGAGAAATTCCAATTTATTGGTCTGAGGTGTAGTCTATGGGATATTTGTGCAGCCATGGTTAGAACCGCAGTTTCAACACAAAGGTTTTCAAACTGTGTAGGAATCACCTGGGTAGCCTGACGGCATATTGGCAAGTGGGGATTAGATGCATGCACTTTTTACAGGTGATTCCATTGTAAGTGCCCCACAGACTTGTAAGTGCTCTAAGCCAAGGCTTCTCGAACTCTACTGTGGATGTGAATCACCCTAGGATCTTGTTAGACTACAGATTCTGATTCAGCTGGTCTGGGATGGGGCCTGAGATGCTGCATTCCCAACAAGTTCCCAAATGACTGATGATGAGACCATTCTTTGTGAAGCAAGAGCTGAAGAAACACTGTTTTACGTCTGATCTTGGAAGCTAAGCAGGGTCCGTCCTGGTTAGTACTTGGATGGGAGACCACCTAGGAATACCAGGTGCTACAGGCGTTAAAAAAAAAAAAGAAAAAGGAACACTGCTTTAGAAGTACCCCATTCAAATCTGTCTTACATTACAACCATTAGGCTAATTTTACTCTATTTGTTTTCCTAATAGCACTTCTCCAATCAAAAATTTTCAATGATTCAATTTTCTATAAATAAATCCCAAATTCTCGACCTTGTAATTTAGTTTTTTCTACTTGTTATGGCCTCTATCTTCACGTTAAATGATGTCTTATCATACTTATGCAAAATACTTAAATCTGCATATGTTTGAGACCTAGACCGGTACTTTTCAAACCGTAACATGCAAATGAATAACCAGACCACTTGCTTAAAACATTCCTGGAGCCTACCCCCAGAGATTCTGATTTGGAATCTGGAGGTCTGCTGGACCCCAAAATTTATATATATAACAAGTTCTCAGTACTAACTGGTGCTACAGGTCTGAGGGCCACATTTCGAGTAGCCTCTTCCAAATACTTAAACTGAAATTATATCCACTCAAACCTACTACCCATGAAATCTTCCAGGATAAGTAAAACTAAAATGATATTTCCTTCCTTTCAATGCCTATCACAGTTACTGCCTAAATGATTAATATGGCACTTAGCATTATAATATTGGGATGCAATAATGAGGTCATATCTTTCTTCATTAAAAATTAAAAAACGTGAGTAGCCCCATAGTGTAGTGGTTAGCACGTCTGCTTTGCCTGCAGAAGGTCCTGAGTTCGCACCCCAGATGGAGCCTCCGACCATATCCCAGGTGCGCCGCCCCCAGGGCGCAGCAGGCCCCAGGGCGAGCGGTGTGGGACACCCTCCTTCAGAGATCCAGTTCTTAAGAGGAAACGGCAACATCCATAGGCCAGGGGTGGAAGTAGTGTGGGGATTAAAGAGGGGGAAAAAATTAGAAAACAGGCTCAGAGAGACAAAGTTACTCAGTTGCTGAGCTGGGACTATAAATTGTGTATTCTTTTCACAGTTTTAAAACTCCAGGTGCTAAAAACACAATATAATTAGGTAAAACTCTTCGGTCTGAGCTGTGAATGGTTTTTATGGCTTTTCAATGAAGTGGGAAATGCTCTGACAGCTACCAAAGTGTCAAATAGGCCCTGTGGCTGTAAAGGGGAAAAGTGTGACTTAGCACCTTTGATTTTCTAGTGACCTCTATTTGATCTGACAATAAACAGCTACACTTAAAGCTGTGAATAAGCAAGTATTACAGGGGTGCATAGGCAATATCTAAGATAATACTCATTAAAAAAATGTTTTTCACACAGAGTGAGGCACTGTTAAAAACAAAAGCCTCTGTCACATCAACCACTTAATGATCACTATGACAAGTGCAGCACTAATATAAATAAAATGAGGTCTAATGACTAGGCTTACTCTAGGGAATCCGCCAAAAGGAGAGAGTTACTGAATTTTCATCTGGCCAGGCTAAGAGACCTAACCCATCATTCCTCTCCAAAGCTCATCTCTATTCCAAACCAGAAAAACTCTCAATAACTAAGAAAAAAGTGTATTGCTTATTGTGTTAAATTCTTGTACAATTTATCTGTTAAAGGAGTTCCGTTTTTGTGCACCAGGCATCCATTACATAGTGTATTTTTAGTTCTTTGTATAATTAAAGCATATAGGACCTGCTACCTATTAATAATGTTTATATATATATGTGTGTATAAATATATATATATATATATATATATATTTTTTTTTTTTTAAATAAGCTTCTGAAGTGTGGAATCATCTTTGCTTTCTTCCCCCAACTCTCTGTATAATGCAGTGGTCCACTCGTGCCATAGGTCAAATCCATCCTGCTGCCTATTTCTCTACAGGCAAAGAACTAAAACCTGTTTTTATATTTTTAAATAGTTGAAATAAATCAAAAGAGTATTTCATGATATTTGAAAATTATAAGAAATTCACATGGGAATGTCCATAAACAAAGTTTTATTGGAACACTGCCATGCTCATTTGTTTATGTATTATTTATGGCTGCTTTCAGCCATAGAGCAGAGTTGAGCAATTGCCTAAAATATTTACTATCTAGGTTGTCACAGAAAAAAGTTTGCAGATCCTTGGAACGATTCTTTGAAACATGAAAAAATTAGAAGGGCTTCATTCCTTAAGAAATGTTTAACATACAAACATTTCCAATTTTCAAACAATTGCAGTCTATTCCTCTTTGAATAACTTTTATCTCATAAATAATTTTGAATGATAAATATTTGGGAAACTCCAGATTTTTACACTTTAGGAAGTTCTGAAGACTACACCAAAGTGAGGGTTCAATACAAGCAACTGGTGTTAGAGAGTGGCCAGAAGAGATAAAAAAGAGGAGCTGACCAAAAGAGACAAGGAAGAGCTCTATTCTGCAAATGAGTGGCATGAGTTTGATGTAAAAATAAATAAATAAACAAAAACTATAAAACAAAACAAACAACAAAATAAAAACCAGTCCAAGGTAAGTCCAGGTACCACGGGATAATGGTAGTATCATTAGAAACAGGGCAGACAAGAGGAAGAGTTAGTGAGTAAAGAAGTCCGAGTACAGTTTTGGAAATGCTGAATTTGAGAGAATGTTGAAACATCCACATAATGCAGTCAAGTAGGAAGCAATATAGCACGAGGAATATCAGGGCTACCTATTGCACTGCAATATCTTATGAATAGCCACTGATACTGTCACACTGGAAGTTACCAGAGCTCTATAAGTAAGAGATTTTTATATTATGTTCCTTGCGTGTGCGTGCGCATGTGAGTGTGTGTGTGTGTATCTTACTATGGAACACAAATATTATAGAGAGAAGGGAAGTTTTAAAGTAAATATTTCACCTCTATGGTTCAAAATAATGAGCCACGGGAAACTTTAAATTGTTAAAGACACATGAAATTATCAACTAATGATTTTATCAACTCTGTCCTTAAAAGAACATCCAAAGAGAAAAACATTTTCAGAAACTAGAGAAGACATATTCCACAGATATAAGTTCTTACGAATTAAAAAAAAAACAGCTTGGCTTCAACTATGAATAAAATAATCAATTTAACCTTAAGGGCTAGACTCTGAAATGGGATATATTTTACTGTAATAACAGAAAACAGAAAATTAATGCTAAAAGGGGTCTTTGAAAAAATCGTAATAGTTTCCTCTTAACGATTAGATAAGGGAGTAGATAATTTCAAAGAGGTTGAGTGACTGACTCACTAAAGGTCCTATGACAGTCACTGTGAGAATCAAGACTAGAAACTAGTACTCTTTCAACCATACTATGCTCTTAGTTTTATGAAAAAAATAATAAATATCTGACAGCACTCTTTCACTCAACCCAAACCCTTTATATTATGCTTAGTACAATGAGCACTATGAAAATCAGAAAACATTATATAATTAGTTATTGTAATTATTGTTCATATGGCCAAAACCTAAAAAAATAGACAAATCAGTAGTTTAGGAAAAATATGTTTAAACTGCTCATGATAGTAAACTTTATGAGAGAACTCTAAACCTTTCCAGCTCATCAAAGGAGCACAACACAGCACGGAGATGCCTAGAGGCTAATACTCTTAAGAAGTACAATTATTTACTAAGCTATTTTTTAAATGTATGTATTTTACACTAGTACTAAAAAACACAATAAGGCCTCTGGAAATTAGTTACCATATACTTTCCTGGGAAACTCTTCTAGTTTAATTAACAGTAAACATTATCAAAGTCAATCGAGGCCTAAGGCTGAGGAAGTGTAGAGTCAAATATATATGAGATTGAAGATAGCTTTATATGAGTAAAATGACATGCTGAAATTTGTTGATGAAAACTGGAATAAACGCAACCAAGGTATTATAGGCCTCTATCTGGGATGTTTTATGTTAAGCTAAAATGAAAATGGTCTTCTGCAAACAGAAAAATGAAAACCGTCATCCAAAGGCATGGTTTATGTAATGTCATATACTGATAGATCGAAAAGTTAAAACATACATATACATTCACACCAAGCAAATCAGTAAGCCTGTCAGACAGTTCAGAATAAACCTGGCGCTAATTTCTGAGCAAAAAACAATGCTGGTAAAAATAATTTAATAAGGATATCACTGTAAATATACTTCAAAGTCAATAATAACTAAAGCAATGTTTATAGAGAATTTTTGAAAGATATAAAAGCAGCAATTTAAGAGCATTATTACTACTATCAAGAATAACCTATTTTCTACTTCTAACTCGCCTAAGAAATATGATGCAGTCCCATCAATATCGGTGAGTCACTAGAGCAGAGATTCTATCATAAGAGGTGGGCACAGAACAATAAACAAAAGGGCTTATATAAAAGCCTCAGGGATTCTGCCAATACACACCCTGCCCCTCAAAATCCTAGGACATTCTTCCTCCACACTGTATGTAAATCAATGTTAGAAAGCACTGCTTAAAAAAATGTTTTGAATTAATGACTGTCACTAACTACTGGGCAAAGGTGACACAAAGCCAAGAGATGAAATAACAAAGACTAAAAGATTAACAAGTATCAGAAATAGAAGCAAATGAAGGATAAACTCAGAAAGATTACAGAAGTGAAAAGAATTAACACAAGATATACTGCTAAAGAAATCATGTGATTGTAATCTCAACATGAGTAAGAAAATGAAAGATGTTCATATTTTTTGTATATTTATCAATTTAGAAGTATAAAGTATATATACATGAATAACATTAAAGAAATACTAAATTTTCAGATATATATTTTAATCTGATTAGGATCATTACTTTTCCATAAAGGTCCACATTTTTGGTAATGTTGATATCCTGCAATCCAATTTATAGTGCTCTCTACTTATATTTAAATATATCTATACAAAAGAACTTCATTAGGTTATGTATGAATTGACATGAATGTAGCTGAGAAAAACCTGTTCAATTGGATGTATAATAATGATTCCTTAACTTAAGATCCTATATTATATGGTTGATTTTATCTAAGTCTGTTATTAGATATATTGTATGTATATGAAATATATATATATGGAAAATTTCAAATATTCAGCTCTTTAATATAGATTAAATAGAAAAAAGCACATTTTAAAATTACACGTTTTTTAAAAAGGCCCCAATAAATGTATTCACTAGTATTTACCGTTTGCTTAGGAAACTGAACAATTCTAGATATATAACTATAAGTCACTTGCCAAGATTTGCCATATCCAATAGGCATAAATTTTATACTCTGGTTACTAAAAATCAGCAATAAAGTAGAACATATCTCTACTAAAACTATTATTCTCAATATGATAGCGTTAAACTGATGACCATTATCTTTTAAGGATGTTAGCAAATTTTTAATTGTTGACAGTTTTATCCCCAAGGTTGGCTATTTAATTCTAGGTTTGTTTTTAATCTTTCCAGTAAGAGAATGACTTTATTTAAAATTCTTTGAGAACCACAAAAGGGACAAAAATGATTAGTCAAATGAACTAAAATAAGCAAAACAAACACTGATTATTAGATATCACCAAGCCACAAATTTTATCATGTAGAATATTAAAAAAAAAAAGTTTTACCTCTACACAGGTTTTCATCCCTGAGGCAGCAGCATAATGGAGGGGTGTGTTTTTTTTGTTATCAACAGCATCAATAGCTGCTCTCTCATATTCGCCTTGATCAAGTTTTGCTCCTTTCCATCTTAAGATCATCTGCAGACAATCTGCTCTTCTGAAATCATCTTCCACGGGGCGTGCTAAGCGAGGATGGAGGGCTCCTTCAGATATCATAATTTGAGGTCCCATACACAACAAATGCATAGATGTTTCATTGTGCACATTCCGTTTATTTGGATTTCCATCTCTACCAAAGAGAAAAGTCCTGAAATGGTAAAGAAAAAGAAGGATAAAAACCAATTTTTTCCTACTTTCAAATAAAAATACATAGAAGATAACAAATTTAAAAGATAAACTCCTTCTAAGCTGTTAAAACAATTTCTATTGAAGTATTTCTATTGTGAAACAACAGGCTGAATGACTAATTCTTATAGTTATATAAAGCTCCATTCTAGAACAATAATACTAAGAAAAACAAGGTTGAATATTTTTATAGTATTTGCTAATAAGAGATAGGAAGGGAAAAAAAGGGACAGGAAGGAAGATGAATAAGTGAAGAAAAAAGGGAGATGAGAAAAGGAAGGGGGGAGGAAGAAAAGAAACAGAAATATGTCAATAACATAATGTCAATAACATAAATGCCTTAGGTACAGTATTGAACATTCCACACCAACTTTTTTCTTTATTGCTCTGCTCCATTTCTCTTGAGTACATATTTATTTAAAAGAATGGTAATAATTAATATAAGCACACAAGTAATAAACAAGTAATGCATAAGCCTAGAACTAAAATTTAAATCTGGGAAAAATTTCTCTACCTGAAACACATCAGCTAACCTTTGAAATGATAAAGCATTTATTTACACAGTATGGTCTTTTTTGAGAGGAGTCAATTGTGGTTAGTTCCAGAAGACCAAAATCCAATTCCAAGGGAGTAGCCTTTACCAATATAGTGTAGGTTAGCTATCTGAACTACTGCCAAACCCAGACTTGAGAGTTGTGCCTAGCTCTTAATGTAGCCTCGAGCTAGGGTCATAGGATTAATGGTTGAGCCAATTCAGTGGCTATAATAGGATACTGGAAAATGAGTTGGGAAAACCTGCTATAATACAGTCAGCTTATACGAAAAGAAACACAAACGCACTATGAAATGGGCATATAAGTCCCATATCTGAAGACAGTGCTAATATTTACTGTGGAGGGCTGATACCACGAGCACTGGACTATGTCCAATTCCAGGACAGCATACGAGAAGGGAGCAGAGCCAAACCCCAGGTCCTAGTTTCATATGGGTTGCTATTAGATTAGTTCAGTTTACAACACATGGCTCTGACAGAAAAGCAATAAAAAAAAAACAAAAATACTTGGTAATAAAGGAACTAGCATGGGCTCTTCAATTTGAATGAGTCAGCCTGGCTGGAAAGCTGTTATGAGAAAAGGCTTAGTAAGAGGTCTTAAGGCAGTAGAAGGTCCAAGGCAACTTTTATAACAGCTCTGGATCTCTCCTGTTCTTATTTGATACTCCAGACAGCTCAGCAGTATAGCCCTTCAAAGCCTATTAGGTTTTCAGCATCTACATTTATTTGAATTGTCTTGAAAGTAGACATGAGGTCTCTGGAGCAGGAACAAATGAATTATTATTATGTATAATAACCATGCCAGTTCTTCATACCCAACTCTGCCCACTGGGACAAAAATCAGAGCCAGATCAGACGTCATCCTACATGTACTGAGGTCTGCACTGTAGATGAGTATGGTGGCAGAATAAGGCCCCCCACCCCAGAGAGGCCCATATCTTAATCCCTGGAAGCTAGAAATATGTTATCTTACATGGTAAAAGGGACTTGGTAGCTGTGATTAAGTTAAGGTTATTGACATGGGGAAATAATCCTGGATTATCAGGGTGGGCCCAATGTACTTGCAAGTCCTTACAAGAGGAAGAGAGGAAGATTAGACTCAGAGAGAGATTGGAAAATTCTATGCTGCTCCCCTTATTGATGGAGGGAGGGACTACAAGCAAAAAAATGCAAGCAGCTTTTGGAAGTTGGAAAATGTGAGGGATTCTACCCTAGAGCCTCCAGAAGGAATGCGGCCTTGCCAACATCTTGAGTGTAGTCCAGTAGAACTACTTCAGACTTTCAATCTCTAGAACATTAAGATAATAAATTCATGTTGTTTTAAGTCATTAAGTTTGTGGTAATTTGTTAGAGCAGCAAGAGCAAGTAAAAACAGAAAGGAACCCCAAAATAAGACTCTTAGAGGCCTAGTATAGCAGCCCTCCTCCCCTCTAGAGATAGAGGAGAAAATATTCTTCAGTGTAAACGAACTGTCCTAGGGAAAGACTCTGGGTTCTTATCCTTTGGAATGTAAGATATGTTTATAGGAGGAAGATAAGATTAACATCTCTGAGTTTCACAATTTAGGGTAACCTCTTTATTGTCTCAGGTCTCATCCACTTCTCACTCCACTTCAAATGTACACATATATCTCCTGAAAGGTAAATCTTTCTGGAGTTCTCAATCTTTATTCAGTCATAATTTAACTTCCAAGGCCTGTCTTTTAGCCTAGGTCTCAAGTTTCAGTAAAATTTGCTCAGAAAGCTCTAACGCATATTTTCTCTACATTCTCACATAGCCTTTATGGCTTTCTGATTCCTGCAATATATGTGTAGGTTCTTCATTGTTTGCTCTGCTATTTGGTTTCCTAGGAACTGACCCAGATCACCTAAACAAACCCAACCCCATCTAGAAGACTGCACCAGGTTTCCTCCTCCAGTTGACTTTGGCTACTCCTTTCCTTGTCTTCACAAAGCATCCTAACTACAAACTGATCACATAGTATCAGAGCACTTTCTTACATATCTGTTGGCTTCTCTCAGTTTATAGGCTTCTAAGGCAGAGTCTATATCCTGTTCTTTTTTGAATCCCCAATACAGTGTCAGATACATGGCAGATTCTTACTATAATTTTGATAGATGAACTGAATGCATATTATTTTTACGATATAGATCAGTGATGTGGCATTGGAGATCTCTTAAGGTACCACTCTGGATCTCTCAAGCCAGCAGGGTAGTAGGCTGGTCAAAAATATGGTATCTAGTACAGACTGCCAGGCTCTCATCCCAGTTCTGTCTCTTTTTAGCTGTGTGATCCTGGGTAAATTACATAATAGCTCATTAACAACTAATATATGGTTCATATCCTTTGTCCAAGTAAACCTACTTCTGGAAATTTATCAAAAAGAAAATAACTTAAAAGAAATAAAAATCGATAGGAATAATCATATTTAGTACAGTATTATTTTGAATAAAAAAATCTGTAATCACTTAAACAGGAAACATAAATCATGGTATACGATACAGCAGAAAATTATAAAGTCATTTAAAAGTCTATGAATGTTTATAGCTAAAATTAGAAGGGAACACAGAATAATTATAACCTGTTTAAAAGAGAGAAATATGGGTATTTTTATTTGTTTATATAATCGTGTTGCTTAAGTTAAAAAAAAAAATATATATATATATAATATTTTCCCTATGTCAACAACTGATGGTAAAATTCCCAATTATATTTCTCTGTGTTTATAATGGTTGAATTATAGCAGGTTATAATGAATAACTAAAATTAAAACTATACTCTTAAAAATGTGTTCAAGAACCACCCTTAGCCCCCTCTCCACTCTTCTGAGATGATCCCTCTTCCTCTGCTCTATCCTACTCCCAACCACTGGGCTTCTCAGAGACTGTACAACCCCTGACTTTCCCTCCCTTTTGTCTTCTTCTGGCCCAGAAGCCCTCACATTTCCACGAAGACTGGTCCTTCTTCCTTCAAGAGATTCCTTCTTCAACTTTATATCCCCAGGACCTTTATCCCAACTTCCCCACCTTCTGCTGCTCTCCCTTTTTCTCTTTTGAGAGTGGGACACAGGGACCTGGCCAGGGTCCTCTCCCTTCATTTGTCAGGGCTTCCTCCTCCCTTCCAAAATGCAGCCTCCGCCCCTCTTTTGTCTGCCTAGTTATCCCACTTCTTTCCTATAATTCAGGAAAAAAGAATAGGAAAAAAAAAAAAAAAGTGTTCAAGATGAAACTCTTCCAAGAGGCATTTATTATTAATAACAAAAAATATTTCATTTTCTTCAAAATTTAATTTATAAAAAAATTAAAAATAATTCAGATTCTGTAAGATTCTGTGCAACCACATTTATCTAGCCTTTCCTATCCCCATTTCCAATATACCATTTATTCTCTCTTTTAGTTTGTTCAGGAGACCTCAGGTTCTAATCACCATGAAATTTAATGCAAGCTGGGAGGATGTCAAGGCACATGAATACCTATCACTATCTCTCCCTCCACCACCTAGATCTTCCCCAACGTAGGGAAGAAACATTGAGATAACTTTGTAAATATTCTCATATCCAATCTACCAGATTCTGATTGATCAAATCAAACAAAGTTTATTATTCTAAAATTAAACTACTAAAATAGTTTCTTTATACATACTCCGGAAAGATTTCAGATTTATTGGGCATAGTACCATATCTTCATAAACATTCTGTGCTAAAACTATAAGGCTGGATATTCTAATTTCATTAATTCACATTACTATTTTTCTAAATCTATTTAAATTCAAAAGTAGAATCTACCTTAATTTATATGAATGTACAAATAAAAGAGTAAATATGTAATTGATGTACAAGTTTTAGACAGTCCCTTTTCTGTAACTATGTCAATAATTATGAAGTGTATTTTACTATTTGCTTATAAGGTTAATTCTAAAACGGGTACAGAAGATAATTGGTGGGAAGGTGAATGAAGTAAGAAAAACACTAATCTGGAAAAAAAAATCCTTTTCATTTGACTCTAATAACCCATCCACAAACCATCTGTTCTTCTAGATTCTTTCACTGTTAATTCTGAAATGGCTAGTTTATAACTGCTACCTCTATTTCTTCTACATTCACTCTCCACTTCAATATGACTCTATTCCTACGACGGCCCTGAATGTGCACGCTCATATCACTAGGAATTTCCTAAGAGCTAAATTCATCATTGTCTTTAATTTTTGCTTTTGTCTTGAAATTGCTGACTATTCATTCACATCTTGACCTTTCTGTTATCTTGGTTTCCATCTCTACACACCTTTTCAATATGCCTCTTAAATTTTTTTTAGTATAACTTCTCTTTTACTCATAATGATGGTTCCACTTCCTACTCCCTTATTGTAAGCAAATTCAGTTCCTGAATCCATTTTCTTCTACATAAACATTCCCTTCTTTTAGAGAGCACATCCACTCTCAAAGCCATTTATCTTTCAATGGTTTCTGTGAATACATTTTATATATTGTAAAACATTATCAGAATCTAAATGATAGGCAGTGGTGGCAGAATTATGGTTTCTCTCAAAGGGCTTCCATTACTTCTGTGATAATTCTTAATGCTCTATCACCCTGTCTGACTTCTCATCTTACCTCTAAACATATTCTAAATTCTTCTAGGCCCCTTTCTCTTGCCTATTTCACTATCACCTCATATTCAACTGAGCTCCCTCCAAAATAATAGCCTTCACTCCCAGAGCCTCAATTTCTTGCCATAACACTCATATTCGCAGTGACTAAACATATACAAAGGCCTTCAGTTCCTCTTAGATCTTCTCTTTTATGCAGCAAATATTTATTGAGCAGTCATCATTTGCCAGGTACTATTCTAGAAGTGAGGCATATTATAAAGAAAACAGATTAAGTCTCTGTCCTAATGGGGTCTGCAAGCAAGGGAGGTTGGGAGAGGAGGACTACATTTCACTCCATTTAAAAGAACTTAATTAACTCCTAAAATATAAGAGCAAAAAAATTGAAATCAATAAGTGGAAACTTTTAATTCTCAAAGCTTGATGTTATTATATGCTCTAATAAAACTTTTATATTTTATTTACACCAAAAGTCAGGACCCTTTTATTTCTAAAGAAGCAAAAGAAGCTGTTCTATAAAATCTAAGGAATAAGTATTATAATCTCCATTTTATACATGACTTTCCCAAGAAGATACAATTTATGAACTGTATATCCAAACTAGAACATGCTGACTCCAAAGTCTAACAGTCTTTTTGCTACATTAAGTAGTAACGATTTATGAATACAGATTTAGTTTCCCCTGAAAGAGGCACTGTGGTGCGGTATAATGTAAATACACAGCATTGGGGTTCAGAGAGATATGGCTGCAAACTAGCTGCTAAACTATAAACTACTTTTCTTTTACCATGTTCTGCCTATGAAGAGAAGAAAGTTATGACTGCTGTTGCGGGAACCATAAAGCTAAAGGAAATGGAGATAAAATCAAGGCCTTAATCCAAACAGGTGCTTTACTTAATGGCTGCTACGTCCTTAACTAGGTATGTGCACCTAGGTCTACCTATATATGTCATGTGTTAGGAATCTAGCCAAACTGAGCCAGGGGCTATACTGAAGCTATCTGGCAGATACCCCAGATTATATGAAGCAGCATGAGAAAATAATTGCCATAAACCTGTTAGAAAGTTTAACAAGGTTAAATGTAATAAAATATTTGAAGCAATATAGAACACAAATAATTAAAATAGAGTTGCTATTTTACTTAATATTGATAAGTAAATGCTATTTATCCTTATTCTGCATGATATAATTTTAAGAGTAATTTCTTAATTCCAAAAGCAACTAACATTTAAAATAATCTGATCTGTAATTTTCTCTGCACTATCTGAATTAATTTTGAAAAACATAAGAATACACACAGATTAAAGAAATTAGAATTGCTTATTCTTAGAAGAGCGATAAAGTATTTTCTGATTCTAGTATAGGATATTAAAGGCTTTAATAAAAAATTTATGAGCCACTAATCTCCAAACAATTAAGGAAAGAGAAAAAAGAAAACACCTAAACACTTTAGGCTGAAGTTGAAAATTAAGAATAAAGTAAAAATATAAGTATAAAGTTAAGTATAATGCATCAGGCCAAATAAAAAAAGTAGTCCAATCTGATGACTAAAAGAGAATATATAGTTGCCTTTTCTGGAGGTCTTTTAAATACTTATTCACTACTTGATGGAAAGAGACAGATATAATCTGCTTAGAGGAACCAAGAATATTGACCAGATCAGCAATTCCTAAACTTTTTGCTCATAGGACCCTTTTACAACTTTAAAAATTACTGAAGATTCCTAAGAACTTTTGTTTATGTTAGTTATAGACATATTAATACTTATCATATTAGAAATTAAAACAGAAATTTAAAAAATATTTATTCATTAAAAAATAAACCCATTACATATTAAACATTCCTAACATTTTAAAATGACAATTATCTATACATATTTTTTCAAATTAAGTGAGAAGAATGACTTTGTTTTACATGATTATAAATTTCTTTTAACGTCTGGCTAATAGAAGACAAATTCTTATAGCATTCAATCTATTGTAATATGCTGTTTTGCTTCAAGTATATGAAGAAAATCCAGTTAGAAAAGGTAGAAGTATTTTAAAATGGCCTTTTTAGATAATTGTGAATATTCATATTTGATACTATGCCCAAAATTCAATAAGTTGTCATTTATTGCTAATCAAATCTTAAAGATTACTTTGCAATGTAGAGTCTGAAATCATGTCAGTAAACTTTTTGTACTGTTACATTAATCCATTGGTCTATCCTTAGAATTTTGAATAAATCTTTTACCCATGCATAATTTTAAAAACTCAAATACTGATCTTCTGAAAAATAATGATTCACTGAGTTATTTAGATTTTCTAGATGTTCTCACATTTCATTTTACGATATTAAAAAAATCACGTTAGTTTATATTACTGCCAATCTTATCAGAAATCCTAATCATAAGAATATTTCTTTGTGAGATGATTTTATAAAACTTCTATTTACTTTGTAACGATACTATGCTAGATGCTAGAAGTATAAAAAAGATACTTTACAAAGATGGAATTTAGGTAGGCAGAAAGAATATATATAAAATTATAAAATACAATGAGATAGTGTATACCAAACAAGTAATATAAACAAACAAAAAAGAACCATATAAGTTTAAAAAAAAAAAAAAAAAAAGACAGATTCCGGTGGGTTGTGACTGGCTTACGAAGATAGATAAAGTGTGCTTGAAGAAAGAATAAAATTTAAACAAGAGAAAGCTGAGAGGAGTGGAGAAGGGGGATACTCCTGACAGAGAGAACAGCATGGACATGGCAAACAGAACACACCTGGCAAATTTCAGGAATTCCAGAAAGAGCAGCTTAATCTGAACAACAATTTGTATAAAAAGAAATAAAAAAAGGTTGAAAATTTTTTGTCAAGTTCTAAAGAGCTTTGAATACTGGTTTTAAGCATTATATTTCACTGTGTAAACAGTGTTTCTTTCTCTCTTTTTCAGCATCAGACTTCCATAGATGCATAATCCACTTCTAAAAAAACTAAATTTGTTTACATTTTTTTCTATCCTTTGCTTCTTTCATTTTATAACCTAGCAAACAGCAAATTTAATTCCTATGTAATTAGGTAAGACTTCATGTAAATATATTTGCTGTCACTAATGCTCGAAGAGATTTAAAGTATCTTAGTATTTTCAGTTCTAAAAAAATGTTTTGTTTTTAGAAAAGTCTTTTCAAGTAACTGAACCCCATTAAAAGAAAGGAAACTCAAATCTGATCATGATTAGATAAGGCAAAGGTATCGCTTTTTCAACTTAAACTAGTTAATCAGAACTTAGAATTTTGCTGTAGGAACCATTTCCTGCAATTTTTTGATAGCCGATAAGTACTTTTCTAGAATTGAAATGTTGAAATTAAAAACTAAACTATTATCAAGAATTCATACTATGAAACATACTGAGGATCAAAATGTATTTACAGAAGCAAAACTATGTGAACCATCCTCACTATATAACTTTTGGTCTAATTTAGGCATAAGAAAAAAAGTCATACTTAATAATTTAGGCACCTTCAGTTTTAGAAAGTTTAATTCACTATAAAACTATATAACATGCACATATATATGTATATATTTTCAAAGATCAGTGTTTTTTCCCTCTTTCACTAACTTGTTATCAACTGGTTTACGGTAATACTTACCCTAATATTCTATTCATTCCATGTCTAGCAGCATAGTGTAACGGAGTATTGTGCTGGTAGGGCTCCCCATAAGATGTATTTGGATCAAGGGATTCTTTTAGCTGAGGGTTGTTTTCGTATATTTGGCAGGCCAGGTTTTCATCACCATTGATGAGTGCTTTACGGAATTTGGTGGTTGTGTTTCCCATGTTTTGTTTTGTTTTTTTCTGACAGGCAGTGGCACTTTTTTCCTTCCCCCTTCAGCCACTTCTTGAGTGCTTCTGCAACATGTTTCACATTCTAATGGAGGTAAAAACGGTTAAGTTAGAAAGATTGGAAAACAATAATCACGAAGCAGTACCCTAAAGAAACTATCATAATTAGGAACACTAATAAACTCTAGGAAGAGTATGTAAGAGGACAAACTATAATACATTTTACTAAATTCATCTCAATAGCTAAAAAAAAAATCTCAAGATTTTAACATTGAGCAAATTAACCTCTTGTTAAATTGTAACATTTTCCTGCACAGACTATTAAGGTTTCCCAGGCTGCATTTTGTACCATAAAAGTTATCTACATATATGAGTTTTACAATTTTTCTCTTCACATGGGCAGAAAATGAGGTTGACAGACTTCTATGGTTGCATACATTTAAATCTCTGTATAAGTTATGTACAAATCTGACTCAGCCAATTTGTGGGATAGTGAAAAATGTAGATTTTGCTCATATAAGAACTCTAGAAAAGATGTTAAAGTATAGTAAAGAAAAGTGAAACTGCTCAGTACTTATAAGGACATCAGAGAAAAGCTTTTACAAGTGTAAACATACAGAACTACACAACTCACTGATTAATCAGTCACAGCACACTAATAAAACTAATTATAACTGATTATATGCAGAACAATGGAAACAGTGATTATTCCACTTTAAGTCCATTAAATTTATTTCTTTCTATAAAGAATTCAAAACAAGGCTGAAAACACCAAAAGGGAAGAAGGATATAGATACAATCACTGGATTTGGAGTTTGAAATATCACATTTGTCTACACTAGCTGTGCAACTTTGCGTCAGTTATTTACCCTCCAAAAGCCTCAGGTTCCTATCTGTACAGTAAAGTCGAATGACTACTTTTTAAGGATGGCTGAGGATCATAAAAGCTAATTTTTAAAAAGTATCTACCACAGTCCTTGGCTAGTGTGCTCAATATGTGCTAGTTTCATTCCAAGAAATATTTCGGAATCTATTCTTGGACTATGATCAAAATGAATAATAAAGTAAACAGCCTATGCAAAGGCAGGTACAAAACAAAAGGCATATTCAAGGAGGTGAGCACAAATGGAGTTCAGGGTCTCCAGTGCTGGACTACCAGGAGATGAAACTGAAAACAGATTTGGGCCAGACTAAGAAACTTATATTATAACCTGTAAAGAACAGATAATTAATTTAAGGCTTTTATGAAGGGCAGTGATATGATTATTTTATGCTTTAGAAAATTAGCCATTGTGACAGTGTAGAAGATAGACTAAAGGGAGGAAAACGTAGAGGCAAAATACGAGAGTCTATCATGTTACCCAGTTAACTCAGTGGCAGGCTGGATATTTAAACACAACTTTTAAAAAAGTAAAAATGATAAGTACTTGTTCAACACAAGCTTTGTACAGGGCAATAACAGTTTCAACAGAATACAAATTAAAGGACCGAAAAACATGAGTTTTTTTTAAAGATGTCAGACAAGGAAAGGGTATTAGTGGGAAAGGTGGTGAAATTTCAATAAAGTCTGTAGATTAGTGAACACTATTGTATCAATATTAATTTTTTTGGTTTCAATAATTACCTGGTTATATAAAATGTTAACATTAAAGGAAGGTGGGTGAATGATATACAGGGACTTTACGTACTCTCTCTGCAACCTTTATGTGAGTCTAAAATGTTTTAAAGAGTTTTTAATTTTTTTTAAGTATTCTATAAAACAGAGGCTCTCAACTTTGGCTGTACATTTAAAAACCTGGAGAACTTCAGAGTTCCATTGGCCAAGTGACATCCCAGACCAATTAAATCAGTCTCTAGTGGGTGCCACCCAGGCACTGTTATTTGAGCTCTTTGAATGATTTCAATGTGCACACACACCATTGTATAAAAAGCTCCTGGATTCCTCTAGCTTAATGTTATATCTAAGTATGGACATGAAGGTGAGCAGGCAGGATAAGACATTGGCTAAGCCTATTTTAGAGATAAGTGTTAAATACCTACTTACTACAACAGCACATTTTCTGGCATACAGGTATACTTAATGAGGTAACCATCTGGGTCTTTTGAGTGTCCTTTGTAATTCATTTTATACTTTAAATATGCATCATAGAATTTTTTTGAAAATATAAAGAAAAAGGACAAAAAACTCAGAGTCTATTTTGTGGAAGATAACTACTGTTAGTATTTTTGAGAAATAACCACCCTATTTATGACATATGTAAATGAGTTTGTAGATACACAAATTGGATCATACTACATAATTTTTAAATTTTTATTTAATTTTTCAGAAGGTTGCCGAAACTTGAGCCTAAAGAACTATTCCCTTATCATCTCATCTTGAATGGGAATTAAATTCCCCTTCCCATATTCCATGTTTATCACAATATACTATAGCCACTTTGGGTTTTTTTCAGCAACAGCTTGGATTATATTATTTTTTCTTTTATTTTTTCATAGAATCTAGGCGCTATGTGTTTATCCTCAGTGAAATCATTTGTTGTACTGCTTTAAGCATTTTAAGGGTTTATTATTCTTAATGAGAACTGCATTTGGTTTACTATATATTTTTATTTATAACCAAATATAAAGAATATCAGGTTTTAAAGAATCTTTCCTAAGGATTTGGAAATTTTCAGTTCTTTTGGTTTTATCTTTCTTGCCTAATAGAATGTAGCTCAAATTATGAATACTTTCAGAGTTTTGGATTAAATTAATAAATAACACTTTTTCTTTGATTTAAAATATTACTTTAGAGAAATGTTCTATAAGAAAATAATTTCTATCCAAATGTGAAGAAATATCTATAAAAGCAATGACATCTTGGGGTACTTATTTAAAATAATGAAATATTTTTAAAAATCGATAATACTCTAAAAGTACATTAAATATTACTTTACTCATGTTAAAAAGCATAACGGCATCTCGAAACCTTTTTGTGGTTCTCAGTTATTTTCAAGTAGATTTCATTTTTAAAATTTGAGTTCATTAAGCCTGAAAGTCACCAGGAAATGCATCATCTAAAGAAGTCATTGCTCCATTCCCTCTCAGATTTATTCTCACAGTCTTGCCTACAAATTTGCCAGATGTGTCCTTTTACTTTTTCATAGCCACAGCTAGTATATCATAGTCACTTGAAGTGACTGGTCCCTCTCTGTTTTTGAATCGAACTCTTAAGTACTATTTCTCCAACTACAAGATAAATCTATATACAAAGCTTCATGAGGCAGGTGATGGCTTATCTAAGAGATGAAAAATAAAATCCTTATTTTGGGCTTCTAACTAACACAGAAAAATTTAGGTGGAATTTCATCATCTTTGACTAGTAAAGCACAGCACTTAATAAGTAGTTAATGAAAAAAGTAAGAAAAATATAGCCTGTCAATGAACACCAGAAAGCTTTCCCTAATTTCTGATTAATTTTTAATCGTGAAGGGCTCTATAACTCTTGCTTTAAATCTCTGTCTTTCAACTTCCCCATTCAAAGGTTAGTAATCTAGAACAAAAATTCAAATGCACTTAAATTAATAAACCACTCACAGAAATCTTTTAATAGATGAACAAGGGCTTCAGAAATAACCAACTCCTAATTTATTTGTTTCAACACGGTAAAAAAATTTTAAGTCATAATTAGGGATTAAATTGTTGACCTAAACAAAATAATTAGGTCCCATTTTTCATTTAACTGGAAGAAAACCCAATATTACACTTAAGCACACACAGTTCATCCTTCTACAACTTTCTGCAGATAAAAATAACAATTTTAAATCTATAACTAAAATTTCCTTTAGCCACAAAGGAAACAAGTAGAAAGTTCAAACAGGTCCCAACCCCACCTCACTCCACATTGAAATTAAGAGAGATGTGTCTCCAAGAAGAAAACTGCAGAGATCTCTGTTCTCAAAGAAATACTCTAATTGTTATTTCAATAGCACTTAAAAAGATGGTTAAAAAAAGACTCTAAGAGAACCTGCAAGGGATAAAGTAAAAAAATAAGGATGGAAGAAAAAAAGCCAGGAAAAGTCAATGTAATACAGCTGACAAAAACCACGTGGACAAATAATATATTAAACTAGCAATTCTGTCCATTCACTCATTCAACGGCATTTATTAATCTTAGTAATTTTCATTAGTTGCCGTACATTAGATTCACCTGGAGAAGTGATTTCAACTGGTCTGGGGAGGACAAAGCCAGAGTGAGAACTTTAAAAGTGATCCAGTTCATTATAACATGCAGACTTAAGGACCATGGAATAATTTTTAAACTACGCTAAGCCAAAGGCAAGAAATATGATGGTAAAGAAAAGAGTAGTAGGAGTTGGAAAGACCTGTGTTCATATTCTGTTTTTATTTTACCAAGTAACTTAACCTCTTTGAGTTGTTTCCTAATCTAACCAGTAGTAATATCTACTTTCTTCAGTTAACAAATATAAATGAACAGATAAAAATCATTCCACCTATGGAATTTATATTGTAATGGGAACAGATAGATAAACAATGTAAGGCCTTGATTTTATTGTTTGCAGGTTTTTGAGCTAGATCTTTCTCTGGCTTTAGTATTCTTAGAAAAATACATCTAAGATATATTTGTGTTGATGCATGAATCAATAGTTAATTCTTTTCATGGCTGAGTAGTAGTCCACTGTGTGGATGTACCACTCTTTATTTAACCAATTACATATGAAGGACATGTTGGTTGTTTCCAGTTTTTGGCAATTGTCAAATAAGGCAATGATAACATTCACATACAGGTTTTGTGTGAACATATGTTTTAATTTCTCTTGGGTATATATCCAGAAGTAGAATCACTGGGACGTGTAGTAAGCTATTTATATAAAAAAGTTTAGTGAACTGTTTTCCATAGATGTACAAGTTAATTCCTGTAAGCCATGCATGAGTTACAGTTGCTCTGTATCTTGGTCAGCATTTGGAATCATCAGCAGTTTTTTTTCCGTCCTTTTTCGGTAACCTTTCTAATGGATGTATAGAGGCACCTCACAATGGTTTTAATTTCCATTACCCTAATGACTTGAGCACACTTTCATATGCTTGCTTGCCATGAGTATTTCTTAATTTTAAAGTGTCTGTTTAGAGCTTTTGCTCATTTTTAAATATAGGTTACTACTGAATGTAAATTCCTTATATTTATAAAAAAGTCCTTTGTTAGAAATGTAATTTAAAAATATTTCTTCTACTCTGTAGCTTCTCTTCTCAATCTCTTAATAGTGTTGTTCACAGACTAAAAGTTTTAAATTTTGATGAAGTCAAATTTATCATTTTTCTCCCTCTTATGGACAGTGGTATTGGAGTCATATGTTAAACTCTTTGCCTAAACTGGGTCACAGAAATTTTTCTCCTATATTTTCTTCTAGAAGTTTTTTAGTTTTAAGTATTATGTTTAAGTCTATGATCTATTTTGAGTTCATTTTCAATATAATACACTACATTAACAAAATGAATACTAAAACTCATATTATCATCTCACTAGGAAAAGCATTTGACAAAATTCAATATCCATTTATGATAAAAACTCAACAAAGTGGGTATAGAGGGAATGAAACCTCAACATAATAAGTCCATTTTATGACAAGCCCACAGCTAATATCACACTCAATCGTGAAAAGCTCAAAGCTTTTCCTCTAAGATCAGGAAGAAGACAGGAATGACCACTCTTGCCTCTTTCATTCAACACAGTATTGGTAGTCCTAGCTAGAGCAAGAAAAACAAGTACAAGGCATCCAAAATAGAAAAAAAAAAAAAAAAAGGTAGTAAAACTGTCACTAATTGCAGATGGCATGATATTATATATAGAAAACCCTACAGACTCAACCAAAAACTGTTAGAATGAATAAATGAATTCAATAGTTACAAAATACAAAATCAATATGGAGAAGTCTGTTGTGATTCTTATACACCAATAACAAATTACCAGAAAGAGA
This sequence comes from Pteropus vampyrus, assembly GCF_000151845.1. Classification (NCBI taxonomy): domain Eukaryota; kingdom Metazoa; phylum Chordata; class Mammalia; order Chiroptera; family Pteropodidae; genus Pteropus; species Pteropus vampyrus. Next base: position 15,655,697 of record NW_011888785.1, read on the forward strand.
AATTAAGAAAACACTACTATTTACAACTGCCTCAAAAAGAATAAAATACAGCCACACACTGTATAGTAATGTCTCAATCAATGAGAGACTGCATATATGACAGTGGTCCTATAAGATTATACTGGAGCTGAAAAATTCCTATGGCCTAGTGACATAGCTATCATAATGTTGTAGCACAAAGGCTGCAAAAATCAACAAGGCTGTGGTTGGGATAGCAAACATGTGGATGAGGATGACATTGAGGAGCACCTAGAGGAGGTTCCTAAGGAACTGACTAAAGAGTTACTGGAACACAAACATATAGCTGAAGAAGAGGCAAGAGAAGAGGTGCAGGAGAAGAAAAAGAATCCCCAAGAAAAATCACGGTGAAGGGTTTTTTGCAGACCTCAACGAGCTCCTAAGTTTGAAAACATGGACAACACTGAAAGGCTTTCATTAATAGAGAGGAATGTTCATGGTATATTATCTGCTTATAAGCAAATCTATAATTAAAGAAACAAACGAAGTAAACACCATAGACATATTTCTGAAATCAATGATATCTCCTTGAGAAGAGCCTTAGGCAGGTCCTTCAGGAGGTATTCCAGAAGAAGGCATTATTATCACAGCAGATGACAACTCCATGCATGTTATTACCCCTGAAGACCTTCCAGTGAAATAAGATGGGAAGGTGGAAGACAATGATACCGATGATCCTGATCCTATGTAAGCCTAGACTAAGGTATGTGTTTGTGTCTATGTTTTCAACAAAAAAGTTTATAAAATTCAACTTAAAAATAGAAAAGAGCTTACAGGATAAGAATATAAAGAAATAATGTGTACAGCTGTACAATGTGTTTATGTTTTAAGCTAAGTTGTTATCACAAAAGAGTAGAAAATTTAAAAAATATATTTTTAAGTTTACAAAGTAAATGTAGCTTACTGTAGTAAGCTAAGGTTAATTTATTATTGAAGAAAAAATATTTTTTATAAATTTAGTGTAGCCTAAATGTACAGTGTTTATAAAGTTTACAGTAGTGTCTTCACATTTACTTACCACTCACTCACTCACTCACTCACCCGGAGCAACTTCCAGTCCTGGGTCATGGTAAGGGCCCTATACAGGTGTACCATTTTTTATCTTTTATACTGTATTTTTACTATAACTTTCCTATGTTTAGATACACAAATATACTGTTACAATTGCCTATAGTATTGACCACAGTTACATGCTGTACAGGTCTGTAGCCTAGGTGTGTAGTAGGCTATACTGTCTAGGTTTGTGTAAGTGCACTCTAACGATATGCACAATTACAAATCATCTAACACCACATTTCTCAGACTGTATCCCCACTGTTAAGCAACAAATGACTATACTCAATTCTGCTGTTGTAGCTTGAAAGCCATAGGCAATATGTAGTAGAATGGGTATAGTTGTGTTCCAATAATATTTCATTTACAAAAATAGGCAAGGGGATTTGGCTCATGGGCTGCAGTTTGGGAATCTCTGATTTAATGGAAAGAGCATAGCATAGAACAATTTGGGTTGGAATCCCACATCTGCTTCTTTCTAGTTTTAGCAAAATTCACTTAACCTCTCTGAATCACAATTTCCTCATCTGTAAAATGAGAATAAGGCCACCTACCTTGCAAGATTGTCATGATTATCTAGGTAAAGTAGGTAGTACAGTACCCGGCGCATAGCAGGTACTCAGTAAATTTTACTTCCCTTCCCCTATCAGGATGTACAAGTCACTGGTAGAGTTGGTTGCTGCCTTTAAAGAATTCGATACTCATTATTATTAAAAGACAGTAAAATCTTAAGAAAAATGTCACCAACTCTATGCTTCTGATCAGGAATGATATATAATTGGTAATCTAGGCTCTATGATTTTAATATTAGGTGTCTGACCTTTGGCAAATTAAAAAACTATATATTTTTTCAACTATCTTCTGAACCAAGGTTAATTCCATTTTTACTATTTTTCTAGGTCACTGTCAATATTAACAAAGGTCTCTCTTATATAATTACACTTACAGACACTAAGTGAAAGGGATATAGAACTGAGTATAAAGCCAGGAGCAGGAGATAGAATTTCAAATTGGGAGCATATGGAAAAAACACACACACACACACACACACACACACACACACCCCACACACACAACACACACCCTATCTTTGGCAGGGAGCAAGAGGTCTTACCCTGAAATGCTGCTAAAAATGAAGTATGGTTTATGAAATCTGGGATTTAGCCTGCCTAACTGCATATTAAGTTGAAGTCAAATGTGGTTTTACACTTGGTGGATTCCTGGAAGAAATTCATGAATATCTACAACTTACAGGAAAACTTAACGAGTATTAGAGAATACTATGACAATGATCTAAGCTGAGAAAAATCTTTTAACAAAGAAAGCAACTTCCCTGTTATATGCATTCCAGAATTAGAATTCACTTTGCTGTTATTACAATATCTTAATCTGGCAGCATTCAAAATAAAGACTACACAAACACAAAAGTATTATCATGATAGTGCGAAAAAACTCCGTGCGGCAGTTTGGCTGCTTGAGAATTCTCAGCAACCAAGGAAAAGGAGATAATCCAATATATACATTTTGGCTGTTCTTGGATAATTTTTAAATCTATATAGCTTTCACAGTGTGGAGAAGGATATGGAAAAGGAAGAAATGAAAATAGCTGCAAAGGGCAGCATCTGACTGTCTCTTTTTGCCAAACTGGCAAATGAACATTGAAAATAGCTAGCATGAGGTCCGTAAGTGGAAAACGGTCCAAACTTGGGTTACAACTGTGTGAAGCATCATTCTTACTCTTCTATTTCCTACTAAAACATAACTATCTGCAATGATCACAGTACATAGAACCTTCCACACAAGTAAATTTTTCAGATAGCTAAAATTTTTGCTAAATATTCAACTTTCATACATTTGACTTTCCAACTACTCAAAATGTTACGTTATGTTATACTTTTAACTCCCCCTTCACAACTATTTTTCATACTTTGAAATCAGAATTTCATGTAGTGTTGAAAAATTAACATTTCAAGCTCTAATGCTATGGTGCTGTCAGCAGATGTCTTGATTTCAGCAACTCTGGCATCACTCATTACTCAGCAGTGTTTGCTTTCATAATTTTTGAATACTATATTGTCTTTATTACATAAACATAAGTGAAAATATCTTGGTATTAGGAAGCCAAGGTGTTAAAGTTAATGCAATCGAGAAAAAAGATAAAATTACTTTAGCTTAGAACTGAGGCTCCCTAAACTTTAATCAATGGAAGTCAATTGAGAAAAAAGATAAAAATTACATACTATTTATGGAAGTTCAGAAATTTGTAATAAAACATTGTTTGAAAAGGTAACAATTTTTACTGTTTGTAAGCAGTATTAAATGTTTAAAAAAATTTTAAAGTTAATTGTAAGTTTTGTGCTTAAACTTCAGGGAACAGAACTGCTCCGTAAACTCTAATAATTATGTACATTCGAATTTAGTACAAGTTTACAAAATAATATTAAAAGAGAATAATTCCCTTTCTCACACTAACCACAAAGAATAAATACAAAATTGCTGTAATAAAAATTTTTTTTTCATAAAACCACATTGGAAAAGACCCCACTCTTCCACACAGTTTTAAAATCAGTGAGCACCTGGCTTTGCTATATCCTTCACTGTGAGGTACTCATTTTAAATTATTATTGTTATGGAGAAAACTCTAGAATTATTATATTGTGTCAAGGGATAAGATTATTTTGTTTCTAGAAGCTCTCTGTGTTTCTTATCCATTGTCCTGCTGAGCCTAAAGGAATTTATTCAAGATTACAAGTTCAGCCCCCTTTCTCTGAGAATGTGCTACCTACCCTGTTGTGCAGAAAAGTGTTGTCATTGCAGGCCTAATGACAGCTATCCTTAGAAAGCCTTGCTTATAAGACTGGCCCTTGGCTGGTGTCTGGAAACTTGGATTTAAGGAGGGCTTCCGCCATTCCATAATTGATGGGTGGGTCACTGTAGCTAAGTTCTTTGCACAAACATCATATATGCTAAACTTTTGTTTTTCTTCTGGGAGTATGGAAATTTGGTACATGCTACACAGAATGTGCCTACGTGACCAGCCTCCAAAACAAAAAATTCTTGGGGTACTGAGTCTCTGGTGGGTTTCTTTTGTAGAAAATATTTCACAAGTACTGTCATAATTTGATGCTGGAGGAATTAGGCACACCCTGTTAGCCTGTGGGACAGGACTCTGAGAAATTTGTGTCTAGCTTCCTCTAGACTGTGCCCCATGTGTCTTTTGTTTGCTAATTTTGCTTCATATCCTTTTGTTGTCATAAATTTTGGTTGTGAGTACAACTACATGCATCTTGTGAGTTCTCCAAGAGAACCACCGAACCTGGAGGTAATTCTGAGGACAAGCACCCACAACACAGTGGTGTCAGAAGTGGGATTTGCTAGCCTGCTCAACTTACTAAAATATGGTGAAAGCATTGTTTAGGAAATGAAAGAATGAAAGTGGGGAATGATGAGCCTTTGGTGCTTATGTAGCTATGGAGTTATCCTTAATATGAAATAGCAGGTGAGCTGCTTTGTTATGAGAGATACGGTTGCCTATGAAATTTGAAACGGATAGATCCATCCCCAGGAGAGATAGTATGCTGATCCTCTGGCTGCTTTTGCCTAAACTGGCCAAAACAGGGGGAGGAGGAAGAGTACATCCCGGGTGTTATCTCTGGTTTTTGTTCTTTCTTGAAAGTTAGAGGATAAAGGCCCCAAACATTCCCAAATGTGAGTTTTGGGTAGGCCAAAAATATTGCAAGTTTGTATTGTTCTCTCCTATAAGAGAGAGGAAAAAAAGGTTAAATCAGTTGCCAGGGCTGGAGCAAAGTTTTAGATAAATTCAGAGAGAAAAAAGGTGGAGGGGACAACCTTAAACAGTTTCTTTAACCTAGCTGCTACTGCAGCAATCCCAACCCCTTTATAACCTTATCCAATACACACACACAGCTGTAATGTTAACCATGTAAATGCAAGGAATATTTAAATAAGTTTGTAATGAGAAAAAAGGAAAATTTTATAAAATGCTTTTTTTTTTTTTTTGGTATTTTGTGGCTATTACATCTGGATGTATGATAAAACTACATGTAAAATATTATGTGGTTGTAATTTCATAAATGCTAGAGCGATCATCCTGGTCAGGAAAAGCTGCAAAGAAAAAATGGGAATGTGACAAAACTTTCTTGTTTTTTACGGCTGGTGAGTTGATGAAATCTAAACTCTTTGAATATTAGAAACAGAGTAAGTCTCAGTAACTGATGATTTTTGCCTATTGGAACTTCTCCAAAAAGGGAGACAACACAAAAAGAGGCAATCTGTACATGTGGATACACTTTTGGGGTTTTAAAAAGCAGTTTTTAGCTGCTAATGAGCTCTTATGAAATCAAGTTCTTGATCCTTAGAGGAAGATGATTCTTCAGCCTGATATACATATTTTTGAGTGGGTCAATTTGGACTCTAAGACTGACAAGATAAAAAGAGCTGAGAAAGCTCTGCTTGTTACTTGGACTTGGAACACAGCTGTCTGGCCTTGTAGAGTCTCGGATTTTCAAGACTAGCTGCTAGCTTTGTTGGAATTCTGAATTCACAGGTCCTAATTTAAGCTAAAATATGAAGCTGTCTGATACAAGCTGTTTTAGCCTCAGCATAAGCTCCACTGTGGGGGGTGGGAAACAGGCAGAGAGTCAATGAACAGAACTTAGACTCTCGGAGTGCTGCAGATTTAGGACACCCCTCTGTAGAGCCTTAAACTATGAAAACATCAATGGATGCTGGCTGAATTGTCTGGGTCACATCCATGTGCCCACAAGAAACAGCTTACTCTCTATTGAGACCATCTAAAATCAGGCTACTGATCAACTCTATGTTTCTGATGCAGAGGCTAACTGCATTCCAAACTTGTGATTCCTGCCAAAAGCCGCTGTTTGAGGAGAGCATATCACAAGGAGTGTGACCTTTCCACCCACTCCTGACAGACTGGACTCTGGACTGCCTCTGGGGGATGGCTCACTGCTGTTGACTTGTGTTCAGGTTTCCAGATTAATTACAATTTACAACAATGGACTGATAGCCTGGCTCTACTTCCCTCACCTTTCTCCCGATAGATACACCTTGGTGAGGCAGTCTGATTATTAAATATAGCTGTCCAAAAAAAGGGACTGACCTTTCCTAGGCTGCTCACTAGGTAATTAGGACAAAAAAGAGGGAATGTTAACCCATTTTGAAAATTCTTGAATTAGCCAGGATTTAATCCTGATCAATTCCTGAACATAATATGTCTTTCTGGTCAAATTCTATAAAAATGTTTTCATATGAAAATGTTTTTGTATCTCTTGCACCCAATCCTGGTGAATAAAAGATCTGGGTAAGAATAGGGGATGATTGAAAAAATGTAGGTATGATTGCTAAATGAGACACAATAATTTTGTAACAATACAGACAAAACAAAAACATGGCTCTCAGGGAGGCATGGGAAAGGGTATTAATGATCTGTTTTTCAGAACTATTCTTGGAAGTGGTCTCTTCCTGAAGAAACTCCTCATGCTGCCTTTCCAAGAAGCTGTGAGCATTCTGAATTCAAACTGACCGCTGACCTATGATCACACTCGACAGCCTGACTATGAAACAGCAGAGGGTCGCCTACTTCTTGCACTTCCCATGCAGAACATCTCAAGATGTAGTCCGTATTTGTGAGGTGGATGAACTGATGTCATGGACAAATCTGTTTCAAACTGCCCTCAAGTGGTCCTGAGGTGAAATCAAATACTGGACTCAATTAATTGGACTGAACTGGGAACCATAGGGTGGGAGACTCCACAGTGGAAGGTCACACTGGGGGCTCTGTCAACCTGTACTGCCTAATATATGTCTTGCTTGGGGTATCCTAACAACTGTGAATTCTTTGTTTCCAGGTCTATTGTGTGTGTCCTCTGGAATTGTACTTCTTTTGTGTGGAAGCTGACTTTTAAGACCTGCTTCAGCCCTAAAAGGCATTTAGGTCACCTTCAACTTAGCAGTCAGATTTGTGCTGTGTCTGAATTGATGACTTGGGCTACATAAAAAAAGAAACTTAAATATAAAAACACAAGGAGAAAGCCACCTGGCTTTCTAAGATAGAACTTTATGGTTAATAAAACTTAACCACTTAGAGGTTCAGACTAAATTCTGAAGCTCTAAAAGGCCCAGGTATCAAGAGGCCTTGGCCAAGTGCCAAGGGGATGGACTATGTCGAAAAGCATTAATATAGCACACTTGAGATGGCTATCTGTGGAAAGGCCTACTTGCAATGACTGGCTCTTCCTTGGCTGGTATCTGGAATCTTGGATTTAAGGAGAGTTCACACCATTCACTAACTAATAGAAGTGGTTCAGTGTTCCTAAATTGTTTGTACAAATAATGTGGAATATGCTAAACATTTGCTTTTAACTCCTGAGAGTCAGGAATTTTGGTACATCCTAGGAAGGTGCCTACGTGACCAGACTTCAATAAAACTTTGGGCACTGAGTCACTAGTGAGCTTGCTTAGTAGACAACATTTCACACATGTTGTCATAATTTGGTACTGGTGGAATTAGGCACATCCTGTCTGACTCCATAAGAAAAGGACTCTTGGAAGCTTTCTCTTAGTTTCCTCTGGGCTTTGCCTCATGCACCTTTTCCCTTTGCTAATTTTGCTTCATATCCCTTTGCAATAACGCTTAGCTGTGAGTACAACTTAGTCCTGTCTGTAAGTCCTCCTAGAAAATCACTACATCTGGGGGCAGTATTGGGAACTCCTGACACACTTATCTTATATAAGAAAACTGCTTTTAAATTGTTTCAACATTTGAAAATCGATGAATGCGATCCATTACATCAAAAGACAAAATATCACATGATCATATCGATACAGAAAAAACATTTGATAAAATCCAACACCCATTGATAATAAAAACTCTCAATAAACTAGGAATAGAGGGGAACTAGCTCAACTTGATAAAAAACATCTACAAAAAACATACAGCTAACATCATACTGGTGATTCTAGCTAATGCGGTAAGACGAGAAAATAAATGGTATACAGCTAGGGAAGGAAGAAATAAAACTGGCTTTGTTTACAGATGACATAATCATCTATATAAGAAATCCAAAAGAATAAAAAAAAAATTTCAAGTAAATTTCAAGTAAATAACAAACCTGCAGGATACAAGGTTAATATACAAAAGTCACTTTCCTATATTCCACTTCACCAAAGAAGATATATAGATGCCAAATAAGTTCATTAAAAGATATTCCACAACATATATCATGAGGGAAATGCAAATTAAAACAAGGAGATACCGCTCAAGACTATTAGAATGGCCAAAATCTAGAACACTGACAACACCAAATGCTGGCAAGGATTTAGAATAACAGGAACTCTCATTTATTTCTTGTGAGAATGCAAAATTGTACAGTCACTGTGGAAAACTGGTGGTTTTTTACAAAAGTAAATATATTCTTACCATACAATCCAGTAATTATGCTCCTTGGTATTTACCCAAAGGAGTTGAAAACTTTGTTCACACAAAAACCTGCACACAAATGTTTACAGTAGCTTTATTCCTAAATGCCAAAACTTGGGAGCAAACAAGATGTTCTCACAGATGAATGAATAAACAAAATGTGATACATCTAGATAATGGAATATAATTCAGCGCTAAAACGAAATGAGCTATCAAGCTATGAAAACAGAAGAAACTTCTGTGCACATTATTAAGTAGAAGAAGCTTTAAAATTCCAACAATACAAATTCTGAAAAACCCAGAACTATGGAGACAGTAAAAAGATCAGTGGTTGCCAAGGATTGGGGGCGGGGGTTGAGGGGAGGGGAGAGATGAATAGGCAAAACACAGAGGATTTTTAGGGCAGTGAAAATACTCTGTATGATATCATCATGATGGGTACATATCATTATACATTTGTCCAAACCCATAAAATATACAACACTAAAAGTAAACAAACTCTAAGATAAACTATGGACTTTAGTGATTATGACATGTTAATGTAGTTCATTAACTGTAACAGTGTACCACTCTGGCGAGTGATGCTGATAATGGGGAGACCATGCATGTGTGGGTATAGGGATATGGGAAATTTCTGTACCTTCTCAATTTTGCGGTGAACCTAAATAGCTCTTAAAAATAAAAGACCTGAATCCTAATCTTTATGTTAATCCCTCTGCATTTGTTTCCTTAACTATACAATGGGTATGAGTTACTCTGAGAAGTAAAACTAAGTATTTAGCACAGTGTCTAACACAGAAGGCATTTAATAAATGTGTACTTTCCTATTGTTTTTTTTCCCCTAGAAACCTTTTTCTTCTTGCTTATTGGTTCATAACTTTAGGATGGTTGAAAGAGCTTGAAATCTGACCACTAGACAAGTGATGAATGGCTGTCCAAACTCGAACTGTGAGACCTCCTTCCAATTCTTTTTTGAATAGTCCTGGAAACTAAAGTTACTTAAACTAAACCAATACACACAAGCATTAAAACAAAGCAAACAAAAAGACAAGGAAATATATGCCAGACACATACTAAAATGTAAAACAGGACAAATTTTTATTATCCCTTTATGTCCACTAAGTTAAGGAATCTGAATAATGGTAAATGAGATTTCTGTAAATTACAGGGGTCTCATAGAATAAATCAACCCAAACCCATGTTCACTGCTGTTATGTTTGGGATATAGTCTCTGCACTCAAGGGATATTTTACTTCATTTGAAAAAAAGTTTGGTTAAAATTAGTTCATTGTACTCACTGTTAACAAAAGTTTATATATTTATACAAAATAATGACTAATATGCTTCAGATATTTAGTACTGTTAAAAAGGTTGTTCCCTACTTGTCAATATGTTCCCTACTTCAATATGTTCTGTCCACTGGAACTTCAAGACTAAGAGAAAGTAAATTATTTTTATACAAACTAATGGTCTTTCATGTTCTCTTGTTAAAAGATAAACTTTAAGCAGAAGTTCATGATGACTATTAAAATTTATAGTCATTCATTTAAGAAAGCTCTATGAAAAATAAAAAGATTAGAAATGGTAACACTGAGAAGTACTTGAGTATCTAAAATCTATGGCTTTAAACAATATATGTAAATATACATCACTAGTACCAGAATTTTGCTACCAGATAAAGGATTCTTTTACCTGTCAATCTCAAGTTTTCTTACTATGTTATGCATAGGTCATAATAAGCATGAGAGTGTATGATTTTTCTAATTTCTGAAACTTGAATGCGTATTTAAAAATCAAATCAAATTCCCATATAAGGAATTTTAAAATACAGTACATTTTCAGATGAACATCCAATCTCTGGGTGCTGGAAGGTTATTAGCATCACCTATTACATAGAATACTGAGAACCAGAGGGAAAAACAAAGAAGAAACACAGCCAATGTCTTCTGAAGTCACTCTTTTCGTTCACAATAAGCTACCTGAAGATCATCAAGAGATAAGGATGACTGATTAACGACTGATGTCACAATGCTACTTAAATGGTATATAAATAAACACACACATATATATAGCATGTATACCAGGTTATGATATATAAAATTACTTTTTACTGTGGGTTATAGTTAAAAAAATTAACAGATATTGTCTTAGATAACTCCTGACAGGTACATTGAGAGACTTGTACACTGATGCTTATTTTGGCATTACATATAATTGCAGGGCTAGGCAATCAGCAGGCTCCACTATAGCATGAAACGGGCTAAGTGGTTACTTTGTGGACCCCAGTTGCAGAATGTTTAGGTCTATTCTTTTAGGCTAAATGGAGGAAGCTGGGGGAGCTCTTACCATCTAGTAGGTATACTTCTACTTAATCCCATTTCCAGAATGGTACATCACCCTCAGCTGTCTGTGCCTATGCTTCTGGAACACTTTGTCCAGCTAATATACCCCATCTTCTTCCAGAAGAAAAGAGGAGCAATAGCTCAGCTGCACAGAATAGGGCAGAATATATTTTCTTTGTTGGATAATTTCACTCTTCATAAAATTTTCAATCTCTACTGTTTTTAGCCACAACTCATACTTCTTCAATTCCTGTAGTTTTCTTTTATTTTTCTTTGCGTTCTTTAGTACATATCAGCCTGATTCTCTTTCTCCTTTGTTAAATTGTAGAATCAGGTTGAACTTTGCTTTATCAGTTTAGTTTTGCTAAATCAATTGCCTTTTTTGCCTTTGCTCTCTAGCTTCCAAAACTTTTCATCTGTTGTCTCCTCTTGTTTATTTTGACCTTAATATAAAATTTTGACATAAAATTAACCATTTTTAGGTGTATAGTTCAGTGGCATTAAGTACATTCACATTCTTGTGCAACCATCGCTAATGTCCATCTCCAGAACTTCTTCATTTTCCCAAACTGAACATCTGTACCCATTAAAAACTAACTCCGTATTTCTCCCTCCCCCTAGCTCCTGGCAATTGCTATTTCCTATAAAAGCTATGTATGTTTCTTTTTAAAATTCATTTTTCAAAAATGGAGATCTCCTTCATTCAATTTTAGGATGAATTATCTGATCATCTTTGCCTCTCCATTTCTCTGTTCTCCCTTTCTGAAACTCCGATTATTTGGATAATGGATCTCCTAGCTCTATCCTCTAATTTTCTACTCTTTCTCTTATGTTCTATCTCTTTGCCTTTTTGTTTTACTTTCAAGAAGATTTTTTTGTTTATCTTCCAACTATTCAACTGAATTTAAATTTCAGCCATCATGTTTTAATTTCTATAACTCCTTCTTGTCATCTGGTTGTTCCTTTTCCTATATTATCCTACTTTTGGATCATGGATGTAACATCTCATCTCTATAAAGATATTAGTCTGAGAATTTTTGTAGACTCAACATAGTTAATTCTCCTATGACATGTCAATTCTCCTTAAATTAATCTACAGTACTAATGCATTTATAATCAAAAGCCTAGAAAGGCTTTTTATAGATATAGACAAGCTGATTCTAAAATAGGCAAAGGAACTAGAAGAATTAAAACATTTTAAAAAGAGGAATAAGTTGGAGGGAAAACACTAATTTTGACTTACTCTAAAGTTACAATAATTAAGGCAGTGTGGCAAAGAGATAGACACATAGATTCATGAAACACAAAACAAAATCCAGAAACACATCCATACAAATATGGTCAATTCATTTTTGACAAAGGTGCAAAAGCAATTCAATAGAGAAAAAAGAGGTGTGGATTTTTTAAAAAAATAAATGGTGTTAGAACAACTAGACATCTACATGCAAAAAAAAAAAGAAAAAAGAACCATGACCCAAGATGTGATAACTTACACAAAATTAACTAAAAATGGTTCACAGATCTAAAAGGAAAACTTTAAGAAAACACAGGAGAAAATTTTCATGACTTAGGATAAGGCAGAGTTCTTAACATGATGCCAAAGGCATGATCTACAAAAGAAAAAAATTGATGAATTAGACTTTATTAAAATTAAAAACCTTTACTTTGCAAAAGACACTGCTTTAGAAGTCTGAAAAGACAAACTACAAACTAGGAGAAAATATTTACAAATCACATATCCAACAAAGAAAATGCCACAAAGTGGATGAATCTCAAAGGCATTATACTAAGTAAGCAAATCTCAAAGGGTTGCATATGTATGATTCCATTTACATTCTCGAAAAGACAAAATTATAGTGGTAAACAGATCAGTGATTGCCAGGGGTTAGGGATGGAAGAGTGTGACTATCAAGAGATAGGACAAAGGAGATTTTAGGGTGACACAACTGTTCTGTATTCTGATTGTGATAGTAATTATACCAATCTATAATGTGTTAACATTCACAGAACTGTTTACCAAGAAAAGTAAATATGACCATTTAATTTGAATATTAAATTTAAAATATTTATTCTGCTCCCTGAATTATTGAAAAATCATCTGGGTAGCCCTACTTCCCTTATTTATTTGTTATGGCCTCTCTCTATCATGATACAGATGTTCTTCAAGTTTCTTTTTGGCACACTATTCACAGTGAAGTACTTAAAATGACCAAAAACTATATTGTGGATCGTTAGGCATGAAAGATAGTGAAATGCTTCAATTGTGAGAAAGGAAGAGGATACAATGCTGATGTAACCAGTATATATTGGGTGAAGCTAGCAAATTAACACCTTGGAAGGTATCAATGAATCAAGTTGCCTTGGGTTTATGTAGAATAAAGTCAGAATAATACTTTTCCACACTAGAGCTATTGGCGCCTACCAAATGACATGTTAACAGGAAAAGGACTTTCATTGCATAGTTTTCTTAAAAAGAAAAAAGTCACATATTCACCTATTCTTCACAAATTCAGATTTTGTAACTGAGCAATCACTATCTGTCAAGCAAAGCCTGTGTAGTTTTATCTCCTTCTCTTGAGTAAATCACAAAACAAAGACATTTATTTTTCTGTCAGAGTCTATCTCCTTTTTCTAAGTGAAAGACCATTTCAGAATCATAGGCTTATCTGATGTTAGCTAAACTCTTCTACTACTAAGTAACTATAGCCTTCCACCTAGGGAAACTGATTTAGAGTCTGGGAACATTTTATTATTTTCTTGTCTCCCAATGCTATCCCACTGACTCAATCTAAGAAACAAGGTAAGACATGCTATTGCAAAAGAGATTTCAGAAGTGAACCTATCCCACAGGTACTGTACAATACTTTTAAGATGAAAGATACAGTTTCTAATGTTCTTTGTTCTTAAAGTAAAATATTAACAGAACTCTGGCAAAAAACTGTGTGGTCTGTTGCCATGTCTGCAAAAGCATCTTCTTGTGATGAATAATTTATATTTTAGAGTAATGCCCTCCCCAAACACCCTATCAACAAGCTGTTCTAATAATGAAGGGTGTTTCTCCCTTAAATCTCTTGAACAAAACGTACTGAACAAAAACTTAATGTAAAGAAGGAAGGGATGCAATCTGAAAGGAAATACTCATGGCCCATTGTGGTGGTAATGCTATTAAGTCAAAGGAAACAGATTAACAGTAAAGACAAATTCTAAAAGAAGATTAAAGTTTTTTACAACATGATTGCTTCAGTTTTTAATTCAATGATTTTACAAAAAGAATCATATTTCTTTGAAGATCAAGGGTCTACCAGTGCTTTACTCCATTATATTCCAATATACTTTTATTTAACCAGCAACTGCTCCAGCCTTCTCTGGCAAAAACAATTCGATTTTTCTAGAGAAACTCCCTTCTAACACAAGCAGGACATAATGTAGATAAGGCTGGCTCCACTCCAGAGGTGAGCATAAAGGCCCAAATCTGGCTTAGTGTTTTTCTACTCAACCAACCACAATGATTTGTTCATATCACCCCAACTGGACCACTGACTTAATTCTGAGACTTTTGTTGAAGGGAACAAGAAAGAAGTGTTTCCTTCTGAACAAAGACAGATATGTTTAAGTCACCATGTTTTATAGCATGTGTGTTTCCTCCATTACCACTGGCCCATAGCTACCCTAAGTAAGGATGAATTTCTGATCCAAAGTGAACCTTTCAGGCAAGGCAGTAGCCTACTACAAGTTCTGGTTCAAAAGTTTACCCCAAAGAGAAGGGCTCTATACTGGACAGTGACTAATTTAACCAATCAGATTCTCTCTTACACAGAATTTGAAGGTATGAGAAAGAAAGAACGAGAACAAACTGGGCTTTCATACTTTATCATTTCTCCTCAATCCTCCACAACCCTTCCCTCCTCCACCGACCCTCTCAGGACCTACCCTTATCTCATGAACAAAACGGAAACATAAAGAGGGAATTCCTTCATCTTCTCACAGCAGTCTTATAAACCAACTTGGCAATTGCAGTCATTTTTCTCTTCTTTTCTTCCTGTTAGAAGGGAAGTGCCTCCCTGTCAAAGCAAAGGCAAATGTTCGATTTATGCTACGGATCCCTTCCCTTTCAAAAACTATGTTCTTTCATTTACTCTATCTCATGCCTATGCCATCAGTTCCCTAGAATCTAGAGAATGATCTAGGCCTAGATTTCTTGTCAACATGCAAACATGTTCTATTATTTTTCATCATTAAAATACCTACTCCCTTTAAGGATGATCTTCTCAATAAATGCTTGGTTATTTGTACCAATATGGGAAAAAAAAGAATCTTGAACTCTACCTAAAATCCCATGGAGAAGTCAAATTCCAGATGAATTACTGATCTAAATGTGAAAAGCAAAAAAATAATGTTTTCAGAAGAAAACATGGGGGAATATCTTCATGACTGCAGGAAAGGAAAAATATCTCAAACAAGACACTGTTAACATTCATTTACTTCATGTCCATAATGTTATTGTCTTACCTCCATAATTGCTTCAAATCTCTATATTTTTAAAAGATATAACATCATTAAGTTTCACTCTGCCACAATCCTTTTCCTCCCTCCTTCTTCCAGAAAAACCAGTATCTTGAAGTTGTTTCCTTAAAAAAATGTATAATAATCTACCTATTCATCAGTAGAACAGCTAAAATGGAGGTTAATCATTCAGTAGAATACTATGTAGTAGCTAAAACATACACACACAAAAATCTACATCATTTAAAGGAATTTTTAAAATCCAGTCAAAATGTAAATTTCTGAGCAGGTAGGTTTATATTTCTTTATATTTTCCATGGATAAGAGTGTCCATATTTTCCAAGTCCAAAATTATGACACTCAAGTAGAAAAATATAATAATATTTGAAATCGCATTTGTCTTAAATTTTTTAGGTGTTTATTGTACCCATAAGCAATAGCGTAACTCTGAACATCAGAGCAAGCAATCCATATCTAATTTCTCTATGTATTTTTCTGACTATAAAACAGCTATCAGCTAGGACTCAAATCATCATATTTAGGTGTTTCAGGAGCCTTTGTACACTAATTTCTAAATAAAAGTACAAAACTAAATCAAGAGAGGAAAAACTGGATATGCTTACTGTTTTTGCTCTCTCAATTGGTTCAGACCCAGAAAAGAAACAGAAGTCCTTCCTAATCTCAACAAAATATCATGTCTCTTAAAACATCTTTTAAGGAACGTGAGGAACATAAGTTTTAGCCAATTATTTATTTATTTATTTATTCATTCATTCATTCATTTATTTACAGCCTTTTAAACAAAGTATTATTGATCCTCATGAAAATGAAACTTCCAAAAATGACTGGAAAATTGTACTATATGAACATAAGAAGCATAACTTTTTAACTTTTATAAAGAACAAAATTCCAATCAACAG
>NW_011888785.1:15672251-15702438 GCF_000151845.1 Pteropus vampyrus
ATGTCTCTTAAAACATCTTTTAAGGAACGTGAGGAACATAAGTTTTAGCCAATTATTTATTTATTTATTCATTCATTCATTCATTTATTTATTTACAGCCTTTTAAACAAAGTATTATTGATCCTTATGAAAACGAAACTTCCAAAAATGACTGGAAAATTGTACTATATGAACATAAGAAGCATAACTTTTTAACTTTTATAAAGAACAAAATTCCAATCAACAGATTAACTTTGCTCTTCTTTGAAGAAACGCAACATACAGGTTTAGTATTACAGAGTTAAATTTCAGATGATGTTGTTAATGAAAATATTTAACCAGCTTGAACAATACATGTGCAGAAATGAACTGAAAAAAGACCAGAAGCCTAGATATAAGATATTTATGGATAAATCTAGTCCTGTGATTTATATATATTCTCTCATTTAATCTGCACAACAATCCCACCTGCGTTTTACAGTAAAGACACACAGGCTTTGAAAGTTTATTTTGGGAAGGCTTAATGATATATTTAGAAAATTCTGAAGACAAACTTCTGTTTGAATCTTGACTTGAACACTTAACTAGCTAACAGCTACTTAAAATTGTTGAGATTTTTTTTCCCCCCCAATATGTAAAAGTAGATCATTAAGCCTCCAATGCTGAGCTATTACAAAAATAGGGTGACAAAATATATAAAATACATTCGATATTTGCTAAATAATAGGTATTCGGTATAATGCAGCCATCATCATTGTTACTAATTTGCCTAGAATCACCCAGCTGTACTTAGTTCCAAAAATCTTTTCCTTCTTTTAAAAGTACTTAATAAAATTACATAAAGTATAAAAATTGGAAAGTAAGCAGAAAACTACAAAGAAGAAAATACAAAGATGAATGCAATCTTCAAACCCTGTAATAATCGCTGTTATTTTATTGGCATATTTTCTTCCTATATTTATAGAGCCTACTTTTAAGTGCAAAACTGGATTATGCTGCATAATAAAGCTGGAATTTTTTTCTTTTGTACCTTAACTTTTATCATGAGCATTTCCCCATTTGACTAAATATCCCTTGAACACATAATTTTAATAATATCTAAGTCTGACAAACATAATAATTTAGCCCTTTATTGCTTTACACAAGTTAGTTCTAATTTGTCCACTATTATGAATAAACGTGTATTTTTGAACCTATACTTTTTTCCCCCACAGGGTATTACAAGCCATGCAGCAATATCTGTTTTCAGCAAAGCCTCTACCTATTACTATACACGTCAACATTCAAGTTCCGGATTGCATCTGGAAAAAAGAATTCATTTATACAGTATATATTTTTAGCTACTGATATTGAATCTTAGCATTAAGTACATTCCATTGCCATAGTGACGAAATGTAATTAAGGTTAAGGGCTTCCTCATGTCTACTGTCTGTTGTCCAAGCTCAGAGAATGGAAAGTCTCCGACATCAGAAACAAGAACCTGAATCCTGTATGTCTGACTTAATGCTTTTGAATTCACTTTACATTCTGTATATCTTAACGAGGTAATAAAGGACAAAGGAATATAATAACCTTTAACATCTAAAAAAAGACATGAAGGATTGAGATTTGAGCCACCTATGCTTCCCAGCATCCTGAAGAAATGGCAATAGGATGAACATAAGTACTGCAGTGACTCTTTTTCAAATTGAAAAGTTAGGACATGATTCAAAACATGATCCAACAATTTGGCACAATGCCTGATATGAAAAATCCAAAGTGCATGACTTCCATGGCAAATACATAAAATTCAAGTCTTCTTGGGCCAAGAGAAAAAGAAAAAGAGTATGAGAGCAAGGTGCCTTTGTGGGACCTGAATGCTTCAATTAAGGTAGTTATTAAGCACTGGTACACAAAAACACTAAAACCTACAAAACTCTCAAAAATCAAAACAGGACAAAGTCCTCTCAGTCCAGGTTGTTATAAGGGGAATAGAGATTGACCTTTCTTGGAGAATATGAAAGAAGCTACGGTATAAAGTTATAAATCATGATATAGAGTCATCTAAAAGCAAGATGCACATCAAAGTATTACTATGACTTAGGAAACATCACATTCAATGGCAGCAATTAATTCATATACTCTACAGAAGATTAAAGGCTGCTTAATTATTTCCAAAATAACACATGAACTTAGGAACTAGAATATTTGCCAGAGGAAGTATGTTATAATAAAAATCAAACAGTAATTTCAAATTAAAAAGAGGCAGAGAACATATTATTTTTAGAAAAAAGGAGAAGCAGAATAATAAGGGTTAGAAATCAATGACTGGTAGCCTATGCTAGAAGCACATGATTGTCAGGTGTACTTCTCAGAGGAAAGGCATGCTCCTCTATGCAGATAAAATAATAAATTCAGGCAACAAATATAGAGCACTTACAATGTGCCAGGCATTATTCTAGTTGTAGGGGAATACAGCAGGAACAAAATAAATGAAAATCCCTGTCCCCATTGTGTTTACACTCTATATGTAAGAATGTAAGGTGTTATTTAAAAAATAATAAAGCCAAGAAGAGGACAGTTTTAAGAAGTTGTAATTTTTAAAAGAATGATCAGGAAAGGTGACACCTGAATAAAAGAGGTAAAAGTACTGAGCCGTGTGATATCTAGGGGTAAGAGTATTCCAGAAGAAACAGCCAGTGAAAAGGAGCATGCCTTCTTTTCATGTGTTCAAGGAACCGAAAGGAGGCCAGTGTTACTATAGTGTAGAGTGAGGAAGAATGTAGTATCCGAAGTCAAGAGTCAGCTTTTATTTTGGGTGAAAAGGGAAGCCACTAGAGGGTGTTTAGAAAAGGAATGAAATGACCTGACTTACATTTAACTAGATCACCCAGGCTGCCTGTCTAAGAAGACTAATGAGAGTGGCAGCAAAGCCAGAATCAGGGAGACTATTTAGGAAGTGGCGGTACTAATCCAAATAAAAGATGATGGTAGCTTGGACTTAGGAGGTAGCAGTGGAGATGGTGAATAAATGATCAGATTCTGGATGTACTCTGAAGGTAAGAACCTATAGAGTTTGCTGACAGGTGAGAAAAAAGAAAAGATAAGAATGATTCCAAGGTTCTTGGCCTGAGTACCTGGAAGGATGGAGTTACCATTACTAAGAGGGAAGCCTGTAGGAGGTGAGGTGTGAGTGGTAAGGAAGGAGATCTGCTTTATTTGAACATGTTACATTTGAAAGGCCTATTAGATGTCATATAGGCCAAAGGATATACAAGTCTGAAGCCAAGGAGAAATTTGGAAGTAGACAATGTATAATTCTAGACTTTTTGAATAAACAATTTAATATTAAGATATAAACCCACTGATGTTTCCACATATTTTCCCAATTTTAAAATGCTGAGATTTTTCTCCTATCTAATCTAGCCTACTGAATTATTAATTATTTAATATATACATGGTAAACAGGATATAAAAATTAGAAATTCGATTAGGGAGAAAGTATATACAGACTACGCCAAGGATAAAGGGTTTGAATAAGGACGGTGGTGAGAGGAATCATGAAGAAAGTTAAATAATTACTTATATGACTTTTAGGTTACAAACTAGCACAGTGACATTACGGTACATGCTATATGTGTTTGATGCTTGATGTGTTTGATGCTATCTAGATTTAAGGGCACAAAATTTCCAAATGAAGATAGGTCTCTTTTATATATATCATAGTCTAGATAGAAGGTAGATGAGAGAAGCTCCCGAGCAAATGGGCCTGAACCCTGTTTTCTCCCACTCCAATCCATTCCCCCTTCCCCAACCCCGAATGATATTCTTCCTATAGTATGTCTGTGCAATTTTGTCTTTACCTTCTCTAATGAGATAAGGTTTTGAATTATAGATTAATTTCATTCATTTTATTATCTCCCCCATCGGAGTTCCTCATCTAGAGAACTCTGAACACAGAAAAATGAGTTGAGAAACTATTTTAAAAATTTTCCCAATGTTTGCATAAGACACGTACCATTCAAGAGGCATGAGAGAAATAAATTAATTTCATACAATAGATGCCAGCATCACCAGTAGCACTTGTGAATCTGTTAGAACTGAAAACTCTCAGGTTCCATTCCAGACTTACCTAGTCAGAAACTCTGGGGGTGGCGCTCAACAATCGATGCATTAATAAGCTCTACCCGTGATTCTGACACGTGCTACACTTTGAGAACCTCTCTAGCTTGGTACATTAAGGCTCAAGGGATGTCAGATGAAAAAGGCTACTAGACTATAAAATTCTTGATCATAGTAATCTTATTATTTTTCACTTTTGATTATCTTATGTATTTGGCATTTAAACCACACTCAAAGAGTTTTTGAGTAGTTAAAAAACCAGAAGTACCCCATCCCTCTGAATTTCATTATTTTCCTTCATTCTGTGATATCAACTTATCAGCCCAACCTTTATCCTTCCTTCCTAGTCCTCCCAATTCTATAGAAAAAGTAATTTTTTTCCAGTCAGGATACCATATCCTAACTTTTAAAGAAATTTTGTGGATGTCATGTCAAGACACATTTCAGAGCAAGAAGAATCCTCCAAAGATGATTCATCCAGGTGTATCAAATTACAAGAGAGAAAATTGAGGCCCAGAGAGATCACATGGCAAGCACACCCTTAGAAAATTAGACACCAAAGGATAAAATTGTTACCTTTAGCCATCTCTATTTGGCCTGAATCAAAATAGCTAGTTTAATAGATTGAAATAAAGTAAGGCGTTAGAAAGATTGAGAGACAGAATAAGCTTTAGTTTTACAACTGCTTTCTAGAAATAAATATAAACATATTATCGAAAACCAACACTGCTTTATTTATTAGCATTGGTACATGCTCTTTTCCCATTCCTTGCTCTGTATATTAACAATTGGGAAAACACTTTTGATATTAATAAGAATGCCACGCAGCTATCTGGTGACATGGCATGCTATGCCAGAGTTTTGTCTTCCACTCTCCTATCAGTTCAATACTAAGTTTCTCAGAAACTAATTTCAAGACTATTCACAACTATTTCATTCAGAGAATGCAGCAATTTTTCTGACCAGCATTTATCTTCCTGGTTATACTCCATCCAACACAGAAACTGCCTGGAGAAAGCCTGAAGCTCCTTTGATATTTCATGTCCCAAGCTGAAAACCATTTTAACTTCACAAGGTTCTGAAGTAACTGAACTAAGCAACACACTAATAAATAAGTTAAGGGGAAATAAGTGCAGTAGAAGGCAGAGCAGCATATATGGAAAAAATACATGCTTTGAATCCACGAAGATGTTCTGAGTTCAGGTTTTAATTCTAGTCCTCGGTTGCCCTCATTTTATAGGACAGATACTATATTAGTATGTTGCCTCATGTTGTTGGTATCGAGTCGTTATTTAAAACCACTAACTCCTTGAGAACACGAATTATGTTTTATATATCTCTGACCCCCCCATACACATTATATTCACATAGGTACTCAATATTTACCTAAAGCATTTCCCCGCCACCACTACCACTTCAACTAGCTTAACTTTATCAAATCTGATCTTATCCAATACCCTTTAAAACCTTCCCAAGAGGACTTAAGAAAAAGTCCCCACCAGAATTTATCTCATCATAGCCTATCTCTGATAATTCAGACGTATCTTTGAACTACTAAAGCTCCTGGAAAGTTCTTCTCATCCCCCAATAAGCTAACTCCCACTAGTCACTCAGCTTAGAAATTATTTTTCTATCAAGTTCCCTGATCATACTTCCCCAGTCCTGGACTAACACTGATATCCTTCCACCCTAACTTGATAATATACCCGATTACCATCAATATTCTAATGAAATGTTTAACTGCTTCCCCAATTATCTGGTAAACCTCTTGAGGACAAGGATCACACCATATTCAGTTTTATATCCAGTGCTTACCATAGTTACTGGCACATAAAATGCCTTTAATTAATATGTTTTATTGATGATAGTAATAAAGTTCTTATTCTCAACATTAGTTTCCAATTTGGAAATATAAACATGTTTATTTCAATGTTTTCTTGTAAATAACTTTGGGGAAAAAACACATGGCTGTCCAATAGGTTAAAGAAAAAGACTGTGAAGCCTTAGTCTGTACACACATTTATTATAACACAGAAAGCAAATTCAGCATTATTTTTTTCAAAGAACAGAAAAAATATTTCAAAATAACTTGCTATTATGGGGAACCTGCTTTGTTTTGCCCCCATCCTCAGAGGTTATAGTCACCAAACTGGAATTGATCCTCAGTTAAAACAAGCAGAGCCATGGATGATGATAGAAGAAATAGAAGTTGCTGCTCCGTCTGAAACAAAAGGTAACAAGCAGCTGCTATGGATAACTAAACAGAAAGATAAATGAGTTTGCATTCCTGACAGCATTATGGAGCCACCATAAAAGCATCCTTGGATAGCTCCCTCTAATTTCTCATTACTTAAGGAAAACGAACAACCTAATTTGTTTATACCATTCTTTTTTTGATTATCTTTCCTAATTGATAGGAAAGACGATACAAAGTTAGAAGAAAGTTAGAAAAAGGTTTATAAAACCTAAAATAGGAGATATACTCAAGACAGGAACATCAGAAGCAATATAGAAAAAAACATAAATGATTACATGAAATATCAAAAAAAGTATGGTAAATAAACGATACCATAAACTAAGAAAAAAAAAAACCAAAAGACAGAATGATAAAACATATTTGCAAAGAAAGCTAAAAGATTATAATTATAACATATCAAAGAGAAGTGACAAATTGATAAAAAAAAACTCATAGAAAAAATGAGTGAAGATATGAATAAGCAATTCAGAGAATTGAAAAATCAAAAGAACCAACAAATGTATCGAAAGATGCTCAGCTTCACAAGTTGTTAGGAAAATGCAGAATTAAGCACCATAAGAAATATTTTTTTACCCATTTTATTGTCAAAAAAATCAGTGATAGTGAGTTTATGGGGGAAATTGTTACTCTCAGACATTAATGATGATGCTAAGAATTGTCTCAACATTTCTGGAAAATAATCTGTCATCTATTAAAATTTAATTCGTATATAAGATGTACAAGATAGTCACTGTAATATTGTTCATATGTCCGAAATGAACACAGATATGGTTTCAGGTATCTATTGTTTCAGAACAAACCACCCCAAACTTAGTGCCTCAAAATCATGTTATTTCTCACAATTTTGTTGGTTGGCTGGGCAGTTCCTTTGCAGGTACATTCAGCTAAAGGGTCAGCTGGGCTAGTAGATCCAAGATAGCCCACTTTCACGTCTACTGGTTGATGCGGATGGTCAACTGGGGCATCTTACTTTTTTCCAATTTGAGAATATAAACATGTTTATTTCAATGTTTTCTTGTAAATAACTTTGGGAAAAAAACACATGGCTGTCCAATAGTTTAAAGCCCTCTCATCCTCCTACAGGCTAAACCAGCTTCCTTAAACGGCAGCTGCAGGAAAGTATTCCTTGAAGGCCTCTTAAGGACTAAGCTCCAGAACTCACATATCGTTTCCACTATATTCATTGGTCAAAACAAATTACAGGGTCAGCCAAGACTCAAGGGATGGTGAAATAGGTTCTACCTCTAGATGGGAGAAGCAGCAAAGTCCTATTACAAAGAGGAATGCATACCAGAATGGGAGGAATTTATGGTTGTTATTCATTCTACCACAGGTAGGTAGGGGTGTGTGTGCCTGTCCGGCTGTACACACGGACACACACACACACACACACACACACACACACACACACACACACACAAATAGAATACTACATAGTTGTCAAAAAAACAAAGATGTAGAACATTTAATATAGTGTGCTGTTATTTGTATATGGGGGAAATTATGTATATAGTTCATCATATATATATGTATGTTTGTAAATCCTGGTAATATAGTTAAAAATTAACTAATGAAAATACTGGGCTATGCAAAATAGTTAGCATGCTGGCTGAGGATATAAGACACTAAGGGCATTTTAGGAAGGCCAGCAGCGATGCGGGCCAACTGGCCATGGCAAGGATAATGGGGTACTGTGTGGGGACAGAGAGATGCACAGAGTTGTGGATCCTGTAAGAAGTGGTAGACCCACAAAGAGGAACAGGCCAGAAGGCCCAGCAGTCAATGACAAAGTGGTAAAGGGAGATACAGGGTGGTCTACATGACAGGGAAAATGGTAACACACTGAGCAAATAAATAACAGAGCCAGGCAAATCATAACCATATTGAAGCTAAGATGAAGTCAAGTTTCTTATTGCCAGATAAGGCATTTATAAACATGGAAAAGAAGAAGGCTAGAAAGAACCCTGGGGAACTGGACTGGAAGTATAGGAACATAACTTACGGTTTTATAATATATATATATATATACAGGTATAGAAATAATTATGGATGTACATAAGTGCGTATTACATATACATATATAAGTATGTGTATATATACAAACTATACTCATGTACTCATACATTTCCTAGTTCCTATAAGCAATGACACCCCAGTAGCAATGAGTGCACTAAGCCCTTAAATCTTTGATTTTAAATACCATCCTTTACAAAAACGAACAAAAACAACAACAAAAAACAAATGAGGCTCCTTGGAGAAATGGCTGATTCCAGGACTAGACCAGGCAAAGTACAAGATGAACCAGGAACAGCATGTTCTGCCAAAAATACACAATGAATGAGAAGGGCACATGATAAACAAGAATAGGAGCCAGCTTAAAGAGGCTCCCACTGGCTAAATTGTGGACAATTTAAATGGCAAAATAAATAATAGTAAATCACAACACACTAAACAAAATTGAAATCCATGAGTCCTTACTGATTTAATAAATGAATAAATAAATAGGAGAGAAAGGAAAGTTCTACTTTACAATACAATATCAAAGAATACATGTAGAAGGAACAATAGAAATAGAGAAATATCATTTGGCAATCACATCATAAAAACGGTTAATTTAGGTGGAAGATATCACTGACACCCACACTATAGCTAATGAATAGAAGATGATGCTGGCATAATTTTGGAATATCTCCCCATAAATACTGATCAAATATGAAAGGACACCAATATGACCAAGGCGATAATCACCAGTAGTGGCAAGATTTGACACTAATTGCCTCTGGATGTAATGCACTGAGGTCACAACCCTATTTGTCGCATTCTTGCCAGACATGTATGACCAATCATGGAGTCATGAGGAAATGTCACATGGATCTAGGTTGAGGGTCATCCTAAAAAATGTAGGGCTTG
Source organism: Pteropus vampyrus (assembly GCF_000151845.1). NCBI lineage: Eukaryota > Metazoa > Chordata > Mammalia > Chiroptera > Pteropodidae > Pteropus > Pteropus vampyrus. The sequence goes on from NW_011888785.1 coordinate 15,681,499, forward strand.
TACTTTCTAAAACTATTAAAAACATGAAAGGTAGGGAAAAATATGGCTGAAGAAGTCTGAAGAGACATGACAACTAAATACAACATGTATTCCTGGATAGTATCCTGGACCAGAAAAGAGATATTGATGGGATAGTCGATGAAATTTGATGAAATTTGAATAGGACTAGATAGTAGTGTTGTACCAATGCTTATGTTCTGATTTGGAGGGTTATATGCTGGTTATATAAGAGAATACCCTGTTTCTGAGATAGAGACACTAAGTGTTTATGGGTGAGGGGACATGTCTGTAGCCTGCTCCAAAAGGTTCAGAAAAAAACTATGATAATGGGTATGTATTTATACACACACGCATATATAATATATGTATAGAGATAGAAAGATAGAGGGTGGGCAAAGAAGAAAAGTAATAAAAAATTAACAATGGTGGAATCTGGGTGAAGGAGTACTTTGTACTGTTCTGGAATCTTTTCTGTAAGTTTGAAATTATTTCAAAATAATTTTTTTAAAATCTGAAATAAATATATGATATAGAACATCTACTACTAGAGCAAATGACAACTGGCTATTGTCTGAGGCCACAAAATAGAATGAAAATCCTGGCTTAAAGTTTATTTATATACCTTCCTTTACAATACTCTGAGGGAATACATTATCATGGAAGGCAGTGTTTGTATGCCTGTTTGGAGAAGAGCATCTCGATATTTTCAAATCAACCTTCCTTTCTCTTCAAGGACTTTAAACAGGCATTTTATAGTTTGAGAAAAAGAATCTTGACTTATTCATCTTTGTGGTCCCAGCACCTAATACATTTATAATTTAGTCACTGTTCTGTCCTTGAACAGGAATTCTACCCCTAATATTGTTCCTGTCAGAATATACAGTGACCTGAGTATCAAGGATTCTGCTACATTGAAAAGGAGAAACTGTCTATGTCAAGTTAAAATATATATGTCAGACTGAGGGCAGAAAAAAATCAAGGACTACCTCTCTTAGGAACTTAGAGAAAGAATAATTATCTGTCTAACGGTCCTAAAAACAGAAGAGTATGTAACCAGTAGCAAAAGGTCTTAGTTTAAAGGATGGCAAACTGTTGGCAGTTTTTGGTAAAACAACAACAACAACAACAAAATATTTAGAATACAAATGAGGATTTGGCAAAAAGTGTTGACAGTGGAAGATACATCATCTTTCAAATGTTTTGAGAGGGTCTGAAAAATGATGAGACTGAACCATACTAAATTGCTGATAAAGCACATATTCCACTAATAGATGAGGAAGATCATTTTTAAATCGGAAAGAATACATTTTCATTACAGAAACCAAAACTCTTCAAGGTATTTAGATGTATGTCAAAATTAGACTAAAAAAGAAATTAAAGCTGAATATACCTCAATACTCTCTCCTTCCTGAATAATACACACATTTTTTAGTACATGTGATAAGCTCTTGGTCCCACTGCTGAACTAGAAAAAAGTTATATGTGCCTGAAGACCTATGTTACAGTTAATTATAATGAACTTCGGAATTGTCTTTTCAAAGGTTTAAACAACTGAAAATTACATTTTGATAGCAATTCATCTACTTTAGAAAACAAAAGGAATTAATACCTTATGAAATTAGAATCTTTCTATTCAAAGCATTATTCGGGACTTAAGATCTATTGTAACTATATTACAACTTCTGCTTAAGGAGAAATCAAGAGGTCAAATCTTTTCTAGCATACTATAAATAAAACAACATTCAGCATCACTATAAATCAGAATGTATAAATAAATGAAGATAAAATACTTCTTAGGACTGTTCGCAGAATTAAATAAGATAATGTATATAATGCACTTAGCATGGTAGCCAGCAAGAATTAAGCACTCAATAAACAGCATTTACTGTACTTACTATTATAGAAACGACATGAAACACAGACAAGTGACTTAAAAACCTATTAGAGAAGTCTGTAAAGGCAGATGGACAGACTCAGTTAAATACTTAGATTGTCAAATTCAATGAGGAAAACAATCTTATTTATCCTTGTAGTCCCAGAATCTAACACAGTGCCTAGCACACATAGTAAGTATTCAATGAAGGTTTACTGAAATGAAGTATGAAAATAAGTTCTCTAGAAAATAAAAAAAAAAGAGGTAGTTTGAGGTTGTTTGTAAAATAAATTGAGTACTAAAATTAGCAAGTCACTTCAAGAACAGAAACAAAATACCTAAGCATTTTTAGAACCATGCATAGAAACTCTTTTCAGACTGGTCTTTTTAATAATGACTGAGCCACTCTCAAATGTTTTGGCAAATGTGTCATATATAAAGTCTAATATTAGACATAAGTATTTTTAAATTTCATCTTAAAAAATGGGTCCTCAAAGGTGGAAAAAGTACCCAAAGCACTGAGGAATCTTTTCTAACTTCCATTCAAGAAGAATCAGATAAATTTAATTCATAGTTATTCCATCTATTTATACATGAAAATTAAACTTTTACCTACAATTAAGTTAAAAATACACATATTTCACTTTCACCAGTTCAAGTGCACATCTCAGCAAAAGAGGGAAGAAAATCTACTCTCTCAAAAGTGGGCAGTGCTACAGAAGTAAAAAAGAATAGCTAACAAAACTCTCCCATGTCTCAGCAGCCACCTGTGAGAGCCCACACTTTAGGGCACAGTCTGCTGGGTTTCAGAAACCTTTCATAATGAAGACTCAAAATTCTCAGAGCAGCGGGCAAGGGAAAAAGAGTAATATGAAACTATAGTCCTATCTTCCATACCCTACCTCCAAGGATAACAGGGATCAGTGGACTTAGAAAAAAAAAAAAAAAAGACCTTTCCAAGTTATTGCCCATCACCTCACTACAGCACCCCACTCTTCATATTTGGAAACTGATCAACTTTAGAAAAGCAAAAACTACACCCTTAATAATATACTCTACACAGTGCTTGGCTTCAGAAACTAATCAGTAAAGTACATCCCTAGAGAGCTGGATCTGCATCTCCTGAGCCTACTTCAAACTAAAATCTGTGAACGGTATGAAGTTACAAATCAAATAATAGCCCCAAATTAACTGCTCAAAGGAGGTTTTGAAAAAAAAAAATCATTAAACACACCTACCTTTAACAAAATGATGTTTTCAGAAAAAAAAATGCTAACGGTTAATATTACAGAAGTTAACAGAATAATAACCAAGAATCTGTAATACACAAAGTAAAATTATTCTTATCATTTGCTTCCTAAAGTGCCTTGAAAAGTATCAAATGCATAAAGGCATGTAAGAGCTATTGTCCAGTTACTGGCAGCATTAAAACTATTTTTAAATCTAATTTCTGGAAAGTTCTGCAGTGGCAGATTAAAAAGCAAACCAAATTTTCATGAGAAAAAGTGCCTACTCCAAAATCTGGAAATAGTTAATTTCTTTTTTAAACTAAGAAGCAGGAAAGAAGGTCATAAGCATCACCGTTTGTAACATCTGTAGGTGGTTGGTCCAAATCAGTGAAAAAGGTCTCAGAATTAAGGATTTAAAATAATATCAAATATAATCTGACATGATATTTAAAAATCACTTTAGTGGGTTTTTTTTTTACTAACAAAATGAAATCTTCTAATGCAAAGATTTCACATCATACACATACTTTGTAAATTAAGAACTGTAAATCCAAAACACTAAAAATTATCAAAAGGTACCCAAAACACATTTGAAACATGACTTCTGTTTTCACATTCATTTCTCAGATCTACTAGTAAAGCTCTTACGGCAATTGGTCTTCATTTCAATAAAAGATTGTTCAATATGCCGTTCCGTATGAATAGAGCTTGTGAGACTAATTCTGAAAACCTCCTCACGAGATGCTTAATTACTGCTCTAGTTCCAATTTCCTGCTACTCAAACAGCGACATACAGAAAACAGCTTATACACATTTAGGAAGGGAGAGGAATAAAGGTCCAAGAGAGAGGCCCATTCTTTTGTTTTGGTGGCAGAAGCTGCAAAAATAAAGGTTCACAAGAACCATCTGCACCTCTCCCCACCCATCCAAGCCCTGCAGAGCACTTTCATCCATCCGTTCAAGACTCTAGCCCTCGTGATGGGCAGGCTTTCCTGCCCTCAAGATTCCGTGGCTTTCCACATCTCAAAGGATGGGCGGAGGAGGCTCTAAAGTCCAAGGTACAGAAAGAAAAATTGGGAGGACACAGATCCTTTGAGGGCAGTGACAAGGAGATGCATCCAGAATGGGGAGGATGGGACGCACCACGGAGACCAGAGGCTTGCAAATTCATTGGCAAAGAAAAAAAAAAAAAAAAAAACCAATGGGGCAGACAGAGGATACTGCCCGTTCAGGAATGGGGACAGACAGACAAACAATCCTCCTCAAAAGCAGGGAGGCATATTTGGGGGAGACGCGGGAGGGCGTGAACTAGGCAGCGCTGAACTCTGAGCCCAAAATGGGTTGAGACAGCCTTAAACAGACCCGCACAGCGAAGGCGAGACTTACGGTTACTTCCCCGGCTGAGGGTAAGGGTCGGATGGACCCCGCAGCTCCGCAATCCTGCCACCGCCGTGGCCGCCCCTGCCTCTCCTGCGGAGCCGGTGACCTCAGGTACCCTCCCCGCCCCACCCACCCGGGCGGGCGCCACCCCCCTCGCCGACCCCGGTGCGCCCGCCGGGCGGAGACTGCCGGGACCGAGGGTGCGCACTGGAGATCCGCGAGGAACGCTGAGTGAACCAGAGGCGCCGGCGGCGAGGCTCAGAGTCGGCGGGCGCCCCCCATCCCTCTCCGGCCGCCGCGCTGCCTCACTCGGGGGAGGGGAAGAGGGGGCGGTGGCTCTAGCCTCCGCCTCGCGGTCAAGTCCGGCTCATGTTCCAGCCTTGTGCGCGCGCGCGCGCGAAGCCCAGCCACGCTCCTCCTTTCCCCCCGCCTCTGGCTCAGCCGCTGGCGTGCCCGTCGCCGCCACCTCAGCCCCGAGCCACCCGCCACCAGCCCCAAACAGCCAGCAGCCTCAGCAAGCAGCAGCAAGTACGGCAGTAACTCGGCCGCCGACCCGGAAGCTCTTCCGCCGCCAACCGCGAGGCTGCCAGGAGTGTGAACCCGGAAGCGGTTTCCTCGCCCCGGTAGCGGCGGGATGGAAAGCTAGGGCCTTTGAGGATCTGGAACCCTTTCGTTTCGGGAGAGTATGAGGGGTGTTTGGTGCTGAGGTGCGAGGAGAGGGAAGGACAATAAAGAGCCCGTGGGCAAGAGGCTATCCGAATCCAGACACCTGAGCTCTTGAGGCGCGGGGTGGGGAGCGCGACCGAACACGCCGGGCAGCTTCTGGTGGCGAGTAAGAGGTTTCCTGTCACAGGAAGTTGGGCCTGGCCTCTGGGAAATAGAAGGGAAGGAGGAATGAGAAAGCGGTGACGGTCCCCTGCCCCCCAGGTGGCTGTCCGACCCAGTGAGTTGAATGTAGCGACCTGGGAGGTGCTCGGCCGCCCGCAGGGGTGAGACGAGGAGCAGCAAGATCCAGACTCCGGCGAGAAAACAGAGGTGGGAGGCTGAACTATCTCGACATCTAGTTTCTCCAGGCAAGGAATTTATTTCTTACAGGCAGTTACAAAGAAGCCAAAGCCACATTTTGGGTGGCAGCTCTTTGAGCAAAGAGACACATCCTTTCCTGGTGGTGGACGGTGATAGGTGGGGAAGGAAAAACGTCCTCAACAGTGTTTACTTTTATCATTTCAGGGAAAGCGGTTCACAGCATGTATTTCCAACTCACTTCTCCTCTCTACATCTCTGTCTTTTGGCTTGCTTGCTTAGCTGTTTCTCCCCTGTGCTTGTAGCTTCACCAGAAATATTTGATCTCACTGACCGGACTCAGGATCTCGCCTCCATTCCCTCTGACTCTCTTGGAGAGCTTATGTGTCTTCACAGTTTCTCTCTTCATCTCCAGTGTTTTAACTGCTTTGATGTCCTCATTTTATTTGGGAGAGATATCACAAACTCAGAATGTTTCCATAACAATATAAAAACAAATAATTCATTCCGTGATCTTTTTCCCTTAACCTCATGTTAATGTATTAGTTGGTTCCCCCTTAGAATTGGGTTATAGAACTAAGGTAACAACTGATATGTAGCATATTTAGATACACTACTGATGAAATCATGCTCCCTAAAATAACCTCATTAAATGTACTTGTTCATTATAGGAATTCATTTGGTTCCCAGTTTCAATTATTACTTAGTTCCTTCTCTGTTAGCTAAACTTAGTATAATTGTCTTCAAAAGCGTTTGAAGATTATTAAATATCTTAAATTGCAGAATAGAATGTCGCTTAATAAAGTTGTAAAATTATGGGTGACGCTTGTTGATACTAATATGTGACAACTGGTAGAATTGGTTGAAGGGACAAAGAAAGCAAGCTGAGTTAAAAGAAGCATTGCTATTTTCTCTTATGCTTTTTATTGCTTCCTCTCTGTTTATTAGCATAAACCAATTTAAGTAGCAAAAGATTGAGGTTTTTATGGTCAAAAATCCCCGTAGGGGAATTCTTATTGATACTTAGTTGTCATCTTTTCTCTTTAATGTTATAATGCTTTAAAATTGTGGATTTGTTCCAGGAAAATGGGGAAGTGGGAAGTAACTTAGCCACTCTTTTTTTCTTCTGTAAAATGAGAATAACAGTAATACCTACATCATCAGGTTTGAGGAAATAAAATGAGGGTGTATGTATAGCACTTAGCACAGTATCTAGCACATAATAAGCAATAATGCAGTAAAGCAATAACACCTATAAAGGTGTTAGTCATATTTTAAAAGCACGTGAAGTGTTATATTTAGAAAATGAAAGCAATAAAAACTTAAGGACAACTTGATAAAACCGTTTTGGCTGGTGGAGATAAAAAAATGCGTTTTTTCAGTGATTTTCAACTATGTGGACAATAAGATTTTTTTGGTTTGGTTATTTGAAATGGGTATGGGTTTTAAAAGTTTGAAAAACGGTGTTTAAAAATGGAGGAAAGGGGATCATTTTCTGTCTCAGGAACATATTACAGAGCCCTAAAAGAACCTTCCATTTTTTGGTTTTTATTTATGAAGATACATACACTTTCTGATCATTTTTGGTAATTACTATTAGCATGCACTTTGCAAACTGGTAAATCATCGTGTTGACTCTGACTTCTGATACTAAATTTATCATACCCATATTCACATACCAAATCTTTCTTCATTGCAAAAGTGTTTTTAAGTTTGTTCATGTGTACTCTATATAGCAGATGTTTCTCATTAAAGACACTGGAATTTTGTTAACCAGGACTGTCTAGCATAGTAAAGAGATGTTAACAAACCTGCCCCTTGGAGACTAAATGGTATTTGTACACCTCCCCTCCCCTAGTCATAGTGAAAACCAGAAATGCCCCTACGTATTTTCAAATAATCCCAGGTAGGTACTTTTTGGGTAGCAGCTCTTTGAGTAAAGAGGTATGCATGCCTTTCCAAGTAGTGGATGTTGATGGGTGGTTCCCCCAATTGAGAACCACTTCTACATATTCGTAAGGTCTTATTACTTAGGTAGCTTATCATCATTTATACCTAAGCATTTTCCAGAGTAGAATGAGCTGCATAACAAAATGTGGCTCATACTTAGTAAGTTGAACCTTATCTAAAACTCAGTTTAAACATGTTTCAAACTCTATACCTTTCTCTATTATTTCTAGCTAAAATTATTCTCTTCCAATCTCTTTGCATGTGTTTCTGCCTTAATAGTTTTACTCTCATATATTAGTAGCTTTTATTCTTTTCCTAACTTAAGCCTTTGTTTTCTTCTTTCCTGTCATTAGAAGTATGTATATTTCAAACATTCAAGTATGAATATTTCTTGAAAATCAATTTCTAGAATCTTTTGGGGGTATGTGAACAGTAAATAATGTAAAAACAAAATACTATAATCTTCATGGTTATGTCTTTTTTATTACATCACGTGTTTATCTTTTAAAAGGTGAGTGTACAGTGCAATACTATCCTAGAGAAGTGATGAGCATTGATAAAGAATTTAGCAGTAGGTTTTTTTTAAAATATGAGTTGACTAGCACAGGAATCGATTTGCTTTAAATTGTGTTTAGAAAACTAACAATTACTTGATTTCTCTTTGAGGTGCTTAATAGAAAAAGTGTTTATGTAATTGTGCCATATATGTTATACAGTATATACACAATACTCTTTTTGGCAAGGGGCTTGAAGTCTTCAAGCAGGCATCCATACATTTAATAATCTGTGAAGTTTTATTATCTTGAAGTCATTGTTAATCTGAGGTGAAAAGTAATTGCTAAGTAGAAATTTTGAGAAGAAAAAGGCCTCATCAATTTCACATACTATAGGAAGCTCTTCTGCAAGGGGTGGGCTTCAAGAATGATCTTATGGAAAACTATACTGAAAACAATTCCATCAGGTATACAGTGGGAATAAATGATGTGTCCTCAAAACAAATGTCTCAATCCTAAAGTTTTACTCTAGTTTCACTGGATCTAAATCAATGAAAATTTTTATAATTCAAAATAAAATAAATTTTAAAATCAATTATTTAAATAATTACAATTTTTGTGTATAGTAATTTTAATGGTTCTAATGTTTACTTAAAATGCCAAAAGCTACTGAATTTTCAAAGAATTTCTTTTTAAGGAAATTTTCCAATTATAAGGCTTTTTCTTTCTATATAGGGAATTGAATTAAAGGTTCCAAAATGATTTTAATTGCAATTGGGAAAACAATAAATTCCTCTGCCTCCTCTCAAGTGACAATCAAAAACCTTTCTCGAAAATGATCTCCTTTTTCCTCTCTATGAGAGTTGAAACAATAAGGAACTCATTAAATCTGAACAGATCATTTTCATGTTTAATGGGCTTTAAAAAAAATTGAAGAAGTTTTATTTCAACATGGCCGGGAAACTTATTGTTTTATATTCTTTTAGAACTGTTCAGGCATGTAGATGAGAGGAAGCTTTTTTTAAAGATAAATAAAATATATTCAATACAAGAGATGCATTTTAGTCTAGTCACACACACACATACACACACACACACACACACACACACAAATAATAGCACTTAATGAGATAGAACTATTAAACAACCAAGAGAGTGCTTGAAATTCACTTATTTGTCAGAAATTACCCGGTGCAAATTTAAAATTAGTCTGGGAAAGTGCAGATACATGTATGTATGTACATGTTATATGTTGGAAGAAAAATTTCGTATTATCTAGGGCATTGATAATGGAAGTGAAAAATATTCTTATATCTTCATCAGAAAGCTTTTATCAACTGACCAGATGTTTTTAACTGTGATGGGCACCTCCAAAGAAAATTATAAACTATACTTTAGCTCATCCAAATGTCATATACCAAAGTTCTCTAAAGATTTGGGAGAGAACGTTAATGGCCACTACCTAGTTCCAGCTTCCAAACAATTAACAATATAACATTCATGTGTGTAATTTATGGAAAATAAGTGTTTATTCTGAATAACTATTTTGACTCAATATTTACTTAGTATTTACAAGACATTTTTATAATTTTATCACTTTTTTTAGGTACAGAAGGCAGATTTTTATGCAGTTAAGACTTCTGAAAGTATGTATTCCCATTAAATTTTTTTTTTAACTTTTAATATAAAAGGAAAAAAGATCTACAAGGAAGTCTTAAGTTATAAGCTAAGGTTTTGAATAGTTCAGTGGTAAGATATATCAGTCATCTCGGGCTTGCCTTTTAGGTAGTATATTACTGAGATAGAACAATCAACATTTAGTTGTTTTACAAAGTGATGATGTGTCCTTTAGTCTTTCAAGGAATTCCTTTGTTTGTTTGTTTTATAAAGCGATGGGAAATCCAGAAAACGTAGAAGATGCATACGTCGCTGTTATTCGTCCAAAGAATACTGCCAGTCTAAATTCTCGGGAATACAAAGCTAAGTCATATGAAGTGAGAACAATTTACTAACATTTGCTTTGCTACCATTGGATGTCATTCTCCGTTATCATTTTCATTTACATAATAGTCTTACCATATCCTGTAAATTCTTGTTGACAACCTAGATCTTGACAAGCTAGAATTGATAACCCTAGATCTCTGTCCATCACTGTCTTTTTTTCTGCAGCATACTTTTTGACCATTTTTCTATTCGTTGATTTAAGTTATTAGATATTAAGAGGTACTTGTTTGAGTTCTCCTTATAATTTATAGATTTAGTTTTTAGTATAATTTATGGAATGGCTCTTAAAAATTAAAAAAATTTGGTGAAAGTTTATTCAAATTACATTCTAAATGTTGTTTTTCATTATTTTCTCAAAGAACTATTTTTAACAGTTCACTAAAAATATCTTTTTACATTTAAGTTTTAGGTGATTAAGTTCTCTGTAGTCTTCAATTATTTTACATAAATTAATAAGTATGATTAAGGCAAAAACAACAAACAAACCAGAATTGTTATCTTCTCTATGCAACACATTCCAAACATCATAAAATAATTCTAATCTAATGTAACTCCAGCTAATTTCTGTAGCATTTTGCTTAAACTGCTTTTTAAGGTTATCTGAAACTTATTAAAGGGTATTGCAGGGATTCTCAGGAGGCTGCTGCTTTAGCAGTGCTCTGACATACTGGTAATTAATTCTGGCTGCACTGTTGAATCACCTGGGTAACTTTAAAACTTCCAGCGTCAATACCCTATTTCTTAGACATTTGATTTAATAAGTCTGAGATGAAACTGCATTGATATTGTTGTAAAAGCTTCCTAAGTTATTCTAATATGCAGCTAGGTTTAAGAGACTGCTGGCTTATGTTCTAGGGCAAATAAATTTAAACTTTCTCTTAATGTTATTTTTCTCATCTAAGATTTTGTTGCATGAAGTTCCTATTGAAGGACAAAAAAAAAAGAGAAAGAAAGTTTTGTTGGAAACTAAACTTCAGGGCCACAGTGAAATAACACAAGGCATATTGGATTATGTAGTAGAAACCACGAAACCAATTTCTCCTGCAAACCAGGGTATCAGAGGTAGGAAACTTTTCTTTCTTGTCTTGTCTTGTCTTTTCTTTCTAACATAGTTTGCTTTAAATGCTTGTGGCGAAAGACATTTAAAAATATATTAAAATCAGTTTCTTTTGTGTTCCTTTCCATTGACTCCAAAATTTTTTTAAGGTACAGCCAAGCCTCATTCAGAAGTAACCTGACTTTAATTTTTTTTTAAGTTGAAAAATATTTAAATAAGTCACAGTGTTAATGATTTATTCGATAGAGAAAGGAAAATCAAGGGGTGGCTTGAAAACTAAGAGTACAAACTACTTTTGCTAGAATTATAGTTTCCTAGGTAAGTATCTTTGAACTATTTTTATTTCTGTACTCCAAGACAGAGGAAACTGTAAACCTCTCCATAACTGAATGAAAGTTAAGATTCATGGATTAGAGAGAGTCCTGTAAGTTACCAGGTAGCCAAAGTTTTCTTCTCATTTGCTCACAAAAAGAAAACCCTTTTCAAAGAAGCAAACCGAATTACAGAAGTATTAACCTTGGAAAGGTTGAGACATCATTTAAAATGTTAGATAATGACTCGCCAATGAAACTGATTAAAAATGCATGGTCAGTTTTCTCAGGCCATAACCTCACAAGCAGCAGATAGTAGAAGTTACAGAAATTATAAACTGTGTCCAAGGCTAAGGCATTACCAATTGAAAAAGTAAAGCTAATTCCAGTCAAACAGCAGTTGAAACAGTTGTTAGTGAGGTAAACCATACCTCTCTTTTTTTTTTTTTTTAAGCTTATTCAGTGTTTTTTCTGTTTGTTCATCTTTAAAGAGATTAGTCATCTAATTCATCTGTTTCAGTACAGAGACTGTTTTGTTGCAGAAATAAGGCTGAATCCTGTGATTTGATTTATTAGTTATTTTGGATATTTGTTCTCTAGAGATCTTTGGTATAATTCTGAGTCTTACAAAGAGTATCTCCTTTCTTTAATTATCAGATTGCCTTTTAATGAAATGATCTAGAGATCTTAGCTAAAAAGGAGACTATCCTTGTGGTGATGAAGACATGTGAAGGCTCTCTTTGGGTGCCATAAATTTGTCAATCTTTTCTACAGTCTTAGACTTCTCTGATATTTTCATCCAGACTTGTTTTACTATTACTAAATTGTTAAGAGTTATGAGGATCTATCCTGAGATCAGATTCTTGAGACAAGTCTGATTAACCCAAATCACATATTTGAGCTGATACAGAGAAGTCATAATTTGCTATGAATTAGCCAAACTCTACCACTCAGTCCATTCACCAAGAAGAAGGGATATAAGTAGTGTCAGTGTTAACAAAAATGTCCCCTGGCCCAGAGGGCTGGGTAGTTTCTCTTAGAAGTTTATGAGTGGATAGGCACCCTGAAACATGTCTACCACAATTATGCCTTATATATTTAGTAAAATGTAATAATACTTTTTCATGTAGCTTTTAATAAGAGAAATTAAAATAGAGAAGTTTTACTTAACTAGACTGTTATATTAATGAGCCATACCATATCCTGACTAACTTAGTTGAGTTTTTCTAAATAAATGAATTATTTTTATAGAGTAATATGATTCCTCATATAAGCATCACATGAAAATCAGAAACTGACTTTATATAGCAGTAGTTATGCCTTACCTTTTTGTGCAGTGCTATTTATAATTTAGGAAACACTACCACTCTTACTTATTCATGAAATTCTTAAATTGGTTCCGGGAATTGGTATATGGTCATTCTCATTTCTATAAAATGCAGCCATAGGTTGTCAACATACTAAAATAATATTCCCATTAGTGGAGGAGGTAAGACTAGAACCCTCATTCCCAAATTTGTAGTCAGTGCTATTATTTTTTCCCCACAACAGATATAGTACATTCTATAATTGCAAAGTAGCCAGTTTAAACAATGGATCAGAACTGAGTTTGGGGAAGCAGCAAGATAAAAGTGGGACAAGACCTCAAGCCAGACAAGAAATATTGCCTCTAAAATATATTAGACTGTTATTCTGTATCTAACATTTCTATTTTATATGTGTCCATTTTGTAAAATAATTGTTTAGGGGATATAATAATAATGGGCCATACTAATCACAAATGTTGACTCCACTATTTTGTGAATAAGTGAAGCTGCTTGAACTCTCATATTATCTATCTGCTCACAGAAAGCATCCAGCCAGGCATTCCTACCTCAGTCATGAAGAAGGTTCTGTTTCTTAGGGTGAGGAGATTGGAAGAGTTGATAAAAATCATGGCAAAGATACCTAGAAGTTGAGAAGTTTTAGAATATAAGACTTGTAGGTTATCAGATTATGGTCCCCTTGCTGCCAAATCAGGAAAAACAGACTAAGAATGGTGGTTACAATTCAGAACGATAGTCTGTAGCTCAACCAGATTTTAATAAAAACTGAAATTGAGAGAGGAGGTTAAAGATTAAATGAAGAGATGCTAAACTTTAAGACTTTGCAACTTATATATACCACCCTTCTTAGCCAGCTTAAACTATAGTAAAATTTTTACCATCTACATCCCCACGGAACAAGGAAGTATATGCCTTTTGACCCAGCAAGATGCCTTGCTGTTCAGCCGCTCTGTCAGTCTTTAGCAGGACAGTTTTCCTTGTTGTGCATAGGAACCTTGTCTTAAAGTATGTCAAGACCGGGACCATGTGTCTACTGGTTCATTGTCCACAGAATGAATATTATCAGAATTATCAGTTTTTATTAGGACATAATAAAATTGACTTTTTAGATTTTAATTCCTCTTAATGCTGCCTTTTAATTTTTTTTCTGAAGGAAATTTATAAAATTTAAAAGCCCATTATTTTTATCTTTACTGACTTTTTAAAAAATGATTAGGAAAACGAGTGATACTGCTGAAGAAATTTCCTCTGGATGGGGAGAAGATGGGCAGAGAAGCAGCATTGTTTATCGTTCCATCGGTTGTCAAAGGTAAAGTCTAAGTTTTATCTTATAAATCTTTTTGTGCCTTAGATGCTAACTCTATTGAGGAATTTAGGAATTTGCATTCATAGTTACTACTATAATACTGTTGTAAAATACATGTTTTCAAATGAATAGAAAATGGAGAAATTAGTTACTTAAAGATGTTTTGATTTCAAAGTAATATTCAGGCTTCTGGACTGAACAGTAATGTTTCTGTTTCTGTTTTTGAAAGTAGGATAAAGAAGTGAGGAGGGAAGCCATAATTGAAACTAAAAGTTTTCAGGTTATAATAAGGGATTTTTTAAAGGATATTCTGTAGATAGAATAGAAATAGATATTTAAGTATTTTGGAAAATTAAGAGATTGTGATCAGGACCTATCTTGTATTTGGAACAGGAAAGTATCAATAATATTTCTAAAATACTCTGTCCAACAATGGTAACTATTTAAAGAACTTATATCTAATATGAAAATATATTTGAACCTTTGACATCTTGGAATAATAGAAAGGTATTGAGTTTCAGTGCAGACCTTGCAGCCTGCTAATTTGTGGCCTTGTGCAAATCACCGCTTTAAGCCTCAGCTATGTATTTGTAACATGGGTATCTGCTCTTACTTGGTGCATCTTGCAGGAAGTATTCAGTGAGGTATTAGATACGAAAATCACTTTGGAACCTATAGAGTACTAGCCTCATGTAAGGCAGCAATAACACTGACTGTATTTTAATGATCTGCTGTGGACATCCCATTGGCCTGCTGCGACACGGTACTTATACATATTTTATTAGCCAACTCTAGCATTCCTGATATACTTTTTTCCCCCAGCCATACTTAGGTGAAAAATTTCAGTAGTAATCAGCTGAGAAAAAGAAAGAGGAAATAATTTCTTCAATTCTCTAAGGTTCTAAATGGTACATTCACCCAAATAGATAAAGTCATAGAATGGGCCATTACTTGAATCCAGGTCTTCTAATACCTAATCTAAAACAAAATAAAATTTACTTAACATTTGTTTAACTTACTGTATATTTTTAAATAAAAAACATGCAGTTGTTTTTTATATGATTTGTATGATGGCATAATTCTTCATTTTTCTTTTTCAGATAATACTAAATATACATATACTCCAGGATGCCCAATTTTTTACTGCTTACAAGATATTATGCGAGTCTGTAGTGAATCCAGTACTCACTTTGCTACACTTACAGCAAGGATGTTAATAGCCTTGGATAAGTAAGGACTGCCATTAAAAATATTTATAGTAAATCAAATACATGTTAATAGTAGAAATTAGTTCTGATAGATACCAACACTTAGGAAGAAAATAATGGAATAAATAATATGCGTATATTAATCAATTATAAGTTTTTTAAAAATTAAATTTAGATAACATCAGTTAATAACGTTATATACATTTCAGATGTGCAGCATTAGAATTTGATATCTGTATACTCTCTTGTGTGCTCAGAACCCAAAGTCTCATTCCCTTCCCATATCATATATTCGACTCCCTTTAACCAATTTACCTTCCCCCTACCTTCCTTCCCCTCTGGTAACTACCATTCTGTTGTCTGTATCTATAAGTTTGATTTTGTTTGTTTTGTTACTTTGTTACTTTTTGTTTTATATTCCACATATGAGTGAAATCATAGTTTTTGTTTTTTTTCTCTCTGACTTAGCATAATTCTTTCAAGAGCCATCATGTTGTCACAAATGGCAAAGTTTTATTGTCTTTTTTATAGCTGAATACTGTTCCATTGTGTGTGTATGTGTATATGTACACACACACCCCATATCTTCTTTTTCCAGTCATCTATCTATGAACACTTACGTTGTTTCCAGATCTTGACTATTGTAAATAATGCTTCAATGAACATAGGGGTACAGATATCATTACAAATTAGCGTTTTCATATTTTAGGGGTAGATATTCAGAAGAGGAATTGCTGGATCATTTGGTAGTTATATTCTTGATTTCTTTAAGGAACCTCCATGTTGTTTCCATGGTGGTTGCACCAATTTACATTCCCACCAACAGCATACAAGAGTTCCCTTTTCTCCACACCTCTCCAACACTTAATTCTTGCTTTTTTGATAACAGCCATTCTAACAGCTGTTAGGTGATATCTCATTGTGATTTTGATTTGTAAGAAATGGTAAGTTTTTGAAGTATAATATAAAAATGAAAAACTCCAAAGACAGGATTGTCCTTGTTTGCTTGCAACATGTTAATTTTACCTTTAAAAGTGACAAAGATTTCTTTGGCTTAATTAAGATTCCTTTGTTATAAAACTAGATTTAATATTAAGTTACTCTTCTCAGTGAACAAGTTGTTTAACCTATCATGTCTTTGTCTTTCTGTAATAACGGAGCTAATGTACCTATATCTCAGTGGTTTAGATTTTAAAAGCGCTTCATGTTTTTTCAAAGGGGTTTCTATTATTATAATGGTATGTGCATTTTTAAAAGTAGTTTGCTATGTCCATTAACAAAACTTTTATTAATAGTAAATGAAATATGTAACCAACACTAATTAAAATTATAAAAATCTGAATATTAGAAAATATCACGTATCAGAATTGGATAGTAGTCTTAACTTTTTTTTACCTTCACTTTTAAACAAATATTTCTACTATCACTTTCTATTTTGCCAGGTGGTTAGATGAACGTCATGCACAATCTCACTTTATTCCAGCTTTATTCCGACCTTCTCCTCTGGAGCGGATAAAAACTAATGTCATAAATCCTGCATATGCTACTGAATCGGGTCAGACAGAAAACTCACTACATATGGGCTATAGTGCACTAGAAATAAAGAGTAAAATGTTAGCCCTAGAGAAAGCAGACACCTGTATTTACAATCCTTTGTTTGGATCAGATCTTCAATACACAAACCGGGTAAGAGTTGAAGGAATTTTGGCTCTGATTTCAAAAGACATTTCATCTCAAATGTAATTTTTTTCCCCTGAGATAAATGCATCTATTACTAATTGTAAACATTAAGGTGACACCCATATTTAGCTCTATCTATATATATTAGAGTCAAGTATCTAAAGCTCTTATGGGTTTTTTTGTTTTGTTTTCCTTTTCTAGGTCGATAAAGTGGTAATAAATCCATACTTTGGTCTAGGAGCTCCAGACTACTCTAAAATCCAAATTCCCAAACAGGAAAAATGGCAAAGAAGCATGAGCAGTGTCACAGAAGACAAGTACTATACTTATATTCTGATATTATAATAATGTAAAATGATATATTCACTTTGTATGTAATATAATCATCGCATAAATGATTTAGTTTGTAGCTGCTCAGTGATAATAGCTTTCAGAGATATGTCACATTTGTTTTGAAACAATTTGAATTTCAACAGTGGTTTCTTTCATTTGTTTTTATGAATAGGGAACGACAGTGGGTAGATGATTTTCCTCTCCATCGAAGTGCCTGTGAAGGAGATTCAGAGTTATTAAGCCGTCTTCTCAATGAAAGATTTTCAGTCAACCAATTAGATAGTGACCACTGGGCACCCATTCATTATGCATGCTGGTAAATAAATTACTTATTATTTTCTTTTAGAAAGAATTGCTCCTTAGTTATAAATGTTAGTACTTCTTTTCAAAACTATTCTCATTCCAGCCACTTTTTGTCTACCATGTTTGTTTTATGAGTTTTCTATTTAGATTTTGATTACTGTATATGTGCCTCCGTTTAGAATTGCAAGGTCTGCTCCATAGGAAAAGTATTATTAGTGTTCTCAGGCATTACCAGATCATACAGTAGGATAGCTAATGACTAGCAAGTGTCATTGCACAGCACAAGGTCCCTAATTTACCCTTGCAATTTCTATTGTTTTATATTGGAGTTGTTATGTTTGTTTATACCCACTATAAAATTTACATGTGTTAACTACTTATGATTTGACCTTTTAGTTCTTTGGGAAGCTGTGATATCAGGAAAACCCCAAAAACCTTCGTTAGACTCAAAGCCTTCCTTTTTTTTTTTTTTTAGATGAAAGGGATTAGATCACAGGACTGAGGTTAGCCCTTTGCACTAGTTAGTTGCCCAATGTAGTTAGTTCTTACTCTCCCACTCTTCTCACATGATTTTAACTTTTCCCCTCAGCTGGGCTGAGTTCTTAAATTGGTGTTCATTGCAGTAGTTAACTGTTGTTATACTCCCATGCTTTAGAAAGGATGTAGTAAAGTTATTTACTATTATTTCTTATGGAAAAGATGCTTTTTGACTTATTGTTTAAAGTGAACTTCTTTGGCTTGCTTAAGAAGTGCCTACAGTATTTACTACTTGTAATATGTTCACAACTTCTTAGCTTCATGACATCGAGCAAGGCACTCCACCTCTTGGCATCTCAGTTTTTTTAATTTATAAAATGCATTAATTAGATCATTTCTAGAGTTCTTTTCAGCTCAGATTCTTTTGATTTCACTGATTCCAATACTTGTGATCAAGAAGCTAAATATAGTTGCTTTAAATATACATCTTTTCTCTTAAAAATAAGCTATTTCTTTAAAAATGTTTTCCTTTATTCAGTAAATATGCTCTTAATTTTTATGTTTGTTTCTTTAAAATATGCTCCTTTATTCTATACTTGTGTTCTTTCCCCATTACAGAGAATTTTTATATTAGATTTGGTAAGAGCTACCCTAAATCTTCTTCAGCTAAACTTATAATTGTTTCTTCAGATTACTAGTAAATATTGCTAACAGCAACAGCATTAAAATAACAACATGCTTTACCTGGAACTAAAAAGAAAAAAAAGGTAGAGAATATAATTTAAAACCCTAAGAAAGTACACTGTGGAATTGGGAAAGACAGAGGCAGTGAATTTTAGTTTAGGAATCTCAAATTTATATTTGGCTATATTGTTGTTCCCTACCCCCTTTTTATTTTTTTTGGGGGGGGCAGGGGCTTATTTTCTTCTCTAATAAAAGAATGGTAATACTTTCAACTACCTGTTACATAAAAACAGAAGTATGGTATAGTATTTAATGTGCTTTGAATTGTCCCTAGGTTTCAGTCTCAACTCAGTTCCTAGAAATATAGCCTTTGGCAAATTACTTAATGTCTCTAAGGATCCGTTTCTTTTTCTACAAGATGGGCTTAATAATACTTTTCTTAAGATTAAAGGAGAAAATGCAAAAAAAATGCTTTGAGAGTAACTGGCATATAATAAGCACTCAATAAATGTTGGTTGTTTCTATTAAAGTATTGTAGTAATTTAAAGATTTTGATGTCTAAAGCTAAAATTCATTAAGCTATAGTATTTTTATTTGGAAAATCTTATTACTACAATACACCAAGGAAAAGGATTTTATCCTTTGATAAAATTAATTTTATGTTAGCTAGAAATAATAACCAAGTTTAATATATGAGTAGGTATAGGTCACCTTGCAATACTTTAATCAGATGGATCATTTGATTGATATCAATTTGAGTGAAGACTGATTCAACTATTTAGTAAGGAACTTAAATTACTTTATCTTAGAAATGTACTCTTATTGAATAACTGGTACATGGATTGAGGAGGAGAATACTGGGCTATCTGATCAAGAGGCTGGGAATTGGGACCTATCTTTATGAGCTTAGACAAGATATTTTACCTCTCTTGATCTGTTTTCTTATCTTTAAAAATGAAGGTTTTTATGAGATCAGTGGCTCTCAAACTTTGGTGTCAGGACCCCTTTTCACTTGTAACAATTACAGGATCCCAAAGAGCTTTTGTTTATGTGTATTATATGTGGTATTATTTACCATACTGTAAGTTAAAACTGGAAACTATTTTAAGTTTTTATTAATTCATTTTAAAATAGCAAACATGTATTAACGTAAATAATACAATTTTCTGAAATATACCATATTTCCCCAAATTTTAAAAAGTTAGTAAGAAGAGTAGCATTGTTTTACATTCTACGTGTAATTTGTTATAACATTGCAAGTCATGTAACTTCTACTACACTTACAAGAAAATGAGAGTGAAAGAAGCAAATAACTTCTTAGTCTTATGAAAATATGTTTGACCTAGAAGACACTCTGAAAAAATTTTAGGGATACTCATGGGTTCCTGGATCACTCTTTGAGAACGACTTAATTAAATCACCAATAGAATTGCTTTTAAAATTCTCATATTGGTGACTACATATCTAAAAACTATTCTTTACTACAATTACCATTTTCCAAAACCATTTAAGTTGGCCATCTCCCCATATGGGTAACTTGTCAAGTACTCAGTAAATGTCTCATTGACATCCCATATTCTCTTACCTCTCTCAAACCAGTGTCTTCTCTCTCTAATAGTACTTTCAGGCTTGAATGACATCATTGCTGGAGGGTGTTATAGAACTATGATGATTTGGCTTCCTACAAATTACTCCATTTGATTTCATTTGGACCTTCACTGTAGCTTAATTGTCTATCTTTTCTGTCTCATTCATCCTGTCAGCCTTTTGGTCTTCCCTTACAAGTCGTTCTAAACTTTCCTACTCTTAAGCTCTTAAATTCTCACTACTTTTTCTCAATTCTCATCAGATAGATATATTCATATTTTCAAAGAAAATCGAAGGATTCAAAATGTCCTTCCCAACCTTAATGATCAGTTTTTATTCCTATCTCTTTCCTGTATCATAGTTTATATAAGTAAAAATCCTTCTCTTTACCCATTAAATTCACTTTCTCCTATTCTGTACTTTCTTTTCTCTTACTTTCAAACATATGTGCTTCTCTCCCTCCTTGAAAAGAACCTAATTTGAACCTGCTGCCTCTTCTGGCCACTATCATGTTCCTTTCCTTCCTTTCATAGCCAGATTTCAGAGGTGAGTAGGCCACACTCATTGCTTTCTCTTTTCAGTCTTTATGAACCTTCTTAACCTTTTCTGAGTTTTTAATCACTTTCATTGATATTTAATACCATTGACCACTCCTTCATTGTAAGAACAAATTGGAGTTGAAAGGGTATAAGGGAGCTAAAATGAAGGTCAGTACA
>NW_011888785.1:15702488-15719157 GCF_000151845.1 Pteropus vampyrus
TAATAGTACTTTCAGGCTTGAATGACATCATTGCTGGAGGGTGTTATAGAACTATGATGATTTGGCTTCCTACAAATTACTCCATTTGATTTCATTTGGACCTTCACTGTAGCTTAATTGTCTATCTTTTCTGTCTCATTCATCCTGTCAGCCTTTTGGTCTTCCCTTACAAGTCGTTCTAAACCTTCCTACTCTTAAGCTCTTAAATTCTCACTACTTTTTCTCAATTCTCATCAGATAGATATATTCATATTTTCAAAGAAAATCGAAGGATTCAAAATGTCCTTCCCAACCTTAATGATCAGTTTTTATTCCTATCTCTCTCCTGTATCATAGTTTATATAAGTAAAAATCCTTCTCTTTACCCATTAAATTCACTTTCTCCTATTCTGTACTTTCTTTTCTCTTACTTTCAAACATATGTGCTTCTCTCCCTCCTTGAAAAGAACCTAATTTGAACCTGCTGCCTCTTCTGGCCACTATCATGTTCCTTTCCTTCCTTTCATAGCCAGATTTCAGAGGTGAGTAGGCCACACTCATTGCTTTCTCTTTTCAGTCTTTATGAACCTTCTTAACCTTTTCTGAGTTTTTAATCACTTTCATTGATATTTAATACCATTGACCACTCCTTCATTGTAAGAACAAATTGGAGTTGAAAGGGTATAAGGGAGCTAAAATGAAGGTCAGTACAATGCAAGATATTATAATTATTATTATTATTGAAATACTGGCCCAGGCATGTGTTACAGTATAGAAACTGCTATGCTAAGATTTAGAAAACTGAATTTTAACTATGGCTAGTAACTATGAGACCTTAGGCAAGTTATTTCACTGGTCCAAGCTTCATTTTTCTTATTTGTGCAATAAAAAATACCTTTGCCTGCCTTGTAAGTTACTGTGTAGATTAAGTAATTATATAAGTACCTTGAAAATTTTAAAGCACATATAAAATGTATGTTTATATTAATTATTTTAATTATTACTTCTTGAATTGCTCCCTTAGTATCTTTTCCTGTCCTGAAAGAGTGTTTTTCAAGATACATTTCATTGTTCCAAGATGATCTTTCTCTAAATTTTCTCTCAGAAGGACTTCATTCATTCTCCCAGACTTAGTAGTTATTCTTTTGGCTTAGATGAATTCGTGTATTCTCAGATAGATCTCCTGAGCCTTTGCCTTCCTCCTAAGAACCAGGCTGATATTTTCAGTTACCTACTGAACAGTTTAGTCACTCATTTTTTATGCATAAGGCAGTTTGGAGAATGCAAAGCTACTCTTCCTACCCTCAAGGAATTTCCAGGCTGATCAAGAAGAAACATGTATAAACAAGGGTGAAAATAGGCAAAATGAGATAAGTCCCATAATAAAAGCAAAAGTAAAATGTTAAAATGTAGTAGGAATATGGAAGAGGTAGATTTTAAACTGTTTCAGAGAAATAATAGTATTTAACCTGAACAAAATGAGAAAGAAAAACGACATCTTAGGAATAGCAAAGAACACGAGCAAATAGTCACATGAACAAATGGTAGGTTCGGGGCATAGGAAAACTATAGGGTATGTGAAGAGGAAGAAAGGAAAGTTGAGGGCAAATCATATCAGTTCTGAAGATGTACAGTTTTCTCCTCAAATGCACATATCTAAAAGCAAATTTTCTTTCCTCTTTCCCCCTCCCACCCATTTATTTAAAAAAAATTAATTACTTTTCCACCATTTCTTCAAATTGCAGCCTTATGTAAATGTTTGGCTATAACCAAAAGGTGAGCTCACTATGTCTGGCATATGATTTGTACTTTTCTGGGTCCTTGCTTTGCTTACTCCTTTTCGTGATACCTAAAATATTTTACCTCTCTTCAACATCTCTTCAGTTCCTTTCTATTTAAAATCCAGTTCAGTTGTTCTTCTGTTAAAATACTTTACAGGACCATTTTAGACTGAAATTTTAATCTTCCTTTTCTGATATTTTTTTAAAGCATTTAATTATATACTATCTTGATTTGATAAGCACATAGTATCTTATTTTGTTATCTCAAACTGTTACTTAAATTTTAGAGCATTCTATAACTGTCCTATGTTTTTTACTTCTCTGATTACATTGTATATACACCTTTATCAGAGCAGAGACCATGTATCTTTGTGTCTCACACATTACCTAATACAACAGCTACATAAAGAATTACATCTTTGGGCCTATTGTAAACCACAGTCAGGCCTTTGTGAAAAGCATTAAGTTTATGAGTTACTTTCTGATTCTGAACATATTTTTGACTAAAAATTTTATCTCCCTAATTTATAATTTTCGTACTTTATGTGCAGTGGTTCTCTATCATATGCTGTCTTGTGTTTGAGATTGTATTTTCTCCCACTTGATCAGAAATAAACACTGTTGAATCGAACCAGAATAATTTATAAGAAATCCCTAGGCACCGAAAACATTTATACCAATATCTTAATTCCTTGCTCTCCGCCTAGAAAAATCTTAGATTTCTTTGGGATGTCATCTAAAATTCGAAGTTCTAAAACATTTCGATGACTTTAGTATTTTTTTTTTTTTTTTTAAGGTATGGAAAAGTTGAGGCCACTCGCATATTGTTAGAGAAAGGAAAGTGCAATCCAAACCTTTTAAATGGACAGCTTAGTTCTCCTCTTCATTTTGCTGCTGGAGGAGGACATGCAGAAATAGTACAGATTCTCTTAAACCATCCAGAAGTTGACAGAGTAAGTTATTTTCTGGGTTTTTTTTTAATGTTCAAACAGTGAGTAATAAGTTATGACACTAAAATATTCAATTGTATACTTGAGAGATCAGCTGAAAAATAAAAACAAATTTCACTTACTATATAGAATAAATATTATTCATAAACTTTTCTTTTGTACATAGATATTTTTTATTGTAGTAAATTATGCCTTACATAAAGTTTACCATTTAAGCCATTTTTAGGTGTGCAGTTCAGTGGCATTAAGTGTGTTCACTTTATTGTGCAATTATCACCACTGTCCATCTCCAGAATGTACATAAAACTTAACCTCTTCATTTTATATTTTATTTCCTCAATATATTTTATATTATATTTCCTTAAAGTATCTTTAAGAATGAAAAACATTTTCTACCCACTTTCTAGAATTTATATTGACAAATATTTTGTGAAGGGAGAAATAATAGTTTTAACAAAACCTTTGTCGTAGCTATAATTATAACTTTTAAAAAACAATCACACTGATTAGTGCTTTGAATCCTTTATCTTTGGCAATCCATGTTTATTTTAAGTATAACATATATTGAGTATGGTTAGTATTTACTTAATACTTAGGAAGAGCCTGTTTTTTATGAAACTTTAATTGAATATTTTCCCTTAGAATACTATAATGCCTTTTTTCTTTATCCTTTTCCACATTT
Source organism: Pteropus vampyrus (assembly GCF_000151845.1). Classification (NCBI taxonomy): domain Eukaryota; kingdom Metazoa; phylum Chordata; class Mammalia; order Chiroptera; family Pteropodidae; genus Pteropus; species Pteropus vampyrus. Next base: position 15,705,881 of record NW_011888785.1, read on the forward strand.
CTAGCACATAACAGACCAACAGGGAAGATCCCCCTTAAATATTTGTGAAGAAAACAAACAAAATAATTGGGAAGAAACTGCAAAATTGTTGAAGGAAGCCATCAGCAAACCAGTAAGAATTACCTTTATAGTTAAAGCCAAGCATTGTACTTAAATCGATAAGTAATTCGAGGCTCTATGGCAAGAGTGGAAGGGTGAATTGCTGGATGGTTTCTTTACTGCTTTTATAAAACCTTATAGTTAGACTCCATAGATATTTAATTTGTTATCATACCTAACACTCAGACATTTATTCTTATATAACAAAATGAAACTTGTATAAATAAGTCTTTTCATAACTTAAAATTAACCTAATCTCCTGTATAGTCTCTATGCTTGGTGTGCTAATTAAAAGTTGCATTCTAGTCATTAAAGCATACCTTTCTACTTAGGCCTTCTCTGCAATATTTTATATTTGTAAATATTAACATTTCACATTATTAATTTAGTTTCAGCTAGTTATTTATATATTACAGATTCATTTCCTCCTTAGGATAGTAAATGGGTTAAAATAGGTGATTTCGTAGCTCTTCGTTTTGCCAGTTCAACTTGGCCTTTCCATCTAATTATGTAAAAATAATTAGCAGTAACATTAAGGTAGAGAAGAATTAACAACTAGAAAAAACTCAACTTATTGCCTAAAAATTAGTATGATAAACCTATGATGAATTTAAAAACTGAAAACTTGCAAACCAGATAAAAGGATTTGTAACAACATATAAAGGATAAGTTTGATACCAACAGATATAACCCATATGTCTGAACCTTTCCAGACATTCCCATCAACTTGACAATAAGTCTTTGTTGAGTATTTCTGTTAATTTAACACCATGAAATGCTGAAAGTAAAAGTAATAAATGATAAAGAATATATGATCTCTCCCTTTAAGGAGAATTACACATACGCTCATACACATTTTGTCTAAACATTTTTCCATGAGCATAAGACAAAGGCAAGAAAATAGATAAGTGGTCTGGACACCCTTATACTTCATTGCAGTTTATTTTCTAATTGTATAATTGAAACACTTTTATTTTCTTAACATAATTTTTCTATTACAATGTGTAAGATAAGAGAAATTAGGTAATTTTACCCAAAATGAACTGTCCTGGAAGTTGTATGAAGTCTTTAATTACTTCCTATAACAATAAAAATGTATTGAGAATATTTCTCTCTGGGATGGCATAACTTTTACCTACAAAGTCTTCTATCACAGACTCCTCTTAGGATAAATTATTGCTGGTATACATTTCTACAGTATAATTTGTGGCCCACTAGACTCATGAGGTACTTGACTGGTACTTTAGTTAACCAGTCTGTATCTCCCTGATATTTAATTATACATTAACAGCTTTAAAATATCCTCTGAAGTTGAATTTTTTTAAAAAAGCTATTTGCCTTAGTTTCTGAAACTTATTTAACCATGGAATATCCAGAGGAAAACTTTAGAAAATATAAATAATGGAAGTAAAATTTTTTAAAATATTGCCAACAGATTCTCACTTGAAGCAGTTTTTCTGATATTTTCCATGTTAGAGATTTATAATAAATAAAGCAGAAGAAGTTGAAATTAAAGCATTTTGTTGGATTGGGATGTATAATTTCTAACTAGGTTGCGTAATATATTATCATTCTTTGTACTAGTATGAAAAAGTTCGAATATATAGAATGGATGGATCATACCGTTCTGTTGAGCTGAAGCATGGAAATAATACCACAGTGCAGCAGATAATGGAAGGCATGCGTCTCTCTCAAGAAACACAGCAATATTTCACTATTTGGATCTGTTCAGAAAACCTCAGTAAGAAATTGTTTTGTTGTGTGAACCTTTCTGAGAGTAGGTTGGTAAATTTCAGTATAATATCAGTTTATTACTGTCTTTTAAATTTTGAAATGATACAGTGTTAGTAGTGCTCAAATGGTTAAAAAAGGGTAAGCCTCTGGGCCCATCCTCCCCCTTCATCCAAACAATATTTTAGTGGTAGAAACCAAAATATTTCTTCTCTGGCAATGGAATTTAATTTGAATGCCATTAATTGTGGTGCTTATCCAACTTGCTTTTATTTTCAGTGCTCAGAGTAATACAAAAATATATTTTTTTATATTAGTTTTCTATCAGGTCTTTTTGTTTAAAATCAGCCTAATGTCACTATAGATTTGTCTCTCAAAGTATAGCAAATACGTAAGGAATTTCATCAAAGTTGTTGGGATTTGTTATCTAATGGTTTAATTGTATTTTTTAACCCAAATTCTATTGATTATATGATAATTAAATAGGCTATCATGGAATTAAGGATCTTAAATAGATTTAATAAATTTTATTTAAGAATTCTCCTAATTCTTATATTCTTAAAAGCAATTAACTTCAAAATGGGTAGTTATATTGATTAGAGTCAATGCTGATTTAAAGTTAGACCTTTAATTTATGTGTATTCAGTACTTGAGTGCAGAGAGATTAATACAAAGAAAGTTTCTATGTATTGATATAATTGATTTATTTTTACATTATCATTTATAAAAGGAAAGATGTTTTTCAGGCCTTCAACTCAAACCTTATCATAAACCTTTGCAACATGTTCGGGACTGGCCAGAAATACTTGCTGAATTGACTAATTTGGATCCCCAAAGGGAAACACCACAGCTTTTCCTAAGAAGAGATGTAAGACTTCCTTTGGAAGTTGAAAAAAAGGTTTGCTTGGAAATCTAATTTATAGTAATTTAAATGCACAAAATTCATAAGTTCTTATTGTAGGCACTAGAGGCAAAAACTGTGCTCCTCTGTACAGGTAGGGTTTACTTCTGTTTTATTGTCCAGTCCTCACATCCCTGTGATAAGTGGTAGAATTTGAGTCAGTCTACTTACAAAGCCCCTGGATGGTTTTTCTGTTTTTACCTCCACTGTCTTAGAATACAAAAGAAATAAGAGACTCTATCCTAAAGAGAATTAGCAACCAGACAGAAGACAGATTATACAGAAAAAATAAAAAAGTTAGAAAGGAAGTATAGTGTCAAAGATAAACTTAATAAAGGGCTAATCAGTTGTGTTGATTTCAGAGGAGCAAAGAGATAATACTTGGTGTGGGAGGAGAGTAGAAAAAAACATTCTAGGTGGAGAAGATTATATTTGCAAAGGGGACATGAAAAATTATTTTCAACAGTCAGTCAGTAGTTGTTTTCAACCCCCAAGCAGAGAACTATATAGATTGTAAAAAAGGAGAAAACAATTTACATTTAGTAAAAAGATCTATTCCAAACAAGTATGTTTGGATTTGAATTACTGTAAATGTTAGAGGAGAAATGAGATAATGCCATTTGAAGGATGAGTGGGCAAGGAAGAAACATAAGAGAGATATTACAAGTTAAACTAGATATGATCTAAATACAGTGTGATAGCTATGAAAATTGGTGTGGTAGGGGGAGTTCCAAGATCTAATAACTGAATACAATGCATTTCCTGATTCTTTATTCAAGGAAATATTAAACAAGGCTAAGCAAATTTCAGCACATGAAAATTTCAATGACATGTCCAAACTTGGTAAATATTTTATGCCTGACTACTCATATCATCCCTCTTATATTATCAAACCAAAGATAAATTTGATTGTTTCAGCCAAATATGCTGGGAGTTATATAAAAATTTGTATAAAATAGACCCAAAACTAAAATCTTGATTATTCATTTAAAATGTGTTAGAATCACAAATAGAAAGAAGAAAAAGCCATATGATCATCTCAATTGACAAAGAAAAGGCATTTGAGAAAAATCCAATGCCGTTTCATGGTAAAACGCTCAGAAAACTAGGAACTTCATCAATGTGATAAATGGTGTTTAAGAAAAATAGACAGCTAACATCGTATTTAGTAGTGAAAGACTGAAAGATTTCCTCTTAATATCAGGAACAAGATAAGGTTGCCTATTTTCACCACTGCCGTGTAATATATTACTAGACGTTTTAGCCAGAGAAATTGGTCGCCCTCCCTCCGCCCCCCAAAAAGGGCATTCAAATAGGAAAGGAAAAAGTAAAACTATCTGTATTCACAAATGACATCATCCTATATTTTGGATCCCAAAGAATCCACAAGAAAGCCATTAGAGCTAATAAATGGATTCAGCAAAGTTGTAGGGTACAAAACTCAGTTATTTCTGTATACCAGCACAAATAACCCAAAACAGGAAATTAAGAAATCCATTTATATAGCATTAAAAGAATAAAATACCTAGGAATACATTTAACAAAAGAAGTGTAAGACTTGTACAATGAAAACTACAGAAACATAAACAAATTACAGAAAACTTAAGTAACTGGAAAAACATCCCATCTTATCCCAGGATAAGAAGATTTAATATTGTTATGATGATATACTAGCAAAGTAGTCTACTGATTCAGGGCAATCCCTGACAAAGTTCCAGTAGCCTTTTTTGTGGAAATGGAAAAGGCAGTCTTCAAATTCGTATGGAATTGCTAAGAGCCTTGAATGGCCCAAACAGTCTTGAAAAAGAAAAAAGTTGGAGGATTCACATGTCCCCATTTCAAAACTTACTAAACTATAAAACTTTTAGAAGAAAACGTGGGTAAATCTTCATGTCCTTAAATTTGGCAATGGGTTTTTATGTGTGACACTGAAACATGAATAACAAAAGAAAAAATAGATAAATTGAACTTCATCAAAATGAAAAACCATTGTAAATCAAAGGACATTATCAAGAAAGTGAAAAAACCTATAGAATGGGAGAAAAATATTTGCAAACCATATATCTGATAAGGGCTTACTTTACAGAACATATAAAGAACTCCTTTGGGTGGTGAACGCACAATGTAATATACAGATGTTGATTTATTGAACTGTACACTTGAAACAAATTTTATTAACCAGTGTCACCCCAATAAATTTTTTAAAAAAGAACTCCTACAACTCAGTAACAAACGTCAACCCAATTAAAATGGGCAAAAGACTTGAGTTACATTTCTCCAGTGAAGATATATAAATGAGACACCAGTTCACACCTACTAGGATGGCTATAATATTAAAAATTTATAAAGGAAAATGACAAGTGTTGGTGAGGATGTAGAGAAATTGGAACCCTTGTACATTGCAGGTAGGAGTGTAAAATGGTGCAGCCACTGTGGAAAAGAATTTAAGTAGTTCTTCAAAAAACTAAGTAGAATTACCATATGATCCAGCTCCTAACTATATTATATACCTGAAGAACTGAAAATAAGAAACATACCTGTTTGCCAGTATTCATGGCAGCATTATTCACAATAGCCAAAAAGGTGGAAACAAACTGTCCATCAACAGATAAATGGATAAACAAAATGTAGTATATACGTACAATGGAATATTATTCAGCTATTAAAAGGAATAAAGTTCTGATACATGCCATAACAATGATGGACCTTAAATACATGCTAAGTGAAATAAACCAGTCACAAAAAGATAAATATTATATGTTTCTACTTACATTAAATATCTAAAACAAGAAAATTCATAAAGACACTAGATTAGTGGTTGCCACAGGTGTGTGGTGGGGGAAGAATAAGGAGTTACTGCTTAATGGTTACAGATTTTGTTTGGGTGATGAAAAAATTGTGGAAATGGTTGCACAACATTGTGAATGTAATTAATGCCACTGAATTATATATTAAAATAGTTAAAATGACAAATGTTTTGTTATATGTATTTACCACAGTTTTAAAAATATTAGATCCATGAAATCTTCAAATAATCTAAGTATACTCAGTCTATCTTCCTGCTCCACCTTAAGTAATATTTAAAAGTTGGCTATTAGAGAAAAAGAGCAATGATGATAATACTCAGATGATAAATTGCATAATTATGTTATAAATAATAGATAGTGGGCTCAAGTGAAAGAAGCAAGACTTAATAAGTACTGAAGGTAAATCAGAATATCATGATCATCTGGTAAAGTAGTTGTATTTCACTCATTTTGAAATTAAAGAATTGCTATTTGTACCATCTGGAAAATAGAAGAAGTGCAATTATTGGTTAGCATCATTCTTTTAGGATGAAATAGCCTGATTTAAGTTACGAAGAACAATTGTTAACTAATACTCACTGAACATACTATTAGGAATTATAACTCTACTCAAACTCTTCAAATTCACTAAGTCAATTTTTATTAGAAAAGTGCATTTTTCAATCTTTTTTTCCAACATTTTATTTTAAGATATTAAAAACCTATAGGATAGTTGAAAAAGTTATAAAATTCACACTATGTACAATCTATTAAAACACTAATTGTTGATTTTTTGCTACATTTGCTTCATCTTTTCTCATCTTTGTAAACCATTTAAGAGTTGCAGACATTATGGCACTTCATCCGTCCATATTTCAACATGCATTTCCCAAGAGTATACCTATGTACTATAATACTATTTACAACCTACTAAAATTAATATTTCCATAACAACATCCAATATCAGGTCCATATTCAGAATTCCCCTAATTGTTTCAAAGTCTTTTATAACTCCCATTTATAGGATCTAGTCAAGGTTCGATGCTTTGTATTTACCATCTCTTTAGTCTCTTGTAATCTAGAACAATCCCCTCCATCATTTTTTCCCCATGAAATTGTTTTTTTTTAATGTTATATAGAGTATTCTAAGTATTACTTTAGCTAGTCTAACAAAAATAATCTTTACCATAGGAATTTGAATCATTGTAAGTTATATTTGGAAATATTTTAAGTATTCATTCAGAAACTCCATAATTGGTGATTATTTCCAAATAGAACTATGTTCTGTAAGCTAGCATTTTTCAATCTTTGTTAATCTTATCGGATAAAGTGAAACTTTGAAGTTTTTAAAACCTAAAAAAAATCATATGCTCTCCTTTCATGTTATTTGAAAGTGTAAAGTATTTTTTTAAAAAAACGTTTGTCTTAAACCTTTTTAAACTACATCTACCTTTCTGGGAATTAACACACCTTTTATCTTCTTTGAAGTCCACTACTATTTTGTATGAAGCATAGATAATAGAAAAATATGTGGGGAATATAAAGAATTTAAGTAAATGTGCTAGAAATTATCCATATCCATAAACTAATGAAAATTTTATTGGACCATAAATCAGAGGTTAGTAAACTATGGCCTGTTGCTGTATCTGACCTGCTGCCTATTTTTGTATATTTTGTATATTTTACAAGCTACTAATGGTTGAAAAAAACTCAAAAGAACATTTCATGTCATGAAAATGTTATGAATTCAAATTTCAGTATCCATATATAAAGTAATTAGAACACAACCACATCCATTTGTTGACGTTTTGTCTGTGGCTCCTTTTGTACTACTGTAGCTGAGTAGATGTAAAAGATTATATGGCTCACAAAGCTTAAAATATTACTATTTGGCCCTTCATAGAAAAATTTGTCAACCCCTGCTCTTAAGCATTAACAGCTTATTTATATATAAATATGTAGCTCTTGCTTTTCCATATTAGAAAGTGACAAGTACATTTGTAACAAAATCATAACCTAATAACGAAGTTATACCTTTTCTTTTAAGATTGAAGACCCACTGGCTATTCTTATTCTCTTTGATGAAGCCAGATATAATTTACTGAAGGGCTTTTATACAGCTCCTGATGCCAAACTGATAACATTGGCAAGTCTACTGTTGCAAATAGTTTATGGAAATTATGAGAGTAAGAAACACAAGCAAGGTTTCTTAAAGTAAGTATTTAATAAAATGTGTGGTTTTGTTCAATGTTAAAGATTGATTAACCAAGAAAGTTTAGAAATATTATGTTTTTAAGAAATATTTACACATTGGTTTGGAATTAAATACAGTCAGCCCTTCATATCCGTGGGTTCTGCACACGAATTCAACCAACCACACATCGAACTCATGCATGTGGAGGGCTGACTAAGGACTTGTGCATCCTTGGGGTTCCTGGAATCAATCCCCCATGGGTACTGAGGGACACTCGTAATACAGGCATGGAATAAGAGGGGAAAAAAGTATGGTAAAGCATCCTTTACTATATATACTCTCTCCAAAGTTTTCCTTATATCTGACTATAGTTTGATAATCCTTATACTTTTAAATTTATGTTTCTTTGCTATATGTTTAAATAAGTTCACTAAAACCTGACTTAAGTAGTAGGAAAATGTTATAAAGCGGATGCATTTAAGAATATCACCACAAAAACTAGTTTTGTGTTTTCTTGTTGAGAAAGAAACACTGAGATTTTAGCACATATAAAAGTTTGTACATTGTGGTCTTCAATTTTCAAAAATATTTTGTGGTTATTGAAAGAAACATTTCTCTAAATTGAGCAATGTTAGGATCATGGCTTTTGCTTAGAAGTTTTAGAGTTCTCTGATATTTTATAATGTATTTTTAGCTCAAAAACCAAGTTACTTAAAGTTATTTGTGTCTAAATGATTATATTACTTCAGCTACTGAAGATGATTTATTTAAAAGATGTTGGCATATTTGCTTACAGTGAAGAAAATCTGAAATCCATTGTACCTATTACCAAATTGAAAAGTAAGGCACCTCACTGGACAAACCGAATTCTTCATGAATATAAGGTAAGCTGTTTAATAGAACTAAAAAGGCATTTTATAGCCTACTTGAAATTTTGTTAGTATTATTTTAACATGAGTACATAAAATATATAGTCCTGAAATTAAAAATGGGTCTTCTGGTTCACATGCCTGAAACTGAAACTAGCAAGATATTTTTATTTTTAATAATGTAGAATCTTTTGCTGAATACCTCCTATATGCTGGATACTGTGGTAAGGGCTAGAGATTAAAAATCATGAAATAATACACTCTCTCTGCCCATAAAAACCTAATAGAATAGACAATATTTTAGACCTTGATATATATATATGTTTTTTAATATAGATCTCAAAAAAAACTGCTCTTGGGATGTCACACGATTTTATTCTTCTTTGGGGACAGCTTGATTTAGAACTTCTTATGACTGTTTGATTCTCAAAGTATGTTCTCATCCCATCTCTTTATTACTTATTTGATTTAGATCTAGTACAGTGAGTGTCAGTAAGAAATGCATCACCTTCAGGCATGTTCTTACAATTGTGATTCTACATTGGAGCAGCTTTTTCACAGGACAGATATTTACAAAGGCAAGCCCCAGCAATCATAAAGTCATACCTGTGTATGTAGGAGTGAATATAAAAGGACTTCATCTCCTCAACATGGAAACTAAGGTAGATTTTCAACTTTTCAGCTGTTTTTGACCAGTCATATTATATAATATCTAAAGTAACAGTACCATGAAAAAAATCTAGAAATGGCACATGTATGACTATTCATTGCAGTATCGTTTGTAATAGCAAAAGATTGGGGGAGGAGGTTGTGCAAATGTAATCATTATCAATAGAGAGCTAATACCTTGCAGCCATACAAAAGAATGAAGAATATTTTTGTGTAGAATGATCTCCAAGATATATTTAGTGAAAAAGCGAGGTGCTGAACCATATGTAATATCCTACCCTTTGTATAAAAATGGAGGAAGTGGGTATTTATCCGAAGAAGAAGAAAACACTTATATATATATACCACCGTGCTCAGTGCAGCATTATTTACAATAGTCAAGATATAGAAACAGCCTAAGTGTCTATTGATGGATGAGTGCTAAAGAAAATGTGGTATATGTGTATTGTATATAATGGAATATTTTCAGCCACAAAAAAAATAAAATTTTGCCATTTGCAACAACATGGATGGACCTTGAGGGCATTATGCTAAATGACATGGTTAGACAGTGAAAGACAAATAGCATTTGATCTCATTTACATGTGGAATATTACCAAAAAAACAAAAAAACAAAAAAAAACACTTCCCAAACTCATAGATAGAACAGATTGGTAGTTGTCAGTGGGGGAAGGGAGTTGGAGGGTGGGCAAAATGGGTGAAGAGGGTCAAAAGGTGCAGACTTCCAGTTGTAAATAAGTCATGGGGATGTAATGTACAACATGGTTACTATAGTTAATAATACTGTATTGCATATTTGAAAGTTGCTAAGAAAGTAGCTCTTATAAGTCCTCATTACAAGAAAAAAAATGTTTGCAATTGTATGGTGACAGATTAGACTTATTAGATTTATTGTGATGTTAATTAGACTTATTGTGATGATCATGTTGCAGTATATACAAATATTGAATCATTATGTTGTACACTTTAAATTAATACAATGTTATATGTCGATTATACCTCAATTTTTTTTAAAAAATGGTAAGCGAAGACTATATTTATATAAATACATATTGCTTGTGTATGCAGTAAGAAGTCTCTTGAACCCTTTAGAGAAGGGAACCAGGTAACTGAGGGTAAGAGTAAGAGGGAGACTTTTCACTATATACTATTTACAACTTAAAAAAAAATGAAATTGTGATTATACTACCTATTGTAAAAATCAATTAGATTTATATGAAAAAATACAGATTAAAAAAGGAAAATATAACATCTAATATAAGAGCTTCATTTTGAAAATTAGAATTAATTATAAGAAACTTTTGGGGGGCAGGAAGAAGAGAGGAAGTGATTATGAATACCTATTAGAATGCTTCACAGCTTTTTAATCAGGCTTGCTACTGTATTGTGCTCCTTATTCTAATCAAAGTCACTAAAATATGGGGTTGGTTATCAATTATTTTTAACATACTTAACACATTTCATAGGAAGAACAGCTTTCTAGTTTGTATAGGAAGCTAATAAAAATCAAATATATTTTCATTTAGATTTGTCAAGAACAGACCACTTTCCAAATCAGTTAAAGTAATAACTAAGTTTATGCATTTAAAAAAGACATTTTAGATTAGGAAATTTCATCATAAGCCTAATTTTTATTTTCGTCATTTTTATAAGTCTTTATTCTGTAATCACATAATTTCTGAAAGTCTCCTAATCATAGTTTTAGTCATTTGATGATAGCTCAGAATCATCCTTACTGTACTGTTAGATAGGCCTGTGAATGAAGATAGAGAATATATAGGGACGTAGGGCTGAATAAGGGCTGACTTCAGTAATTGATCTGGAACTTGACTTTTTGAAGTCTCTGATGTCAGCTCGCTTTTGGGTCATTTGCTTACTTTCTATGTAAACCGTTTCACTTATACAAAATAGGTTCTTAGTAGCTTGTAACCACTTTTCTGTTTCTATTGTACGTACTAAGCCTGTTAAAGAAAATAAAGGAGAAATTCCCCTCACCACTTCAAAAAAGTTTTCCTCTACTATTTCAGAGCATTTTATACCAGTATCTACAAATCTTTCTTCATTGAACTGGATGGTGATTCTGTGGGAGTAACGCTGAGCCTTTTCTTTAAACTTATTTTGTTTGACATTTGGTAGCATTCCCAGTTTAGGCAACAGTAAAAAGTTTTATATAGTATTCAAATAATGGTTCAACAATATCTTATAACATTTCATAATATGAATAATATTCTGGTCTGGGAGTTAAGTGAGATAGTATCAGACAGAGGATGATAATATTATTAATGGTGTGCTTTTTCAGGGTAGGATGTTCAATTTTCAGAAATATCAATAGAAATGCTGTCCTTGGGTATATAAAAAGGTGATTGAACCCAAGGGGAACAATATTTTCTGTCCATGTCATTATCTTGGGTTCTGTAAGCCACTAGTAATACAGCACATACAAAAGTTCTAAGATGAATACATTTTCTAATCATTAAAAGTGGGAGCAATCAGCTTGTCCTCATTTGTCTTAGGTTCACCAGGATCTGCTAGGGTTGAATTTGACAAGCTTGCTTAAATAGAGTCAACATCTTCATCTGCAAACATATCTTCATTTGTAGTTAAAACTACGTGGGACACAATAGCTTTAGAGATTCTCAGGAAAAGCCATAGAAGACAGCTGTGGATTTTTTTTTATACCTATTTCTTCTACCTTCTATATTTTGTTTCTTTTTGAAATGATGAAAGTTGCCCATTAGCAAATATAGCTCAACCAGTTTCATATGCTCATCAGAAACTTGTCTCTTCTACTTACATAAAATGTTGATGCTATTGAATAGGTAAATAGACTGTATTGTGTTTCATTGTTTTACTCTAGTGAAAGCATTGCAGTCTACGTAACTGAACTGTATCTGCTGATATATCTTCAACCTTAACAGTACCACTGCTACACCCAGGCATTAGATTACCCTTTGCTGATGTCATTTTATGTTGACTATAATAGCCTTCTAAAATAAAACTGCTTATTTAAATACCCACATAGTGTCATTCTTCTTGATCACTTGTGCCATCACTGTTTCTCCTATCTGTTCTGGTCAGCTATATAGTTTTGACTTCTGTGGTTTTCCCTTTTCTGCTCTCAACTATCCCTGCCATTTCTCTTGTGCTTCCTTCACCAAGCCCTTTGTAGGTTTTACCTCATAATGAGAGCTACTTTTTCCTTCTGAAGCAGATAGATTTCTTAAAACCATGTGGACTCTTTGGCTTTTCAAGTCTAGCTGTTTTCATTACTGTGGATTTCTCAAGAATTCCTTTTTCCCTGCACATTGTCTTTTAATAACAAAACTTTTATATTTAACTTATGGTCTCAGAACTTTTATTGATAATTCGACTTCCATATAATTGAGTTGCTATACCACAGATGTATTTGTTTCTTATATTGAACAGTGTTAAGGCTATATTAATGGATTATTTCCTGCCTCTTGATAAAACAAATTTTCAATGACTGATCAAAAAGATAGGCATTTTAAGGTATTATGATATCTTGACTCAGTGTTTCAGTGTGCACATTGATAAATAGCTATTTTAGCATATCCTGTTGATAAAGTTATATTTTACAGTAGCTATTCTACTATAAAAAAGAATGTCATTAGTTTCCCATTATACATGATATACATTCATGTAAATTAATTACACTGTTTCATTTATAGAACCTCGATTTTAAAATGCCCTAAACCATTATCTTTTTAGCATATCCTTAGTATTTTATTTACAGTCAATATGTTGAGAACTGTTAATCATAGAAAGCTAATGTTTCTTTTTTTTTTTTTTACACCTATAGCATCTGGTCTTCCTAGGTGGTCTCCCATCCAAGTACTAACCAGACCTGACCCTACTTAGCTTCCAAGATCAGTCGGGATCGGGCATGTTCAGGGTAGCATGGCCATAGACCTAATGTTTCTAAACATACATATTTTAAAGGATAGGATGAACGCTTTGTATATGTGTATACAAAAATAGATTTTTAGGGCAAGAAAATGCAAGTTACT
>NW_011888785.1:15723332-15726065 GCF_000151845.1 Pteropus vampyrus
GAAACAATTGGTTTCTTCTACTTACTCCATTCTATCTTTACATTTGTATTCTTCGATCAGGTAATGACATCATCAGATTGCATCTTGTTGCTTAGCCTGGAAATCTTGGAGTGGTCTTCAACTTTTCCCTCTTTCATCACTCTACACATTCCATTTATCAAGTTCTGTCAAATGTCCTTTTCAGTCGTTTTCCATTCCCATCCTTCCTGTTTGCACAGCAACCACCCTAGTTCAAGTCCTCACCATGTATCCCTGGGCTCGTAGCCTCCTCTCCTGATGCAGGATCTACACCTTGCCCACCTATCTGTCACATTGCTACCAAGCTAGCCTTTCTTATAGATCTAATTATTTCACTAGCCTTTGAAAACTCTCCTCACTGCATGTTGAATTAAATTCCAATTCCTTATTATTGAATACAGGGCCCTTAAAACTCTGTCACACACCTGCCCATCCAGATTAATGTCTAACCACTTCTCTCACACTCATTCTGTGCTCCTACCCGGTGTTTTCTAACCCTGGCTCTGTAGTCACACAGGGAGTGTGAATACTTTATGACTCAATAAAATTTTAGGGTAGGACCCAAGCATTTCTGTTTTTAAAATATCCCATGTGATTTTGATGTATAGCTTAGGGTTTAGAACTGCTGTTATAAGCAACTTTAACTAGGAAGTACCTGAATGCTTTTCCATTCAGAGTGAGGTGAGGATGCAATGATAGTACGTTAAGCAACTCCCTGCCGTAGAATATATGGAGTCGTACAGTATGGCAGTCTTGTAGAGAAGGGATGAGGAGACTACTAGAGTAGCGTGGCTATTAAAAGCTTAAAAATACATACCATCCAAAAGTTAACTTTAAAAATTAATATTGAGGAAAAAAATAATTCATTATTTGTGAGACCGTAACAAACCAGAAGTAGACAATAAGGAGGAAATGCAAACAGCTTTTAATGAGTGCCTAGAATTGGTCAGGCATTATATATGTGCACTGAGGATGAAAGATACCATTTTCCTTTTCATCCTTCTTTTAATAAATTTGAGTGCCTTTTATGTGCCAGGGATCCAGTAGTAAGGAAAACAAAGTCCCTGCCTTCAGTGAGCAAAGTTTAATGAGGAAGAGAATACTCATGGAAATGTAAACTTATAAATTGTAATAACTATGATGAAAGAAAAAAATGTACTATCTAAGCATAAGCAAGGAAACTTGGTCTAATCTTAGAGATCAGGAGAGGCTTCCCTGAGCAAGTGCTGCTTGAGTGGCATCTGAGGGGGTAAATAGGAATGAATGATGTGAAGGTGACAGGGGGAAGAGAAGTGAGGTGACATGTTTTGACCCCAAGGATAGGCCTGGAGAACTGATAACAAGATTAACAGTTTTTAGTGAAGAAGTGAATTCAAACAAGTTTTTATCCAAATCACAAGAAATGAATTCCCATTGTAGAAATAAAATTAGAACAGCTAACACTGCACATGATAAGTGTATTAGAGAAAATCATACTGAAGAATCACATCTTGTAAGATTAAAAGTTGCCAAAATCTGATAAACGACAAGAACATTAAAAAAAATTTTGCCAAAATTGACCCTAGAAAAATTACTTGATAGAAATATTTAGCAAAGTAAAACTGCCCACAGTTATTGACCAAATTTAATAGAATTACATCAATAAAATTTATATTTTAATTTGACCCTAAGGAACTCAATGGCAAAAACTGTAATTGGAAGAATTACAGTTTGAATTACAGAATGACTGATGAATCAATTAATTACTTTATAATGTACATGGGGGGAAAAAAAAACAATGAAAATGATTTCAGTAAAATGAAAATGGAAAAAAATATAAATTGTTTTTGTTGTACTGTATAGAAAACTGATCGAGAAGTTAAATTGGTTTGAGTACATACAAAAAAATACTTTCTCAACAAAAATCCATTTGTGATGGTATGATTCTCATTTCACATTTGTATTCATAAAGTCAGAATGCCTCTAGGATCATATCTAGTGTTTGGAGAGGCTGTGGTAAACAGACTAAAAAGGCCCTACAGCAGAAAGTGGATAAGCCTTGAGTTTTTAGAGGCCAGAATGTTTGAAGCAAAGAAATATCTTTCAGACACCTTAGGGTATAGGGAAGAAAAGTAATTTGAATGCATTGATTGTGCTGATAATTTCTGTGATAGAAAGAAGTGCTGGTGTTTCAAGATTCACTGGAAGGGCACCAAAGATGGGTGGAATTAGGGACTTACTTCCCCATTAGTTAAATAATAATAATAGCTAATACTTAAAATGGTGCTTACTATGCCCCTGGCATTGTTTAAAGCCTTTTAGATACATTAATTCATTTAATCCTCACAATAACTATGAGGCAGATACTATTCCCATTATATACAGAGAAAACAAAGTTAAGTTGCTTGCCAAAGAGAAAATAGCTAATAAGTGGCAGAGCCGAGATTCATATCCAGGCCTGGCTCCAGAGTATAAGTGAATCAGAAACTTGATGTATGGTTGTAATAAAAACACGATATTTGCTTTCTCTCTTTTAAAAAGCCAAGGAGCCAAACTTTCTCACACAGTGGTATAAATCTTTTCATTATATTGTATAACTTTGAATACAACTGTGTGTGGAGAGGTTATTATGTTAGTCTAAGGTAAAAGCAGTAAGTGGTAGAGTTAGAATTCAAAATCTGGCAGTCTGGCTTCTGAATTCAGGCATTAGGTAAAGGAGAGAGAGATGGACAGTTT
>NW_011888785.1:15726115-15750428 GCF_000151845.1 Pteropus vampyrus
AAGTTTTTATCCAAATCACAAGAAATGAATTCCCATTGTAGAAATAAAATTAGAACAGCTAACACTGCACATGATAAGTGTATTAGAGAAAATCATACTGAAGAATCACATCTTGTAAGATTAAAAGTTGCCAAAATCTGATAAACGACAAGAACATTAAAAAAAATTTTGCCAAAATTGACCCTAGAAAAATTACTTGATAGAAATATTTAGCAAAGTAAAACTGCCCACAGTTATTGACCAAATTTAATAGAATTACATCAATAAAATTTATATTTTAATTTGACCCTAAGGAACTCAATGGCAAAAACTGTAATTGGAAGAATTACAGTTTGAATTACAGAATGACTGATGAATCAATTAATTACTTTATAATGTACATGGGGGGAAAAAAAAACAATGAAAATGATTTCAGTAAAATGAAAATGGAAAAAAATATAAATTGTTTTTGTTGTACTGTATAGAAAACTGATCGAGAAGTTAAATTGGTTTGAGTACATACAAAAAAATACTTTCTCAACAAAAATCCATTTGTGATGGTATGATTCTCATTTCACATTTGTATTCATAAAGTCAGAATGCCTCTAGGATCATATCTAGTGTTTGGAGAGGCTGTGGTAAACAGACTAAAAAGGCCCTACAGCAGAAAGTGGATAAGCCTTGAGTTTTTAGAGGCCAGAATGTTTGAAGCAAAGAAATATCTTTCAGACACCTTAGGGTATAGGGAAGAAAAGTAATTTGAATGCATTGATTGTGCTGATAATTTCTGTGATAGAAAGAAGTGCTGGTGTTTCAAGATTCACTGGAAGGGCACCAAAGATGGGTGGAATTAGGGACTTACTTCCCCATTAGTTAAATAATAATAATAGCTAATACTTAAAATGGTGCTTACTATGCCCCTGGCATTGTTTAAAGCCTTTTAGATACATTAATTCATTTAATCCTCACAATAACTATGAGGCAGATACTATTCCCATTATATACAGAGAAAACAAAGTTAAGTTGCTTGCCAAAGAGAAAATAGCTAATAAGTGGCAGAGCCGAGATTCATATCCAGGCCTGGCTCCAGAGTATAAGTGAATCAGAAACTTGATGTATGGTTGTAATAAAAACACGATATTTGCTTTCTCTCTTTTAAAAAGCCAAGGAGCCAAACTTTCTCACACAGTGGTATAAATCTTTTCATTATATTGTATAACTTTGAATACAACTGTGTGTGGAGAGGTTATTATGTTAGTCTAAGGTAAAAGCAGTAAGTGGTAGAGTTAGAATTCAAAATCTGGCAGTCTGGCTTCTGAATTCAGGCATTAGGTAAAGGAGAGAGAGATGGACAGTTTTAAAAAAAAAAAACGTAACAAATCTTAAAGAATTTATTCCTTAATCATGAGGAGCCATGGGAGCCTTTGGGGCTTAACTAGCTCAGATTTGTGTGTTGAAAGGTCATCCTGGGCCAGTGCATGGAAGGGCTTGAAGGGGTCTGAGTAAGAAAGTATAAAACAATGGGTAGAAATGGATTAATGTTTTGACAAAACCCAGTGACCTTTGGATGTGAGAAATAAGTAAGAGATAGGAGTTACAAATAATTCCCTTCTTTCTGTCCTGGCAACTGGGAAAATGGCACTGTATGCTGTATAAAATAGGGAATGAAGGGGCAGGATTTGAAGAAATAAGCATTGAGTTCCTGATGCCTGAAGGACATGCAGGTGGAGATGCCTCAGGCCTGAAGCTCAGAATGCTCTATAGGAGATAATAACTGAAACTTTAGGAACAGATTTAAAGCCACCTAGGAAGAGAGCAGAGTGAGAAGCAACCAAAGAATGCCAACATTTGAGAAATGGGCAAAGATAGAGCAATCCACATCATCTTGTTAGGCAAATGGGTATCAGTATAGAAAAGAAATGGCTTGGCACCATCCTGCATACTAAGTATTCAATACATTTAATATGGACAAAAATTAAATTAAAAAATCTCTAATATCACTAGAGAAAAACAGACTGGTATATTTAAGTGGCAGAGAACACATTCATTTATGGATATTTTTAAACCAGCTATCATGAGAGGTGTTTAAAATGCCTTTTAATGTACATAGTAAAAAGGAAAGCAAAAGAATCAAGGAATTTAGAGCAACCGGAACTCATACATGGATAATAAGAAAGCAAAGTGGCACAACCATTTTGGAAAAGTTTGGTAGTTTCTTATTAGTTAAATATACACCTAGTTAAATATTGCACTCAGTCATTCCACTCCCAGGTATTTAAGAGACAAAAACTTATGTCCGCACAAAAATATGTATGCAAATGTTTATAGGATATATTTTCCTTTTTTCATAATACATAATGAAATGTAATTATTCGTAACAGCCCCAAACCAGAAACAACCCAAATATCCTTCAGTGGGTGAGTGAATAAACAAACTTAGGTTTATTGGAATACTACTAAACAACAAAAAAGAATAAACTATTGATGACAATATGGATAAATTTCAAATGCATTATGCTAACTGAAAGAAGCCAGGCTGAAAAGGTTATATACTGTAGCATGCCCATCCATTTAGATGGCATTCTGGAGAAGGCAAAACTGTAGAGTCAGAAAGCAATTAGTGGATATCAGAGGTTAAGGATGAGGGTGAGAGGATGTGGGAATATAAAGGGGCAGCATGAAGGAATTTGAAGTGGTTAAAGAACTGTTCTGTATCCTGATTTTGATTGACAGTGTATTTGTTAAATCACAAAACTATATATCTAAAAAGCAAAAATTTACATAAATTTTAAAAGTAAGATTAAGAAAAGAATTACAACTTGCTCTATAGATGTTGAAAATTTACCAAAAGTTTATAAAGGTTTAATAGAAATTAAAGTCAGTGATTAAATTCCGAAGGGGAGTGGTCAGAGAAGATCAGAGAAAGGTTATATGCTTGGAAATGCAGACAACTTTAAGAAATGAGGAAATAAAATCTTTGCTAATGAAATGCAAAACAACATTACTAAATTAGTTGAATTATATGGAATGATAAAACTCAACTAAGTACATTAATAAAAATGATGGCCCAGTGCTGAGACAACATATGGGAATATATTTTGGGGGTACTGAAAATTGGTTGAATCTTCTGGTAAAGCAGTCTGGAAAATGTTTACTCTCCTTGACCTGATGATCCCACATGAGGACAATCCATGCATGAGCCCGCTGCCCCTACTTTCTCATTTGCAGTGCTTTACTGGTACAGTTTCCCCACTTGCCTAGGGAGTAAACTACTACAATTCAACATGGGGGGAAAAAATAATAGTTTCTAACATTACCATAAAAATGTAACAAAATTGTATAGTTAAAAATAATATATACTCAAGGTAATTGTTTTCAAAACAAGTCTACCCCACATGCTTTACTTATTATAGAATAATGTAATTAAGCCACCAACTCAATTATATGAGGAAATAACAAGTATCACACCAGTAATTAGCGAATCATTTGTTGACTTTTGGAATATACTATATAATGTTTTAAAAGATGCCTGACCAGTTATATTTTACCGATGCTTGATAACACTTTTTGTTTGGATTTACTGAATATTTACCAGTAGGGCAGTGAAAAGGAATGAACCTAAAATGATAAGTCTTCTACAGATAGAAAAACAACTAAACAATTTTTACTAAAGTCAAATGTGTGCCATTTTTTCTTTCTGGATTGTTTGCTTTCAATTAATATTGAATTTAACTTTGTATACATAACCACTAAGAGGAAGAAAAGCCAATTTGGCTTTTTTACTTATTTCAGCCATTTCACTCACAAGTAATTAACTGTATATAATTAAAAACTGGATTTTGATTAATTTTATTTGAACTTTAGCTTGTTAAGTTATTTACTATTTTAAAATATATGGATGTTCACATTTAATGTATGTAACAGTTTAAAACAGAATTTTACTAAGTGCTATAAAGTTAATAAGTTTTCCCTCTCTTATTCATAATCAGTCATAATTGGTCATGAAATGAATGGGAAAATATATCATTTCATATTTACATTATTGTATAAATGAGGAAAGATACAGAAACAAAGTTTCCAAGCTGAATTAGATAAACAGTATTATAGGAGTTACCATGACAAAATGTTTTTGGAACTTATTTTCCAGTTAAGAATAAAATTTGAGAATTCTTAGATAAAGATAATCTCAGTCTTAATCTCAATCTGCTTTTGATTTAATATGGAGTTTAAATCATAAGTCAAGAACTTAGTATTTAAACTCCCTAAAAGAAGGTGGTAGGGAGTAAGAAAACTACCTACATTCCAATGATCAATGGTGATATGAATTGCCAAGTTAATACTAAGAAGATTTTTTCATCTCTACATTATGCTAAGAAGGCGAATACACTAAGCAGCAGTTTTTAATGCCCTCAATTAAAAATGAAATAAAACAGACTTCTGGAACACCAGCAAATTATCTGTATTTCCAAAAGTATGGTATTGGCACAAAGATAGATACATAGATGGAATAGAATAGACCACCCAGAAATAAACCCACATGTGTATGTCAATTAACTTGTGATAAAGGAGCTAAGAATATACAATGGGGAAAGGATAGTGTCTTCAATAAATGATGTTGGGAAAACTGGACAGCCACGTGCAAAAGAATGAAACTGAACCACTAACATCATACACAAAAACTAAATCAAATGGATTAAAGACTTGAAGGTAAGACCTGAAATCCTACAAATCCTAAATGAAAATGTAGGGGGTAAGCTCCTTGGCATCACTCTTGGTGATGAATTTTTGGATTTGACACCAAACGCAAAGCAACAAAAGCAAAAATAAACAAGCAGGACTACTTCGAACTAAAAAGCCTCTGCACAGCAAAGGAAACCATCAATAAAATGAAAAGGTGAAAAAATAAATGAAAAGGCAACCCCTGCAATTTGAGAGAAAATATTTGTAAATCTGTTAAAGATTAATATCCAGAATATATAAAGAACTCATATAACTCAATAGGAAAAAACCAATCCTATTAAAAAATGGGCAGAGGATCTAAATAGACATTTTCCCAAAGAAGATACAGATGGACAAGAGGTATATGAAAAGGTGCTTAACATCACTAATCAGGGAAATGCAAATCAAACCACAATGAGATATCACCTCACACCAGTTAGAAGGGCTATATTAAAAAAGAAGAAATAACAAGTGATAAGGATGTGAAGAAAAGGGATCGCTCGTGCTCTCTTGGTGGGAATATAAACTGGTGCAGCCACTATACAAAAGAGTATGGAGGTTCCTCAAAAGCTTACAAATAGAACTACTATATGACCTAGCTATTTCACTTCTGGGTATTTATCTGAAGGAAACGAAAACACTAACTTAAAAAGATATATGCACCCCTATGTTCACTGTAGCAATATTTTCTATATTCAAGACACAGAAGAAACCTAAGTGTCCATCAATGGATGAATGGATTGTTACTAATGTCACACACACACACACACACACAAATATTACTCAGCTATAAAAAAGAAATCTTGACATTTATGACAACATAGAGGATCTCAAGTACATTATTTTAAGTTAAATAAATCAGACAGAAAGACAAATACTATATAACCTCATTTACATGTGGAACCTAAAAAAAAAAAATGACAAAAACTTGAACTCATGGATACAGAGAACAGACTGGTGGTTTCCCAAAGGCAGGAGGAGGTGGGGAAAATGAATGAAGGGGGTCAAAAGATAAAGAATTTCAGTTATAACAAATCCTGGGGATATAATATATAGCATGATAGCAATGGATAATAATACTGTATTATATATTTGCTAAAAGTAGATCTTAGAAGCTCTCATCATGAGAAATAAATTTTGTAACTATGTATGGTGATAATGTTAACTATACTTATTGTGATCATTTTGCAAGATATACAAATATCAAATCATTATTCTGTACACCAGAAACTAACGTTATATGTCAATCCTATCAATTTAAAAAAATAACACAGACTTATAAAACACCAGCAAATTGTATGTATTGCCAATTATGAGTTACCAAGTTAACTCATTAGGCAGATGACTCGGAATCCAACCCACAAAAAAGCATACTAAAAAGCTACACATGTAGAATTATATAAAAGGGAGTTTCACTGCTTTTCATAAATTCTAGAGTTAATTGCATTCATTATTCAACTTTAAATTGGAATTTGGTGATGATAGGAAATGTTGGGAGGTCCATACACAAACAATTTAATAGTTGCAAGGCTAGGGAAAAGGGCTGGGAAAAGTAGTGGGCCGACCATCCTGATAACCAAAAGGGCTGTGACATCTCACCAAGGAGGCAGTGACCAGCCAAGGTTGGAAGTGCCCTATTCCGCAAAGGCCCCTGCAAATGAATCAGGTGAGGCTTTGATATGAGTCTAAGGATAATAATGCATTGAAGTTTAAACTAGCACTCTAAGGACATTTTAAACATCACTTTGAAATATAGATGTGATAGCATTCATCGGAAAATATGCATTAAAGTGTCAATTTTAGAAAACTTTGTTTCACTCATGGTAAAAATTTGTTAGTTTATTTAGTTTTGTTATAGTTTATTTTATTTATTTTATTATTTTTTAAACTTTAGTCCCCCTTATCCCCTTCCACCCCTGACCTAGGGAGGTTGCCATCTCCCCTTAAGAACTGAATCTCTGAAGGCGTGGGCATCTCCTGCCACGAGCTCTCAACGCATCGCCAGAGCCTGGTGGGCTCCCCATATGGGCCACTGGCACTCGAACCCAGGACCTTCTGCGTGTAAAGCAGCTGTGCTAACCATTATTCTGTGTAACTGGTCTGACTTTGTTCTGTTTTAGATACTGAAATTAGTAAACCACACAAGAGCCTTTTTAAGTCTTCTATTTT
The DNA here is from genome assembly GCF_000151845.1 of Pteropus vampyrus. Taxonomy (NCBI): domain Eukaryota; kingdom Metazoa; phylum Chordata; class Mammalia; order Chiroptera; family Pteropodidae; genus Pteropus; species Pteropus vampyrus. The sequence continues at coordinate 15,732,982 of NW_011888785.1, forward strand.
TTCTAAAAGCTCTATATCTAGTTCTTCAATTACACCCTCATATTCTACAAATACTTCCTGTTTTTCTGATACTGTGTTTTGGTTGTATTAGGCTAAAACTAAATTAGTCTTGTAACTTTACTTGTCCTGCTGTTTAGATGTTTGGAGAAGGTAGGTCACATCACCTAGGCGCTTTCTCAGAGCTCAGCCACCTCTCCTGCCTACACTCACTCCCCAGTGCTCTTCCTGGTTAGCTACAAAGGCAGACCCGCCTCCAAATCCTCGTGGTCCTGGGGGTCCCTTTAAACAGTGGCGCAGACACCACCTCCCCCAGACAAGTGTGATCTGTTATTCCTGGGCCCCTGTCGCTCGCCTTCTGCTTGGTTCATGGTTTGGAAGTCCAGCTGGGCCTGAAGAATTGCCTGGGGGTAACTGAGGCAAAAAGAGGTCAGACTCTATGAAGCAATTTAGTCGAAGTGACAAGTTGGGTCCCTCACGTCACTAGGTGTTATTTTCACCGTGCCTGTAACACTTGCTGTTCACCCGGCAGTCAGAAAAACAAAACCTCTGGTAGAAGCACCTCTCATCACGACTATCTCCGAAGTTGGACTCTGTTGATTAGCGTGGTGGGAACGTTCGAGGACCAGTGCCCAGACCAGTGGCTCTCCGACCCGGCTGCTCGTTAGACTCAAATGCTCCGGCCAACCCCAGACTAATTAAATCAGAACCCCAATCTGCCCGAGAGATTCCGATGCGCAAGCCAAGAACCCAGAAGCGCGTTCTCTATCCTGCTCGCCGCGGCTGGCGCGCGTCCCTACGGGGAATTAAATGGAGGCCCTGGCCTCGCCCCGAGTGTTGCAGTGTCACCCGGGGCCAGCTCACAAACGCGCAGGGGCGCGGCCTAGGCGAGGCGCCTGGCCGTTCGGGCCGCGGGCCCAGGGTCGCGTTAGTGCCAGGCGCCGGAGTCGCTGGATGCTCCGCAGCGCACGACCCCGGCTTGCGACCCGAGTCGCAGCCGCTGAGGACAGCTCCAGGTGATGAGATGCGCTGTGACTTCAGCGACCTTCTAAACCAAACCCAGGTTTTTCCCTCCTCCCATTTCACCTCAACATCTGCGGCTCTGCATATCTTCCCTCTTCCGCGTGCCCCAGGGGTCCCCACCTCTCGTGTGTGCGTCCCAGTTGCTTTACCCTCTGTCGAGCGGTCTTTTTCCCACACTCTGAGCAACAATATGTCGATGTTGCACGGTATAAAAACGTCCTGTGGCTCCCTGAATGTCTACGTCTTTGAGATATGTAACAAATTACATTGAGTTATTGTTCAACTTTACTAATATTTACAGAAACAGAGTTGGGATCTACTTTTGCCTGTCAAATTGACAATATTTGTTTTTAAATGAGACTTTCAGTGCTTGTGAGGATGAGCGGAGACTTTCTCGTATACATTTTTAGAATTTTATTTAGGTATATGTATCAGCCATAAAAATGTTCACATGGGAATGGTTAAATTATTACTGGCACAACCTTCAATGGAATATTTTGCAGGCATAAAAGATAAACTTTTCAAATACTTGGTTTCAAGTTACCAAGTGTTAACTCCGAAGTATATTCTGTGATGATGGAAATGTTTGATATCTGAACTGTTTGATAAGGTAGTCACCAGCCATGCGTGGCTACTGAGCACTTGAAATGTGGCTACTTTAACAGGAGCTAAATTATAATTTAATTTAATTTAAATTTAAATAGTCACATGTGGCTAGTAACTACTGTCTTAGACAATGATACTACATAGTAAGTTTCCAATTTTGTCTGAAAAAAAGTATATGTGTGATATTCACCACTGATTATCTTTAAGAAGTGGCTGTAGCAGGGACATCATTGTTGCTTCTACAGCATCTGTTCTAGCTTGGGGTTGCTCTATCTCCCATCCATCTAATCTAATCTATCTATCTATCTATCTATCTATCTATCTATCTATCTATCTATCTATCTATCATCTGTCTATCATCTGTCTAATCTACCTACCCACCTATCTAGCCACCCTGTGATTTGAGAAAGGCATATGCTACCCCTGGCTCTAGGAGTGAGCCATGTGGCGCGGTCTAAAACAACAAACGGCATTTCTCAGGCTCCTGGCCACAGCCATTGGTTCAGGGTTGGGCATGTGACCTAATTTGGACCAATGGAACAGGAGATCTCATCTCTGATTCAGTTTTTCCTAGAATATCAGTCCAAGCTGGGTGCAGCATTCATGGTCAATCTGTAGGCATCCACACGCCCAGACCAGAGAAGCCCTTGTTTAATAAGTTCACCATTTTTTAAAAATAGCCCTTTTGTTATACAACAATGTAAATGTATTTAATGCTACTAACTTTATATTTAAATGGTTAAAATGATAAGTTTTATATATATATTTTTAACAGTATAAAAAAATAAAACTGAAATAACTCTTTTGCAGAAAAACAACCAAACACCTGAGGACAAAACTACCACAAACTGTGGTGACCGATCAAGCAAGGTCACAATTCCACGTATGCCATGCTTACTAAAACCCAAGGGCTAAAGCCACCTGAGGCAGCCATCCCCACAAAAGTCAATTGCACAATCTGGGTTGCTACAAAATTCCAATTCAAGACTCTAAAGCTATAAACCATGAATGCTTGCCACCCCAGAGCCTTAATTTCTCCAGTTCTATTTATTTTTCAAAGTATTCAACTAATGTACCAGATGTTTCAATTTGAGAAGCGGTCAAAGAATAACACACTTTCTTTCCCCTCCAAATTCTTTATCACTAAGAAGGCAGAAGGGGGTCAAAATAGCACATTTATTACTGATGAAGCAGTTTAGAGAAAGTAGCTTTGGTCTGCAGCTAAGTGGACTTGTGATTATTTGCCCCTGAATTCAACATAATTACTTAATCATCACACAGATGGACAACCTTGGCTCTTCCAACAGATATACAAGTCGCTTATTCTGTGGAAGACAGCTAACTAGAACACAAATCTTGCAGGCAGAAAGACTGGAAGGAAAGAACCCATAAGGAGCTGAGCTCATCAGTCATCCAAATCTCTGTAGAGGCGATATAGTGGAGATGAGGCTCAAGGCCAAGGGCATTACACAAGTAGTTTCCTTCATATGGAAACACAAAGCCAGGAGAAAGCAATTACTTCTCCCGCACGTCTCAAGAATTAAAAGGAAACTTGGACTAACCAGTACCCATTAAATCTAATTAATAGGATTTCAAAAAGCAAATTTTACAGAACCTTCAAAGAACAGATTACTCCTAATGCTTCAACTAATAGATAATTAGGATAAGTTACCCAGCTCATTTTATGAGGCTAGTATAACCTTGACAGCAAAAATGGACAGGAACAGTATAGAAAACAAAAATTATCAGCAAAATTACTAATAACAAGCATAAAAATTCTGAGTAAATGTTACACTTAATTCAGAAGTGAATTAAAAAGTAATATATCATGACCAAGTTTGATTTATCCAAGAAATGCCAATGTTCAATAAAGAAAATCTATTGATGTAATTAATATATACCACATTAGCAGATTAAAGAAACAAAGATAGCTACTTTCATTCCTCCAAAACCACATTGTACTGCAGGGCTTAACAAATGCAATAAGACAATAAAAACAAACAAGAGTCAGAGAATTGGATAAAAAGAAACAAAAACTGCCAATATTTATAATACTGTCCTTACAGAAAATCTAAAAGAATATATAAAGTTATTAGAACTAATAAGAGAGCCCAGATTGCTGGATATAAGATCAACATACAAAAATTAGTAATGTTCCTATATGCCAATATTTTAAAAACTAAAGAAAGAAAATAGACATCATTCTCAATAGTAACGAAGACATATCATGTTATTAAGTATGAACATGCAATATTATAAATATCTTTTTTCCAAATTAATTTACAAATTTAATTCAATTCTTATTTAAATACAAGCAGATCCGGAAGTTGATCTAGCTATGTAAAGGATTGAGAACATCAGAGTTTTGAAGAAAAATGGTGAAGGGAATTTCTCTACCAGATATCAAGATTTATTATGAAGTTATAATCATTAAAACATGTGGTAGTGATGCAGACTTAGACAAACAGATAAAGAGAATAGAATTAAAAGTCCAAAAACAGCTCTGTACATATATGATATATGATTGAAGCAGCATTAGAAGTCAGTGAAGAAAGGGTTTACTATTCAATAAATTGTTGGAGACAATTGACTAGACATATAAGATAAATTAGATTCCTACCTCATAGCATGCAAAAAATTATTTCCGTATGGATTAAAGAACTGTGAAATATAAAGCATAAAATTTTTAGAATTTGTGCTGGATATTTTCCATTAGCCCTTTATATCAGTTGGTTATTACTGTATAACAATTAATTAAACTCACAATTCTGCAGGTTAGCCATTTGGGGTTGGCTCACCTAGGCAGTTCTGACAGTTTTGGTTGGGCTCATGCATGCTTCTGTGGTCTGCTGCCAGTCTACCAGGTCACTCTGCTTCTGAGTGCTAGCTGGCCAAATGCCGGAGAAACTAGTAAGATATCTCTCTCATCATCCAGTAGGCTAGCTCAGACTTCTCTTCACATAGCATAGATGGTAGAGGTCTCAGAAACTGTGAGAGGGTAGTTTTGCAAGTGCCAGTATTAAGTGCCTTTCAAAACTACGCTAGTGTCATGTTTGCTAATGCCTCATTGGCCAAAGTTAAGTCATATGGCCAAGGTGAGATTCAAGGGAGTTGCGGGAATAGATTCTATCTCTTGGAGCACATAGAAATGTGAAAAATTTGTAGCCATTTTTGTAATCTCCACCCTCTGACTCTGCTTTGGGGCTGAACTGTTTGGACTGCATCATGTGTCTCTCATGTTCTCTGGCTTCCATTTAGGTTCAACCAACGGGCAGCTGCAGCAGAAGATAAAAGGAATGTATGAGAGTGAGACTGGGGATTTACTCCCTTAACACTCTTGGCTGCAGCACTGCTCCAGACTGATCATGTTCTTCCATCCAAAGGCCCAGATCCAGCCAGGTGGCCTTTGTCCACAGTGCACTATCTGGGTTCTGTCTCTCTCCTTTACACTTAGGAATAACAATGGGGCTCTCTGTTACTAGCCCTGGGATACAATGCTATCCTCTGTGGTTTCCCTACACTCTCTCTATCCACATCTTAGTAAGCGCTCTGTTAAACTTTCCTCAAATTACTCAATTTGAGTGGATCGTGTCTTTCCTTTGGAATCCTGATCGATTCAGAAGTAATTATAGACTTTCTTAAGGTACAACAAATGAAAACCATAAAATTAAAATATGACAAAATACACTATGGAAATAGAAAACTATAAACTCAAATACTTTGACTAAGCCATAGTTAAAATTATGCTTAAAGCCATAAGCCATACATTTTGAGAAACTTATGGAGATCATTTGGGCACAGATTTTAATAATATTTAACACTAAGTTAAAGTAAAAGCCAAATGTATATTGATTAAACCTCAGCCCAGCCTGGTGTGGTTAAGGTTATGTTTAAGTTAGATCTATGCATGGATATAATTTATTTAACATGTCTTCTATTATGGACATTTACGTTATTTCCAATCTGTTGCTATTAATGCACAATGCTTTTTGTGTCCACTTAAGAATTCATTCTCTATCCTAATGTCATGAATACATCTTTCTATATATAATCTATTTGGAGTCTTATTGTTTTATTTTTCACATTTAAATCTATATTCCATCTAAATTGATTTTTGCGCATGGAGAGATAGGGGTCAAATATATTTTTCTTTCCATACGGATTCCCAGTTGACCCAGAATCAAAAGCTATTCTTTCCCCAGTGCTTTGTGTCTTTGTCATAAATCAAGGTCCGTATATGCACGGGCTCCATCCTTTCTGTGATCATATGCTATAGAGTCATCTTTCAAACATAGCACTTAGATTTTGTTTATTACAAATCTGAATTTTAATTGGTTATTTAGTCCAGTCACATTTATTTTGATTAGCGACATATTTGGACTCATCTCTATCTTATTTAAAAATTTTATCTAGTTTCTTCTTTTTTTCTTTATTACTTTTTTAAAAATCTGACTGAATTTTGTTTTTGTTCTTCTTCTGTTTTTTCTCTTATTTAAAGTTTTTCTCTCTAAAAGTCGAATTTAGTTCCTCCAGTTTTATTCTTTTAATAATAACTCTTAAAATTTATCAAATTTTATCAAGCATGCCTAACACAGTCATAAACCCAAACGACTTCCATCTACCTCAGATAAAAAAGATTTCAGAACATCTTAACTGAGGTCCTTTTATTCTGAAGTAATTTTAGATGTATAGAAAAGTTGCAATAATAGTAAAGAGAATTCCCTTCTAGCCTTCACTCAGATTCCCCGATATTAAAATAATCATAATACAGTTGCCAAAACAAAAATATTTACATTGGTATAATACTAACTAAACTACAGACTTCATTTGGAATTTATGTTTTCTTACTACCTTTTTTTCTGTTCCAGGGTCTAATCAAGGATCACATATTAAATTCAATTAGTCATGTCTCCTTAGTCTCTACCAATCTATGACAGTTTCTGAGTCTTTCCTGGTCTTTTATCATTTGAAGAGTACTGGTTAGTTTTTTTTGCAGAATGCCCATCAATTTGGATTTGTCTGCTGTTTTTTCCTGATTAGACTGGGGTTATGCACTTTTCGCAAGAATACCACAGAAGTGATGTGCACTTCTCAGTCCCCTGTATCCGGGAGTACATGATATACTGGTGATGCTGACTTTAACCACTTGACAAAGGTGGTGTCTACTGGGCCTCTACAGTGTCAAGTTACCATTACCCCCTATAATTAATAAATATATTCAGGGAGATATCTGACTCACAAACTATTGTCTTCTTTAATGCCATACATGAGAGACTATTATTGTTTTACACAGACCCATTATTTATTTTAATTTACATATGTGTCTACCATTTCCTTTGCTCTCTATGCCCTCTTGAATTTCAGCCCATCCTCTGTTATCTTTTTCTCTTCCTTAAAGAACATCTTTTAGAAGTTCCTTTAGAGCCAGTTCCCAATTTTTTTTCAAGTGATTTTATTTTCCTTTTACTTTTGAATGCTAATTTGGCTGGATGCCCAATTCTAGGTTAATAGTGACTTTCAATATTTTGAATAAGTTCTTCCATTGTCCTCTAGCTTTCGTTGTAGTCTAGTCTTATCTTGCCATTCCTTTTTAGTGTCCCCTCCCTTCTCTCTGACTACTCTCATGATATTTTAATTGTTTGTATTGTTCTGTAGTTTCAGATGAAACTTTAGATGCTTTGGATATGTTGTACATTATGGATATGTGGATTCATATTTACTTCAGTTCTGGAACATTCATACCCATTGTTTCTTTAAATATTCCCTTTCTTCCATTTTCTCCACTTTCTCCTTATGGAACTCTAATTGGATATATGTTAGTCCTTCTCATTATATTTTCCATGTGCTTATTTATATTTTTTTCATCTCCTTATCCTTTTTTACTACATTTGGGATATATCTTTCAGACATATTTTCCACTTCACTAATTGTCCAGTTTTCCTAGCATCATTGTTGAAAAGGCCATCTTTTTTCCAGTGCTCCAAAGTCCCATCTTTTTCATAAATCAAGTATCCATATGTCAATCAAATGTCTGTTTCTGGGCTTTCTACATATTCTACTGATCTATTTGTATATTCTTTTACCAATACCATATCACCTTATTTACTGTAGCTTTATAATAAGTCTTGATATTCAGCAAGCAAGTCCTCCCACCTGGTTTTCCTTCTTTAAGAGTATTATGACTATAATACTTGGCCCTTATTTGTCCAAATATTTGTAAGAATCAGATTGTCAAGTTCCACAAAAATAATATTAGGATTTCGATTTGAATTGTATTTACAATATAGATCAATTTGAAAGGAATACCTCTCTATTTATTTAGGTCATCTCTAATTTCTCTTATTACATTTTGTAGTTACATTAAGTAGCATTTTTTTCTGTAAAAGTCTTGCACATTTTTGTTAGATTTATTCCTACTCAATATTTGACTGTATATGATACCTCTTTAAACTTTCATTTACTAACTCCTTTTTGTTAACATCAGAAAGGAAATTGACTTTTGTATGTTGACTTTGTATTCAGCAACATTGCTTAATGTTCTTATTGATTCTAATAATTTACCTGCAGATGATCTTAGATTTTCTACACACATAATTATATTATCTGTGACTAATGGCAGATTTATATCTTTTTCCCTTGCCTTATGCCACTGGCTAAGATCGCCAGTACAATGTCGAATAGAAATGATAGAGGGCAACATTTTCTTGCCTCTACCGTCAAAGAAAAGTTGATCACACCTAGTGGTGAAACAGTGAATTTACTGTAGATTTTTTATGGCTGTCCTTTAGCAGACTGAGGAAATTCTCATCTATTCTAGTTTGCTAAAAGTTTCTATAAAATCATGAAAAATGTTGCAATTTATCAAGAGCTCTGCATCTAATCAAATGATCATATGGTTTTTCTCCTTTAATTTCTTAGTGTGGCAAAATATGTTGATTTTCTAATGTTAAAATCCAAACTTGTATTTCTGGGACAAATGTAACTTAGTCACAAAATATTCTCCTTTTTATATATTGCTGGTTTTTATAATATTTAGAAGTTTTTTTTAATGTTTAGAATTTTTGCATTTTTGCCTTGAGTAAAACGGGCCTGTAATTTTTTTTCATATTGTTCTCATTAGGTGTTGATGTAAAAATAAGTGCTAGTTGCACAAAGAAAGTTGGAAAATGTTCCTCTTTTTCTATTCTCTTGAAGAATTTGTGAAATATTAAAACCATCCCAGTATAGTAGAAATAATTTAATTTAGGAAGTTGTGTAGATAAGTATTGGAGAACTGAAAAGATAAGGAACTGCAGTAAAACAGAAATAATACATCTAGGAAGTAGCTGCCACCCTGGGGATGAAGGGACAAAGGAAAGGGGCTGGGCTATTAAAAACTACAAATTTGGAAACGGGACCTACAGAAGCTGGGACCCAGACATCTGAGGGGTGCTGCTCAGCTGTGCCAGTACCTCAGGAGTCGCACAAAAGGTTGTTTTACTTCTAGTTTATTCTTACAGAAAGCAACCCTTCTTCCCTTGACATTTTACTTCTAGCTATTTTGGAAATTGTCATGAGGTACTGAATTTGTTGGGACAAGACATTTTAGACTTACCATGTCCACAATGCAAATGGCACTCTGCCTGTGGCATAGGGGGGCCCTGGCTATCCTCTTTCTGTCTTTCAGAAATTTGCTGAATTCTTTCATTCCCTTGTGTCTCATTTCTAATTTGTCAATCTTTTCCATTTCTTTCTATAATTTTAATGTGATTTCAAGAGTATCATGTGATCAATAAACTATCCTTAACCAGTAATCATATATATATATTAGTTTATTAGTTATAAATGTAGTTTTTATACTTATTATTCATTATAGAATAAAAATGTATTTAAATTTATTTATAATTTTGACATTTTTATTACATCTCTTCTTTTAATATCAACATTTCTTCTCTAGGTTCAAAGGAAAAAATTAAACATGAAAATTAAAATCGAGTTACAATCTTGTATTGGTATAAAACATATCAGTAAATAAGATGTCTGAAAAGGAGGATACTTCAGCAGAGGCAGAGAATATCACTAGTCAGTTTAGGGAAGAATCTAATTTACAGTTGGTGGAGGAACCTGGGTTTATTAAAGAAACATCAAATTTGTTAAAGGAAGCTTCAGAAGAGGAACCTCGTGACCAGATTTGTAAAACAGATCCTAGAAATGATACCTTAGAGATACATGACAATACATCGACATCTTCCTCTGGAAGCAAATCTAAGAGAAATGAAGAAGAAAAGAAAACTCTTCAAATTTCTAAAACAATCACTAGATATGACAGCTCACAATCAATAACTGAAACATTATCGGTAAATGAGATGACTGCTGAATCTGAAATTTCTGCTGACTTCCTAGCTCATGAAACATTAGGAAAAATTAGTCCACAACTCACTGAAGAAAATCAGAAAGGAGTTGACTTAGGGTTAGATAACTTTACAGTTAACCTCAAGGCCAAGGGTTTACAAGAATTCCCTAAGGACATTTTAAAAATAAAATATGTAAAATACCTATATTTAGATGAGAACCAAATCAAAAGTTTTGAAGGAGCAGAATCATGTGACCTGACAGGACTTGAAATTCTATCCGTGCAAGATAATGGGTTATCAACATTTCCATCTGAAATTCAATTACTTCATAATTTAAAGATATTAAATGTTAGTCACAACCAAATATCACATATACCTAAAGAAATATCACAGCTGAGGAATATCAGGCAGCTCTTTTTAAATAACAATTACATTGAGAATTTTCCTTCTGGCTTAGAAAGTCTTAGAAACTTGGAAATTTTAAGTCTGGCTAAAAATAACTTAAGACATATACCAAATACTCTGTGTATTTTGAAAAACTTGAGTGTTCTCAATCTGGAATATAATCAGTTAACAATATTTCCTAAAGTTCTGTGCTTCCTTCCAAAGTTAATTTCACTAAACCTTACTGGAAACCTGATAAGCAGTTTGCCGAAAGAAATTAGGGAGCTTAAAAATTTAGAAAAACTTTTAATGGATCATAATAAACTTACATTTTTGCCAGTGGAAATTTTTAGATTGCTCAAAATGCAAGAACTCCAACTGACTGACAATAAAATAGAAGTGATTTCACACAAAATTGAGAACTTCAAGGAACTTAGGATTCTAATTCTTGATAAAAATTTATTGAAAGAAATACCAGAGAAAATTTCCCACTGTGTAATGTTGGAATGCCTTAGTCTTAGTGATAATAAATTAACAGAACTTCCTAAGAACATCCACAAGCTTAAAAGTTTAAGAAAACTCCATGTAAACAGAAATAATATAGTGAGAATACCCGAAGATATCTCATATCTTAATAATATGTTCAGTCTAGAATTTTCAGGAAATATAATCACTGATGTTCCCATTGAAATAAAAAACTGCAGAAAAATAACTAAAGTTAAACTGAGTTATAATAAGATAATACATTTTCCAGTAGGTTTGTGTGCTTTAGATTCTCTTCATTATTTGAATATTAATGGAAACTATATTTCAGAAGTACCTGTGAATATATCTTTCAGTAAACAACTGCTTCATTTAGAGTTTAATGAAAACAAACTCCTCATATTTTCTGAGCACTTATGTTCTCTTATTAAACTTCAATATCTGGATCTTGGTAAAAACCAAATAAGGAAAATTCCAGCATGTATTTCCAATATGGCATCACTCCATGTTCTTATTTTATGCTGTAATAAATTTGAAACTTTCCCTATAGACGTGTGTACTTTAGCAAATTTGCAAGTACTTGATTTTTCTGAAAACCAAATAAAGAAGATCCCTTCAGAGATCTGTAACTTAAAAGGAATCCAGAAATTAAACATCTCAAACAATCAATTTATATATTTTCCTATTGAACTGTGTCAACTTCAATCACTGGAAGAGCTGAATATAAGTCAGATAAATGGGACAAAGGTAAGACTGATATTTTGGGCTTTGTGGGGAAGGTGGGACTGGAGGGGATCTGAGTCTAAGTTGTAGTGTATGTGTATGTTTATTTTAAATTTAGCTGGAATATTTTATTTTTTAAAGGATAGGTTTTATTTTTATAACCCAAAAATGGCTTATAAATATACTTCTCAATTCAAAATCTTTATAGGAAAATATTTCATTAAAATGAAATGCCAGGTAAAGCTGAAAATTTTATACATTCCTTTTTATTTCAGCTTAATTATAAAAGGAGTTTTAAAGTTATGGATTAATATAAACACATTATTGGAAATTTGGAAAATTGAGAAAAGTAAAAGGAAAAAATCATCATTTCACAGGTACATAATCATTCCACAAGCACATCACTGTAACATAACTATTGGCCATATATCGACCAGTACTGGTCATATGTTGACAACTTACTTTTAGTCTTTTTTTTCTTATGTATTTGGTTTTAGAAGAAATTATAAAAAGATTGTACATTCAAGTTTAAATTCTTCTACTTTCACTTAATGTATCATAAGCATTTCCCCATGATACACATAATCTTCCCAATAATTGTTATAACTAATACATGATTTATGTAACTAACCCTCTGTTAAGTACTTAGGGGTGTTGTAATTTATCATCATTATAAATAATGCTGTGATGAACTTCTTCATAAATATAGCCTTTTTCATATTTTATTATTTCCTTAGTGAATTTTCCCTTAAAAACTAGATCAAAGGGAATAAATGTTCTTATAGTTAACATTTAATTTTACTCAAACTCTAAGAGTGAATTTTATGAAATACTTTTTAAAAATCAAAACATTCCTGATTTATATTAAGACATATTAATGAAAAGGATATGGCTATTATCTGGTTATCTTTAATTTGGCCATCACAGTCAAATTAAAGGCCTTTGACAGAGGCTTATTATCTACAGCAAGATCCCAAAGCCTGTTCCTAGAAATAACTAGTCCCATGAATTGCTCTTCAAAAAATATATAAGTAGTGGGGTTCCTATTATCATATAGCTTTGAAAAGCATGGGATTCTTAGAGAATCACAATGAACACTAATACATCAAAAGCTCTGAAGAAATCTGCACTAAATAAACTGGTTTGTATCTATTTAACCCATAATTCCTAAATTTATTTGACCTTTTTTTTTAACATACACCTGCTATACAGTACATTTCCAGAAAGACTACTCCAGGGAATAGTTGCTTAAGTTAGATGGAATGAATAATGATATATGTTGTGTTTTAAAAGTTGCTTTTATATTAAAAGGCAATTTTTTCTGCATTATATTCAACTAATTCTTTGGCCTATATATTACTGTGGAAGTCCACGGGTTATGTCCTTAATTTTCTCTTTTTTATTAATTCCTTCCTAGACCTCACCACACTATGCACATGACCTAGCTAGCTACTGGAGCCAATTTCTCTCCAGTGGGCTAGTCCTATAGTTTCTAATTTCCCTGGAAAGTCCATTCTTTTATTCTTCTATTGATTCGCACTCAACATAACTTCATACTCATCTCTCTTTCCAATGTAATTCCCATTAAAATCTCTCCATTTCTGTTTGTGATGCCATTTTCTTTAAATCTGCCAACCTAGAAATCATGGAATCATCTTTGACCATATCTTTTCCATCATCGATATACTAAATCTTACACCAAAATTATCTCATTTTTTCTCTGAAAAAGCTCTTGGATCATCTCCCTTATTTCCCAGCATCACTGTCTCCATTCTGGTCCATGGTCATCACTCATTTCATGCCTAGACTATTCTAGGAGCCTCCTGACTATTCTTTCATTCAGGTTCCTCCCTTTTATCAAGACTTGTCAAAACTATCAGACTTCATTCCAGAGGACTGTTCTCAGGAATCCAGATTGCATATCTATTACCTACTTGTGGTGGGTGGTTGCCAAAGGCATCAGACCATATTATTACAACATCATTTCAAAGTTCACCAGATGGAAAAAAATGATTTACCCAAACTTCTCTCAAGAAGAATATCCTATTTAATTGTAAAGATCAATTTGATAACCTCTTGGGGTGGAGGTGACATACCCAAAGGATTAATTTATATAACACCATATGGTCACTAAACAGTCATCTGAGAAAGAAGAGTCAGATTAATCACTGGGCTTTTATTTTGCTAACTGAAGGATGCACAAAAGGAATCTTCTTTCCATAGTAGCTCTATCATCACATAGTTCTCAGGCATTTCCTCTAATAAATGTTGAGCTAGAAGTTAAGGAATATTTGTCTGAAAGAATGCGAAACTATGGACCTGCCCACCTGTCTTGATCTGCCTCCTTCCTTACAGCCCCAGCTCTCAAGTCTTGTCATAGCCTGGTTCCATGTTCCTTTTCCAAACATATCTCCCTCTTGCTTCCTATCACCCCTCTTTACTGGTCAGCTTCTCATTGGTTGTTTTTATACATGATATTTGTCTTGCCTTAAGTGTCCTGTAACTTCTATCCAATCCTATTCATTCTTAGGAGGCCATTCTAGTCCCATCTGCAACATGAAGCTTTCCTTTAGTTCCCTGGATTTGTACTGATAGACATTCTCTAAACTTCCATATATTTGTTTTTGTAGTCTTTATTTTGGCATTGTACTACCTATTACTTAATGCTGTTTCCTAATTGTTTCATATACATATATTTTATTCCATGAATTAAATTTTAACCTTCTTAAAGTTAAGGACTGTCTCTTATGCTTCTTTTACAGCTGGAAGAACACTGAGCACCATATCCAATATTTATCTTGTTTGGATATTTCTGAGGGACTCATATATTAATACTTCTTTTGTTTACTCATAGAACTTCCTTTATTTCAAAACCACTTGTGATGGCGTTATTTCTCTGAATGTACATATTTTTTTTGTCACCTTAGCAGAGTATCTTAATTCCTGCTATCCTGCAGTATTTTTGTACAAGGAATTTTTATTTGAGGCTACATTGCCAAACTGTGTGACTTCATTCTAAAGATGTTTATTGAATATTTACTCAAAATTCATCATGCTTAGGAACATGTACATAAAAAGTATAAAAAGTACATCATGTCATTTAAAAATCCAAGGAAAACACACAAGGGACTAAATAAAAAAGCAATGTTGTTGAGAATAGGAAAAAAGAGATCAAGTGTGGGATAGTATAATTGGGAAAGTCTTCAGGGAAGAGAATAAGCCAAAGCGAGGTCAGATTTAGGGTGGGAAGAGAGGGATAAGGTGGCAATAAACTCTGAGTGTTTAGAGTGTGGAAAATGGGTTAGCCCATGGTTGAATTCATAGTAGCATGGCTCAGACTGGGGAAGCACTTGGATGCTGTGGGCTTTAGCAAGGGAGTCACAAAAGAATTTGTGACATAGTGAAAATACCTTTTTAAGATTAAAAAAAATCCCTCCGTCCACTGATTTTAGAAAAAGTTTTAATTAAGAAATATTTATTTAAAATATAATTGATTAATCTTTGTTACAGTTAACAAGACTTCCAGAAGAGCTGTTTAATATGACTCAACTTAAAAGACTTGATATCTCAAATAATGCAATCAGAGAAATTCCAAGAAATATAGGGGAATTGAAAAGTTTGGTTAGTTTAAACGCATACAACAATCAAATAAGTTACCTGCCACCATCGTTTCTATCTTTAAATGATCTCCAGCAACTAAACTTGAGTGGTGAGTGTCAATTACAATAAGTAAGTAGAGTATTAGTGTCTAGATTGCAAAATTTACTGACAAAACAGAACGGCAAACAGTCAGCATAATGTATTAAGTGCCCATTGGAAGGAAATGGCTACCATAGATAAAGAAAATGTGAGCAAAGCATAAGGTCCAGTTCCTTCCCTGAAAGAGGTTATAATCCAGCTGGGGGACCTAAACACATTTTCATTTCTTTCCTATCTTCTCTGCCTATACCCAGTCATTCAATATTTCTTCCCTTTCTGAAACTGACCTCGTCCCTCTATACACACATCTACCTATACAACCTTAGATCAGCATTTTCTCTGTTTTCCTTTCTCTGCTGGCTCCCCTGGTTCCACTTCTATACCCTATAATATTGCAATACTTCACAGCCTTTTACAAAGTAAATCACTACAAAAACAAAGAAAAATAAGTAAACCACTTACTCTAAAGATACTAAAAGAGACTTTCCGAAGCATGACAAATACTAGACTTGTATTTTTTAAAATTATTTTTATTATGAAATATTTCAAACTGACAAAAAATAATAAATACCTATGTACCTATTTCTAGATATAATGTTAAGATTTTGTGATATTTACTTGGGACATTTTTGATTATTAAGAAATTCAATAATAGAGTTGAAGCTTTTTGTACCTCTCTTCAAACTAGAAGTAACCATCCATGTTTTTATACATATATATGTAAATGTATGTGTATATATATCCATAAAAAGTAGTACTATTTGATTTTTTTTAACTTTATTAAATCTTATACTACAGAATGTAATTTACCATTCTGTAACTTGTTTTCCTCATTTATTATATTTCTAAAATTAATCCATGTAAATATATATAGACCTATTTCACTCATTTTAAATGCTGTATAATATTCAATTATATGGTTAAACAGAAACCCATTATCTTGTTGATAGACAATTGTTTTCAATTTGTTTGCTACTAAAAACATCCTTGTACATGTTATTGGTATACTTTTGCCTGAATTTCTTTAGTGCACATAGCTATAAGTGAAATTGCTGGGTCACATGGTACATACATCTTCAACGTTACTAGATTCAGGTAAATTGATCTCCATAGAGGCTGTGTACTAGCTAACCACAAGACCAGTTGAGTTTATAAAATTCTATCTTTCCATTGGAAGTAACATTTATAACTAGAGTTGTCTTAGATTTAGAGGATTTCCAGATTAAAAACAAAGTTCATCTTTTTGTTATCATGATACCAATAGTACAGTAAAACTATTGCATCAATACTTAGAATGCATCAATACTTAGAATAATGCAATGGGCATTTGTCTCCTGAGTCCATAGGACTCCTTGTAAGCTGACTGTGCAGGTACACATCAGTTATTTCATTAATTTTGCAATAACTCACAATAATTCAGCTCTGCAATTGAATTTTTCGGTCCCACTTTTATGTTATGGCAAAGGTTTACTGTATTTTAGGGAGGTTATTTATTTGTCCAAGTGTATGACAGGACATACTCCACTCACCTACTATTTGTACATGAAAAAAACAAAGGCTGACCAGAGCCTCCTGGTCCACTGGAGAACACAACCCCTAACTAGAATCATAACTCTCTGGAGGCCTTCTATTACAGAATCAAGACAGCGAATGGGAAGAGCATAGACTCTGCTCCAAGTTTAGTCAGCTCTCTGTTAGTCCGCATCGGAATTAGAAAAATATATCAGTCAGATCCAATCAGGAGACAGAAACTATGCCTTAGTTAATGACCAAATATGTTACTAACTACATAAGTGAAAGATTATCATAAGGATAGCAATGGCAGAGAGCAATAACCACACACTGGCTGAGGGAATAAAGTAAAGTTGAAATTATTAAAATGTAAAAGTTTGGAGGAGGGGCCGCACATCTGAGGATGGAGCACTGCTTAGCAGGTGCTGGTTTCTCTGAGCATGGGACTGGGGTATGTGTGCTTGTGTGTGACAAAGTGTTGGGAAAACAGCAAACTGAATTATGTCGTTCCAATGGGAAAGAACTGCTGCTGGTGGGACAAAAGAGTGTTGCTGGGGTGACACTCAAGGAAAAACAGTCAAGAAGACCAGAGGTAGGTCTGGAGGTAAAAGACAATTGCTAAACAATTGGCATGCCCATGGTCACCAACTTTTATTGCTGAATTTGAAGTTAGAAGGGCTGAATTCA
>NW_011888785.1:15750478-15768452 GCF_000151845.1 Pteropus vampyrus
TTTTTTTAACTTTATTAAATCTTATACTACAGAATGTAATTTACCATTCTGTAACTTGTTTTCCTCATTTATTATATTTCTAAAATTAATCCATGTAAATATATATAGACCTATTTCACTCATTTTAAATGCTGTATAATATTCAATTATATGGTTAAACAGAAACCCATTATCTTGTTGATAGACAATTGTTTTCAATTTGTTTGCTACTAAAAACATCCTTGTACATGTTATTGGTATACTTTTGCCTGAATTTCTTTAGTGCACATAGCTATAAGTAAAATTGCTGGGTCACATGGTACATACATCTTCAACGTTACTAGATTCAGGTAAATTGATCTCCATAGAGGCTGTGTACTAGCTAACCACAAGACCAGTTGAGTTTATAAAATTCTATCTTTCCATTGGAAGTAACATTTATAACTAGAGTTGTCTTAGATTTAGAGGATTTCCAGATTAAAAACAAAGTTCATCTTTTTGTTATCATGATACCAATAGTACAGTAAAACTATTGCATCAATACTTAGAATGCATCAATACTTAGAATAATGCAATGGGCATTTGTCTCCTGAGTCCATAGGACTCCTTGTAAGCTGACTGTGCAGGTACACATCAGTTATTTCATTAATTTTGCAATAACTCACAATAATTCAGCTCTGCAATTGAATTTTTCGGTCCCACTTTTATGTTATGGCAAAGGTTTACTGTATTTTAGGGAGGTTATTTATTTGTCCAAGTGTATGACAGGACATACTCCACTCACCTACTATTTGTACATGAAAAAAACAAAGGCTGACCAGAGCCTCCTGGTCCACTGGAGAACACAACCCCTAACTAGAATCATAACTCTCTGGAGGCCTTCTATTACAGAATCAAGACAGCGAATGGGAAGAGCATAGACTCTGCTCCAAGTTTAGTCAGCTCTCTGTTAGTCCGCATCGGAATTAGAAAAATATATCAGTCAGATCCAATCAGGAGACAGAAACTATGCCTTAGTTAATGACCAAATATGTTACTAACTACATAAGTGAAAGATTATCATAAGGATAGCAATGGCAGAGAGCAATAACCACACACTGGCTGAGGGAATAAAGTAAAGTTGAAATTATTAAAATGTAAAAGTTTGGAGGAGGGGCCGCACATCTGAGGATGGAGCACTGCTTAGCAGGTGCTGGTTTCTCTGAGCATGGGACTGGGGTATGTGTGCTTGTGTGTGACAAAGTGTTGGGAAAACAGCAAACTGAATTATGTCGTTCCAATGGGAAAGAACTGCTGCTGGTGGGACAAAAGAGTGTTGCTGGGGTGACACTCAAGGAAAAACAGTCAAGAAGACCAGAGGTAGGTCTGGAGGTAAAAGACAATTGCTAAACAATTGGCATGCCCATGGTCACCAACTTTTATTGCTGAATTTGAAGTTAGAAGGGCTGAATTCACGTCTTGTAATTTAATGCTTCCTCCATTTATAAAATGAAGGTAATAGGAATACCCATGTCATAGATTTGGTTTGTGACTGAATGAGATTTTTGAAAGCAGGTAGCATACTGTCAAAGCACTATTCAAACAAAAGGCATCTTTAAAAAAGAGACATCTTGTGAATAAACTCCCTCTGTCACTAACTGTAGCGAATTTAGGGAGACAACCTCTCTGAGTCTCAGTTTTTTCATCAGCAAGACAAGAAAGCTAAACTTCTGCTTGTCCATACAGTTGTTGTGAGAATATAATTAAACAAAACTTATGAAAACATTTTGACAAATGTGAAACATTATACCAATGAAAGACATTTAGATATTAATCCCTTTCTTTTCTCATAGCATAAGCTTTGGAGTAAAACAGACCTTAGAATTCTAGCTCCATCATTCACTAGAAAGTTATCTTTTTTAATGTTAGGCTTTTGTTGCCTAATCTGAAAATGGAAATAATAATATAAACTCTTTGGACTGTGAGCATTAAGTGATCAATCACTAAGCACAAAAATCGATGCGGTGTAGGTTTTTAACAGATGTTAGCACTTCTCTTCCAAGGAGCCAAAATACCAAATGAAAGGAAGGTAGATGGACATGTAAGCTGCTTGTAGTTATTCTCAAGGAGAAGAACCTCACAGTTCTCTATACAGATCTACATTGATAATGCTATCCATGCAGGCTTTCATTATATCCTACCTGCAAGACAGCTAGTTATGCAGTATAGCTATTTGTTGTTTACAGCTGACATCCATTCTTACGGTCAGTGCCTGTGCTAAACAGTTACATATTTTGAATATCACCACTGTTTATGGACTGATGTAACAGCCTCTCTCTCCTACCTTTGTTATTGCCAGTATTTTCAAACACTTTTTATTGATGTGTGTGTATGTGTATGCGTGTGTGTGTGTGTGTGTGTGTGTGTGTGTGTATATAGCAAAAAAGTACATCTTGCCTCAAAAAATTAAAATTAAAAATAGAACTACCATATGATTCAGCAATTCTACTGAATATTTCTCTGAAGGAAACAAAATCAGAAACTCAAAAAGGTATATGCACCCTCATTTTCATTGGAGCATTATTTAGCTAAGTGTCCATCGATGAATGGACGAATAAAGAAAATGTGGTATACAAACGCAAACACACACACACACACAGAAATATTATTCCTACATAAACAAAAGGAAATCTTGCCATTTGTGACAACATGGATGAACCTTGAGGACATTATGATAAGTGAAATGTCAGGAAAGACAAATACTGTATGATCTCACTCGTAAGTGGAATATTAAAAAAAAAACTGAATTCATAGATAGAACAGATTGGTGGTTGTCAGAGGTGTGGGGGGTGAGGGGTGGGCAAAATGGGTGACGGGGGTCAAAAGGCACAAATTTCCAGTTATAAAATAAGTTATGGGGATGTAATATACAGTATGATGACTATAATTAATAATTTATTATATGTTTCAAAGTTGCTAAGAGTATATCTTAAAAGTTCTCATCTCAAGAAAAAATGGTGATGGATATTAACTAGACTTACTGTAGTGATCATTTCACAATATATACAAATATCAAGTCATTGCTATGCACTGGAAAATGTTATGTCAATTATATTTCAATTTTAAAAAAGTACATACTGTAAGTGTACAGCTCAACAAATTTTCACACACTGAATAAACCCATATTTCAGGACCTGGATCAAGAAACAGAACATTCCCAGTAACCCCTTCTTGTTCCCTTCCAAATTATTTCTCTTCCTTCTCTCAACTAAGGTTAACCACTATCATGATTTTCAATAGGGTGCCTTAAATGAAATCATAAAGTACATACTCCTTTCTCTCTGGATTTTTTCACTCAACATTATGTTTGTGAAATTCATTCATATTATTCTTCGTATTTGTAGACCATTCACTCTTAATACTATATGTATAATCCATTATGCGAATATACTCTTTTATTTATTCTGCTATTGATGAACATTTAGTAGGAAAGCAATTGTTTCCTTTTGGTCAGCTAAACTGTGTGATTTCAATCTTTTTAAATTTATTGAGACTAGCTTTATGGCTCAGCACATAGGCTACCTTAATAAACATACCATTTATTCTTAAAATATTCTGCAAGTGTTAGGTACAGCATTTTATGAATATCACATAGGTCAAGTTGACTGATAGTCTTGTTGGACTTTCCTGTCTTTACTGATACATTTATCTTGCTATGTTAATTGCTTAGAGAGGGGTGTTGAAATCTACAACTCTGGTTGTGAAATTGCATATTTTTTTGCTTTGTCAACTTTTTTCATGTATTTTGAAGGACTGTTATTAGCTTAATCCCCCCCTTAAGGGTGGACTAGACTTAGTAACTCAGTTCCAAAGAACAGAGTCAGGAAAGAAAAAAAAATCCAAACATTATGTTGGAGAAACCTGGCAGACACTATTTTTGCCAAGGGATCAAGTTTAATATCCCAAGTGATGTCGTGGGGTATCAGGTACCCCTGATGTGATATGACGACAGTACTTCATCTCTGTAGTATTCTTTCCAAAAACCCATAACCACAGTCTAATCATTAAAAAGTCAGATAAACACAAATTAAATACTATTCTACAAAATACCTAACCAGTACAACTATAAACTGTCAACATCATGAAAAACAAGGAAAGACTGAGAAACTGTCAAAGACCAGAGGAGACGAAGAAGACATAATAGTATGCAGTGTGCTGTCCTGGAATAGATTCCAGAACGGGATAAGGACATTAATGAAAAATCTAATGAAATCCAAAATGTGTGAAGTTTATTTAATAATAATGTACCAGTGTTAGTTTCTTCATAGATTTGACAAATGTAAAACGGTAACATGAGATGACAACATTAGGGGAAACTAAAACTAGATGAGTATACAGGAACTCTCTACAATTTCTATAGCTTTTCTATAAATCTGAAATTATTCCAAATAAAAAGTTAATTTAAAAAATTACCATTACACTTACTCTGTAAAGTCCTTTCCTGTATTTGAGAGGAAAGTTCCTATCTCATTTTGCCTTCCTCTATGAGATAAAGGAACCCATGGCTGTTTCTATATTTCTCTCTTTTCACTCCTAGTAAGTGGGTGACAGTAAGAACCTATGGTTCTTACTTATGATTTGCCAGCATTGTGAGGGTTCTTTGGTACTTTGTCAGTGAGATACCTGCAATAGATGCCCTATATATAGTTATTTGTCTCCATAGTTTTCTTTTACAGAAAGGTATAATTCAATTATATTATTTTTCTACTAGGAAACAACCTTACAGCTCTGCCTAGTGGTATCTATAACCTTTTTTCACTGAAGGATATAAATTTTGATGATAACCCTTTGCTGAGACCTCCAATGGAAATCTGTAAAGGAAAACAATTGTATACTATTGCACGCTATCTACAGAAGGCAGATGAAAGAGACGGTAGGTGATGAATGAGTGACTAGCTTGCAAGTTATTTTCTAGCATCATCTGTAAATTAAAAGATAGTTTGCTTTAATTAGAGGCTTTCAATATGGCAGAGACATTAAAATATTTATCATCTTCCCTAATCAGGAAGTTAGGAGTTTATTCTGATAATTCAAATTATTTAATCTAGGCCCATACAAACTGAACCATTGAAAACAGTTAAATCCAAGCAGAGGGGTGGGCTGTTTCCCATCTATTGTTCTCAATACCCTTCAATAGGTTTTTCATCATGGTTGTGCCCAGACTCAGAGAATCCACACACAGATTTCTTCACCAGTTCTGATCTGTATCACCATATGTAGTTGATCTAAAAGTTATTATTTAGCCTTGAAGGAAGTCCATAGATCCTTTCCACTGATGCCAGGCAGTTTTGGGCCCAGTATGATCATCTATCTGCAATCTTTAAGCAGTCTTCATTCCTTTCGTGCTCAAGCGCTCCTTTGGTTGTCCCTGATTATTTCAGAGAGTAGGTCCATTTTCTTTAAATGTTGTTCCATTGAAGCACATGGGGACTGGTTTCTCCAAGTCTGTGGTAGGCAAGTTTCACCATCCAATTCTTTCCCTGAGGCTGGGTTCCTGACAACTAAGCTTTTCCCTGCGACTCTGACTTTGTTGTTCATTGTTAATCTTCAGAATGGATATAGATTTTGGTCTCCCAATTTAATGCAGTATTTAAGAAGTATTAAATTAATAAGTCTTGTTCCAGATTTGGAGAAAGGAAATATTCAAAACTGTCCTTCAACTTTATTCTATCATGTATCCTGTCTATGTAATCAGGAGTTTACATCAGTATAATCTCACAATCTAGTGAGATGGTCACTTAAAATGTACACTCCTCTGTAAGCCACAATATACATCAATAGACTTGGCTACTGTTCAGAAGCTTTGGCAAGACTCAGGACTCACTGATGGAAAAAACCTAAGAGATAAAATTAAAAGCCACAGTAGTAGCTGATTTTTTCAACTTGCTATGCAAGTCGGTTCTGCCAATTATTATCGTAAAAAAGGGACATTTTGTGGTAACTTTATTGCTTTAGTATAAAGTTTTTATTTCCATAAATAATTCCTGTTAGGTAAGAGTACTTTAGAGAAGGCCTGTCAAGTTTATGATTAAACCTCCTTGCTAAAATTCTGTTACTCAAGTTCTTGAGGACGGAGGATTCATGTGGTTCTAGCCTCTGTTGGGACAGTACAATAGGCAACGGAAGCAGGCCAAAGTCAGTAAAAACAAGAGGATCCCAGACATTTATGTCCTTTCTTTATGCTAAAGGGGCCTTCGTACTGCAGGCTTGGTGAGAGAGTAGAGAGGAAGTCATCATGGAAGATGTATTTATTGTGCAATTAACAAAGAACATGGGGTCCTTTCTTTAAAGTTTTACTTAGAAGATTGTTTTTTATTTATATCATTAGCATATAATCTAGATTGAGGAATTATTGGTATAAATAAAATTTAAAAAACCCAGAAAGCATAGAACATATTTGAGATGATTATGGGGGCAGGGAGTGGGGGAGGAGGAGGGGAGAGCACTCGTTCTTAAAAATTTCCAAAGTACCTTGGGCCAACAAAAAAAAATGACTATAGTTCAAATTAGCTAAAAGCTTTTTTTTAAAACTAAAAACTTTCTACTTATATCTAACCAACAATTCATTAAATGAGTGATTTGAATATAAAATATGCATATATATATATACAATATTTATAGTAGATGTGAACTTGGCTTCTCAAGATGGTACATAAAGAAGCATATTAAAAAGCCAGTTTATATATTAAGTCTGCATTTTACACTTCAATTTTAATTGACATATATATTTGGTAGGCGCACAGAAGTAAGAAACTGGATATAATATTAACAAAATAAAATATGATTTTCAAAAGTGATGGCCTAAATTTTCTTTTATGTTCAAATGTAGAGAAAATCTTAGAGAAGATCTTCAAGATAGTTGCCAACAACATCACTGAAACAAATTTTCAATTTTTGTGTCAAAAATTGAACCTGCCAATCTCAGAAACTGATATGTCTACAAAAAGGTATGTATGAATGATAACATGTGGTATAAGCTTATTCTCATGTAATATTATGTAATATTAACATTACATGGTTGTGAAATATTCACATTAACATGAACTCTAATTTGCTGTAAAAGACTGATTTTAGTTTATTATACATTTGGGATCCATGCTGGTATATGTAGTAGTTAAGAGCAAGAGCTCTGAGGACAGATTGCTTGGCTTTAAATTCCAACTGGTTTTGTGAACTTGGAAAAGTCCTTTAACTTCCGTGTGCTTCGGTTTCTTCATAGGTAAAATGGATATATTTACCTAAGAGAGCTATCACGTGATCAAGTTATAAAGCATGTAGTACTGTAGTAGTAATGTACTGGTTTATAGTAAATATCTATAATTATTGTTTTGAGGTCTTGAGTAAATCTCTCAGAATCGAATGTTAATTGAATTATCGATTTTCTACAAGGAAGCAAGCGGGGGTGGGGGTGGGGCAGAGGAGATTGGGGTAACATTTACTTTCTATGTGCTAGACTCTGTGCTAAAATTTTAAATGAACTAGCTTTACCAATTAATTTAATCCTCACTTCAATCTGGTAAGTTGGTTTAAAAACCTAGATATATAATATTTAGATAGTTTAAAACAATGTTCCTTAAATAATTATTTAAAAATTTTTCAGCACTGTTTCATTAAGTGAGAGAGTCCTCCAAGCACTTGATAGGTGGAAAATGGAAAGTAACAACTTGTCACTAACCACGGCTGCTTTAAGAGATCAACTAACTCGGTCACTAACTATGATAGGAGCATATGAAATTATGGACAAAATAACAGCTTTAAAACTTTTTACATGTGCAATTAAATTCTGAATGGTGTATCTATCCATAATAAAAACTGAAAACTTATGATACACTTATATAATTGAAACTGGATCTAAAAGAATTGCATGTCATGTCTCTCTTCATGCATTCCTAAGAGATGACAATTTATGGCTACCACTCTGTTATCATAATAAAACATTAAAAACATTTTTGTGTATTTGTTCTATTGCCCTGGAATTATGATATTGAATTTTATTTTTAATTTTATTTCAATTTTAAATTCCATTTAAAAATTGTTTGTTATCTATATCTAAGAGGAGATTTATTATAGGAATTGGCTCACATGGTTATGGAGGCTGAGCAGTCTCACAATCTGAATGTCTGCAAGCCAGAGGATCAGGAAACCTAGTGGTATAATTCAGTCCAAGGTCAAAGGCCTGAGAATCGATCTGGACTTCCAATGTCCAAAGACAGCAAAAATGGACATCCCAGCTCAAGAAGAATTTGCCCTGCCTTTACCTTTTTGGATCATTTGGCCCCCAAAAGATTGGATAATTCCTGCCCAGATTAGTGAGGGTGAATCTCTTTAACTCCATCTACTGAATCAAATGCAAATCTCTTCCAGAAACACCCTCACAGACATCACACCTAGAAATAATGTTTTACCAGCTATCTGGGCATCCCTTAGCCCAGTCAAGTTGACAAATAAATTTACCCATCACACCAGCCATGTCTGAAACTAACAGTACTTCTGAACTCTTTACTTTCCACTCGCTTTACTCATTTATAACAATCAGCCTATGGTAAAATTGCTTGTGTTATACACTATTTCGCTTAAAGTCATAGAATCTACTGACGACATTAAGTGGGGACATTACTATACTCTTATCCCTTCTGGAAAAAGTTTAAAAACAGTATTAGAGACCTAGGTGTTATAGTTGTAAACCCAATATTTTGCACTGCACTTCCAAAACAACAAAGACAATAAAATATGCACGGTTTAAAACAAATCTGCTAAATCAATTCTTTTAATTTGGTCTCACATCACAAAGTTTACTATATCTTTCAAACAGAAAACTTTTATAAAGTAACAAAAAGTGCACTATGTCTAGAATATTCTTAACTACTTGTATTAAGTCTCCTATTCAAAGTTATGGAAACCAAGGTCAGTGTAAATGAGTAAAAACTGATGAATCCTGAAGAACTGTTAGTTTCAGACATGAAAAGTGAAGAGTTTGGACTACTCTTTACCAGGGCCATTTCTTGGGGTTTTGTTTGCAGTGAACAACCTTGAGGGATAAGGTAATGCTTCTCTCCAGGGTAAAGAGCAGTCTTGCTTACTCAGTGCTATAAAATGGTGAGTTCTTCAAGTTCGATGTTTCTTAACTATGATAAAAACCCACCACATGAGGTATCCATTTGGGTCCATACTGCATTGCCCCATGAGACTTGGAAGGCAAGGGAGAATCAATACAAACATACAGATGCTTATGCTGCTTGCTATGTGGCCATAAGGTCCTTTGTCTCTGATTTAGGAGTCTAGTCTTCTGCCACATGAAAAAGCAACAAGGTAATTTTTAGCTTGAGAGCAGGGTAAAATCAAAGCCCACACCCAACAGGTGTTTGAGGCTGTAGAACTGCAAAAGCACAGGAATGTGCAACAGTAAATGAAAAAGGTTTGTGGGGCAAGATAGGAGATGAGTTGGTAAGAGATGCATAGATCTGATCATGAATAGGGCCTTTTGGTGTTGAGCCAGAAATTTAAACCTTTGAATGTCAGTTGCATTTTAGTCAGTAATAGATTATCTAATGTGTATAAATGCTTATATTTCAGAAGCCATGTGTCAGAGAGGCAAGTATGGGTCCCGGATCTAGGAAATTCCTGGGTTTGAAGTGCAGAGTCTACATCTAATACAGGTGTGATGTTGAACAAGTTATTTAACCTCTCCAAATCTCAGTTTCCTAAGCTGCAAAATGAAGTATTTGAAATCGGGTTTTCCCCAGAAGCAGACCCTGAGAAAGGATTTTGGTGCACAACATTTCACTGGGAGGTGATCCCAGGAATTACGAAAAGAGTAGTGCAGAAGTAAGAAAGAGAAGGAAGTGAGCGGTTTTTAATTGTGGGCAAATAGAACTTCATGCCCTGGGGACCTTTGGTAGAAAGTATGGAACACATCTCAGAGTTATTCAATCCAATGAGTGAGGAAGCTAGAATATTTATTCTTCGACTTCTTTTCATCATGGCTAAGGGCTGCTTCTAGGGGTTCCGTAGCACTACTTGCCTGCCCCAGGCTAGCCAAGAGAAAGCTGTAAGGTGGAGAGATGTAGATACATACATTAGGATACCTACAACATAATCAGAAACACGTCTAGGAGATTTGAGTGTGGCATTAATAGTGCTACTATTGGGATCATAATATTTTTTCAGGGTTATGGGGATTAAAAAAAGGTTAGTCATTTTGAAACAGGGTGATGGTGTTTGTCTAAGACCCAAGATCTAGAATCCTGCTGTCATAGCTACTCTCTGATGATCTGGAAAAAGCCCTATGTATGGAGGATGAGACCAAGCAAGTAGTTTTATTAAAACCCTTTCAGGTGCAAAGAATAAAAACTCTATCTAGTTAAGCTAAAAGGAAACCCTACTCACATAACTAAAGCCAGAGAAGACCTTGTAAAACTAGCTTTAGGGTCAACTGTGAGGAAGAAAAATTTAACAAAACAAAAAACATTGCAACATGTTTGGGCTTTGGGGGCAAAAACTGTTAAAAATAATTTTATTAAAATTTTACTGTAGTAGGAAGAGAACAGTAGGATAGATAAAACTACTGCAGTTTTTAGAGTCTTTGAATACAATGTACCTTTATGAAAAGCTTAGGAAGCTTACTGTTGCATAAAAACAATAACAACATAATCTTTCAATTAAAAACCATCTCTAATTTTCACAAGTTATTTTGTGACATCTAATTTAGCTAAACAGTTTTTCACAAACATTAGAAGGAGTAAAGTCAATTAAAGTTTTCACTTGTGTAAAAGAGAAGTAAACTAATAAGTTTATTTGCACTAGGAGAATTTTTACTTTCTTGAGAAGAGCTTGTGAAAAGTTGCCAAAAGAAAACTGCATTTCTGGGGGAGACAATTTATTTTAGTTTTTTATTTAGCTAATAAATTTTACTGTTAAGAAGTTAAACTCCAATCCTAAAAAAGAAAATAAAGGTTTAACAAAATTTTTTTTCCTAAAGAAGAAATACTTTTATTTCATCACTACATTAAAAAACTCAAGATTCTTTGCTATTCCCTTGTCTCAGCTTTTGTCTATGTTTTAGCCTCATTTTCTCAGGTTTTTCTCTGTGACAGGGAATGCCTATTGGTAGTTTATAATAAAAATAAATAAAAAGTTGATTTCTCTAGCTATTCTAGAAAGAGTCCAATTGGCTTGGTTGATACTATGAACTCACACCTTGGACTGATAGATTTTAGAAGTGAGTAGCTTTCTTTATCCCTAACCTTATTTTCAAAACTCTTGTTGATGATGAAGAAAGGCAAATTTAAGAAAAAAACATCCTGGCAAAAGGACATTGTTCATCCTAAAGCCCTTGACCTGATGGTGTCATTGGTAATTCTATCAAACATTTAAAGAAGAATACCAGTTCTTTTGTATTTTATTTTTTTAAATGCCAGTTTATTATTTTTTTCATATTACACATACATAAGTTTTTCTTAACATTTTATTTTTTATTTTCTCCCTCCTTCCTCCCCCCTCCCTTCTGGTAACCACTAGTCCAATGTCCATGTCCATGAGTCTCTGTTTGTTTGTCCTGTTCATTTGTTGCTTTTAGGTTTTAGGTTTGTATCCCACATATGTGATACCATGTGATTTTCAACCTTTTCTGTTTGGTTTATTTCGCTTAGTATGATTATTTCAAGGTCCACCCATGTTGTTGCAAATGGCAGTATTTCATCTCTTTTTATGGCTGAGTAATATTCCATTGTATATATGTACCACAGTTTCTTTAGCCAATTACCACTCCTTCTTAAACTTTCTCCACATCTTCCTTTAGTTCTTTGAGCTTTTAAAGACAGCTGTTTTAAAGTCTTTGTCTAGTAGATCTGTCATCAAGTCTTTTTCAGGAACAGATTCTGTTTGTTTTTCCCTTTGAATGGTTCATACTTTCCTATTTCTTTGTATGCCTTGTGATTTTTGTTGTTGTTGTTGAAAAATGGACATTTGAATCTAATAATGTGGTAACTCTGGAAATCAGGTTTGCTGTTTTTCGTTCTGATTGTTGCAGGCTGTCTATGATGAGGATGGGCCTGGTATATAAACTTAAGTTCTTCGAGGGTCTTTCTGAGTCTTTCCCTGAGCATGTATGCTCACTTTCTAATTTTCCTCACATATACAGTAGTTTTGTTAAGTTTTTGTTCTATTCTTTAATGTCTGGCTCCCAAAAGAGAAAAAAGAGAAAAATGCAGGGCAGAGGGAAGGGCACCAGCCCTTTAAATCCCCTTAAAGTCACTTCAAGGAAGGGGGGCCTGCAATAATTGTGGAAGGTACAACAATGGTCATTCACCTTTTTTCCGTACCTGTGTTCAGAAGCAGTAACCAGTAAGAGGAGGGCAGATCCCCAATATATGGAGGACAGGGTCCTTCTTGCCTACCTTGGCTCCTGCAGGTTGTGAGCAGGCTGCTCCAGGATCACATGCACAGCTGCCTTGCCAGTAGATTGGCAATGGGGGGGGCGGTGTGGGGGCTGGGTAGCTGCTACTGTACTAAGAGCTGAAATTGACCAAAATCAACTGCAATTTATCACCAAAGCTTCTCTTAGAAGTTGAAAGCCTTCAAGAGACTCCAGGGCTCCAAAACTGTTATATCAGATTCCGCCAGTGCAATTGCTGTCCAGGTTGGGAGACAGATTCCTGTTGTTCCCTTGAATTCCCCTGAATTCTCTTGCAGTAAACATTTTTGTTTTTCTTCAAAAATACTTCCTAGCTAATATCCAAGTAGCGAAATCAGTATGTATGAATAACTACTCTGCCTTCTAGTGCCCAGTTATTTTATGGAAGGGTCACATCCTTAGTCACTCCCACATAGCCACTACTATCACCTTTGCTGCCACTCCTGCGCTATGTGTTTCTTTTGTGTGTATCTGGTTCCTCCTTCATGAAGTAGGAATGGAGCTTTGGCAGTAACCATAGTGAAATTACACCTCAGAGTAGAGTTAAAATTGAGGAACTGTCATCATGTTGGTTTGAAGGTGGCAAGCTAAAACTTTTCTATGATAAAGTTTAATATTAAAAGGCAATAATGATAAAATAATCAATCCATTAGGAAGGAAATTATAAACATATAAGCACGACAGACCTCCAAAATACATGAAGTGAAAACTTACAGACTTGAAGAGACAATTTAATCAATGCAACAATAACAGGCAGATCCTTCATACTCCACTTTCAACAATAGATAAAACTAGACAGAAGATCAACAAAGAAAGAGCACTTAAACAACACTATAAACCAACTTGACCCAACAAGTACTATAGAAGACTGCAACAAACAACAGAATAAACATTCTTCTCCAGTGCACACAGAACATTCATTCTCCAGGATAGAACATATGTATGCTAGGTCATCAAACCAGCTTCAATAAATTGAAAAGTGTTGAAATCATGCAAAGTATGTATATAGTCAAAATAAGAGTGAAATTAGAAACCAATAACAAAAAATGAGAAATTAAACAAATATGTGGAAATTAAATAACACACTGTTAAATAACTAATGGCCAAAGATGAAATCAAAGGGAAATTGAGAACTTTTGGGAAGTACATTGAGAAGAATAAAAATAAAGACACAACATAGCAAAATTCTTAATTATGAGATGCAGTGAAAACTTAGAGGGAAATTTATATCTGTAAATGTCTACATTAAAAAATTAATCCGGTTTTAAATTAATAACCTAACATCCTACCTTAACAGAAAAGGAAGATGAACAACACCGGTGGTAACAATAACACTAGAAAAATGAGAGTAAACACTGGAAAAATGAGAGTAACTAAATTGAAAGCTAGAAAAAGGAAGGAAATAATAAAGATTAGGATGGAGATAAATACACAACAGAGAAACAATAAAGAAATCCAACAAAACCAAAGACTGGCCTTTGGAAAGATCGACAAAATGGACCAAAAAAAAAAAAAAAAAGGACAAACCTTTAGCTATACTGTTCATGAAAAAATAAAACAACTCAAATTGCTAAAGTAAGGAACAAAAGGTAGGAAACCACAGATCTTACAGAGATAAAAGGATTATAAGAGAATATTATGAATAACTGCATGACAACAAATTAGATAACATAGATATATTCCAAATTCCTAGGAAGAGCTATTCCTAAGATAGAAATAGAATATCTGAATAGACTAATAAGAAGAAATTGAATTGTTAATCAACAACCACCCACCCACCCAACCCGACTCCCCCCCCAAAAAAAAATCCCAGGTCCAGATAGCTTCACTGGTGAATTCTACCAAATGTTCAAAGAAGAATTAATACCAATTCTTCACAAACTCTTCCAAAATGCAGAAGAGAAGGAAACACTTCGCAATTCACTTTATGAGGCTAGTGTAATACTAAAACCAGACAAAGAAATCACAAGAAAAGAAACTATAGGTCTATATCCCTTATGAAAATAGATGCAAACGCCCTCATCAAAATATGAGCAAACCAAACTCAACAACATTAAAAAGGATTATATACCATGACCAGGTGAGATTTATTCCAAGAATGATGTAATGTTGGTTTAACAAACGAAAATCAATCTAAGTAACATAGTAATAAGGACAGAAAACCATATGATCAGCTCAATAGACACGGAAAGTCATTTGATAAACTGCAACACCCTTTCACCTCTAGGATCTGCACTTACCATTTCTATTAACATTGTGCTGGAGCTTCAAGCCATGGAATTAGGCAAGAAAAAAAATTAAAGGTATCATATTGGAAAGGAATAAATAAAACTATATTTGCAGATGACACAATCTTATACCTAGAAAATCCTAATGAATCTATTAAAAAACTACTAGAATGAATAAATGAGTTCAGTTAAATAGCAAGATACAAGATCAATTTATAAAAATTACTTATATTTATATAATTACAAAGAACAATCTGAAATAAAATTAAGAAAATAATTCCATGTATAATGACATCAAAAAGAATAAAATAGTTATGAAGACATTTAACAGAAGAAGTGAAAGGCTTGAAACAGAAGACATTATTGAAAGAAATAAAAGAAGACCTAAATAAACAGAAAGACCTCTGTGTTTATGGATTGCAAGACAATGTTGTTAAGATGGCAAGACTCCCCAAACTGATCTATATTCAATGCAGTCCCTATGAAAAGTCCAGCTAGCTTTTTGCAGACAATGACAAGTTGATTCTAAAATTCATATAAAAACTCAAGGGACCCCCTAATAGACAAATCAATCTTGAAAATGACCTACCAAGTCAGAAGACTCATACTTCTCACTTCGAACTTACTAGAAAGGAACAGTAATCAAGATAAAAATTCATGTGCTGAAGTCCTAATCCCCAATGTGACTGTTTTTGGACACAGGGCCTGTGACATGATAAAGGTTAAATAAGGTCCTAAGAGCTAGTGTCCTTATAAGAAGAGGAAGAAAGACCTGAGCTTCCTGTCCCTACATGTGAGGACAGTGGAAGGCAGCAGTCTGCAAGGAACTGAATCAGCCAGCACCCTGACCTGGGTATTCCAGGCTCCAGAACTGTGAGAAGGCTTCTGTTGTTTCAGAACAAAAAAGAAAAAAACAAACAAACCCCAAACTCATGTTTTAAATTAGTATGCGCTTTAGAAAGTAATTACCCCTGCCACTGTATTTGTGTATTTCTTATGGTGATATTAGACCTGGTGTGACGCATTCTGATAATATGGTCCTGGGGAGGTAAGCTGAAATCTGATGTGATATTTCTATGGGTAAGAGAGGGACTCTTATTGAAAGTAGGGAATAAACTAAAAAATTTATTGTTAAATCATATAGAGAAGACATTCAAGTCCATGATTGCTATCTGAAACCCTCAGAATAGGTCATTTTTTCCATCAGATTTTTTTTTTTTCACATTTTAAAAAGGAAAAACATGCAGAGTTTGTACATTTTTAACACCCTCAGCACAACCTGGGGTGCCACCCATTATCAAACAGTATTTCCATAGTGAAACATGAGTACCCACACCACATGGAATAAACACAGATTATAAATATCCGCTAATTAGTTTAGGTTTTGATGCCAAATGCAGTTGTACCAAACTTCTAGATAAAAACCCTCAGGTTCAAGAGCTTTTTAGTTTTCCTCTCTGTGGTTAAGGGGTAATGGATCTGTGGGAGTGGAAAGGGGTTTAGAATGGAAGATGTCAACTCCTGTCTCTTAGTGGACTTTTTTCTCTTTAATTTACAAACAAGACAGATTAATTTATTTTCTGGCAAAGAGGTAGAGCACAGAAAATAGGAGGGATTCTGTAGTGCCCGACTCTCCATTCAGGCCTAGTTTCCTGTTATTCTCACATTTAATTTCCTTTTATTAATCTCTAACCCTATAGTGATTTTGTAGTCTCATCTTCTAAGAAGATTTAAGGGACTTTCCTCTGTCTAGGCACACAGTGATAAAACATTAAAGCCTATTAATTCCAGCATTTTATTACACATTAATGATTAATAAGCAGGTGAATCTCAGGACTAGATTTGAGATAAGAGGATGAACAGTATCTTCTGTCCTGGCGATTCTTCCATTTTCATCCTGGAAGATTTTGCTTTGACTACTTTAAACTAGGCAATGGTCCTTTTATATGACCATCACTTATCTTCATAATATACTTTAAACCCATGAGCACTAACTGCCAAATCACTGGACAAACATAATGAGAACACAGATTTGATACTTGTTACTGACAGTGGCAGACAGAATCTTGTTAACCTAAAAACATAAATGGAATTAATTGTTAAATCATAGGTTTTTTACCTAACAGAGCATTAAGTCATTTTATCAAATCCCAAGCTTTGTTTAAGTATGTACATACATATATACATATATAAGAATTTATGCCATATGATTAGTAGTTATTCATTAAAAGCAATTACTCTTAGTTTATATAAATATACATTTATTTTTTATTTGTGTTTATGCATTACTAAAATTTTCAGATAATTATAGATATTCTTCACAAGTGATAATATCTTAAAAGTTAGTTATAACGTACAATTGGAAACTATATCAATGAACTTTTTGTATTCTGTAAAAATTTATTGCTCTAAATTGTACTTTGAATGGATGTTTCATGCATGATTTTGTAACATCATGCATTGGTAATTGAAAATACTGATTCATTGAATCATGTACTTAATAACTTTAATAAAATTAATGCTACAGTTTCATCAAGGACATTCTTAAGTGAAACAGGCACTTTTTTTTCTATTGCAAGTGCATGGCAGTATAGAAAAATGACTACCACTGATTCGTGCTGAGGTGCCAGAAGTTTTATTTACTATTGATTTTACATCATGAGTACAAATTCCAGCAGTAACAAAGCAAATAAGAGTATTTTTATAAAGAGTCTTGATTTTGTAGAGGCCCAAAAAGGGTCCTGGGGATCCCCAGAGGGCCATGGACCACAACTTGAGAACTGCTATGATAGGTTTTAGGATAAACACAGAACATAAAGCTATGATCCCTTTTCTCGAGTTCATCTTCTAAGAGAGGAAACCTATGGAGATGATTACAACATAGCTTTAGTGAAATAAGAAACAGCAGCAGTGTGGAGGATCAAGATAAGCACGGAAGCAGAGACCAGGTAGGATACTGTTGCAGCAGTGCAGGCAAGCAATGATTAGGGCCTGACCTAATAAAAATGAAGAAACTTAAAATAAACTAGTGGAATTTTAGCATTTGGTGAATGATTAGATGTGAGGCATGAAGGAGGAGGGCAATGAGGTGGATAGTAGTACCCTTCCTTGACAGGCATTCAGGAGAGGCAGGGTGACAGACAGGTGGGCAGAGATAACGAGTTTAGTTTTACCATTTACTGACTGTGAGAGATGAATGTTAGGTCTCTGGGCAGAGGCGTCCAGCAGACAACTGGATGGATATTCCTGCTCCTTCCCAGAGAGCTTTGCAGTTTTCTCAGTCACTGCTGTATCCTTAGTGCCTACAATACCTAGC
>NW_011888785.1:15769367-15797307 GCF_000151845.1 Pteropus vampyrus
CTAGGGCAGGCGATGGAGCAGGTGACGAGCGGCAACCTCCTATCCATGCTGCTGATCGCTAGCGCCTTTACCCTCAGCCTGGTCTACCTGTTCCGCCTCGCCATCGGCCATCTGGCCCCACTGCCGGCCGGGGCGGTATGTGCACACGTGGGGGTCCTGGCCGGGGACGCGGCGACCAAAGCAGCCGAATGGCTAGCGAGGGGCTACCGCGGCTGTGCTCGGCAGGAGCCCCGGGGGTCGGGTGCTGGCCTTGGTGCGGACGGTCTTGATTTTGGCGGTGTCTGGTCCTGGCCGGAGTCGTGCTTGCCGCGTTTGTGGTCATAGTGATAACTGTGCTGGCCGCGGCACTGGTGACCTTCATGGTCGTTTCAGGACTGGCAGCGGTGGCCTAGGCTGTGGCGCTGAGCGCCCTGGTGGCCGTACTGGCAGCCTTAGGTTTGTTGCGGGCCTGGTGGGGGCTCTGGTTGAGGCGCTCTTGGTAGCTGCTGCCCTGCTTGCCCATGATCCTGGTGACTGCCCTTGGGTGGTTCAGTTTCTTGAGGCATTGCCCCTACTGCGATTTGTATCGGTATGGTTTGGTAGAGTGGAGTAATTGGACTGTTGTAGGGAACTTCCTATAATGCTAATAAAATCCGTTTCTCTAATTTAGTGGTTTTATTGACCACTGGTTTCATATTTCTGTAATATATTTGATGAATGCATCCTTAACCAGCCAACACCTAGTAGCTTTGAAAGCTACCCTTTTACTGACAATGGAATGTACAAACTGTTGACCAAGTAGTGTTTAAAATAATTTTTGTTTGAATCATAACAGGCAAGAAGCAGTATTATTTGGAGTTTTGAGGAAATAGTATTTATCTTTGGGAAGAAAGATAGCTTTAGTATTTTAAGATTGTTACTGTTATCAGAAAAGTGAGTTTTCAGTGCTCCTTACTATTTGAGACTACCAAAGATCTGAGGAGTAATGCTTCTTCATCATTGCAAGTTTGATTTCCAGAAGACTTAATGTTATAATCTGCAAGTCTCGTTTTGGGGCATCTCGAGTACCTTTTATAGTGAATACTAGAGTTCCTGCTAGAGCAGATCTACTCTCTTTAAAAAAAATCAGTGGATTTAGTTTATTTGCGATTAAAGAAGCATGCATGAGATGTGTTCTGTTTACTGATAAACATTGTTTCTTAAACATTCTCTTTATTTTCTGTACCTCAACTTACTATGTTTTTTTCCTATACCTTCTTTAGGCAAGATTGTGGGACTAAAATTAAGAGTAGTAGGGGAAATAAGTGGTGAAGAAATTATAATTTGATTTTTCTATTCTTTTTTTTGCTACTAATGGTGAGGAAAGTTGCCAATAGCCACCAATAAAATTGGACATATTCTGGACATGCTCAGCATTTATAATTGCAATGACTTTGTGTTTGTCTAGTCATCTTATACCATATTTTGAGTTTGTTCTTTTTACCATGGATACTCTCCTAAGATATCTGCATTTTGTCTGTTTTTAATTACTTTTGATGCTGCATTTCGGAGTAACTTTTTAGTATTAACGGCAAATTTCATTTATTTGATCATGAAACTTAAACTAGATTTTTCTCCTAAAATGAAATGTGAACTGAAAGTTTTTATTTTATTTTGCAGAAAAGTCCACCATACATTTTCTCTCCAATTCCGTTCCTCGGGCATGCCATAGCGTTTGGGAAAAGTCCAATTGAATTCCTAGAAAACGCATATGAGAAGGTAAGTCTTCCAAATGATTAGAGGAAATCAGTGCTTTTCAAACTTTCCTTTTAAATGGCAGAACATTAAAAAAATTGTAGTCTTATGCTTATCCCTAGTATAGGAAACATAAAATTGGAACTGTTCCTGTTTAAAAGCCCTTGGAGACCCTTTTAGCTTTTCTCATGTCCTGGGGTGATCTCTGAAATACTACTGAGGAAACCTGCAGTTCTGGCAACTATGGTTTAAAAATCACTGGCATAAATTTTGTATTCGGTGGTCATAGTTGAAATTAATACCAATCTACCCTTCTTAACCACACATCTGTGGAATTCTCTAACCTGCACTACCCGTCTTCTATGACTTCAGTTCTACTTGGATGACCCACACAACTCTGTAGTCACTCAGATCGTTGCTCTTCTCCGCTCCAGTGAGCTTTCCTATACCAATTCAACCATTTACTCCACATTCCCCTTAAGACTTGTCATTACTGTTAACTTTCACTTCCACACTATGAATGTAGACACCTACTCTTAGACCACAGCTTCTCCTGGTTTGCCTGTGCAACTCCTTCTACTGTAACCACTCTTTGATCTCATTAGGTCTTTTAGTCCATTGTTCCATTTACTTTGTCCTGGTCTATCAGTCTTCTTTCTTTCTTTTCTTTTTGTTCTACTTTGGGACTATGGTCCATCATAGGAGTTATACTTTTGCCAGTACCTTAATTTCCTTGCCCCTGGATCTTTTCATTGTGTTTACCTGGTAAAACCCAACCTTGGAAGGGAGCCTGTTAGTCATTTTCTCCTTCCTTGTACCAAATTAGTTCTTTCCTAATTTCATGATTGCCTGCCTACCTTAAAGAACTTTGAACACTGCTCGACAATCCTATTATGTTCCTGTGATTGACTTATATTCCCACTCACAACAGTGACTGATTCAAACCTTTATTTTTCTAAGCTCCTGAATCTTCCATACCAAAATAACTTTGCCTCCTCTTTAAAGAGATTAAAAACTATCCAATGGGTGCTCCCTCATATTCCCAATTTCAAACATACAAATGTATTTATGGCTAATATGGCTATATAATCCTACTCTCTTTTCTTCCTCTTACATTAATAATTATAAAACACTTACTTTGGGCCAGCACTTACTGCTTTATATAGATTATCTCATCAAAGCCCAACAAAACCCCTTCAGGTTTATTCATTTTATAGATGACAAAACTGAGAAACAGGTTATATAATTTGTTATTAAGCTCATTAGTAGCTAGTGGCCAAGCTAGGATTTACATATGTTTTGATTTCTAAGTCCATGCTAATAATAATAATAATAATTAGAGAAAACACTTATGGCCAAGGTACTCTAACATATATTTATTTTACTCTAATATATTTATTATATGCATATAATATATAATATATATGGATACATTCTAATATGTAAGATATATTTCCTAACAGTTCTATGAAGTAGGTATTATTACTATTCCCATTTTATAGACGAGGTGAACTAAAGCATAGTGTTGGTGAGATAGTGGTAAAACTGTTAACTAAATAAACTTCTGGTGTCTTCACACAGCAAGTACTATATGGAAGGTTATATCCTTTGGCTACTCCTGTAAATTAATTTTTAACCAAGGAAAAGAAATCTATATTCTCAAAAATACTTTTTGCAGAATTATATATAATAAGTAAAAAAACTGACACATCACACATATGTCTAATAATGGAAGAATAAGTAATTATTAACATTATAATGTCTGTGTATAAGGTAGAAATATTTTCAAAATAAACAGTGAAAAAAGAAGTTTTATTTATATTCCATTTGCAACTAGATGAACATAGTTATAAATTTAGACAAAGACTGAGAGAAGAATTGCATTAAGATTTATGAATGTTTTTATTTTCAACAACTTATTGTTTTGTGATTTAAGAAATTAGTGTCTTAGTGCTACATACTTTTTTGGTAACATCAGTATATGGGTACTTTTTTCTCTTTAGTATGGACCTGTGTTTAGTTTTACCATGGTGGGCAAGACTTTTACTTACCTTCTGGGAAGTGATGCCGCTGCACTGCTTTTTAATAGTAAAAATGAAGACCTGAATGCAGAAGATGTCTACAGTCGTCTGACAACACCTGTGTTTGGGAAGGGAGTTGCATACGATGTGCCTAATCCAGTAGGTGACACTTATTTTCAAGAAAATCTGTTCCGTAATAATTTTAGCTAGTGGTATAATAGCATACATTTAAAATGT
Organism: Pteropus vampyrus; assembly: GCF_000151845.1. Taxonomy (NCBI): domain Eukaryota; kingdom Metazoa; phylum Chordata; class Mammalia; order Chiroptera; family Pteropodidae; genus Pteropus; species Pteropus vampyrus. The sequence continues at coordinate 15,773,339 of NW_011888785.1, forward strand.
AGAAACAATTTATTCTTTGGTTTAAAAATCTGAAGAATCATAAGACATTTAAAAGAAGAAAAGCCATGGGTAACTGACGAAGAATGGGTATTTTGTTTTATAGTTGCTGGCATGGGCTAAGCAATTCTAAAAGCCTTCCTAAAGAAATAAATGAATGATAACTTAGCTCATTGGGATTTGATTTGAGAGTGTAACAAGAAAATCCCATTATTTCATATCCGAGGGCCTTCTACCTTTCTACTCCTGCCTGAATAGCGTAAGAGCTCTTCTAAGCTAGAGACTCTTGGCTTTAGAAGTTTATATGATTTCTTTTCCCCACTAAAGTCAAACATTAAAGTGCTGCAAGTTGAAGTAACCCAAATTAGATAATTGGCCTAGTTGCTTGGGGGTGGGCTCTGGCTGTGAATGTAGCGCACATTACCCAATACTCTCGTATGGTAGTTAGAAGTTGACATTAAGTGCTGTTTCTCGGGATGGGAGAGGTGTGGGAGAATGAATAGCTCTCTTCAAGGCCAAAAGAAAGAGCCCTGGAAAATATATGCTTCTTTTCACACAGCTTATTAGATTCTTAAAATAGAAAAGCCTCAAAGGGTTAAAACTATTAGTTGTCTTAGTGTGAATTTATTTTATTAGGACTATATTATAATTTAAGCTAATGTCAGTGAGGAATGATATTTGGGAATAGAATAGGAGAATATGTGAAGGAGGATAAAAATAATATCGAAGCATAATGGACCTTTGGGAGACTGTGTTGCCCTCTGGGTTGGGTTGGAAGACTAGAAGATAACAGAATAGGAAAAGGAAGCCCTGGGGTCAGTAGTGGGAAAGGATGTAAGGAAGGAAAGCAGGAAGTGGGATTCTTAATTCATCATTTGTCTAGGGCCAGTGTAACAAGTGTCTTCTACACGTTACTTCAGATCTGTGCACAAAAGTTCTAAGTTTGCCACATCTGGTGTAGTTCCTAAAAATCTTTTTACTACTTTTATTTTCAATTTTTTTAGAAGGTTTTTCTTGAGTGTTACAGAGTAATAATAACCCACATAGATCTTGTGATAAAACAAAATTGTGTTTTAATGCTGTATATTCTTAATTTTTTTAAGATTTTCTTGGAGCAGAAGAAAATGTTAAAAAGTGGCCTTAACATAGCCCATTTTAGACAGCATGTTTCTATAATTGAAAAAGAAACAAAGGAATACTTTCAAAGTTGGGGAGAAAGTGGAGAAAAAAGTAAGCAAAACATTTCGGCTTTGTATTTTTGCTAATGTTTCTACTTTTCTATGACTGGAAACGTAAGAATATGTGTGTGTATATAAAAATCAAACTATAACATATGTAAAACCACTGTAGGTTTAACAGAAAGAACATGTTATGATTACCATAGAGTTAAAAAGACCTGAGAGGAAGTGATTATTGCTGCTCACTTAGCAAAACCTTAAAATGGCTCAGTAACATGCATATTACTCAGCTCATTTGTACAAATAATATAAAAATGATTCATGAGCAGATTTTGGAGTAAACTGAATCTAAAAATTTTGCAAGATCATTTTAAATTAATAAAACAATTTTTTATCCCTAATGGGCAAGTAAAAGTCTAAACAATTACATATGTAATAATCTTATTTATCTGATGTTATATGGGAATGATTTATTCCACAAAAAAAGTAAATTTAAATATATGAGCTTACTCTACCTTTACTAAAAGTTTGAATTTAGTCATTTTCAGTAGAAGTTTTTAAAAATGTATTATATACTTTCTTGCATTATGTTGTGTATTTAACATGACCTTCTTTGGATGTTTCTGTGATGCAGTCTTTATATTGGACTGCAATAAGTGTTGCCTTCTGAGACAATTGCCATCCTCATAACAGGAAGCAACCTCTGCCTATGGGACATTAAGATCTTTGTGTAGGTCACCACATCTGGGTCTGGTCTTTGGCTCTATTAAAGGTCCAGAAACTTTATTAAAAAAAATATATACCTCAAGTTGATGTAGTATTTCTAACCATCTAGAATGCCAACTATTTACTATATACGAATGAGACATTATAGCACCAAGAACACCAGAATATTTTCTGAACTTCTCTTTGATGGTAAATCTAATTGGAAAGCCAGATGATGATTGGAAGTTCATTTGGTGAACATGGAATTAAAGAGTGGGGCATTGATTGGATAATTTTTATAACTTTAAGTGTCATTGAAGTGTGCTGGCCTGATGCACCTGTCTCCAGTGTTAGGGTATGCCAGCTGGTGATTAGTTACAGTTTTCTTTTATACATGGTCAATACTCCAATTTTCAGTCCCGATGTACTCACTTTGGACCTGGGAAATAATCTGTTCTTCAGTTTTAGGACTGCTATTCCTTGGGAAGCACCTCATTATTGTCCTTATATGCACTAAATAGACTTTTTGCTGCTTTTGTTATACTGTGACCTTGAACTCATTAATTTTTATCTTGATCTTTTCAAGGTGAAGGGCTCATGAGTGAGGTTTTGAGATGCCTTTGTGGCATCGACTTTGGTTGTTCAGAGGGTTGGGGTACTTCCCATCATTTGGTTTCTTGCCTCTCTTTGTTTTGTGTAGTAGGGCAGCCACATATCTCTCTATAAGCTTTTTGGATGGTATGAATAGGTTCTCGAGTTGTTTTTATTCTCAGTTTTCCTTCACAGTTATTTTAGATCTCTAAGAAAATAGAATATTCCAAAATAATTTTTGGCAATATTAATGGGAATGATCTTTTTTTCCTGTAGATTTGTTTGAAGCTCTTTCTGAGCTTATAATTTTAACAGCTAGCCATTGTTTACATGGAAAGGAAATCAGAAGTCAGCTCAATGAAAAGGTGGCACAACTGTATGCAGATTTGGATGGAGGTTTTAGCCATGCAGCCTGGCTGTTGCCAGCTTGGCTCCCTTTGCCTAGTTTCAGGTATGGATAAAGAAACTATATTTGGTGATTTAACTCTGTATAATTACTGTAGTGTTGGTATGCTTTGGTAAGATAAAAATTAAACATAAAACAATAAATTGGGGGATATTATGAGCCCCCATTCTTCTGTGAGAAATCAGGACAAATTTTCTTTATATAAACTATATAATGAGCTCATTCAAGGTAAGTTTCAGTTTATTAAAAAAGTAATTTGTTGTCTATATTTTAAAATCTTATCTCACATATTCCTTGTATTAAGGAAAGCCTCTGAACTCTACCTAAAAGTGATACAGCCCTCGAAGCACTTGTTTGAAAGTATTTGACTGTTTTGTAGTATATTGTGAAATTTCTTTGTTTGAAGTGTCAGTGCCTTTAATTTTCTCTTTGTCTCCTTGTGTGCTGTACTGTGATCACCTAAAGGGCAGGGACCATCTGTGATACAAAGAAATGTTGCTCATAGGACTTGATGTGTAGCTTAATGTCTTTCATATTAGGAGGCTTTTTGTACCTTTGTTGATTCTTTTCTGTTCACGTGAGAGGTAGAGAGGCATCAAATAGAGGCATCAAATTGATACTTTTCCTTCCGTTTCTGTACTTTTATCCACTTAGAGAATAAAGAGGGGTGGGAGTAAAGGAGAGAGCCAGGAGAGGTTCTCTGGAACTCATTAAAACCTTATACTTGTAAGAGAGCTTTGCAGTTTTCAGAATGCTTTCATCCATATTATGTTAGAAAATCCAGCACAGCCCTGGGATAGTAATTTCTCCATAAATGTGTATTGAGCCTATTTCCACCTTCCCTATCTCCTGGATGAAGTCAGAAACTCCTGAGCTAGGTATGATAGGCCTTTTACTAGTCTTTCCAGCCTAGTCTTTTTTCTGTCTTACCTGAAACAACAGATTTAACCAAAATATTCCATTCACTTTCTTAAACAGTGTTTTCCGGGCTCTGCTGCTTTCTCGGTTGATTTCTGGTGGCAGTCTTAAAAAAATGATGCAGTGTAGGAATTTTTATTCGAAGTCCTTGTTTAAATAGGGGCAAGGTAGTCAAATTGCCTGATTTTAAAGTTTGGCTCCACTGCTCACTGGCTGTGTGATCTTATGCAGCTGTCTTGACATGAGGATAATAGCATCTACCTTGCAGGAGGTCAAAGTGAGTAATTCATATAAAACACTTACAGTACCTATTACCTAGTGAAGTTTGTTTTCTGAGTTTCCTAGTATTTTTACCCTCTATAAAACTATGTTTTCTTAGAAAGTGGAAAGTAGAATCAAACCCTGTATGCTGTAGTCATAGCCTAAGTCCTAGCTTTAGACAATCCTCTGTAAATCTCAGGTTTATTTAAATCCTAGATTCTTTTGAAGAACCAGAGTGATTCTCATCTGCTTCCAGAATTTGGTTAAAATCTAAATTTCATGTTAACTTAAAAGAGTGTTCTGCTTTCTATTAAACCGAAATGATTCTAAAGGAATAATCATTTGAGTCTTGCTTTAGACCTTTAGTAGAACAAAGGTAGTATGTTAAGAATCAGAGATCTATATGTTAAAATACATTTCTTGCCCTAAGAGGCCCTAGAAATTCCTAACAATATAATTTTCATGGTGCCTTTTTTTTTTCTCTTGGTTCTGAGTTTTGTCAATTATTTTAGAGTCAACAAAGTTAAATAAGGTTGCTTTAAGCTAGGTCCCGGTTATTTTCAAAATGAATTTGATGCCGGAAAGTACTACTTTATTTTTTGAAGTTATTTTCTTCTTTGAATTACAGACGCAGGGACAGAGCTCATCGAGAGATCAAGAATATTTTCTATAAGGCAATTCAGAAACGCAGACAGTCAGAAGAAAAAATTGATGACATTCTCCAAACTTTACTAGATTCTACTTACAAGTAAGAGCTGTTCAGATCACGTATTAAGCTGAAGCAGGAAATTACACATTAAAACATAGTTAAATAATATAGCCAGTTAAAAAGTAATGATGCAAGATCAATAGCTATGACCTTTGGACTTTTTAAATGGATGAGACATAAATTTCGGGATCTTGTACCTTAGTGGAATCCCAGTGACTATGCATGGTGAAAAATTTGCTAGATAAACTGTAATGAAGTCTTTTGTAATCAAAATCGTATTTTCTATTGGTCTCTCTCTTTTCCCTAATGGAAAAAAAAATTCTGACTTGTGATGGACAAATGCAAGAAACTATTATACCTGAAAAATTTATTCATTTTGACCCTTTATTTAAAGGATGAGGCATGAAATATGTCTGCCAAAATGTTAAATTTGTGTGTTTGGTTCTTTCTATAGGGATGGGCGTCCTTTGACAGATGATGAAGTAGCAGGCATGCTTATTGGATTGCTCTTAGCAGGGCAGCATACATCCTCAACTACTAGTGCCTGGATGGGCTTCTTTTTGGCTAGAGACAAAACACTTCAAGAAAAATGTTATTTAGAACAGAAAACAGTCAGTGGAGAGGATCTGCCTCCTTTAACTTACGACCAGGTTTGTTGGATTTTCATTTTCACTGTGGCTAATTTTTAAAGGGGACAGTTTGAGCAATAAAAACAAAAATAAACAAATGAGACCACATCAAACGAAAAAGTTTTTGCACAGTGAAGGAAACCATGAACAAAATGAAAAGGCATCCTACCAAATGGGAGAAGATATTCACAAATGATATATTCAATAAGGGGTTAATATCCAAAATATGTAAGAAATTTATACAATTTGACACCAATAGGACCTGAATAGACATTTCTCCAAAGAGGACATACAGATGGCCAACAGATATATGAAAAGATGGTCAACATCACTAATTATCAGGGAAATGCAAATCAAAACCATAATTAGATACCACCTCACACCTGTCAAAATGGCCATCATCAAAAAATCAACAAATAACAAGTGCTGGCAAGGATGTGGAGAAAAATGAACCCTCATGTACTGTTGGTGGGATTGTAAATTGGTAATTGGTACAGCCACTGTGGAAAACAGTATAAATGCTCCTCAAAAAATTAAAAGTAGAACTATCATATGATCCAGCAATTCCATTTCTGGGTATTTATCCCAAGAAATCCATAACACTAATTCAAAAAGATATGCTCCCCTATATTCATTCCAGCATTATTTACGATAGTCAAAGTATGGAAGCAACCTAGGTTTTCCTCTGATAAATGAATTGATAAAGAAGATATGGTACATATATACAATGGAATATTATTTGGCAATAAGAAATAAAATCTTGCTATTTGTGACAGTATGGATGGACCTAGAGGGTATTGTGCAAAGTGAAATAGAGAAAAAAATACTGTATTTCATTTATATGTGTAATCTAGAAAAATAAAACGACAGAATCAAGAAACTAGCAACAGACCATTAGGTACAGAGAGCAAGCTGATGGTTGCCAAAGGGGAGGGGAGTGGGGAGATAAGTGAAAAAATAAATTTTAAAAAGTGAAGGGACAATTTGAGGTTTTCTATGTATTATAAATTGGTTAGCTTCATTTTTTGAAACTTCCCTATAGTCCTCCCTGGAATGTCCTAATGCTGGATTTGGTTTGCTAGTATTTTGTTGAGTATTTTTGCATTTGTGTTTATAAGGGATATTGGTCTGTAGTTTTATTGTGATGTCTTTGATTTTTGTATCAGAGTAGTACAGGTCTCATAGAATGAATCTGGAAGTGTTCCCTTCTATTTTATTTTTTGGAAGTCTGTGAACGATTGGTGGTAATTCATTTTTACATGTCTGATAGAATTCACTAGAGAAGCCATCTAGGTCTGTGCTTTTCTTTGTGGGAAGCTTTTTGAAATTATTTCAATCTGTTTGTTATAGGTATATTTATATGTTCTGTTCTTGAGAGTTTCGATAGTCTGTGTCTTTCTAGGAATATTTCCATTTTATTTAGATTACCTAATTTGTTGGCATACAATTGTTATAGTATTCTCTTCTAATCTTTTCTTCTGTGAGGTCAGTAGTAACGTCTCCTCTGATTCCTGATTTTAGTAACTTTTAAAATAATAGTTTCGTTGATACATAATTCACATACTATAAAATCCATCCATTTAAAGTGTACACTTCACTGTTTTTGAAATATACCTTAGAGTTGTGAAACCATCACAATTTTTAGAACATTTGCATCACTTCCAAAAGAGAGCCAGTACCTGTTAGCAGTTACTCTCCATTTCCCTTGGCAACTACTAATCTACTTTTTGTCTCTATGATTTGCCTATTCTGGATATTTCATATAAATGATCACATTCATACAATATGTAGTCTGCGACTGGCTTCTTTCACTTAGCATGTTTTCAAGGTTCATCCATGTTGTAATGTACGTCAGTACTTCAGTCTTTTTATTGACTAGTAATATTCCGTTATATGGATTATCTACATTTGTTTATTCAGTTTTTTCAGTTGATGGACATTTGTTTCCACCTTTTGGCTATTATCGATAATGCTGTTCTAAACATTTGCGTACAGGTTTTGAAAAAACTGACATTAGTGATATTTGCTAGTGTTTTTCTTAGATGAGTGAATTTTTACAGGTCCTTACTATGCCATTCTTCAGGGTGATTGCCTTCCTGTTACCTTGCCCTCCTTTTCCTTGTTGACCATGGACAGTGATAGAACAAGATAATCCCGGCTACTCTGAACCAGTTGCGTCTGCATCTCTACCCAGAAATTAAGCTATTTTGTAATTACCCAGAAGTTAAAATAATTTTTACTTAACTAAATAAAATTTATAAAATATTTAACTTAAAATGCTGTTGAAGTATATTAAATATTGTAGAACTCAGGAAGTGTTTTCTCTTTTTAGCTCAAAGATCTAAATTTACTTGATCGCTGTATAAAAGAAACATTAAGACTTCGACCTCCTATAATGACCATGATGAGAATGGCTAAAACTCCTCAGGTTAGTCTCTTGGCTAGATTTCTCCCTCCATGCTGCCAGTTTTTATTTAGCAAAAAGTTGATTTTCAGAATGAGAATTTTTTGGATTTTTATTTGTGTATATATTTCTAGCCCAATATTGGGTCACTTGGAAATCATCTTATTAAAATAGTTTTAGTTGGCCTAAATCTAGTTTTTAAATATATATATCTCATTTATATTAATGCTTTATTACACAATGACCTGATTATCTGATTAAATGTTTTTAAATTATCTAATGAAATGTGTTGCTTTCTCATTTGTAGACTGTGGCAGGATATACCATTCCTCCAGGACATCAGGTGTGTGTTTCTCCCACTGTCAATCAAAGACTTAAAGACTCATGGATAGAACGTTTGGACTTTAATCCTGATCGCTACTTACAGGACAATCCAGCATCAGGAGAGAAGTTTGCCTATGTGCCATTTGGAGCTGGTAAGATAGATGATTGATTACATTTTACATTTGAAATGTTTGTCCTGATGAAATTTGTGCTTGTCAAAATAATTCATGTGTATTTACAAATATCTTTCACTTTCCTAATAGGGACATTCTTGCAAATGTGTGGGTGTTTTTCCCACACCAGTTCTCTCTGTGGACACCAGCTGGGTTCCTACAATTCCAATACTTTCTGGGTTATCACAGACCCCATAGTTAAGGCCTCAGTCCCACAAGACTGTTCCGCTACCCCAATTCAGATGCCAATTGCAAGGCCAGGTTGTCACCTGTTCTTCTGACCAACTGGCTATAAATCAGAGGTTCTCTCAGTCCCCTTCTTAGAGTTCCATAATTTGATAGTGGCTCACAGAACTCAGAAGACAGTTTGCTTACTAGATTATTGTTTGATTGTAAAAGGATACAACTCACGAACAGCCTGACTGAATAGATACATAGGGCAAGGTATGAAGGAAGGAGTGCAGAGCTTCCGTGCCCTTTCTGGGAACACCACCCTCCCAGCACCTCCACGTGTTCACAAACCTGAAAGCTCTCTGAACAGTCTCTCCCCGAACCCTTATATTTTAGGGATTTTTATGGGGGCTTCATTATATGGACATGATTGATTAAATCATTGATCACTGGTGATTAATTCAACCTCCAGCCCCTCTCCCTTCTGCAGGTCAGGGGGTGGGGCTGAAAGTTCCAACCATTTCACCACCTAGTTGGTTCCCCTGGCAGTCAGCCCCCGTTCTGAGGGGCTTTTCCAAAAGTCACCTCATTAACAAACTGAGTGTGGCTGAAAGGTGCTTGTTATGAATAACAAAAGGCTCCTTGCTCCTTTCCCCTTTATTGTTCTTTTCACTTAAGAAATCCCAAGGGTTTCAGGAGCTCTGTGCCTAGAGTGGGAGGAAGACCAAATGTATATTTCTTATTACAAATCACAATAGTACAGTTGCTGTACCTTTACTGTTGAAGCCAGATTTGAAGTCCTCCAATTTGGCTCTTCTTTTTCAAGATGGCTTTGCATATTGTAGGTCCTTAGCATTGCTATATGCATTTTAGAATCAGCTTGTTAGTTAATGTGTATATGACCTTTTAAATTTTGATGTCAGTATGTGTTGCTATATTGGGTTTATTAAATCCCTTTATCTTCCATTATCATTTGTAATGGCATTTAAAGTTTTGATTGGAAGGTTCATATTAACTTTTAACTAGGGCTCTCTTGGGACAGAAGGTAGTGATATTCTAGTATATTCCCAAACTAGATTAGCATCGTATATTTCAACCTGACTTATATTTATTTTATTTTTTTTTTAATGAAAATTATTGAGGTGACATTGGTTAATAAAATTAAATAGGTTTCAAGTGTACAATTCAGTAATATGTCGTATATTTATTGCTGTCACCAAATATTTGACCCTTTTTTCTCCTCTATACCCCCCCGCCCTTCTCTCTGGTAACTACTAATCCACTGTCCGTGTACATCAACCTTACATATATTTAACCTGGATAGATAAAAAGTGATTGGAAAAGTCATTTTATAATTACCCAAGTGCCATTTCCCCTAAAAACAGATGTTGAAAATCTAGGATTTTTATTAACTATTTATATTTTTGTTTTCTGTGAAAAGAATGTCATCTTTTTATTATAATATCTGTATATCTGCTTTTCACCCAACCTGTAGCTATTATCACTCCAGGCTAAAAATGAGAAAGAATTCCAACTGATTCTTAGGATTTTTTTTTTTTTTTTTTACAGGGCGTCATCGTTGTATTGGAGAGAATTTTGCTTATGTGCAAATCAAGACAATTTGGTCCACTATGCTTCGTTTATATGAATTTGATCTCATTGATGGATATTTTCCCACTGTGAATTATACAACCATGATTCACACTCCTGAAAACCCAGTTATCCGATACAAACGAAGATCAAAATGAAAAAGGCAACAAGGAACTAATACATGAAACATCACTGTAAACGGCAAAAGCATTTGGAGAATGAAGTTTATGAAACAATTTTGTGTACTTTGTGTGTGTAATTTTAAGACAGCCAGCTTAACTAAAAGGTTTTCTATTTTCTTAACTAAAAGGTTACATCAAATCTGATGGCATTTCAGATATTTCCCGATAGTTTTACGATGGATATTTACTACATCTGCTTAATTGAAGAAAATCAAGCTCTCATTAGTAAAAAACTGGGGGCATCTTGGTAATTGGCAGATTCTAAACACAATTTTCAGGTATTAATTTTAAGAGCATATGTAGCTCTTGCCAAGTAAGTTAAGGGTATTCGATCTTGGACTAGATCTTAAAGTATAAAAGCCCAATGAGATACTTGGTAGCCTTAGGTTATTTATTCATTTACTGGGTAATGCTTGTATATGTGAGGATGGGTGGGTAGAGAATAGACTCATATTTAAAGCCTTGGATAAAAGAGAATCCTATTAATTGTTTGGGTATGATGATACTTAGCCATGATAGAGCTATGTTGTTGAAAAATATATCCTTAGGAAGCACTGTCCCACAGGAAATTGAGAGAGGTCTATGACAATGACTTAATTATATTTCTTAAAAAATAATTATTAATATTAAAGACTGCTTGTGTAACTTGATCTAATTACTAAATACCTACCTGATAAGTTTGTATCTGGTTCTACATGGTCACATCTGTGTGAAAATCCAAAATAAAGTCCCTAAGGAATAATTTTTTTCTTCGGCTCAAGATGGTTCCCTGCTTCCTCTCCAGAATATAATTAGGAATTTTCTGTTCCATTTATTAAACCTTAATTTAGGTCAATAAGCTTTCTTTTAAAATATAAAATCTGAGTTCATGGAACTCTGACTTGAAGGGTAATAGGAAGCAGAGTCCTTGAAATTAGTATCACTGGTCACATTTTGTGAAGGCTGTGTTCAAGAACCAACTCAAATGATAACTGGGGGCTTGTCTCTATACCTGTAATTTGACTACAGTCTGTTTTTACTAGATGAGGCCAAAATATTTTTTCCCTTATGTATGTAATAGTTTTGTTTTGCTCCTTCCAGGAGGCTGGAAGACTCAGGTTAAACTCTCTGCTGTTACAGTTTTTCACATTAAAATTGTTTTTGAGAAAAGTAAAGTCTGTATTCACAAATTATAATGTTTATGTGCTTCAGTGAGAATTCAGGAATGTAGGAACTTGGATGGGAAAAAAATTGTTCTTGTATTAATTTCAAACTGTACTTTGGTATTTACTTACAAATTTAGGCAACAAACTACTATTAGCAGTGCCCATGATTCAGAACAGAAATCACATTGATATATAGATGTTATAGAACTTTTGATATAGCTTTTACTCTCATCACTACTTTGAAATTATGGTAGTTGTTAGATCTATCACTGGATCTTCAAACTTACATATTGTATCTCAAAAATTTTTTAAAGTTTGACTATTACATAATTGGTTTCCTTTACAATCCTATATATTTTGTCTTTAAAAGCATTCTGAGAAAAGGACCCCATAGTTTCACAAAAAAGCTTGAGAAGTTCATGGCACAAAAAAAGTTAAAACTCTGAGGTAAGGCTAGTCTTTGTTAGTGAATAGTTTTAGACTTACAGATTTAGATTTTAATCACAAACTAATTATTGAGAAACATTAACAAGTTGACTGCAGAGGCCTAATGTCATAAGAGGGCTGATGGTCAAACAATGGGAATGAAATGAGATTGCTCAGAGCATTTGTCCATCTGCTTTCTCCATTCTCCCACAGAGCAGAATAGTCTTGTGTAGCAAGCAACGGAAGGTTTCACTCACAACCCTCACCTTCAGCTGTCTGCTTTAGAATACATTTGTTATTTCTAGAACTCTTATTAGAACTCAGCTGCTAACATGGAAAACACAGATAATGTGAAATCTTCAAGATCTTGTGTCCATAGCCTGTTTGTGTTGGTATAAATCAGAATATTCAATGGTAATTCTCTGGTTATAAGCATCAAATACTACTCTAGCTGTTTTAGTGAGCTGCATGTTATGAGAGGGCTCTAGCTAAGAAATAGCATTAAGATTTATATTATCTCTGAGAGTTTCCCAATCTGGATTTGGCTTAGAAATACTGTTTTAATTCTGTTAATAAAATTTAAGATTTGAGTCAAATGAATTCTACATTATCTTCATAAATATAGCTTTGTGAGGCCACATCTTTGGACATAACACTAAATATATAATTGGGCAAATAAGGATTACTCATGAAAATGCCAACACAGTTTTTTAAAAAATACTTTATAAAGTTGATACAAAGGCATATGGAGAATTTTTTCTTACGGAAAGAAAAATCCCAGTAGTATCGATAAGATTAGGACAACTTTCTGAATCTCTAAGTCCTACATATTTCAGATAAGTAATGAGATGATATGCACTGCCACAGAATGAATGTTTGTGTCCTCCCATCCAAGTTCCTATGTTGAAACCCAATCCCCAATTTGTTGGTATTCACAGTGGGGCCTTTGGGAGGCGATCACAGCATGGTAGAACTCTTGTGAACAGGATTATGAGAGACCTCAGAGAGCTCTCTTGACCACTCTGCCATGTGAGGACTGCAAGAAGATGGCAGTCTATGAACCGGGAAGCAGACCTTCACCAGTCACCAAATCCGGTTCCCAGCCTCCAAAACGAATTTCTGTTATTTATAAGGCACCCAGTATATGGTGCTCTGTTATAGCAGCCTGAGACATGTACCAAGAATTATGGTTCAGTTAAAAATGAAGAGGGTTCCAATACAGTGTGGTTAAAATGGTGAAGTCATTTTTATTTCAGTACTTGACAAAATACCCCATAAAATTCAAAACTTCTACCATTATACAAAAATAGGTCTCTACAAGTGATATCTGTCATCATCACCAGTAGCAAATATATTAGGCAGAAACATGTAACTTCAGTAGCCTTATAAGAAAAGTGCAGGACACCCCAAGCTACACATTCAGCAGTGTCATAATGCGCAAAAGTTTAATCTTTTCACCCATTCGATAAATACATAAGGTTTATAATTTAATCATTTAAATTAGCATTCCACAGATATACATGTAATTTAATGATTATTGTGCATGAATACACACACAATGCTTATATGTACAAATTCCAGTTTGTTTTCATGTGCTGGCAAGGGATTCGTGTACAATCATAAGCTGTGTTCGTATTGGTCCCATTGAATACCCACAATACAAAAGCACAAAAGAACCATTGATTTACAAAAGGAATTTGTTTAAAATCACTTCTATTCATGATGTTTCAAAGGATTATCTTCTCATGCCACCATGAAAATGAGTTGAACCTATGAGAGAAACACAGGCTATTTAAATGATTTCAAATTAAACTGCTACATATGCCAGACTAATTAGTAGTTATTTCAAATCAGATTGTTATCTATACTAGCTCATGAAGGGCAGAAGATTACTAATAGCTTCTACTTCAAAAAATGCTTTTTATTTTTGTAAAGTCTTATTCATACTTAAACTGATTTTTTAAAGGGACTTTGAATATATATTTAAAAGTCACTATGGCTGGCTCTACAGCAAGTAAGTGAAACTAATGGTAAGACTAAAGTGCGCTGCAGGTTGAATTTTCTGTATCTTCTGTCTCTTGAAAAACCTTTTGGTCTTCAAAATCTGGGTCCTAAGAAATTTAGATGATTAAAACAAAACACAAACCAAACCAGAGTCCAGCTATGATAAAGTCTCCTATGACAAGTTGCTTGGGTTAGGTGATTCCTTGTATGAAAAGAGAAACTACTAACTTAAAATAACCTGCTCTTAACCCTATCTAGTTTGTAGGAATAGTATAAAAAGACCAGGGTCTTTAGTAAAAGTAAAAACAAAATATAAAAGCTGACTTTAAGCACATTTAATTAAAATGACCCAAAACCTTTGACTCAGGAGTGAACTAACGGGAGACAGGGAAGGAGGTTTTCTTATAATGAACGGGGACTCCATTTATAATAAGAAATTTTTGTGTGATTTTGAGCAGAGAAAAATAGGTCATTCTTACAAAGTCTTTTGAATGAGATGGATTTTATGGATTGTATATAAAAGCACAAGGCCCTAGAAGGGATAATGGCTGCATTAAGTGCTCTCACATCCCTACCCCTGATCCGCATGCATTATTAGAAACACGTATTATTTAGGAACATGTCCTCCAGCTGACTCTGTGAGCCTCAGGGTACTTTGCACTTTGGTGCCCACTGTACAGTTTGTCTAATCAACCTGCTAAATGAAGACAGCAGGGAATCTTTTCTAGGGGAGTAGGATCTGGGGTGGTAAATCACGGCCTGACTTAAATTCCTAAGTCTAACCTGGTAACTGATGTACTGAACTCTAAGATTTGACTGTCCTAATGAGCGATGTCAAGGACTTTCAAAAAGAGAAAGGAGAGCTATGGGTCTTATCTAGCAGTATGGTGCTGTTACTACTTGGTTAAGCTGAGAGTACCTGCTGGTACAGTTCCAAGTCGTCTTTGTAGTGCCTCTAGCCGAGTGATATAATCCGTTAGGGCTCTGTCAGGATCATAATTCTGAAGCTGAGAACATGCTAAGGAACCAGGATTTAAATCAGCTGGAGGGCCTGGGTACCTATGAGATCAAAAATATAAACGAGAATTCAAATTATCCAGAAACAAGGCAAGTAACTTACCAATCAGCCTCCATCTTGCCCTTAAAAGGTAGACCACTTGTACACTGCCTGATCTATAGCCCCATACTTCTGAGTTTGCATTGTAGAAAGGAAAAAAAAACTAATCAATAAATTCAAAGCAGCAGCTACTAAGTTGTCATAAGAATGTCCAGTATAATGCCTATCATAGGGGACTGAAAAAATGCTGCATATGTATAAATGCATCTTGACATGTAGACTTTAGAGTTTTTTTCATAATGTCCAGACACTATCAATTTTACTCAATATTTTTCCCAATGTCTAACCCAAAACATACCCTAAATTACACTTGATCAGCTCTATATTCTTGGAAACCAGTTACAAATTCAGAAGCTATTTTGGATTATGAGCTTTAGATTATGTAAATCACATAAAACTGAAGAAACATCTAGCATTTCAGTGCAAAGAGGTCAAAGCTATAGCACTGTCCTTGGCCTCTGTTACGTATTAGTATATTTAACTATTCTAGGCAGGATTTTTCAAATTCTTACCTATTTTGAAATGGTAAAGGAGACCGAGGATAGTCTAGATCTGATCTTGAGCGATATGTAGTATGTCTCGGTTCTCCATATAGCTCCAGTCCACCAGAAGAATGATAAAACAGGTCAGTCTTTTCAGCACCTAAAGTAATCCAAAACATATCTTGTTAAAAAGAAATGACAAGCCCTTGAAAAATTTCTACAAAACACATAGGGCTTGAAAGACTACTTATACTACACTACCTCCTATTCATAGTTATTTTCAATTATTCTGGCTATAGGAGAGAAACAACAGAACTGTTATTTTGTTTACCTTCTGATATAAGTATTTCTGCTAATCTGGAACTATAGCTCAAAGAAAGACTATTTAACTTAAGTATTTTCTTTTTAAAACAGTTATAACTAGAGGTGAGGTGATGGGTACCTGAGTGTGTATGGTTTGGAGGAAAAGATGATGTAGATAAAAAAATATTAGACTAATGTAGCCAAGCCATTCTAATGACTTTTATTAGAAAAAACCTGAAATTAAGATTTACTAACTCACAACACAGAACTCATTATGGTACAGATTTCAAATTTCAGCTGTTTCATGTTTAAGGATTCATATATCAAAAAAACTCTGCTTAGGGTATCAAATGTATTCCCTCTTTTTCTTTTCTGCTGTTCATGGCCAGCTACTGGTAGAATACATGAAGGTGGTTTAATAGCAATACACAGCACAGTTATGCTGTGCGTCTGTAACTCTGTGTGCTCCCCAGCTTCTGACTTCATCCTTATGTCTGAAACATTAAAGCCCTAATATTTGTTTCCACTTCTAGATATAGAGAAAAGGAATTTTAACTGTTAACCATTATTATACGACCTACTGGTAAACTTAGAAACCTGTCTGAATAGCGCTAAATTGAGAAAACTTCAAACCACAACTCCTTCATATGACTGAAACGGCAATCTTATCTTGAACCAAAGCATTAAATGCAGTTATAAGGGGAGAATGTTCTGGAGCCATTAACGCTGGCTCCACCACTTCCTACTGGGAATCTGGGGCAAATGACAAATGCTTTCCATGTTTTGGTTTTTCATCTGTAAAGTGAGAATAATAGTAAAAGCATTTACATCACATAACTGGGTGGATACATATGAACACATGGAAAAAGGAGGGCCTTGTGCAGACTAACTGCTCCACAAAATCAGCTGTTAAAACAGCAAGGTCCCCAGACTTGTGGCTATAAGGACTCTCGCTGTGTATAGACAACATAGGTTCCAGAACACATTATTGAAGTTATTGCACGTGCAGTAATTTCAATTATAAACATAAGAAAAAATTCTGCTTTGACTTTACCTGGATTCAGTCCAAAGCCATCCCTGTTAATATTGATGGGACCAGAACTAGTGACTCGATGCCACCGTCGAACCAAAAATTTCATTCTAAAAAGATCCCAAGAAAATGTTTCACAGCACATCTATAATGTAGAGAGTATAAATATACACTTCCCACAAAAATCAAGTCATACATTTAAATATGAACACAGAACAAATTTAATATCACATGGTTACCTAATCTAAAATATGCAAATGTCCCCTGGTTTGTGGTGAAATTAACTGGAACAGAAGAACAGGGCTTGCTAGGAGGCACCAGAGGCCTCCTGTGCTGCCAACGTCAGGTTATGGCTTCGGGAGTAATGGGACACAAAGAGATGAGGCACGAAAATAGAGCAGAATGGATGGGCAAATAAAGGGCAAGAAGTAATGGTAAGAGGAGAAAATGGAGAATAAAGGGCAAACGAGATATGAAGAGAATGAACTGGCAGAGTGAGCTGGGAAAGCTGAAAGAGGAGTGAGGTCACGTAGTCAGGGATGAAAGACAATGCTGGCATCAAAAGCAACTGCGGTGGCAGCATCATAAACCAGCTCTAGCAAGTTGCTGCCTGCCTTGTACCGGCCCAAGGAGCTTTTTGGAACACCAATTCTGATTTTGTAATTCAAATCAGTTTCAAGGCTGTTTTAGGAGGGTCAAAATACAACGCACATATAAGAGGAAAAGAAAAAAAGGGATTGATGCAGAGTGAAGTCCTTCAATGACAACTGGCTTTCATGGAGTCTTCCCAGATTCTTCTAATCAAAATTAACAGCTAATTCCTGTGACCTCTCATTTAGTGTCTTCTAATTTATGGGCATGCTGGTTTTCCCCACTAGGAAGTGAGCCGCCTTTAGGGATTTAGCTGAGGATTATGTCCTTTTCATTGATGCAGCTCCCAGCACTTAACCCTGCACGAGAAGCATAACGTGACGAAGGGAATGAAAGAGGAGGAGGGTGGAGCAGAACCATGAGATTGCGATGTGCAGTGGTCGAGGCAGGGAGAGTCTAAGACCATCAGTAAGATAAAACGTGAGCTCCCTTCAGAGAGCCAACGTGGATGAGACTTGGGAGCCTGGCTGGCTGTTCCGGCTCTACCACTACCGGCTTTGCAATCTCTCCCTGCCTCCATTTCCTCATCTGAGAAATGACACTCTGGTCTATGTGATCTCAGCTTCTAGTTAAAAAATTCTGAGTCATATTTTTCAAAGAAAAACAGGTGAAGAGATAAGGGCAAAACCCCCTGGAGATACATCAGATGTGACCTGATAGGAAGAACTTTAAAAACCAAATCCTTTGAGACTGCCTGGCTCCTACAGAAATGAGAGGCAGGAGAAGCACAGAGAAGCCTGGGTGTCTGGGATATATACCACTCAGGTCAGAGGACTGCAGTAGGCAGGTCTTCATGTTAGTTTGAGTCTTGACTCCATTTCACCCAGATACAGAATGAGTACTAGTGTGTTCCTGGCTTGGAACTACTAGAGAAACAGTGACAAAAGCAGGAGCAGAGTCCAATGCCTTTAGGGCTAATCTCTGGCCTAAATAAAGAGGCCAGGGCTTTCTGCAGTTAGGCCCCAAGAATGGATTATTTCAGAAATGAAGAAAATGAATACATATCAGCCTAAGTAATTTTTCAAAAATCTTTTTTTTCCCCTCTATCTCTTTTATATACATGTCTGAGAGCTAGTTCAAGGGCTTATTCAGGTTTAGAAAAAAAAAAAAAAAATCCAGATTGAATGTGTCAGCTCCAAGTCACCAGCTGCCTGCATCTGGGAAGGCCCTTTTCATAGGGTCTCTTTGGGACAACATACACTGTCCCTACTAAAAAAAGGATGAAAACCTAGAAAGAAGCAGGCATGTTTTAGTTACGGTAAATGTCTCATAGTGTACGAATACAGAGCACAACAGGCAGAAAAAAAGAGAAAAGATTAAAAATAAGTAGTACTTTTAGAGAGTCTATTAAAATGGATTTTTTTTCAAGCACTTTACCTTGAAATTGCCATGGACACTCTGACAGCCGACCGAAACCTGGTGAAGCCCTTTGGACGGTTGGTGATCACCTCCAGATCCGTGAAGGCTGGCTGCCCCCCCATGCGGGCAAGCAGAGCCAGGGTGGCATCTTCACATTCCTGGAAGCCACCCAGTAACAGCAGCAGGTATTTCTTCTGATATATGAGAGCTTTCCGAAAACTTTCTGCCCTCAGGTACTTACCATATATTCTCTATGTTTAAAGAAGGGAAGAACATTAAAACATTATTGAGTCATTCACATTGTTCTCTAGGGGAAGATAACCTAGATTTTATTTTTTAAAAAGGAGTAGTGGCAGTAGGATGGCAGGTACCCTATCGGCAAAGTTGAAAGTAAAGATAATTAAACTTAATCTTATACTTCTGCCTCCTTTTAGTCACTGGAATCTGAATACTGTTATAGTTAGGCTCTTTGTTTATTTTGGATTTTAGGTTTGTGAGAGATGAAACAAGGCAAAAGCAGAGGACCGGCTTCATTCGGTATAAGTTTAGATGGAAGATGTTGCATACCTTTACAGTGGTATGATCAGAATCAGGGCTCAGATTTTGAAGTAAAGCTTCATTTCTTAGTTCAGCCTTCAATTTGTATACTTCGGCTTCTGCCCTCTTCAAAGATTTTTGGAGAGCCAGCTTCTCTCTGTCCCATACTTCTTTTTCAGAAGCAATGATGGCTTCAATGTTGGTGCCACCACTGAAGGAAAACCTAGAAAACTGTAAAGATCAGAGACTACTTAATTGATTTTTAAGAACAAGTCTCTAAAGAAAAATCTGATTTAAACACGTTAAAGGGATGCCTATGGAGGATATAAAAGTCTCAGCTTTCCAACCTTAGGGAAAGTTCAAAGCTAATCTCAACGGACATTAAAGAATATATACTAACTTTAACTACACGGTCCTTTGCTGAGAAAATTAATTTTGCAACCAAAAATCCTTGTGAAATCCTTGTGGTCCCAGAGAAGGTGTTTAAACCTAGCAGAGCTTTGATTTGAAAAAGTCTAGAGACTAAATAGACAGACTATCTGGGTCCAAATGTTGAGCCTGGGCCTGAAATAGTGCATTGGAGAAGTGAGGACAGAAGCGCCTGGCATGTACACTGGGGGAGAGGATCCCTACAGAAGCTGTGTGGGTGTGTTACTGTGTGTTGGACTGCACAGCTGTTTTACAGGTCTTCTCTATTTTTATATTAGAAAAGCTAGCAATTTATTTTGTAGTTATTAAATAAAAAAAAATTTTAAATAAATCCCCAGAGTAGTTTATTAGACTAAAATATAAAATTTAATGGCATCTTTCACTTCAGTTACGAACACAATAACTGATAGATAACTTAAGAGAACAGTCAGAATTCAAATCTGAACATCTTTAACACATGTCTGCTGCTGTTTGATAGGTAGCAGAGTATCTGGCTTTTGATCTTTGACAGCTGACTTTATTTTTCTCATGTGCAATGCTGGATGTGGATTACAGATTGTGAAGGTATAAACACAGAATCTCGCACAGAGAAGGCTCCCAATAAATAATAGCTATTATTATTATTATTATTATTGTCATCCCTATAAAATTTTCCAATTATTCTAATAAGAATTGGACACTTAATATTTTTACATTATCAGGGTTAAAAATTTAAACCAGATAGCAAAAATTATAACTTTCTTTGCACTACTTCCAATATGTGGACATGAGAAAGACAGACGTACATAATCTCTGCCAGCTCCTGTCTGTCGATACCACCTGATCTGTTCTTCCAGCTTCGTAATCAGGTTTCTTAAATCATTCTTTTCTTCGGTCAATTGGCTGATATGTCCTGTCAGCTCAGCATTTTGTCTCAGTAGTCTTTCAGTCAATGAGCCACAAGACATACTTGGGGACGCTGAGGTAGGCTAGAAAGATAAAATGGCATAAGGTCACATAAGCATGAATGTTTACAAATAATACATACTAAAACATGGACAGGCACTGAGAACAATAATTTTATGAAGAAATGATGCTTGTGTTGAGCCTCAAGTGATAAGGAGGAATTTATCAGGCAGGAAAGAAGACAGGGAAGGGTATATTAAGCAGAAGGAGCAGCATGTGTAAAGGCGCAGACGCTTGAGCAAGAATGTGTTGCTTTCAGGGAGCTACAGTTGCTTGGTAAGGCAGGAGTAAAGGTTATCATAATACAATAAGAGGTCAATCTAATATTCAATAATGATAATGAAAGTTAATTTCCCCTCAAGCTTTCACTATGTTCTACTGGAAGAAGGTAAACATTATTATTAATATTTAAAATAAATAAAAAGATAAAAGTAAAACTCTAGAAAATATGGTGCCAGTTTCAAATGATTCATATAGTTTCCAATAAATTTCTGCTTTGATACTTTACAAAGAGTTTTTAAAAAGTCTTACCTCTTTGCCTGCCTGGCCAGTTAATTTTTGCAGTTGTAAAATAATTCCATCAATATTTTCTTGAACCCAAATGAAATCTTCATCATCTGCTGTTTCAAACGGCAATCTTCAAAAAAAACCCCCCAAAAACCAAAGTCAAAAGAGATCTTCTCAATTAGCAGTGCTGACCAGCACAAACATAGATCAGGCAACACTCTGCTTCACCTATCACCCTTCTCTTACATTAAGTGATCTCTATCTGTAGGTCAAAGTGTTAAGATATTTGTTTTCAGGTATATGAGCTCTGTTAAAGAATATCACCTCCTGATGTAAACAAACATTAACTAAAATTTCAATCCCCTACCCTTGGCTGGCTATTAGTGAGGGACAGATACTGTTCAGCTTGTCTAAGAAAGCCCTTTCCAAAGGTCAGGCAGAAAGGTCTCACCTGCTGGAGGCTTTCTGGGCTAGATGCTGTAGTTTTGAAGCCACATGTTGAAGATTTTGTCTGATCATTTCTAATTCATGATTATGGCCAGTTCCTCCTCCATTCATTTCAATCAGTTTAGGATAGCTTGATTCCTTTGTCTCTCCTTCTATTTTCTGTTGAAGAACCCAATTTCTAGTTCGATCACTGGTTAAACTCCATGTGGTTGGCTGGAAATTTTGGGCAGAAAAAAATCCCAATAATTATAAATGAACAGCATATCACATTCTTTCTTAAGGGGACATAATTATAGTTAAGTCCTCGATGTCACTGATAGGTTCTGTGACTCTAAGCAAAATGACATATAATGAAACCAATTTTACCATAGGCTAATTGATGTAAATAAGAGTTAAGTTCCTACTGCATCTCATCAACCTCATAACAAAACAAAGTTGAATAAAACAATGTTATCTGAGGATCAGCTGTACTGTTTATACTCCAAATAAACGTCTATAGATTCCATTTTTAAATTTGTACATAGCTATTTAAATAATTTAATCCAATATCAAAAATTTAAAAAATACTCTAAAACAAAGCATGAATTTACCTCATTAAGATTCTGATACAGAATTCTTCTACTTTCTCGTTTTTCTTCTCGTTCTAGTTCTTGCTTCTGGAATTCCTGCATAATCCCTTGCAGTCGTTTTCCTTCAAGGTCTAACTTATAAACTTGTTGCCTTTTCTCTTCCAGCTGGCGTTGAAGATCTTCCACTTTGGACTGGAGCTCGTGCATTTTCCTCTGACCCTCAGTGTTAGCCTCTTGTTCTGTCTGCAATGTCTTCCTGTGAACCTGCCTATCCTTTTCCATTTGCTGTCTTGTTTGCAAAGAATCCAGTTTATATTTCTCGGTCTCACTTAACAATTCTACTATGCGACTGTGTTTCTCCTCTAACTGTTTCTGAAGCTCCTTAAGGAGGTCCTCGGAGGGTAAGGAGGGCCGAGGCTGCCCACCATCATCACTGCTCTGCTGCATCTGTGCATGCAATTCCCGCTCCCTATCCAGGGTGCTACTCATTTCCTGAATCCGAACTTTCTCGGATTCAAGAAGTACTTGAAGCTCTAAGTTTCGACCTCGTTCTTCTGATAACTGGGCATCATGTAGCACTCTTTGTGATTCTATTTCCTGCTGAGAATTGTTCAGAAGTCGTTTTTGTTGTTCTAAAAGTTGATTTAGCTGAATATTCCTTTGTTTCTGACTCTCAAGTGAAAATTTCAGATCCTTATAGAAGAAAGTCGAATTTAAGAATTTGTTAATATTATTACAATACTTTGTAAGTATACAATTGTGTCTTTATTAATACTAAGTCGGTAGTATTTGGTAATGGAACCGATTATCTAGTTTATTAACTGAAATTTTCAGTGGTTAGAGCATAATTATTTGGACAGCCAGTTGATTTTCATCAAAGAGTATAAACAAAAGATAGCTAAGCTAAATAATACTTTCTCCCCAAACATTAACCACATCTGGCTAAGGAATATGAAGCAGGGTACATTTCTTCTAGGAATAATGATTAAAAATACTTCTGTTATAATGTGATATGAGTTACTGAAAAACTTTGTTTCCCAGTATCATATACTAAAAATAATTGGGCTTGTGGGGATAGTGGGGTTAGGGACAAACTATTCAAAACCTATGCAAATTTGTAATGATAAAAAATAGTAATCAATACCTGAGGACATAACATGTCCTTGCCAGGGAGAGAGCTTACTATGCCTGGAGGCTACCACGGTGGCCATTAAAAACAAACAAACAAACAAACACCTGAAAAGTAATAGGGCAGAAATGCTGGCTACACAGCTGTGTGTTTTGTTTTTTTTAGTATAGAGCTAAGGGGTCTGGGATGATGTGGATTGAAGACTCTGAGCCAGTGGCGCACTGCGTGTGGTACAACCCGCCTTGACTGCGAGCTGTGAGAGTCTGGGTATGCCTCTCCGGGAGAGTACTCAGAGAGAAGGGACTCATTTAAGAGTTTTCTTAAAATACAGCAGCAGGGGCTTTTCCTGCCGGAAAAGTATCACTGTTCCCTTAACCTAGAAGAATATGGGAACCAAAACTACCTCTGCATGATTGCTATATTTATCAAATTGTATATATACTAATTCACAGTCCCAAAACATGTGTTGTAGCAGAACAGTCTGTATGGATCCTTGGATGTAGTAAAGCAAAAAAAACATCATTAGCATTTCTTGATAAAATAGTTTGGATGACACTATAACATTATTCAACACACAGCAAACAACTTATTGTACCTCGTAAAGACTCTAAGGTTGACATTTCAGAAAGTGAAAGGCCTCCAGACCCTCCC
>NW_011888785.1:15798577-15805582 GCF_000151845.1 Pteropus vampyrus
TAAAAAATACTTCAAGTGTTCACACAATAGAAACCTGTATTTGTTCATTTGGAATTCCTATAGCTCGCATTCTGATAGGCACACCAAGTCCTTCCAGGAGTTACCCACGTAACCATGGCTGCAACCGTCGGCACTGCTGGCTTTTGTTTGGCGCTCCTTCACAGAGAGTCCCTAGGAACTTACGAGTAAGAAAAGAGGGAAGCCCAAACCCCAATTTGGATCAAGTTTTTTTTTTTTCCTTTAAAAACCAACCAAACTCTTGCTATAGGTTTGTTACAATGAAATCAAACTGAAATATTAACTCCCTAAGCACAATAAATTTTTAAAAAACTTGTAAAATATGCATTAGAATCCTATTTTTGTGAAAAATATAAACATATACGTATGTACAATGACAGGTCTGGAGACATATTTACTTGTATATTAATAGTCATTATTTTAGGATTTAGAAGATTCTAGGTGTGATTTTTACTCTATTCTTTTGTTTCACTATTCCATCACAGATATATTTTTAACTTAAACAATTTTATCAAAGTTCATCACTTAATAGTACAATTCACATTACTGATGTTAAGAAGCAGAAATAATATTGGCTTTAGAAGATAATCATGTTAATTTAGGCTTTTAGAACTATGTCTTAGGGAGTAGAGGCTAAGGATTTACATATATAAATATATATCTATGTGATAATTAAGCTTTCAATGGGGTTTGATTCAACTTCAGTAAAATATACTAAGCAACTCTTTAAAAACAATCTTCAATTAATTCTATGTCTAAATATAAGGGATATATTTAATTTGTGATCTCATTATATCTGTTTTCTCTAAACTATTTTAAGACATTTAAAATATTCAGCTTTCCAAAGACAAATGTAAGACTATGGTGTAATTTTCAAAATTTAAAAAAGACAGGAGTTTCTATCATTATATTAAACATAACTGAAGACAAAGACATGTGTCTACACTAAATATGATGAAAATTTTACATTTCGCTTTACTCTCTAATGATTTTCCCATGCAGCTCAATGTAAATGAACAGACACCCCTATTGAAAGTAGGGAAGATATAAGCAAGCACATCACAAAAGCGGAAATCTAGCCAGTCAATAATCAAATGACAAAAGGACTAAACTACTTCAGTAATTAAATATAAATTAAAACCACAAATAACAATCCACTGCACACTCATCAGATTGGCAATAGTTCTGACAATATCAACTGTTGGCAAAGATGTGAAGCAACAGAACTCTCATATACTGCTAGTAAGTGTACAAATTGATGTGACCACTCTGGAAACCAGTTTGGCATTATCTGATAAATTTGAAGATATGTATTCTATTAACCTAGCAATTCTACTCCTGGGTATGTACCCAGAGCACTTACGCATGTATGCATCAGAAACACTGCACAATAATGTGCAGAAGAATGTCACAGAGAGGTGAAAAAAGCAAGACACAAACATATATAGAGTGAGAAAGTCCGAAAGCAGGAAAAACTTTAAACTTATAAGGTTTAGGAATTTATAAATAGATAGTAAAACAACAAAAAAAATCAGGATAATTGTTCCCTCTAGGTTAGTAGAGGAGTATGTGTGTGGGAAGGGGGCTTCTGGGGTACTTAATATGGGGATATTTCCACAGATACTCATTTAATAATTTGTTATACTGTCTATTTTTACTTTTTGCACTTTTTTTTTTGCATTCATGTTACATAGTTCACAATAAAAAAAGAATTAAAAAAGAAATAGTTGCTTTCATTGTGAATTTTTTTTTCTTTTAGGTTATCCTCATAAAGAGTTCAAAGAAAGAAAGATAATGAACTTAATGGGCAAAACAACCTTGTCAAGGCAATGCTTATTCACTTTAAATTAAATATATCTGTTTCCATGACAGAAAATTACAGTCTTTTTGATTAAAGTATTTTGTAAGAGTTACTGTCATTCTCTCTCCACACATAGCTAGCAAAGGTTGTCTTCAAACTCTACAGAAGATAAAACCAAGTCCTTTGGTATTTTAAAGCGTGTCCTTACCAGCCTGTGTCACACACAGCATTTTTTCTTTGCAGTAACTGAGCAACAAGCTCCTCACCTCCACAACCACCCCTTCTTCCCAATTTCAAGAACTGTTGCTTTTGTTTAAGATGGAGCAATAAGCTTAGATGGCACAGCAAGATTGAGTATTACCTATTTTATTTCTATTCTCAAAGCTAAATATGAGTTTGTACCTGGTTAGAGAACTCTAATGTAAATAAATATTTTTCAACTCAAAAAAAAAAATACTGAATTTTTGATCTGTGGTTGGAAATTCAAATATGCAAGGGGCTGACTGTCTTAAAGTATCCTCAGAGTTTCAACTGCTCGGGTGGTCACTGCCCCTAACTCCCATGTTGTTCGAGGGTCAACTGTGTTCGAGGTTATATGTGTTGGTATGTGTATAAAATACATAAATATATATACACTCAGATATATATGTATATAAAAACATATATATATATTTATATATAAATATAAATATATATATATTTAAAACCAACTGGACAATCCTTTAATCCCTAGAGTAATTAATGTATATTATCTCTTTGATATGAGAATGAGAAAAAGTGTGACTAAGGAGAAATGTGTTTTAACTGAATAATAGGATGAAAGACAAAGTGAAATATTTTCACCTATTTGTACACCATATAAGCCTATCATACAGCACACCTTGGTTTGGTTGTTCATTCTCTTGTTCTCTTTTCAGCGTCATTTTTATACCATCCATTTGAGCACGCAGTGCTTGAATTTCAGATAACAAACTCCTTCTATCTGCTTTCTGAAGGCATTCCATAGCTGCTCGATATTCAATACCCTATAACAATGCAAAGTAAAAAATCAGGTGAAGAGAGCTGTAAAGACAATAAAATTAACAAGCAGGAAGTCTGAAGAATGAATGGAATACACATGCTAAAATTTTGAAAAGAAATTATTAATTTCCTCTTCCTGTTCATTAGTATTTACTTTCTGGTTATTAATCTTTACGTTTATTTTGAAATTCTTCAAACACACAAGAAAACATTAAGACTTATAAACACCCATGTACTTAACCTGAGAAACAGCACCTATACAACTAAAGCCCCCTGTGTACAACCTCCGGAACACATCCTCCTCTGTACCACCTGCTCAAGAAATAACCAAAGTCTAAGTCTGGTGTTAATTTCATACTTTCTGTATATTATGTTACATACACATACATATCCTAAACAATATACAATACTGTTTTACGTTTTAAAACTTTATATAAATGGCATTATATTGTATTCATCTTGGTGTAATTTGTCTTTTTCACTTAACCTATTAGTGAACCAACTGTCTTGACACAGGCAGCACTGCTTCACATTCATTTTCATTATTATATAGTATTTCATATTATGAATAAAAGAGTACATTCTGAGTATCTTTTTATTTAATTATTGAATAGTCTTTATCGTCTTCCATGAGAGCACATATGTCATCTGCCCATTTATCCACTGGTTGTTTTAACCTCATTGGATACTTGGTCAGTAGCTTTCTTTACTTGTGATGTCTTTGTCTGGTTTTGTAATCAGCAATACCAGCCTTACAGAGTGGGTTGGGAAGTGATCCCTTCTCCTCTTTATTTGGATGATTTTGTTAAGGACTAACATTAATTCTTTAAACATTTGGTAGAAATCACCTGTGAAACCATCTGATTCTGGGCTTTTCTTTGTGAGAGGTTTTAAAATTACTAATTGAACTCTTTATTATATATCTATTCAGATTTTTAATTTTTTCCTGAGTTAGTTTTGGTAGTTTATATATTTTCAGGAATTTATCCATTTAATGCTACTATAAATAATTATTTTTAAAATTATATTTTATTTTTGTTGAGAAATCAGATTCTACATCTTTATCTTCTCTCCAGCAATATTATCAAACTTTTTTATTATAAAAATCTGTGTGCAGAGATTCTCTTTGGTATTCTATGTGAGTGAATAAGGGGTCTCCCAACCCCTTATTTCCCCAACCTTTATTTATTTTATTTACTTTTCTTGCTTTGCTAGCTAGACATTTAGGACAAAGTTAAACGCTTTGTTAAAAAATATTTTTAATATTTAACTATCAGATGTGATGACTGTTGTAGGTTTTTGCTAGACATATCCTTTATTTAGGTCCAGAAATCCCTTTTTTAGTTTGTTATTTGTTTTAAGGTATTTTAAAGTATAAAATTCTTCATTCTAATTAATTAGCTTTATCTTTTGAGATGATCATCTTTTTTCCCTTTAATTTGTTGAAGTAATGAGTCACATGAGTTATTTTTAATAGTATGCTATTAAGTATTATGCTATATTTGCAACCCTGGATAAGTGTAGGTGACTGTGCCTTTAAAAATACGTACATTGGTGGATTTGGTATATTAATATTTTGTTTAGGATTTTTGCATCTATTTTCAGGAACAACCTCGAGCCATATTTTTTATTTCTTGTATTATCTTTGTCTGATTTTGGGAACAGGGTTATACTAGCTTCCTCACAAAAAGATCGGGCATTCCTCCAATCAGCCAACAATGAAGAGCATATGTGTAAGATTGGAATTAGCTATTCCTCGAATGCTTAGTAGATTTCACCTATAAAACCATTTGGGCTTAGGGTAATTCTTATGGGTAGAGTTTTAAAAAATTGTTTTTAATTTCATATTTTGATGTAATTTCAGACTCACAGAAAAGCTCCAAAAATTGTGCAAGGAATCTCCATATATCCTTCATCCAAATTCCCCAAATGTTAACCACATTTACTTTACCATTCTGTGTGTGTGTGTGTATATATATATATATCTCTGTGTATATCTATACAGAGACATGCACATATCATTATTTTTCTTTTCCAAAATGTGTGAGGATATGTTGCAGACAGATGTTCCTCAACCTCTAAAAACAACAGTGTATATTTCCTAAGAACAAGAACATTCTTTTACAAATCACAGTACAATTATCAAAGTGGAAATTAACCTACTATAATCTACTATACCGTATAAAGCTTATTTAAATTTTGCTAAATGTCCTTAATAGCAGAAGGGAACAAAAGTGATCTTTAAAAGTCTTTGTTTTTTGTGACTTTGAATTTTTGAACAGGCTAGTTATTTTGTAGTATGACCCCTCAATTTTTAAAACCCTTTTATTTTTGAAATAATTTAAGATATGTACCCTTCAGCCAGTTTCCCTGATAAGATCTTACATAACTATAGTATATTATCAAAACCAGGAAACTGACATTGGTATAATACTATTTAAACTGCAGGACTTATTCGGATATCATTAATTTTTATGTGCACTCATTCATTTTGTGTACAGAAGTATGAAATTTTATCACATGCATAGGTTCATGTAAATAGCTCTGCAATCAAGATACAGAACTGTTTCTTCAACACAAAGAAACTCCTTTGCAGTCACATCCTCTCTTCAAACCTAACTCCTAAAAACCACTGTTCTGTCCTCTATCACTATAATTTCATCATTTCAGGAGTTTATATGATACAAGAAGTTGAAAGTATCAACAGTTTGTTCCTTTTTCATTGCTGAGTAGTATTTCATTGTATGGATCTACTATAATTTGTTCATCCATTCACGTGTCAAAGGACACTTGGGTTGTTTCCAGCTTTGGGCTACCACAAATAAAACTGCTAATGAATATTCATGTATAGGTTTTTACGGAGATGTAAGTTTTCGTTTCTGTCAGATTAAATACCTGTGAGTATGACTTATAAGTTGTATGGTAAGTGTATATTTAACTTTATGAGAAACTGCCAGATCAGTTTCCAGAGTGGCTCTCCCCATTTTATATCCCTAACAAGAATATATGAGAGATTCTCTGTCAGCAACTTGGCATTGTCACTAATTTTTATTTTGGCCATTCTGATAGATGTGTAATGGGATCGATTTGTTTTGGTCTAATATGTCCCTATGAGTAAATTTTGTCCCTATGCACAAAAGTGATATTGTGTCCTTCATATCAGGAAGTACATGATGTATGTCTTTTCCATTACTGGTGATATTAACTCTGATCACTTGGTTAAGGTGGTACTTGCAAGGTTCTCCACTGTAAACTTATTGCTTTTCTTTTTGTAATTAAAAAGGATTTTCTGATGATTTACTTTGAGACTATGTAAATATACTTTCCTGATCACACTGAGTTGACTATGACTATAGTGTTTAATAACGGGTGATTTACTAATTCTTTCATTTCTTCTACACACTAGTTGGCATTCTAACTGTAAAAAAGAATTTTTATTCATTTATTATATTTTTATGAACTCATGAATTCTTATTTACTCTTTGGTTTATAATCTGTCACACTCATTACTTAGTTTGATGTTGAAATTGTCCCAAATTTAGCCAGTGGGATCTCCTTCAAGCTGGCTTCTGTTACCTTTTGACATATCACTTTTAATCTTTGAACAATTCCTTTTTAGCAAAATGAGATATTCCAGATTTATCTTGTACTTTCTTTGCTCCAGCCCTGGGATCAGCCATTTCTCCTAAGAGTCCAAATTCCTTTAATGGAGAATATACTTAAAGATCAAGATCTGGGCTCCAAGTGTTATGAACTACTGATTTGATTCTTTTACTACTTATAGGTCTTTTCAGGTTTTTTATTTCTTCCCGAATGAGTTTTGATAGAAAACATTCTTCTAGAAAATCTGTCCATTTCTCCTAAGGTTTTGAATTGACATAAAGTTATTCATAATATTCTATTATTTTTATATCTCAACTATATCTTTAGTTATGATCCTATTTTCATTCCTAAATTTTTTTCGTATGTTAGAAAATAAATTACCATGTTCATTAACCAATTCTCCAGAAAAATTTTTATTAGCCTTTCAAAACACCAACTTTTAACATTTTTATCCTCTCTATTGTACTAGTGAATGCATTTCACCGACTTCTTTTTTCTTTATTACAGTTGAGCCTCATTATTTGTTGACTGTGTATTTACAAATTTGCCTATTCACTAAAATA
>NW_011888785.1:15805632-15808031 GCF_000151845.1 Pteropus vampyrus
TCAACACAAAGAAACTCCTTTGCAGTCACATCCTCTCTTCAAACCTAACTCCTAAAAACCACTGTTCTGTCCTCTATCACTATAATTTCATCATTTCAGGAGTTTATATGATACAAGAAGTTGAAAGTATCAACAGTTTGTTCCTTTTTCATTGCTGAGTAGTATTTCATTGTATGGATCTACTATAATTTGTTCATCCATTCACCTGTCAAAGGACACTTGGGTTGTTTCCAGCTTTGGGCTACCACAAATAAAACTGCTAATGAATATTCATGTATAGGTTTTTACGGAGATGTAAGTTTTCGTTTCTGTCAGATTAAATACCTGTGAGTATGACTTATAAGTTGTATGGTAAGTGTATATTTAACTTTATGAGAAACTGCCAGATCAGTTTCCAGAGTGGCTCTCCCCATTTTATATCCCTAACAAGAATATATGAGAGATTCTCTGTCAGCAACTTGGCATTGTCACTAATTTTTATTTTGGCCATTCTGATAGATGTGTAATGGGATCGATTTGTTTTGGTCTAATATGTCCCTATGAGTAAATTTTGTCCCTATGCACAAAAGTGATATTGTGTCCTTCATATCAGGAAGTACATGATGTATGTCTTTTCCATTACTGGTGATATTAACTCTGATCACTTGGTTAAGGTGGTACTTGCAAGGTTCTCCACTGTAAACTTATTGCTTTTCTTTTTGTAATTAAAAAGGATTTTCTGATGATTTACTTTGAGACTATGTAAATATACTTTCCTGATCACACTGAGTTGACTATGACTATAGTGTTTAATAACGGGTGATTTACTAATTCTTTCATTTCTTCTACACACTAGTTGGCATTCTAACTGTAAAAAAGAATTTTTATTCATTTATTATATTTTTATGAACTCATGAATTCTTATTTACTCTTTGGTTTATAATCTGTCACACTCATTACTTAGTTTGATGTTGAAATTGTCCCAAATTTAGCCAGTGGGATCTCCTTCAAGCTGGCTTCTGTTACCTTTTGACATATCACTTTTAATCTTTGAACAATTCCTTTTTAGCAAAATGAGATATTCCAGATTTATCTTGTACTTTCTTTGCTCCAGCCCTGGGATCAGCCATTTCTCCTAAGAGTCCAAATTCCTTTAATGGAGAATATACTTAAAGATCAAGATCTGGGCTCCAAGTGTTATGAACTACTGATTTGATTCTTTTACTACTTATAGGTCTTTTCAGGTTTTTTATTTCTTCCCGAATGAGTTTTGATAGAAAACATTCTTCTAGAAAATCTGTCCATTTCTCCTAAGGTTTTGAATTGACATAAAGTTATTCATAATATTCTATTATTTTTATATCTCAACTATATCTTTAGTTATGATCCTATTTTCATTCCTAAATTTTTTTCGTATGTTAGAAAATAAATTACCATGTTCATTAACCAATTCTCCAGAAAAATTTTTATTAGCCTTTCAAAACACCAACTTTTAACATTTTTATCCTCTCTATTGTACTAGTGAATGCATTTCACCGACTTCTTTTTTCTTTATTACAGTTGAGCCTCATTATTTGTTGACTGTGTATTTACAAATTTGCCTATTCACTAAAATACATTTGTGACCCCAAAATCAGTATTTGTGGTGCTTTTACAGTCATTTGAAAACACTCAGAGTGGCAAAAATTTTAAATGGCCAGATACACATGTTCCTAGCTAAAGACAAACAAGGTGACACCATGCCTCTTCTTTCATCCCTTATACTATAAACAATGTCCTTTTTGCCATCCATTTAGAAATGTGTTTTTTATACATTTGTGCTATTTTTACTAGAGATTTTGCAGTTTAAAAGGGTCCCCAAGCATAGTGATGAAGTATTATCCAATGTTCCTAAATACTAGAAAGCTGTATTTTACGAAGAAAACACGTGTTTCTTGTTTAGGCCTGAGTTATAATGTGGTTGGTCATGAGTTCAGTGTTAAGGAATCAACAATATATAGTAAACAAGATACATTTAAACAGAAATGCACAAAAAACAAGGTTATATATTGACTGGTTGGCAAAAATGTCATGAGCAGAAGCTCACAGGAACCTACTCCTATATGTCCCCTAGTAGCAATGGCTCAACATTCATGGCAACTTTACAGAATCTAACTACTGCAAATAATGAGAACTGACTGTTGCTTGTTTTCTAACTTCCTTAGGTGGATGACCAGCTCACTAATTTCAGTCTTATTTATTTCCTAACATAAGATAAAAATACTTAAGGTAGTAATTTTTCTTCTAAATATTCTTAGTGGCTCCTGTTAAAATTTTAACCTTCACAATGAGATACTATCTCATACCTATTAAAACAGCTATAATCAACAGGACAAGTAATAACAAATGCTGGAGAGGATGTGGAGAAAAAGGAATCCTTA
>NW_011888785.1:15808866-15906342 GCF_000151845.1 Pteropus vampyrus
AGCTCAGTCTGAAATATGGCGAGTAAAACACTGCGCTCCTTTAAGAAAACTTGCTGAAGGGCAAGCAGAAGTTCACCTCGCCAGTCTGAGAAGCTCTCATGAGATTGAGAACTATCATAAACCTAGCAGAGTATGAAAAACAAAAGTTAGTTTCCAAATAAGCATGTTTAAAAAACATTCTAAAAATCATATTGAGCTACTAACCAAAATAAATATTAGAAGCCTAAGAGCATGTGAATTTATTTTCAAGTGTATGATTTGAGGCATTTAAACCATATATAGTAATTCACATGAAAATACATCATGAAATTCAAGATATTAATTTGCAAAGTGCCTTACTATTGATTAAAATAATATAAAACTATTTAGATGCGTAATATTCTTTGAGTACCTCGGCTTCTCTTTGCACTTGCATTTTGGTAATTAAATCCTTAAGAGATGAGATTGTACTGAGGTAAGCTCTTCTCTCTTCTAGCCAAGATTCTGAAACTTGTTGAACAGAATGGTCCTCTCTGTCATTATAGGGAGATTCAGTGAGAGAGAGCACCTGCATGCCTTCGTTATGGACAGCTCTCAGTAATCCCTGGAAACCAAAACCACAAAGCCAGAATTATGACAACTTCTTCAAAGAATGCCAGTCAGACATACAAGGAGAAATACATTTTAAATACATTTTAAGCAAGACAGCTTTACCTTGTTAGACTGTTTTAGAAAAGCCACTGCAGACAGGAAGTACCAGCCCACCATTACTCGATACCCTCTTTTTCCCTGTGGAGGGGTAAGCGAATTCCAGAAGATGGCCTGTGACTTTGTTCCTTCTATTTATCTAATGCTCTCTCTTGGATTTAATGAATAGCCACGAATTTGACCAAAAAATTATGCAGGAGATAATTTCTAGTCCTTGAGACCACTTTAATAATTTTGACAAATAAAAATATAAGTAATAACAATTTTAAAAAATCTTTATGCAAATAATTATTAAATACATTATACTTTAATATCTGCAATATACAAAAATAAAACTTAATAATCCCCAAGGTTCCTGCTAGCTCTGCAATGCTCTCTTCAGAGAGAGTCTTACTATATAACTTCTAATAAACTACTATGTCTAATATAGAAACCACACTGGCTGTTTTACTAAAAGATATGTCCTTTAGTACCTTTATTTTCTTTGGAAATGAATCTGTTGAATTTTCACCTTCTTCTCCTTGGCCTTCTGATGGTAAGTCAAATCCCTGACTTTGTGTAAGATAAATTCCCTGACCCCAGTCTGATCCAGAATCTAAAATAAAGAAAACCATTGACTATTAAAAAGAAACGAACACTTTCTAAGCAGGTGTACCATAAAAATTCCAGAAATTTATATAACTTACCACTGGAACATATTTCTCTAGTTTGGTAAGCATCAGAATGTGCTAATTCAGGAACAGAGGATCCCTAATTAGAGAAAACAAACAGAAAACATAACTTTTTTTGGGTTAATAAAAATAGGGTCCAATGAATAACTTTGGTCTTTGTAATGCTATTAAGTAACTCAATTAAGTCTGTCACAGCTTTCACAATAAATGAAACTATTTATGGCTTACAAGTCTTTAATTTTTTCTCTATGGATATTACCATAAGAAGAAGAAACAGTCATGTATTATGGAATGAAAACATCATGTTCTACATCTGCACAGGAACTTTGGGGGTAGTTATTATCTGACTCTACACAATGAAAGACTTAAAACTGTAATTTTATCATAAGGAAGCGATTGTCCCAAATTTCTTTTTCTCTTAAAAACATAGAATTTTGAAAAAAATCACAGGATGTTGAAAAACACTTATTAGGAAAACCAAATACCTCTTTAGATCTCAGACACTGTAACACTGCCTTCAAGGTACCACATTCCTCTGTCAGTAACTGAATAGCAACGCAGTGTTCTCTTTTCAAGGTTTCAGTTTCTGAAATATGTCTGGATTCCATATCCAAAATTTCAGCAGCATGTAGCTCCTGCATCTGCTCAATTTTTTCAGTAAACTGATTGATTATTTCAGTGACTTCTTCTGATGAACATTCACTCTGTAAGTTGATTTGGATTCCTGCATTTCTAACACGAATTTGTGGAGTCTGATTGCTGCTATTGACCTTGAGAGTCCCATCTGTCTGGGATGCGGAACTTTTATCCATTTTAATAGGAAGTGGCTCTAATATGCAGACCCTTCTGTTTTCTTGCACCTCAGTCTTATCTTCTTTTTCTAAGTAGGATAATTTTTCTTCTGCCTCTGTGAGTTGATTTCTAACTTTGCTTAGATCTTTCTGGAGAAATGCCACAGTTGTTTCTTTCACCTGAAACATAAGGAATAGAACAATAGAACATTTAATTTAAAATACTGAATGTAGAATTTAGAGTAGAGAGTATAATTCACGCTAATATATTTATTTTCCTCAAAATAATAGAAAAAAAAATACTTCAGAAGCACTCATTGTTTCCATATATATATTCGTATATATGTATGGTCACTATAGAAGTTAAATTATTTTATCTGCCTCTACTTTTGGTTCTCATGGGTTCTCATAGTTCTTAACATCTGTTTTTCTCTTCCTTCGTTAATAGACTAGAGATTAAAAGCATCTTCCTAAGAAAGATTCCAAGTCAAAACAAGCAAGAAGATGCTAGTAAAGAAATTTATAACTTTTCATCAAATTCACAAAGGTTTTTACTTTTTTTCTAGCTTTAAGCTATGGATCTGGGTTTGTTTTTATAAAAGAGAATATACTTTGAAATAAAATATAGGTAGAAATAAGTGCATTAGCAGCTATGTTACTTATTTTACCAAAAGTTCTTCTTGGAGTTTTTCTGCCTTTTCTTTATAACTGGCAAGTTCTTCTTTGGTAGCTGCTGATTCAGCTTGAAGAGCCTCAAGCTGACCAAAAAATCCACTTTCTTCCTGGGTATGAATTAGCTCAGTAGTTGTCTAAATAACAGTGGAAAAACATAAAAAACACATCATTTTTTTTTTTTTTGAAGGAATAAGCATTTTTTTAAATTTAAAATGTGTTAATAGAAAATGC
Source organism: Pteropus vampyrus (assembly GCF_000151845.1). Taxonomy (NCBI): domain Eukaryota; kingdom Metazoa; phylum Chordata; class Mammalia; order Chiroptera; family Pteropodidae; genus Pteropus; species Pteropus vampyrus. Next base: position 15,811,922 of record NW_011888785.1, read on the forward strand.
TAACTTCTTATCGGGACATACTACAGACTATATATTACATAAAATTTTCTGACAAACTTCCTATAATATTTTTATTAATTTACACTGAGAGAATATAGCACCTTTCATCCAAAGAATTGAAGGTGCTTAACAAACATTAGCATTTAAAAAACAATTACATTTAAAAATCTGGATTCTTGCTGTTAAATCTCTTTAACTCCAGATACACAATTGTCGGGAGGCTGAAAGAAAGCAATTCTATTTCTCACAATGAAAGGCTTAGGAAGAGTTTAGATTTGCTTTCATAATACAGGCATCTTCCACTTAAAAAAATATAGCCAAGTTGAAGGAATGTATATATTCTAATGAAGCTTTTTCATGAATGACTGACTGCCTATAAAATAAAAGGGGTTTAAATGATCCATGTTCTTTCAACAAATAGGGAAACTTTCAGAGCCATCATTTTATATTCTTGAGACAGTAAGAAAAGAATGATTTTCTAGGAATCAAAGGTAAATCATGTCATTAGTATACATCCTAAAGATTTATAATTATTAATAAAAATATTTGTTACCATTTAGAAAACTTTCCATTTATGCCACTTTCCTCAAAAGATACCAGGTGTCACTAAAACATTTCTTAGAAGTTTTATATATATGAAAAGTAGCACTATTTTAATATTACTTATAGTAATTTTAGTTCCAGTAAGCTAGGAGAAAAAAGCCTAGTAAATGGCAAGAATTATTGTCCTTTGCAAAATAAATGATCTATTTATAGAATTCCGATATATCAGTTAATCTGGTGCTCAGATAAGACTGTGCATCTACTATTCAAAATTATAAATATGTAAAGTGAGAATGTGAAAAGGTCCTTTCATATCAGTCCTACTGCTAAGAAATAACTGCAATTTCAGATCTTTATATAGGTAGACTTACAAAGGCTAAATGCAATTTTTTCCTAGGAAAGGATGAAATTCATATTTAGGTATAAAATCTGCAAAAACTAATGACATTGCTTACATGTTAATTCAGTATAACACTAATATATTTTTATATTTTCCATTATCTAAAGGGATGATCATATAAATACATTTTAGAGGGAAAAGGATAAAACCTACACAAGTTCCAGAGGGCATTTGCTAAACTTAACATTTCTAAGTTTCTTCTGACTGCTATATTTAATACCTATGCTAGTGAAATAATGTGATTTGAAGACCACAAAATATAGTTTGTATCCATTATTCTAGTGATTATATGACTGTAATAGAATAGTAATATTTTTATAAAAACTCTTTATTTACGATTGCTAGGTGTATAAGAACACCTTCTCTAATTTAGTAAATTAGCAAAGAGCTTAAGGAACAAAGGAAGTTTCTTAGGCTATTTAAGTGAAAAAAAAAATCAAATTCAAACTAACCTTGGGAACTTCAAAATCTCCTTGAGGGCTTCTTTTTCTTTCTTTGCCACCCTGTTTTTTCTCACTGTCCTCCAGTAACTTCTGTAGTTCTAGTAGCTTCTTTTCTTTTTCGACAGCATTTTTTTCTGCGATTTCTACTTGTTCTTTTTCTAAAATCAAATTGGTCTGCATTTCAACCACCTGGCTTTCTAATTCTGATATTCTCAAAATTAATGCTGGTACATCTGACTCCATCTTGTTTTCTGTTAGTTGATTTAAATTCTGTGTATTTGTTCTTTCAGGCTCTGATGAACTTGCTTGTCTACCTTGACAGAGTTTTGTATATTCCTTAACTGCTTCAAGTTGGACCTGACTCACAAGAGCAGCAGCAACTTTTTCCTCAAGTATATTCTGTAGGTTTACAATCTTATTTTTAAACATTTCTGTTTCTGCCTGGGCCAGCTCTTGAATGTCATTTATTTGTTTATAACACTGGCTAAGTTCTAAGTTCTTTGCACTCACAGTGCTCTCAAGTTGTAGCACCTTTGTTTCCAAACTATTTATGGAAACTCTGTTGTTTTCTTCAAAAGATTTGAGGTAAGTCAGATTTTCTAGGGGTTTAAGAGCATCCTCAGTATGTACCGCTTCTAGTTCAGGTTTATTTTTGCTAAGATCATCTACAGCCATGTTAACATTTTTCTCTGGTATGCTTTGGATTTTTTCCACATTTTCCCGTTCTCTCTTTAAGCTGAATAATTCTTGTGTTAGCTGGTTCATTTTAAAATTGGTTTCTCTAAGTATATTTTTCGTAAAGGCCATTTCTTCATTAGTAGTTTCTACCTGTTGCTCCAAAGCCAGTTTTTCCGCTATTACCACATCCAATTGATGTTTTAAACTATCTGCTTCTTCTGGGAGAGAATCAGCATCCACTGATGTCTTCTGTTCAATATTTGCCAATTCATGTTGAAGTTTTTCAATCACTTCATTGAGCTGCTCGATTTCTTCTTCTCTACTTTTCTTCACATGTTCTTGATCACTCATCAAACATTCTATTTGGGTTTCAAGATTCCTTATCAGTTCATTTTTTTCTTCAATAACCTATTAGTTAATGAAGAAAAGAGTAACACATATAATAAATATGTATTTATGTTTTGAGATTTTTATTTTATTTTAGGGTAGGATCTTCAAGTGTTTCACACAAAATAATATATTTCTTGGACATACTAAGTTAATTTTAATATATTAAATATATAACTGTCTCCCATTATATCAAACAAGAACCTAATTCAGAACTTCATTCAAAAAATTTTGTTAAATATAAAGTGATTTACACTTTTAGTAGATGATTTCCCACAAGTAAAATAGTCAATATCAATACATTCTAATTGGATGAAGAATTGAAATAAAAAGTCTACAGCAAATGACACTCAAATGTCATTATCTTTTTTAACTTATACTAAACAGAATTTTTAATAGGTTTGGTTAGAATGATGATGAAATCTAAGTCACCAGAGACTCCCTGTAAAACATCAAAAATTTTTGACATTAGGAGGGGACAAAAATATACATAGCTTGTTAAATTAAAATTAATGGATAAAAGGGAATTAAGGTTTATTTGGCTTTTAAATTCAAAGAGAAACTGAAAAATCACCATTTGCCCTTTAAAAGTCTAGCTTAAATTAACTTCATGTAACAATCAATTTTAAATTAGTGTACCTTGTTATCTGTTGTAATTTTAAGTTGATGCTGAAATTTTGTAACTTGCTCATTCAATCGGTCAATTTCTACCTCTTTTTCCTGCATTATTTGAGCAAATTTCCCAAATAGCACATGTTGGCCCTGAGTAGAGATAGCATCAAATTCCTTTGTAGCAAATCCTAGTTTTTCCATTTCGTCCTAGAAACAAAAATGACCATCTCAGCTGGACAAATTTACACATGGTTTTTAAACTATCTTTCAAGTTACTCTTATAAAAGATATAGTGCCCAAAATGTATAAATGAAAAAAAATCAGATATCACAGTTATTATAAATCAAAAATTCTTAAAATATTTTGATAAACTCGAAATTTTTCATTTGTGATGCATTTAAATGTTTATGTTGGCTTAAAAATAAGTTCCATGCAAATCCATTTGCAGCTAATATTCCTCTGTTGAGTATGATTTAGCAGCTGGGTTTAGCAAATGCTTAATACTAAGGCTTGCACAAGACAAAAACTATAAATCATTTACAGGCAAAGTTTTTCTTAACTAATTACCTTAAATAATTTGTTTTCTTGTTCAAGTTCTTGTAGGCGGGTAGTAGATTCCTTTTTCTGTATTTCTAATTGCATATGTAGTTGCTGAACTTCTTCAATCTTATTTTCCAGTTCTTCTCTGAACTGCTCTAATTGTTCTTCTAAGTTTGTGATCTTTCAAACAAAAATTATCAAAAGGAAAGAAACTGTTCATACAAATGTTTGTTAAGAGAGAATGAAGAGTGCTGTATTAGCTCTATAAAGTATGTATGCTTAAAACATGTGAGACACTGAAGAAAGGAATAGGGTTTCTCTAAGTCAGGTATAACTGTGTGGTTTCTAAACATTTTCAAACTGAAAATGCCCAAAGCAAAGAGGAGACCTTCAGAGGAGCAATGTCTTACCTAAAATATTCTCTGATAAAGCAGAAAGCCTACAAGAGTCATGGGAGGAAAGGAAAAAGTCTACATTTAAAAATTTCTTTTATATTTTAGTTTTTATCTGATAAAATTCTGATAAAAGAATTATCAAAGATAATAATAAAAGAAAGAATTAAATCTGTTATTTTTGCCACCAAGTGAGACTAACTCAATTTAGTCCATATTAATACACAACAAAAGATCTGGCTGCCAGGTGCCTTGTTTAAGGAGAAGGAAGTAGAATTGGAGGTCTGAAATACAGAAACTTAAAGAATAAGTTCGTTATTAATATCGTTTTAGGAAAAAATTAGAGAGCTCCAATACGTAGGACAATAGACATATAGTTCATTTCTAAGGACAGGTTACCATTAATGATAAAGCAATTGCTCTTTGATAGTTATAAAGAAACTGGAATGAATGATGAACATTAAGAGTTAATTATTGTTATATTTAAAAAATTGAGTTTGATTGAAGACAGAAACATTTCACCCGTTGCTTTATAGCTACTTATAAATATTTAATGAATGGATGTGCAATTGTGTATTTTCCTGATGATCAAATTGTTTCATTAAAAACCTAAGATTTTAGGAGCAGCATTTAGTGGCAGCTGGCTTAGAGAGCAGTTTATATAAATCATTTATTGCCTTAGAACTTGAAAGGGGGCATATACTGATTACACACAGACACATAATCAGAATCATATCTTAGCACTGGCAAGGTTAAGATCTTCAAAATCATTTAGTCTAATATCTCCCTAACAGAAATAGTATTGATACTAGTAATAGCCATCATTATTGGACAACTTATTAAGTACTACTTAAAATGTTTATATGTATTATTTTTTTAAAACCCTGTAACAAACTTATGAGATCTTTACTAGGTTTATCCTTATTTCAGAGATGAGGAAGGGAGTCACTGGGAGAGGAGTACCTAGTCCTGAAGCCAGGTCACAAGTCCTGAAGACAGCTTTTGAACCTGGGGAATTTATCTTTGGAGTCTTATATTCTTAACTATCATTTATTGTGCTTCTAATAACTAATGTCTAAGACATTTAAATTATTTTCTGTACACTGGTATTAAATTCAGTAGACACACCTTAAAATATACTTAGTAGTTGTGCATATATAATCATCAGGTTAGTTTGTTGAAAATGGTGATAATTATATCGTCTTCACAGTTACCTAATGTAATAGTATCTATACCTATTGTTATCTTTTAGATCTACTTTTGATGACAAGGTATTATCTCAACACATACATAGATATTTAAGTTCAAAATTGCTGCCCTACCTCACATGGTATTTATTTTCTTTTTGATACAATAGTTTAAGGTCAAATATTTAGCTCTGTGATCTAAAGCTTTGCTATTCAAAGTGTGGTCCCTGGAGCAGCAGAACTGGCATTACATTGGAACATGTTAGATAGACAGATTCTCAAGTCCCACCCTAGACCTACTAAATCAGAATTTTCATTTTAACGAGATCTCGAAGGGATTCATATACACATTAAAGTTTGAGAAGCCCTGGTCTAAAGCACTAACATTCTGTCATAAATAGCTGAACTTGAGGCATCATAGCAGAGACTCCAATTCTCAAAAAGGACAGTGTAGGAAATTCTTTCCTTTTATTCAGACAGACTCCAGTTTCTGTCCCAGGCTGTCTTACTACTGAGTCTATAACAACTCCAAACCAGAGTGTTATTAACGTTTGAAAATGGAACAGTAGTTAGACAAAACACGCCCCCATGCTATGGCAGTACAGTATCACAGAGCTCCAGAATCAGAGAAATAAATTGGAGGAATTCTTGGCAATCACTTACTGTGTTACCATGAGCAAGTTATTTAACCTCTCTTAAGACCTGGTTTACTCATCTATAAAATGGAGATGACAACAGAGCCTATACTCAGAGAGAGGATAAGGATTAATACCATAAGGCATTTAAATACTTAGCACTTTCTAGCACAGACCTAAATAAAGTTAACTATTATTATTTATTAGTGCCATCCGTAAGCCAGATCTTAAGCTAGATTACCTATACTATCTGTATAAAGAGCTAAAACCTATTGAAGGCATCTTTTTCTTAAAGAAATTCTTCCTTCTATTTCTTGACATCATTCCCCTTCTCTTTCATCCTGAAACTCCTATCTTTTAAAGTTTTCTTCTCTTTCAATTCATTCTGCATTTCTAAACATTATAATAAACTTAAAAAAAAGTTTTACACAAATTTAGGCTATGAGAGTAGTAGAAGGTATTTCAAATACAATGATACATATAGACATATTTATACTCCATCAGCTAACTGAAAATATTTGCCTAGTGCAGGAGAGAATGCTTAAATTATTTTCATTAAAAGATGTATGTTTTAATTCTATATTCCTGTCTTTCAGTCTCGTTGAAACTGTGATTAGTGACACAGTACTTGTCACTGTTATTAAAAACTAGTAGACCAGGGCCAGCTATCAGTTTAATTCTTTACTCACTCATTCAACATGTCTGGCTCTGTCTCAGACGTGAGTGTTGGTTCTCTAAGGTCTCTTGCAGTTCTAAGCAACTATGATTCTGAGTAAAAGGTAGACAGTTACTGGGGATTTACATCAAGAAATTAAAAGTGTTAGTAATATTATATAAAATTCAAAAGATTATAAAAATACAAAATTAGTAAACTTAATCAACAATCCATAATCAACTATCATTGCTTTGGGGTCCAGTTTTGAAGGTCCATTTTTTTTAGGGAGCATACAATTTGACTATTTAGTGTAAAGTAAATCTTTAAATGTTTAATCCTTTTTAAAACATATAAACAAAAGTGTTCCTGCCTCTCACAGAAAAGCCACACAAAATAAAAAAGAATGTTTTAGATAAACATTAGTTAGTATTATGTTAGTGAGAAAATAATCCTTCTCATGGGAATGATCATTTCTATTAGTCATTTATATAGATTTTTTTCTCCTCTAAGCTACAGGTTCTCTGAGCTATAGTTCTAGCTGATGTCTAAGTCATTCTTGTATTTTTTCAAAGTACTCACTAACATTTATACACAGGTTAAATTGAACAAATATTTGTTGTTAGACTATATTAAATGTCCTGAGAAAACTATATGAATAGAGATAAAAATCTAATTCAAAAAATTTAAACATTTTAAATGATATATCACTAGACAATGTAGATGACAAATTGTCTTTGAAAAATTAACAGTAGATAAGGATTATTTAATTAAAAATTGGAAAGTAGTGTTTTAAAAGTAGATTCTTTTTTTTGAAGGGGGAGTAGAAAAACATAGGAGAACTTTATATAATTACTTTATTATTAATCTTTTGTTTTTTGAACATGTTTAGTATATTGTAAAACAGCGCTATAATGTCCTGTGGCAATACAACTTAAAAAAAAGAACCCACAGTAAAGTAGCAATAATAATTCAAAGCCCACAGTAAAGTCAGCTAAAAAAGAGATGCCACTTTTAGCCCAAACACTTCTATCCTTCTTTACTTTCCTCTTCATTCAATTCATATCTACCAAATTGGCCTCAAAACTTCTTGCTGCATCAAGGCCTTTACACTTGTCCCCTCTACCTGGATCACTCCTCCTCACACCAACTATCTGTTCAAATGTTTACCTGTCATCAAGGTTAACTTAGGCAATGAACTAAGAAACAGTCTAAACTTTGTTTTAGACCACAAACTCCACTCTATTCAAATGATATTTTCAAAGTGTCTTATTTAATATAATTCAAACCACACTTTATTAAAAATAAACTCCTTACCTCTTTTTCCTTTCTGTCTATAGCATCTCGTTCCGCCTGTAATTGTACTTCTAAGGACAGTTCTGCTTTAGCTTCTAGAGCTCCAAACTGTTTTCGGTCCTCTACCTTTAAATATATAAGAATTTTCTCAAAATTTCAGACATTAAATCTTGATTATCCTTTTTAATTGGAGAGGTAGCAATTCAATTTCTCTTAATTAGGATAATCTACATTAGTGAATAATCAAAAAGTTACAGATATTCAGTTTTGAATGCATTTTATAGAAATTCAAACAGGAAAGTTTGACGCTTTTAAAATTCATTCATCAGATAAAACGAAGGCTAGTCCCTCATCTGCCCTACTCTTAAGCTTCCTTATCCTGCCCTCCTTCTACTTATTTTTGCTTTTTGCAAAAATTACAACGGGAATAGATTTCATTATTACTTCTTAGTTTGGGGTAAAGCATCAGGCTAAACTGGTGTCCAAGCTCTTTCACTCGGCTATTATTTTAGAATTACAACTTTGTTGATGGTTAAAAGCATAATTAATTCTTTTGGCTTAACTAATTTTCCTTTCTCAGGACTAAGGTACGCAAAGACCATCTGGGGATAAGAATAAATAGTAATGGTTATGATGTCAATGAAGACGTATATATTATATAATATCCACAAAAAGTCGATAGCAATTTTTTACTTAAAAGAACTGATGTTCGTGTTACTAAGAGTAATCTGCATGAAAACATCTGCTAAAAATCAACCCAAAGAAAATGGCACACCTTTTGAAAAGTGTCTGTGCTAATGAGTAAGGCTTGCTCCAGTTCCCTTACTCTGAACTCCAGTTTCTCAATTTCTTCATTCCGTTCTTGTATATCCCTCTGAAGCTGCTCTTTGGAGAGTAAAAGCTCACTGCATTTGTCTGTTTTTTCTTTCAGATGGTTTGTTAACTGTTCGACCTGGAAATATAATAAGCAAAATCTGTAAATTTAACCCATTTCCCCTTTGCCCCAAGGATACTTGCTAGTGGCACTTGCAGCTGCAGCGTTTACCCCGAGGTAACTTGCAAAGGAAAAAAAAAAAAGATAAGTCCTAACCTTACCCCCAAAGTTTGCCACGAAATAGCTCGCTTTTATTATTATTTTCACATCGCTATAGTATATCGATATTCTCTGGAAACAAATCATTCTATTTATGTATTGTTTTTAGGAGTGGCATTTACATTTATAAAATATAGTAATTCTTGATCCCTGAAAATGTCAAATCCTAGAAAATGCAGCATTCTAAAATGTGATGGTAACATCGTTCTCGAATAGTTAGTTGTTAGCCGAAGATTCATTTGATGAATCCGGTTTATGTACACATTTCTGTTACATTAAGATTAGAGGCAAGTTCTGCTTAGGAAAACTCCAAGAACAGTTTTTATATTTTATTTTCACACTGAAAACCAGTCAGATTTGCTTCAGCCTCAAAAGCGTGTTTATGTAAAATTAAATTAATGCTGGCAGCAAGCTATATATTTTTTCTAAACGGGAAATAGGTTAAAAAATTTCAGCAAGTTAACACATCTATCCTCATTTCAAAAGTATTTTTAGATGCTATGCTAATTTTATTTTTGATAAGAATAGCAACTATTGTCTCCAACTATGGTTACATTTTCTGAGTTGATAAAACTAAACAGCACTAGGTAAGAGAAATGATATTGCTTCTCCAGCCCTTTAAAGAAGTTCTTTAAGACTAAGACTTCCTTCAGCTAGAAGGAAAAAATAACTTTTAAATGTTGAATTACAACCTCTAAAAACATAACTACACTAAAACCTAATAAAGATAAGTTTACACAGTACCAGCTTATACTCTTATGTGAGATAAAATTACCTAAAAAATCTTTCATGGATCCTATTTTTCTTTCCACAAGTGGTTATAATCAATATATAACAATACAATGGTTCTAAATATCAAAAGGATAGGAGGGGATGAAGGAGCTTTAATATAATCACTTGAAATACTTTTTCAGCCTAAACATTCCACCAGCTCAGAATAAAGATGAGAATGTGGGGTGGCGAGAGCGATCTGTGTACCTTGAAAATTTCCCTAAGTGATTCTGATATGCAGGTCCATTCCAGTAAATGGATTTGTGATGGAAGGATACAGGAAGATTTAATAAGATAGCTTTGAAATTAGTTCTGATTAAGTGGAGAGAGAAAGCTTACTAAAAAAAGAAATATGATAGTAAGAAAAGAAGGAATACTACCCTGTTTCAGTGAGATACTTGGAGGAAATTATCTAAAAATGATACTTATTCCTCAAAACATTAAAAGAAATGAAAGCTTACCTACAATTTACATGTTCGAGGATGACAGCAATAAAGCTGCTGAGAGGAAACTAACAAAAATGGGTAGACTAAGATTTGGAGTAAGGTCAAAAGAAAACACAACAAAACAGGCGCAGCCAAGTGGCACAATATACTATTACAGTTAAGATTTTTTTTTGATCTTGAGAAAATTAGAGGTAAACTGCATAGATTAGTGTTAACAGGGTAGAGGATAAGAAACCCCACAGAGACAGAGAAACTTCATTGGAGTGGACTGAGAAGAGAATGGGAGATGGGGAAGTAAAGAGTGAACAGAGACAACTCTTCATCAGTTTTGTTGGGAATGGGAATAGAAAAAAAAGTAGAGAAGTTTGTTTAAATAGGCAATACTAGAAGATAAATGCAGGTGAGAATGATTCCAAATTTTAATACAAATAAGTTTTAGGGTTTTAAGAACTTTCTCATGTTGAATATTTAATTTTTGGATTTTGAAGATTTTCATAAAATAGTAAGAATTCCTTTGAAGTTTTTCACAACATGCATCTTATTTTGCATATGGTATACAAATTATTGTAAGGGTCTTACCTCTCTAGTTTGGTGTTCATTGATAGGCTGGAATCGAGGTACAACTTTAAGCTGCTGTTCTAGTTTCTGTATTTCCTGTTGGAATACATCTCTCTCATGTTCTCTATCAATGGCCTGCTCCTGAAGTTTAATAATAACAACACTAATTGAAGAAACTATTTATTGAAGCTATTATTTCCTTTACAATCCTTTAGTTGTAGGTATAGTTTTACTTGAAAACAAACAACAAAATATCCCAAACCAAAAGGTTTACAAAGATAACACTTTTTTTGGTACAGAGCCTACTTGGGCTCTTTGACTAAAATTTAAACACTTAAATATTATTTGAAACACATTTATTTTTATTCAAATAATGTTAAACATAAAATGAAATAAAAATATTCTCCTTAAAATGAATTTACTTTTTTGGAGCAAAGGAGGAATTCATTCCACTGTAATTTAGTTACTACACAAAATAAATAGAACAAATGGTTTACTAAATCGATTTCTTTCATCCTAATCTATGTTTTATGCCTAAAATTATAATGTGTAAGAATGATTCTCTGATCTGTGAAGAGAACATCAGGCTTACATGAAACCCCAAAGAAGAAAATCCAAGTGAAATTAGAGATGTAACATCTTTTGGGAAGAGAGTAATGACGGCACGACAACCGTTCCAGTGCCTTGTTTCCAGGAGCACACTGTTATCTGTAATGTTTATCTTTTGTGGGTGAAACAATGGTGGCCAATTAGCTCTTAGGATCCTCACCTGCTTTGGCTGCTGGTTAAAGGAAATAATAGGACAAGCTTCTTCACTATGAATTTGGAAAGGCTAACTGGTAGGGCTTCTTCATAATCTGCCTGTACTGCTTTTAATTCTGATCACTGTACAATAACAATTGCAATAAAAATTTTAAATTGTAATAGTACTTTTCAATTAATTGGTGGAGACACAGAGATGAAAATGTTAGAATTCATGAGTCTCTTAGTAATTTAAAATTCACAACCTAGGATAGCAGCAGGTAGCATTCCACTGAGAAAAGTCAATACTTAAATTGAGAATACTTACATCTAAAAATTTTCTCATTTTTTCTAACTGCTTTTCCAGTGCTTGGTTTTGTTGTCTTAAATCCATTAATTCAGCAGTTTTTTCTTGTTCCAGCTCTATAAATCTACTGACTTGTTCCTCGACATCTATTTCTAGAGCTTTCACTTGTTTTTGAAGGTCATCACGTACTTTGTCAGCTTGACATTGTACTTCTAGTTTTTCCTTCATTAGTTTTTCTGTCTCCTGTAGTAATTCTGTTTATAAAATGCAAAAATATACTAAGTTAAATCACAATGTTATGATAGTGAAATCGCCCATTACTATGATCAAATTTTATTTTAAATGCATGTAAAAAAGAAAATATTCTTATGAAAATGTCAAAATAACGTATTCTTATATCAGTTAGTATCAATAAAATTATATAAATCAACAAAAAGAATATGTCCTATCACTAAAAGAAAATTTTTGTGAAAACACCACAGCAAATGACTTGCCCCCCCACCCCCCAAAAAATCCATTTTACTATGAGGAAAAAAACAAAGTCTAATTAAATTCAAGCATAGAAATAACTCACCTCAGGCAAAAATCAATTCATTTTAAACACACACTTTTATATGCATATAGAATACACATGAAGATCAAATATTGCAAATCTTTAACCAAGGCAAATAAGTGTTATAGAAAAAGAAATACAACTGTAATCAGAATTTCTTGTTAGTCTTACTCCTTATTAGATCCATATTCCTGAGTTAGTCTTACATGCTCACAAGTACGTGCATCAAGGGAAAACTGACAAGAGAGGTAGTGTGGCACAGTGCTTAAGAGCTGAGACTGTGTATGGATTCAAATCCTAGCTCTGCCACTTATCTCCTATGTGACACTTAACATGATGTCCTTCAACCTCCTTATATGTAAACTGGGAATAGTAATAGTACTGATCTCTAAGAGTTACTATGGGAGCAAATGAGTTAATATATGTAAAGAATAGTATCTAGGGCATGGTAAGCCCTATATAAATGTTGGCCGTTAATATTAATCATATAATAATTAAGTATATATAGCAAAGTAAAACAATCCTCTAATGAAGAAAATGGAAGTAACATAGAGTTTGCCAACACTCTACTCAGGACTAGGAATCTATACAAACTAGCTTCGCTTTCAAACCAATACTGAGTTAAATGTTAACATAAAAGTTAATCAACCAGAAAGTCTCTTTGCTAAATTTCCTTGATTCTGTTAATACCATCATCTTATATATATCTTGATTTAGAAACAGTATTTTGAAAAAGTCATAGGCTGCAAGGATTTAATATATTTGTTAAAGAAAAAAAAATGTTTTAATAAACCAACATTTTCATTAAAAAATCAAAATGGTCATAAACTCTGTGGAGAAATAGATATGATGATGGTGACTATGAATCTTAGTTGTTAAATTCAAATATAAATATGTAGTTTTATTGTAAGAAAAGATTTTGTTACAGAGAAAAACTGTTAAGTATAAAACACAACAGCAAAATTAGAGATATGTTAGCTGGTAGAAAATTCAAGGGTCATCCAGATTTTGGAGTTGTAAATTTACCACCCAAAGACTGGCCATGCAATTGTATAAACACACCTGATCCGGGTGCTGCATCGACTGCAGCATCTACTAGTCCTATAAGAACAGAAAACAAAACAAAACAAAAACACACACAGAACAAAAATACAATTTACATGTCTTCTATTTTCTAAAATAGGATAATACACACACACACACACACACACACACACACACAAAAGAATTAGAAGTAAAAGTTGAACCATGATGATTATCATTGGTAACATTTTGAGATATACCAGTGTTTCCTGAATATTTTAAATGTATGAAAATGAAAAAAAAAAGGCATCTATACTTTCCACATTAAAAATTCCAATTCTAAACCTGTACTAATTTGAGCAACTTCACCATATTACAAAGATGTATGTTGTATTTCTAAACTGATAAAATTCAACTAGTAAAACTACACATAATTCCAACCGCATGTGTAATATAAAAGTGAGAGGATACGATAAAAAGGATTTAAAGTTCCACTGTTACAAAGATTGACATTTATGTTTTCCCTGCTAAACACACTGTAATTCAAGATGTTACTCACTTTTTCATTTAAGAAAAGATTAAAGGATATTCACAAATTTGTATATTCTTTGAACTTAAACTAGATGTCAGCCTACTTCTAACAGCAAGATCTTTTCAATAGATTCTCCTGCAGGCTGAAATCCACCCCCACCTGCTCATTACTAGTGCCATTATCAGTACTCGGTTATTTAATCCAAGTATACATTTTTGCTGTCTTTCTGCTATTAAAAGAACTAAGTCTTACACAATTAAAAAAATATCCTGCCTCATTATGTGCGGCTTTCTCTTGAGGCAGGGGTTTGAGGAAAGATGAAGAATTATCTCTTTCTGTTAAAATCTGCCAAAGGAAAAAAAGAAATCCTGATTCCACATTTACCAGGTAGATTTTCTTATAATTTTTAATCCCTATATAAAATACATGAATAATGGCACTCAAAGGGAGGAAAAAAGCCACCTTGAACTTTTAAAGAGTATTTCATACAAAGTTAAAAAATACATACGCTGTTCAGCTGGGCCTGCCTCTGCTTTCATAGCCTCCTTCTGTCTGGACAGTAATTCTCTTTCTTCTTGGATCTGCTGTTGCTCTGCTTCCAATTCTTGTAATCTATTACTTGCACATAACAACTCCTGCTCAAGTCGATCTATTATATCAGCTTTTTCCTGAATTTGCCTTTCAAAAAGAGTTTTTTCATCTGCATATCCATCAATGACACCTATAAGAAATTTAACAGGGAACGGAATTATTATTTATTTCTAATTTTACTATTAGGTTTTACATAAACCATAAAAGCTGTGTACTGTTAGCAAAACTTTCTCATTCCAACCTATTAAAAGTCTTGGATGAATTGCTGCTGCTGATAGCAGCAACTATGGAATGTTCAATTCGGCCTTTTTCTTGTTAACCATTGTGCCTAAATATGAAATTCCTCTGAACTTTCTATTACTTTGCTATGCTAAAGTATCACTTGATGTGGGTGTAACTTGCTTTATTAAACTGACATAAATAGGTTCCTGGAAAGCTTAATATAAATCAGATGCTTGTGAACTGAATCACATTTTAAATATACTAGAGAAAGCTGATATTTTAAGTGATTCTAGAAGACCAATAACCACAACAGCACGGTGGAATATCAACAGCGTGGGGCTTTACTGGCTGAAAGCCTGGCATCACCATTTAATAGTGACTTGAACAACTTATTAACATTTCTTAGCTTTAGTTTCCTCATCTTTAAATTACAAGAGTTGTCTTAGGACAGTGGGATTATGGTAACACACATCTTGTCACCATTGATTCCTGTACTTTCTAAAATATTTTATACTTTCTAGAATTCTATTAAGTATTTTTTTTATAATTAAAATATATACAGTTTTAAAATAGTTTGGAGTAATTTGAAGAAAAATTACAACTTTCAATGGTCACTCTAAATTAAGAGTAGTCTGGTGGTTTCCAAACCTGGCTTACATCACAAACTCTATATTTAGACTTGAAATTTCTCCACCTTCAGTTGCCAATGGCAAGTTGCTCACCCTCAGCCTTACTGAGCTCCACAGCCAGCTGCTCTCTGGCCCTGGACTCCTCATGAAGGCGCTCTCGCAGTTCTTCTTGGCACTTAAGGGACTCTGTCACTTCTTGTTTCTGTCTAAATGACTCACGCATCAATTCCGTCTGTGTAACTTTTGCATGTTCAAGCTAACCAAGGAGAGAGAGTATACATATGAAGGCAGGCAAAGTGTTAAAAATACTAGTGTCATTCCACATTAAAGCTTAAAAAAGGTTTTTAAATAAAAATAAACTGTTAAATTGTAGTCATTTAACATTTCTAGTACATGCTAACATTAGTAGGTATAATAAATCAGTAGACAAGTAGGTCAGCTGTGTACAACTTTTCATAAAATGTGAATTCTAGTTTTAGTGAACAAAAAACGTGCTCCTTTTGGAAGTAAACCACTTCACAGTACTAGATCTGTATTCTACCATATAAGGAGAGATATGAAGTTAATGAGGTTTTTTTGTATATGCTAAAGAATTTTTATATAACTATGTGCTGTATGATAAACTTTCTTTTATATTTGAAATTTATTAATTGTGACTCTTGCTGTACACTGTGATGAAGTAATAATATATAATTAGTATAGTGGCATCAATGAATAAAATCATAATGGCAAAACAAAATAAATTACATTTATAACCCATATTTTAACTAAAAGTCTTATGTTTCTATACATTTGTGAAACATCTATAGGACACTATATAATATTCCGTTCCTTCTCAAACCTTAGAATACAGAGGCATTACCTATAAACACAGCCTCCTCAAAATGCTGTCACGGCCACATACTGACTCCATTCTTAAACAATTTTTAGATGATAGTCAAGTACTATACAGACTCAAGGCCAAAGCCCTCAAAAAACAATAATCATTGTTACTAGCTGCATGAAATTGCAGAAAAGCACTGTCTCTGCCTTAGTTTTCTGGGCTGCTGACTGGTTATGTTTTTACTGAAACAACTACATTGGAAAAGAACTAAGCTTAAATTGAGTACTTAGTCCTAGATCACTAACACTATTTTTTAAAAAAGCCATGATGATATACTTTAATAATAGGCTCACAACAATATCATAAGAATTTGTAAATTTATATATAAAGTACTTGGTATATTAGAAAAATATTACCATGTTTGAAGCTTATAATATGAATCCAAAGTAGTGATTTCTAATTGATAGTCAAGTATCAATAATGCGTTATAAAATTATAATATTTAAGAATATTTTATAAGATTTAAGAATATTTTATTCTTAAAGATATTTGCCATAGCAAAAAAATTTTAGAGTTACTAAATAAAGCTTTTTATGGTCACTCTGAATCAATTTCTAGAATATCTAGTATGCAATTATTCTTGTTTTAATAGAATGTTTTAAATATCATTCACAACTTATTGCTTGAAAATAATATGAATACATATTTAAGACTCATAATGGAAAATAAAGCATATATTTTAAATCACAAAACATTTCCTAAAATATCTGTAATAATGTTGCTACCTCAATAAAGATAAAAGCTTATATATATTTCTAATTTAGACTGGTAAAAGAGTATTTTCTTTAAATGCAGATAACTAATATACGTTAGTTTTTATTATGAAGAAACGTGACCAGCGTATAAAGTAATTTTCATACAACTACTCTCCTGAATTTACATTCGCAGACTATATTTTTAAAATATATCAATAGTTTCTACATGTACACATGTAATTTTTTTCTGTACATTATAAAATTATTGCCTGGTAAATACATTAAATTGCTAAAAGAGTTCAAAGCTCTAACTAAAAAGGATATGAGCTTTTTTCTTTTTCAAATTCACTGTACAAATACAACAGAGCATTTACGACAACAAAAATACTTGCTTTAGATAATAAAATTTAAATGTCTTTGCTTCTATATTCTACCTCTTGACAAGATCTAAACCAGCCATCAAGCACATTTAAATATCCACCATAAAACCCCAAGAAATAACTTCAGTTTTATAAAACAAAACAAAGAAGTTGGAAGAATCAAATACAATAAATCTAGCAAATTTTATTTTTTTAATCACAGATGGGCACCCGTGCTTTAACTGGAATAAGAGACTCCCTTCAAATATTCATCTAAATACTTTACACTTAAAGGAAAATCCTCTTTTATCCAGTTGAGGTATGATTTATTCCTAATATCTATATAATACCTATACCTAATATTTACTAAATATGAAATTCAATATTTTCAAATAATTTAAGAAATCCATCATTTCATTAAAAGTATGTATAAAGCATCAGTAAATATTCTGTCACTTTAATGTAAAAGTATCAAGGCGGTACCAAAACTGTTCCGAAAACCATCTGGCTTGTTAAATATTAGCTAGCGTATTATAGTTAAAGCCATGAAAGTCATAAAAAGTGCTGAATAACTTGTAGTTATGCTGAATAACTTGTAGTGAATCATTCACAACATATTTAAGTCTCAAATGAACCTGAAATACTAACTATGCTAAACACTTACCCTGAACAATGTTAATAAAACACATTTCACATAAAAAGCAAAGCAAGATATTTCCTCACAGGGTTAGTAGGCATATTAAAAACACTGAATTTAAATTTCTTAAGGAGTTAGTAAGAAAATGAAAATTACTATCCAGGTTCCCTTTTCCTTGTCTGGAACCACTGCCAATACTCCACCTGACTGTAAACAGTTCCTAACTGGCTCAATGACAATTCACTTAGCTGTTTCAGGTTTCACAGTGCCTAATTCCCTCAAATATAATTGTTCTATTTTTACTCGGGATTGGCATCATAAACATATAAAAGCAAAATTCTTAAGGACAAGCAGGTTCTTTTAAAACTGCTTGTGTGGCATGGGAGAACTGTAATATCTCATTCTACTTTCTGGAATTAAAAACATAGCCAAGTTGGGGCTCTCAGACCACATTTAGTCCTTTAATACATCCAGGATGAATGAAGAGTAGTAACACGACAAACAACAAAACAAGATTCTATTTCATTTGCTCTTACTAAATACATTTAAACTTCAATTATCATTACAGTTTTTATAAACTAAATGCATTAAAACTAATTATAAACTAAAGCTAAAAGTATAAAAAGTATTTTTTTTATACTTACTGAATAAGGAGGGGTAGGCAGTGAAATTTTAGAAATAAGCTTTAATATGTGCCCATTTCTTTTATGAATAAAATGAAAAATAGAAGTATTAATAATTACTGAGTTATTTTCATCCAAATGTTCACACAGAGGAAAAGGATGTGGTAAAGGCACACGAGATTCAACCTCATATATGTCTTCATCTTGTTCTTCCAACCATGAGCCACTGAGTTTTACAGTTGCCAAATAGGTCCTGTAAGAATCCATTTTAGGAGATGCAGCTGCCAATTTTCCTCATGTGCTTTATTAGTTTTCCAATACATTAAAGAGTTCTTTTTTTAGTTTATCAAAATAGAACAGTATGAAAATTTCTTTTTAGCACTACCAAATAAACATTATAAAGCTAATGATAAAACTGAACAAAAGAAAAACCCCACCAATCTAAAAAAAATTTAGATCTTTTGGCCTTCATCCAAAAACAAAAAAACCAAAACAAAAAATAGAACAAAACAAAAAGCAAGCAAACACCTTTTAAACTAGAATTAACTAAATCCTTGAAGAACAGAAGAATAAAAATAAAAATATCTAATTAGCTGAGCAAAAAACTGCTTTCAGTATCAAATACGTCTATGGAAATAAGGAACCCTTCCAAGCCAAACCTGGCAGAGAAGGTCAAGTTTTAAATCTCCACAGCAGCAGTCTTGAGAAATTTAAGTCGCGACATTATTTCCCTTGTTCTTGCTGCTTCACTCAATTCAAAAGTAAAAGCTCTTCTGAACTGAGCTATTCAAATAGCCTCTCACGCTGAGCCAAAGGATTCTAGTCAATGTCCCCTGAGGAAAAGGTCAGAAAAGAGGGTGTGGTTTAATGTCTTTATCTATAGGTACTCTGACAGGTGGAATGTGAATTAATATGCCCACAAAAAAGCCTGCCTAACAGGATCCAAGTTCCACATCCAAGCTTTGAAAAGGGTATTTAGACAAGTTTATAATTCTTCTAAGATAAGCTAGTGTTTTTCCATTCTATTAAAAATTTTGTTTTAATTTAAAAATGTGAAATCAAGTAGGTGTGAGTCCACATTACCAATTAGTTCTTCAACTACATTAAATCATAATTATTTTTGAAAAACTACATTAGTACTTCTTTTTGATATTGTCTTAGAAATAATACTCATTCTTTTTAGCAGTTACTATAACTAAATATAGATAGTTCAATTATAACCTATTTCCACACCGAATTGTTTAGAGAGTTAATGTTAAGTTAATGTTAAAGCTGCATTGTTTATAAGGTTGGTAATTTTAACATTTAAGGTATCCTATGAATGCTGACTAAAACTTAAAAGTGCAAGTTGCAAATAATAGCGTTTTTGTAGCTCCAGAAACATGGAATATAGTGATTAAATAAACTAGCACTCAAAACTTTAAAGGATGAATTTAACTTTTTAATATTAAAAGAGCCTCATTAACGAAAGTTGTATTAAATTAAAAAGCTTTCAATGTGGTGTCTTTTCTCTATCTAGTAACTAAATATCCTAAACCCACAAAACCTTTATCGATAATGGAAAGACCCATATTAAAGCCAGGAGGTATTCTGGACCAAGCAATGACAAATTTTTGC
This sequence comes from Pteropus vampyrus, assembly GCF_000151845.1. Classification (NCBI taxonomy): domain Eukaryota; kingdom Metazoa; phylum Chordata; class Mammalia; order Chiroptera; family Pteropodidae; genus Pteropus; species Pteropus vampyrus. Next base: position 15,831,967 of record NW_011888785.1, read on the forward strand.
TTACTATAGTTTCTTAATGTGAGCCCTGCAGTCTATGAAGACGTTTTAACATCTGTACAAGATGGAAGCCTAATCCTATCACTGGTGCAGCTAAACCTGACATTACTGGACTTCAGCAGATACGAAAGCATCAGTACCCTAGCTGCTTGGCTTTATGAACTGGTGGGACCCATGCTTAGCATGTCAAATACTTCTTAAAATACTCTTTCCCAGCTCCCTCTGCAAATTACAGTTTATTTTGATAATCGGGTGTCCAATCTCTCTTACTTGAAGCAAAAACAACACCTTGAAAGTAAGAAGTATCCCTTTATAAATAGAAACATTCAGGTCAAGGTAAGAACTACAGAGAAAACACCAGAGAGGAAAAAAAAAAAACCACTCAAGAAAACAATAAATTAAGATGATTTAGAAGTATGGGGCAAACAGCACTCATAACAACAGTATATTCACTGATGGCATATTAATTCATGTTCAGAAAGGTGACTGAATAAAAGTAACTCATATTAGTCTCTCCCCCTCATTTTGAAAGCATGTAAAACTTCCTTCGATCCACATAAAGATATATATGTAGGTGGTATCCCTTTGTAACTTACCTGTAGGTCAAGGTTAAGAAAATAACCACAAAGAAAACAGAGTAAAATCTGGGGAGTAGGGGAGACTCAAAAGAGCAGTTAAGATGATTTGAGATAGGGGCAAAAAGCTCTCCAAACAATAATATAATAATTGATGGTATATTATATTAACCAACGTTCAGACAGATTACTCTGAATTAGAATAATTCAAGTAATATACATAAATATATATTTATATATAAATATATATTTAATTTTAGAAAGCACATAAAACTTTTTGCAGTTGAAAACAGTTAAAATAGAATGAGTTCAATATTTAGGATACCCTCTTAAATATCCAGACTAGCTCATTATCAGGTTTCAGATAATCAAGATTTTCATGTATATTTGAAGGCTTAATTTATGGTATAGAGTTATGTTTTCCAAACTAGTTTTAATTGTACAATGTCACGCTGTTTAATTTTTTTTTCTCCTAAGTATTTCCCTCAAATTGTAAAACACATCTGTTGCTTCCTTTTGGATTTTGACTGACTTATTTTTCTAAGTTATTTAATAGAGAGAATGAATCCTGGATACCACATCCTGACAGAGCCCTGACCAATGCTTCTAATAAGCACACTGGGGGCAACACTTAAGGGCAAAATGTGTTTCAACACTTTGATTGCATTTATCTTTAAAATGCAAAAATGACAAAACAAAATTCTAACTTAAGCTACTGTTTCATCCTCAGGAAAAGTCCTTTTTTTTTTTTTTTTTTGAGAAAATATAGAAACATGTAGCTTAACATCCATTATTCTTTAATTAATAAACTTATGAGAGTTGCCTACAATAAAAATCACTCTGAGAGTAAATTCCTTATTCCTTAATTTCTTCCAAGGCCTTAAGGAATCTCTCTGGCTCTAAACTTAGTACCTCTGGATTCTGGAAAGCTGTAATTGCTGAAAGACTATGCCTAGAGAACAGATTGATTTCTGTTTCTACCTGAACCAAGAATCAAGAATCCGAAGCCACACTCTCAAAAATAACTTTTCTGCAGAACCACAACTACTGACTAAATATTAAGTTAAAAGAGGCTTGCCTTTCTCTGAGCTTGAGGGTAGTCTGTAAGCACTTTTCTCATATTATAATGTAAGCTATCCCAAACAATAGGCAACCACAACAGGCTCACTATAGGCCCAACTTTATGGTAGCCTGTCTGGGCAAAAGCGAAGTAAAATCCATCATAATAAATGTATTATTACATAGATTTGGATATACCATTGTGCATATCACTTGTCAAATTAAATAAAAATAGTAAAATGCTCCTATAATCGATATTATGAAATCAGCCTATAAGGCAGATGTCGATACTTAGTAAAGAAAATGCTTACTTGTTCTTTTATTAAGGCAGGAAGTACCTATGGAACCTAAAGCAAGCCAAAACCTTAAAATTAAATACAAGGATTAATCATATAGCTTCCACTAAAATTACACAACATATAAATTTACACCATTAAAAAAGAAAGAACCTTGATATTTACTTAGACTATGAGGTCTTTTCAATGAAACTTTACCCCAACCCCAAACACAAGACCACAATCACCTGCAATAATCCCTCTCTCTAATCTTACTGGAGGCAAGGCCTCTCACCTACCCTGAGGACCTGGCTCCACAAAGCCCATCTCCACCATCCTGCATCTTCACCTCCCTTGCTTCTCAATATAAACTATTCCAACCTTTAAAAAAGCACTCCCTTTCTTAAGCTAGTGCTTGCAGTTTTCTTCACAGCTAGGTGATGAAATTGCTCTCTATTTCAATTCTATTTCTTCAACTCTCTGAACTTAGAATTTCTCTTCAACCAACTCCATGAAACTGTTCTCATCAAGGTCACACTGACGCTATATATACCAAAACATCCAATGGAAACCAAATCCTCAGCATACATGACTGCTCCACGGTATCTGAAATTTTTGCAAAATCACTCCTTACCTGGCTTTTATGACACTATGATCTTAATTTTCCTCTTACCTCTCATTCTTTAGCTCCTTTGTGTACTTATCTACCTGTATTCTTTTAAATGTCAGCATTCTAACAGTGCAAACAATTAGCCCTGTGCACTAACACTAAGGCTTCAAATGTCTTTGATGACAGCTTCCAATGTAGTTCTCCCTAGACTCCACTGAATCTTTACATGATGACCTCCTATGCATTTCAGATTCAGATTATCTAAAACTGAACTTATTATGGACTTATTTTACATCCCTTATCTCAGTAAAGTAAAATACACCAACAACCTGGTTGAGTCAAGAATCACGCATGGTTTCCTCTCCCCTTTCTTACTGTCGGCATCCAACCGGTTGCACCAACTTCAATAAAATCCAAGTTCTGAAAAGCTTTGAAATCACTTTCCTCCTGACTTAATTTCATCTCTGTCACTTTTCACTCGGAATGTTCTAAGAGTTTCCCATTTCTCTAAATTTAGCATCTCTCCTCACCAATGTCCTGCCTATCCTTCCACCACAATGCTGCCTGAGAAATCTCTCTAAAACACAAATTTGATAGTATTTCATCACCGAAAATATTTCAATGACTCCCCGATTTTTAGCATAAAGTTAAAACTCTTTAACTTAGCCCATAAGGGACTTTGACATGTAACTGCTACCTATCCCTTTACCTTCAGCTTCTATTAGTTTCCCACATTCCACCCTGAATGTTTGTAACACAGAACTATCCATTGTCCTCCCACACATCATGCTGGTTTACACCAAGATGTTATGCCTTTTGCCACAAATTTTCTTCTTGACCTACCTTGTTTCTACTTGTCTTTAAATCTTTAGTTCCTTTCCTATAATTTTCTCTTGAATTACTCTGTCATCTCCATTACTCTACTAAAACTGCTCTTGTAAGGTTATGGATGACGTCACAGATTTCAAAATCCATTCCTTAGTCAGTAACTTACATAACCTATCAGTAGTAATTGACAGTGATTCAGTCCTTTCATTTTCAAAGGGCAGAAAGTGGCAGTTAAGAGCATGGATTCTGAAGTTAGACTACTTGGATTCAAATTCTAACTCTATCATCTAACTTGTAGGCCTGGGCAAGTGACTTCTCTAACTTGTTTCTATGCTTCTGCCCTGGACCCTCTACTCCCCGCCCGCTCCAAGTCTATATTTAACAGAGCAGTCAGTGATTCTTTTGAAAAATCTAAGTTAGGTCATTCAAAAATCTCTAATGACCCCAAATTGGAAACAATCTATATGTCCTCTAAACCAGCGGTTCCCCAACCTTTTTGGCAGGGACTCATGCTCCTATGAGAATCTAATGCCTGGTCATCTGAGGTGGAGCTGAGGTGGTGATGCTAGCGCTGGGGAGCAGCTGCAAATACAGATGAAGCTTCGCTCGCTCACCTGCTGCTGACCTCCTACTGTGTGGCCTACCAGCCACAAACCAGGGGCTGGGGTCTCCTGCTCTGAACACTGAATAAACAAACGGTGATGCACTCATACAAGGGAATACTCCTACGCTATAAAAAGGAACAAATTATTAATACATATAACAACATATAACAACATGTATCTTAAATATACTTTGTTAAAGCAATGAAGCCAGACCTAAAAGAATACATGATGTATGACTTCATTCATGACACTCTAGGAAAGGTAAAACTATAGGAACGAAAAGCAGCCAGTGGTTGCCAAGGGCATGAGGTGAAAAAGGGGCTGATTACAAAAGAACAGCACCAGGGAATTTTTGGGAGATGGAACTATTCTGTATTTTGTCTGTGGTGGTAGATACACATCTCTAGGCATCTGTCACAATTAGAAGAACTATCAACAACAAGAGAGAATTTTATAATATGTAAATTTTAAAAAATTAATTGAAATGTAGGGGAACTCAAAATGGAATAAAAAAATGTAACAAATGATATTCACTATAAAAAAAATAACAAAATCACACCAAATGGGGTGGGGGGGAGAAAAAAAAGCTCACTTAAGATACTTTGAAAAACAGTATTTTCACTGTATAACATAAGGCTAAAGACAGAAAGTACTGTATATAAATACTGTACTCTAGTTAGTAAATTTGCTTTTCACAGGGGTACAGGTTAGCAATTGTGAAATTACTTTATGGATATGTATGGGTATCAGTATGAATTTATGCTTTTTATTATATACAAAGATAGATACAGAAATAAATATAGATGCAAGGGTAATATACTATATTTTTAAACCATCTACTGAGAAAAACTAGAAGCCATGACACTCTAGTAATAATGAGCACATCTAGCATTCAGATCTTGGTTTCTAAATATTATATTCCAATAAAAAGAATGTGAATTCCTTGGAAAAGCAGATGACTCAAGCACTGGGGCACGGAAGATACAAGATGGGCCTGGAGCCTCTGATAGAAAAAATGTTTGAAAAGTAAGCATTTTAAAGGGCACAAAAGCCAACCTGGAAGAGTTCTTAATGCCAAAGCTAGAACAAAATGAATTATTATCGCACTGGATTATAACCCATTAAAAAAAAAGAGCGGTAAGTCCATGTAAATCCTGAAAAGTTAAATGTGAATGAAGAGACAGCTCTACAAAATAATTCCAATTAATAATTAAAGGAATGTGGAGAAAGAAAAATCACCATTAGAACACCACAGTAATAACTGTGCAGGCAAAATTTACCAATAGATGCTAGAATTAGTGGGTGAAAGTTGAAGGAGGAAGAGGATATCTACAGTCTCAAAGTACCTTCCCCCAAATATTTATTAATTACAAAGAGAAAAAAATAGAAATATCTTTCAGCAGATACATCAAGATTAATATCACCAATCGAAAAAAAAAAAATTATGGCTAGTGTTTTCTGTGGTTCCTCTAACAAATTTACATCTACTCCCAAGTCATGAAGATATTCTCTCTGGTAGGTTTTCTCTCCCCGCACCCTCCCCGCCAATGCCCATATACATATCTAGTTGTTTCAATTTTTTTTTGGAAAATATTTTTCTTTTCCAATTGAATTGCTTTGAGGTCTTTGTTGAAAAAGTCATGGGTGTGGGTGTACTTCTGGTATCTATATTTTGCTCCATTGATCTATTATATCTGTTCTTTAACAGTACAGAACTGTCTTGATTACTGTAGCTTTGTATTAAATTATAAATTTAATTAAATCTCAAAGTCAGTTAACAAATTCTCTAAACTTGTTCTTATTTTTCAAATTTTTTTTTTGTCTATTCTAGGTCCTCTGAGTTTCCACATAAACTTTAGAATCAGCTAGTCAATTTCTATTTCTAAAAACCTGCTGAGATTTAGATTTGGATTGCATTGCATCTATAGGCTAATGTAGAGAAAACTGAAATCTTAACAATATAATTTTCCAATGTGCAGATACAGTGTATATTCCATTTACTTAGGTTTTTATTTCTCTCAGCACTGTTTTATAGTTTTAATATATCTTTTGTTAAATTTATCCCTTAAGTATTTTATCTTTTTGGATGAAATTATAAAGAATGTTTTTAATATATCTTTTGCTAAATTTATCCCTTAAGTATTTTATCTTTTTGGATGAAATTATAAAGAATGTTTTTAAAAGTTTATCTACAAATGCTACATAATTGTGTGTGTGTCCTGTAACACTTTAGAGATTCTTAAAGGAAGACTCTAACGTACATATCTATACATAAATATGTCGTATATGTGTGTGTCCCCACTGTTCAGAACTGGATAAATCATACTCTTTAGTTCATGACATGATCTCATTATTGGTTCATGCATGGCAGATGTATGTCTTTACATATGTACATGTTTTCAGTAATGTTAAAAGCACCCGAATTTGCCTCTCCAAAACAAACAAACAAACAAACAAAAAATGAGATCAATATTACCAGTAATAAGACACACTGACCTCATGTGCCCTCTGTCATGATATACTGAGAGGGCACATTACTTATGTGGTAGTTTTCTCCAAAATGCATGCATAAGCTTCATGTAATCGTGAGAAAACATCAGACAAATCTAAATCAAGGGACATTCTACAAAACTGGCCAGTTCTTTTCAAATGCCAAAGTCAAGAAAAACAAAGAAAGACTCAGAAACTGTCAGAGACTGGGTAAGACAAAGAAAACATGACAATAATGCAATAAATAAAATGTGGGATCCTGGAACAGATATTAGAACAAAGAAAGGACATTAGTAGAAAAACTGGTAAAATCAAAATGGTTTGTAGTTAAGAGTATTGTACTAGTTTTGATTTCTTAGTTTTGATAATTATAGTATGGTTACGTAAGATGTTAACAGTTTGAGTGAAGGGTAAATGGAAACTGTATTATTTTTGCAATTTTTCTCTAAGTCTAAAATTATTTCAAAATAAAAAATGATACTCAATGACTCCACATCTAATTAAGGATTAAATCCCAAGCTCCGTGTGATCTGGTTCCTGGATATCACTCTAACCTGATCTCCCACACTTTCCTCACTCTTCTTGCTCCAGCTACACTGTTCTATTTGTCAGCCATAAAAAAAGCAAGCACATAACCACCTTAGAGCCTTTGTATTTGTTATTTCTTTGCCTGCAACAGTCTTTCCCTACTTATCTACATGGCTATCTCCTATGCTTCCCTAATGAATATGCTTGACTATCACTTTATCACAGAGGCCGCCCTTAATTTTCCTATATAAAATGTCCCCTTCTCCATCATGCTCTGTCTCCATTTTATTTTTCTTCACAGTATCACCATCTGAAATACTACATATTTATTTATTGTTGGTCACTATTAATGTGTAAGATATAATCAAGAACTTTGTCCATATTGTTCATTGCTGTACTTCCAGTATCTAGAATAGCAATTGTTATACAGTAGGTGCTCAATAAATCTGACACATGAATGACTCATCTCAAGCATCAAACCCTCCAATAAGCTTAAGTTAGTTCTACCTTGCCCCAAGCTGTCAGATGTGGCTCTTTTCTAGTCTCCGAGTATCCTGTGCAGAGCTATTTACATGAATTTCTCTTTCACTACAAGCACAATTATAGCACTATCTCTCAATTCTGTTCTAGATTTTTAAATAAGTTTTAAAAAATCAAGATAAAAGGGAAATGTTCCATTATGAAGAAGAACCAAATAATGACACATTGCAAGGAAAATGAATACCAGGTATTTCACAAAGATAATTAATTACACATTATTTTGTATCAATCTGACTGTTAAAAATATTCCTCAGGTTCAAAATCATTGTAATTATTAATGAGAATGTTCTGAAGAAGTCAATAGCTTTAAACATCTACTCATTGAAGAGTAGTAACTGAACTAAATTTAGTTTAAAATAAAGTTTTACAAAGCTCCTACTCTGATTGCCTTAAAAATATAATTCAACTAAGAAATATCTCATTTTTATACCAAATGTCAACAATTACTTCAACCTTTTATATAGTAGATGTTAGTAGAACACTTCAAAATTCTGCAAGAATAATATAAACATTATACTAATAATCTCTAGATCAGTGGTTCTCAAACTTTAACTAGAATTACTTAAACTGGATTTGATAAAACACAGGTTGCTGGGCTCCATCATGCAGCAGGTCTGGGGTGGGGACTAAGAATTTACATTTAGAACAAGTCCTCAGTGATGCTGATATTGCTAGTTTAGAGAACACACTTTGAGAACCATTTACTGGTCTAGGCAAAGTTTTTGTGTGACCTGTTCAGTGATATTTAAACTAAAACAATACAGTAAAAGTTAAATAACATATTGCTGCTTTAGTATTTAACTAATTGAGAATAATCTTAAAATTGCCATGGTCAGGGTCCTACTGTACCTCTCTATCTGATCATGTAAGCAGATGTGATGAGGTGTGATTTTGGCCTGAGAAACACCTTGCCTGTTGGCCGTATTCATAGATTATGGGGAGAGTTCCTCTTTAGCAGCCTGAAGGAACGAATCTGACCACTGACCACTTCAGATTTATTTACTGTTTAACAGTGGTCAAAGAAGTATTAACAGTTGTTTTTATGGTATGAAAGAGCACAAACCACAGAATTAAATACTAATATGACTGAAATAAGCCACCCCCCCAAAAAAAAGCTGAGTCACATAAAAATTCAGTATAGAATTATTTATACTATACAATTTTTATACAATAAAAGGGGGTAATGAGATGTATATGAATTCAAGCTTTAAAAGTGCAGAAAAGTGAATACCAGGTGCTGCAGGCACAAAATAAATAAATACATACATACATAAATAAAATGCTTAGTACTATACCTGGAACATAAAAAAATTAATCAAAAAATGTAAACTATGGTTAAATAAGAAAATACAAAATAAAAAAATAAACAACTGAAACCTCCTAAACTGGCTCAGCTGATTTAGTAGAGTAGCGTATTGTTAAAGTGGCTTATGAATTTTAAAGGAAAGCCAACCCAGGACTTATATTAATTAGAAAAGTAAAACCTTTTAAAAATAGTAAATCTTAGTAGAAAATATATATTTTCTTACAGTAGTTATGGAATTTCACATTATGACACAGCATTCATAATTTCAATGTTTGAGCCTAAGTCTACTGAACCTGAAACTGAAGAAAAATATAGCGAACATTAAATTCTTTGATCCGAAAATATAATTTAATGTCTTGTTAAATTAATAGCACAAATGAAGCTGGTTTTTATTGATGCCCTTTTCTTACTAGCACTTAGGATGTTGGCAATGAAAAATAACTCACTGCAGTTTTAGTGAAAGATGGGACCACTATTTTTGTGTAAAGTCATCCTTTCTATTATATATTGGCAAATATGCAAAGATTTGAGTTTCATGAAATACTACATATCTTTTAGTTCTTTGTGATTCTCAAGGAAATTTTTGAGTTACGGAAGCAAAAGGTTTTCAATCATTTTGTATCTGCTGTGAAAGAAAGCTTAAGAAAAACAAGAATTGCCCAAAGATAGCTATTTCTTCTGTTCCGTAACTATATATCATATTACATCTTCAGGACTTATCTGTGGAAAGAGTTTTGAGACTTATTTAACTTAATACGAATACCTTAGTTTGGCTAGTCAATCAAGATGCAATCCAGAAGTTAACAGCAGATTTATTATGATTATGATATATTCCCCTGGCTAATTAGTGAACTCTCACCCCAATGTGTGATAATTTTAAAGATTCTTTTGCTCTTAAAGATGCAGTCCATACTCTATAAAAGAAGAAAATTTAGACTGTCTTCCAACAAAGAAGAATAAACTTGGGGAAGACTCTGGTTAAGTGTCACATCTGAAGACTATTTGAAAGACAAATATTTCAGTGAAAATATTTTTTTTGATAATACCTCTTAATTAAATGACAGAAGAAAGTTATCAAGAGAAAAAAAAGAATGAATTAATAATGTTAAGTTAACCAAATAGCAGGTGATTAACACATTATTTCAAGTGTCACTAACCAAGAGATGACTCAGGAATGGCCTATGATTACTAACTTAATCTGAAAGCAAATTTTATTTGTCAACAGCCAACAGACACTGCTGTTGCAAAAAAACAAATTTACAGAGTAATATCATAGAGAAGAAAGTAGCATCAATAAAAGCCAGGTATCAGAAATAACAAGCGATCAAAGACATTCCTTAAAATTCTCAACTTGTGTTTGAAATACACTTGGGTCCAGGGATACACTGAATAAAAGTATCAATGAAAACGTTAATACTGGCCCTGTTGCTAATAACAATGAAGCACTTATTTGATTAACATGACAGCTTTAATTCTACAGTTGTTCTACATTCAACATTTTAAAATAAATAAGTGGGTTTTCATTATTTTAAAGCAGCAAATAATTTTTAAAATTCTGCATAGAGTAATTTAAGAGAATTATCATACAAGATATAAAAATTTTATAGACAGAAAATTGCAATTTAAGTTATAAACACAATGGTTTAAGAATTTCTATAAAAACAATACTTTAATGCAGAAACTATTCCACACTCTAATTTCCTTACAAGAGATAGTGTGTATGATGAAGTAATCTATCCGTATTTATGAAAAGAATGTAAAAATCATGTAAAGGAATTGTAGGTTTGATTTGTTATCATATTGTAATAGTGTTATGATATAGTAGAGCATATAGTTTGTTTTAGGGATGAATACTTTATATTATTACTTCAAATAAATTGTATCTATTATAGTGAAATATTTCATACAATGGTGAAGTTGAAATCTCTTTTGCTATCAAAAAAAGTAATGTGTAAGAGTCTAGAATATTTGGAATTTAAAACAATATTGAATTTTTGAACCAGAAGAGTCCATCAGCACATTACATTAACCTTTACCACCTGAAAAGAAGACTACTGATATCAGTGTTGGTCATCACAAAGACAACCGATTATCATGAGGGAGACTAACTAACTTTCTGTAGAACAGTGGAGAGAAAACATTTAATTGTTCCCTGGCTTAAAATAAAACCTACTTCGAACTCAGCACATAGTAGTAATACAAGGAGATTACCTGAGTACTAGTTTCACTTATGGCTTCTAGGAGTTTTTCGACTGCTGCTTGTAGTCGAGAGCTAATATTCAGCATAAGTTCCTCATTTTCAGGATCTATTTCAGTTCCAGCAAAACCACTCCTCATAAGCCGTTGTGATAGCTCTGTTCCTTCCTCAGTTACTTTTGACCACATGCTACTGTCATTTCTTGACATATCATTTCCAGAATAAGATGGTATAGATTCGTCTGTAACTAGAATAACAGTATTTTAAATCAATTATAATTAGTTATAGTACAAAATGGTACAAAATAAAATCAATTTAAAACTCGAAATCATTGACATTACAAGGTCTTTTAGTAACAACAATGCAACAAATAAATACAGAATATTACTTGATTATCAAATAGTTAAAAATAAAAAGGATAATTCTATGCTAGTAGGGTTCTGCAGGAATCAATATTTGGGTTATTTAGCATTCTTTTCTTTGATAAAAACTTTTAAAACAACTTTCGACAGATAATTACTCAGTGCTCACCATATAGGGTTTACTAATAGAGACACATAAATGACAAGATCTGGATCCCATCTTCAAGGACTTTACAGTGCTATGAGAAGACAAACACACAAACACCCACATGAAAAGAAAAATATTGTGCAATGGCATGTTCCAGGTGTATGAAAGGACAGAAGTACTTGATTTTGTCTGAAGCAGACCCTTTGATTTCTGAGCCCTGCACTGGGCCGCATCGCCTGCTCCAGCCAGGGAGTAAAAGGGACTAAGATCATTTTGCAGCTTGCTACTTTTGCAAGAGGTGTACTGGGAAAAGGTTAGACCATGAGCAATTCTAATTTAACTATAGACTTATATATCTACACTATTCTTATTTCTTATGTAAAGAAAATTGAGTTTACATGTATAGAAGATAAGCTTTGGAAGCGTTTACACTGAAATAAAAGCACAGGTTTATTCACTGCTGCCGTGGAACACAGCACTCATCCACAGCAGCATGGTATAACCCAACAATGAAATTTCCTAAAGAGAAATTACCTATTCTTTTATTACACAGAGTACATATTTCTTATCAGTAACTGTACAAAGTTAACAAATTAAAGCACGAGAAACTTTAATTTTCAACGTATGTGAAATAAACATTCATTTTGACATAGCTAGGAGAATAAGAGCTATTTATTAAAATGTCTTGCTAAAGTAGCTTCTGCCACACAGAGTTTTTTCAATCTCAAGTACTAACAACACTTTGGATGCAATTTCAGATATGAGATCTGAATTCAGCACAATTCACTAAGCACCTCCTCTGTACAAATTACTGAATGAAAAGTCCAAAACTGCATTCTAGGAAATGATTTTAAACATTTGCTATTATATAGACTTATCTAATTCTTGGTGTTAACAGTTAATACAATTTTTACTTTGTATTTTTATTCTCAAAATTAAAAAACAAATAACAGCTAGACTGGTATTTACTGTATTATTCCATGTATTCAAAATTGAATGTCTTGATAATAGGGATTAATATGCTATAAATATTCATGAGTTCAACATGATCTTGGCATTCAAAATGAATTCAGATAAAGGACAGTAATAATGTATACTATGAAGTTACTGAAACAAAGTACTCTAGAAAAGAAATTTTTGAAGAAGCTATGAAAGCAAAAATAATTAATAGTTTATAATAGGTATTTGTTTTAAAAAAAACCCTACGTTGTATAGCAACTTTATCTGAGAAATTAAATGCATTCTAGTGATAATTTCTTTTTAATGGTTACAGAGAATAGGACAAATGTGAGAAAACAAAATAGTTTGATATGATGGAAAGTCAAGGCTTTATGGGGTGAGAGTATGTGGAGAAGTGAAGATGAGGTAAGGAATCGAGCTGAAAGGAGGAGGTTGGAAAGTAGGTTGGATCTAAACTGTTAATGGTCTGAAATTTCATAGGAAACTTAGAGGTTCTGCTATGAATAAAGAGCAGGTAATTTTTTTTGGGGGGGGGGGAGCAAGAAGATAATATCCAATCTGTGAATCAGGAAACAAATTGTAGCAATGCAGTGGAAGGGTTAGAAATAGAAGAGACTGGTTAGAAGGCTATTTCAGTTACCCAGGTGAGAAGTGTTAAAGACATGAAATAAGATGGAGGAGAATTAGGCACAGGTTGGAGAAGGCTAAATGTATAAAAGAGAAAGAAAGTAAAAGATGTACTAGAAGATGTAGTAAAGATGACTCTAGGTTTCCAGCTTACATGATTCTTAGCTGACAGAATAGCTGTTACTAAGATATCAGGAGAAAGTGTATAGAGTAGGCGAGAAAAAAGATTAGTCTGGAGTGTTAAGGGGCTGTATGGAGGAGAAGAGTCAACTTTTGGAAATTTGGGTCTATAGAGACTTAGAAGTCATTTATAGAAAGGCGAGAGTCAAACCTTGGAAATGGATACATTTGTTTTAAGAGCACTATTTAGTGATAAAGAGGACAAAAACAGTTGGAGCTTTGTATATAAGAAGCTAACAAAACCTGTTTAAAAAAAGTATCAGTGAAATACAGGAAAGAGATATTTAGGAGACAAGAAGAGAATGGTCCAAAAAGGTAGAGATTCTAATAATGTTATTTGTCTAGAAAGTCAAGTAGGACAGGAACTGAGAAGACGCTGCTGGATATGACAACTGTTGTCCTATGAGAGAGCAGCTTTGCTACAGTAGGAACAGAAATCACAGCTGGTGGAGGCAGGAGCTGGTCTGATCTCTCGTCTAGTCTGTTGGAGTTTATCTTGAGGTGGGGCAGCAAAGTTGAGAAAAACCAAAAAGTGCCTTTTTTTTCTTCTAATATTATGAATATACTAGCATGTTCTGGGGGGTACAGAGAAGAAATTAATGGTGAAGAAAAGACTGAAGATACTGTGTGTTACATGGGAACAAATCTCAAGCACAAAAAACAGAGGATATATAAAACAAAATGCCTTATAAAAGGCCACTGAATGTTAACTTTTTAAAAGTTAATGAACAAAATAGATATTAAAGTATCTAGAAAAAAATGAAGATATCAACTAGCTTAATGTAGTTTATTTTAACATTTTGAAGATACATATAAACAAAAATCATCTGAATATATTCCAATGAAGTAACAGAACTTCTTTGGTTATTCCAATGAAATAAAGGAATGAGAAAGACATCAAACTTATACTTTATTTATAATAACTAGTTTTTTTTTGGTGGTGGGGGGGAATCAACAGGGCAATTTCACAACATGCCAACAGAAATCTCAGAATGGTCAGTTTGGTGTACAGAATCATGATTTCAGATTAGTGAACCACTCGGATCTGTGTCTTAAAAATAGATAAGGGCTATTCAAAGTCCTTTAGTTATTTACTTTATGGACTATACCCTGTTCATTCCATATAGATAACAATAAACTTCCCAGGTTAAAGCGGGGTGGGTGATATGATAGAGCATTCCTCTGCTCCAATGGCCTTCTAAAGATCTCTATGGCTCCAACTGGAAACCACTTATTCTAGTCTGACTCTTATACTTGACAGATGAAAAAACTCAGCCGAGGCCCTGGGAGACTGTGAGACTTGCTTAAGGTCATAGTCTACAGCTAGAACAAAAATCAAGGGCCTTCTAATTACTAATCCAGCATTTTTTCTATAACATCACACTGTTCCAAAAGGAAAATGCAGCAAATGAGATTTAATCCTTGGCTTCCTAAGGGAGAGGAATGCATTCTACTGGTGAACCATCACAGCACAGGCCTCAAGGAAATTTTCTTTCAACACATTCCGGGGGAACTCGTTTTTATGAACTAGTCTAATATTCACTCAAGTTCAAGTGATTTCACATTGGCTCATAAGGTCCCCTCAACTTCATAAAAAGGTTACTCTTATGAGAAAGCAAACATTAACAAATCAATTATTTGTTTTTTTAGAGAGTTAACAAGTTCATACATGTTTAAAATCTCAACAAGTTCAGACTTGAAGGCTGAAAATAGATCACAAGTGCTACCTACGACATAGTCATATATGAAAACCGAAAAGCAGAAGTTGCTTCATAATTAGGTTAAGAGTGAACTTTTCCTATTATATTAATTAAGACAAAAGAATATTTCAAAGTTCATTTTAGTTTTTAAAATAATATGTCCATTAAGAATATGAAAGAACATCAGAAAAATTCTTACATATGAAACACAGTGTCAATATTTTAAAGTCAATATTTTCTTCAAAGTTTGAGAAAATTACAAGTTTTAAATTATAAATTCTATTAATTCAATATTTCCTTCAAGATGTAAAATGGATCTATAAATGTTCCCAAATGATATTAATGGTCATTCTAAGTTTATTAGTAAAAGTAGCATATCACTGTTAAACACAAAAACAAAGACTAAATAATTAAATAATAAGTGCACATTATAACCAATAATGCTAATAACAGCACAATTCTTATCTCTGCTATTCTATATGCTGTACTAGTTAACTGTGAATTTATTTTTTCCTCTTGTATCTTAATATTATTCTTTCACAATAAGTTCACTGTTAAATTTTAAATTTTTTAAAGGCTTAATTGATTCAAACATACATAAAGTGGTTTTAAATAAAATATTAAGTACTATGACTTTATCTTGCCTTGAATTAGAATCACAGTGACTACTTCACTAGACTGTGAATTGCTATAAAGCACAGAGCAGAGAAACTACTCGATGACTGTTTGTAGACTTGAATTGATAAAACTGCTTATAACTGAAAAACTATTATTGGATATCTTAAAATAGGACACAGATATATTTAATCTATAATGAAGGATGTAGATGTAACCATGCAATAAAGTAGGAGTAGATCAGATATCCTTTTAGGTCTGCTTTCTCATAGAAAATGGACATAAACATAACCCTCCATGCCTGCATTAAATTAACCAATTTAATCCTTCTTATAACTATGAGAACACTGCTCTGAAAGTGAGTTTGCTGTCTTTTAAGATATGTGGTATGCTGAATATCTCAGAAATCACTTTGAGAAAAGTCTAAGAGAACTGCTAATGAAAAAGGTAGAAATATTTCTGTAATCAGAACATTCTCCAGAGTGTCTTCTGAATATGGTTTAGGTCTTACCAGTAGAATAGCAAAATCCTCCTACCCCTAGATGGTTAAGTGAAACCAGGTTATGAAATAATTGTTTTTTAAAAAGAAAAATTTGATAAACACTCTTACAATGAGACCAAAAATTACTACCTAATTCTTTTATATACATCAAGATTCATATGCAGAAATAAAAACAGGCCTTGATTGAGAGCTTAACGAAGGGTAAAGTTAGTTTGAAAAGAATGAATTTGAAAGTTTTAAAATACAGTAATATTTCAGGTCTTATTTTACTAAAAGCAGTTTTTTAAATTCCCCTTGAACTTGACTGAGGTGTTTTAAAATTATTTTTACTTAAAATTTCAAGTCAAGCTTTTTTCTGCACTTAAAAACATGCTACTGGCCAACTTGTTATTAGGCAAACCTTCTGTAAGTGGCACAATTTCTCATTTCTCCACATGAAACAACAAAGAGAACATTCTCAAAAACTGCATAAATTGGCATTTTTAGGTTGGCCTCTACCTGGGGAGAAGCACTTGTATGTGGAATGGTAGTAAAGCGTGGGCTTGATCTTCTGATCCAAGAGCCAGACCCTATCTGTCTCTATCTGACACAAACTTTCTCCCCCTGTGATTTCCTGATTCCCCCTCCAGTAAGGATCAAGAAACAGGAAAGTCTGTAGTTCAGCAATGTGAAAGTAAGAAATTCAAAGGGCCCAGACCACACAGCTGAAAGAAGACAGGAAGACAGCAAAGTCATGTTTACATCCATACATATTCTGTCATACTTTTCTACTTTTCTAAAAGGAAGAAAGGATCTAGCAGAGGATAGTCCAATGGTAAGTTCAAACCCTGGGCTTCTTATAAAGACTTTCTTCTAACTATCTTAACAGGTATGGAAAATTGATATTGGATTCTTAAAAGCTTTCTATTTCTAATCTTTCCTTAATTTACAGGATGTTACCTATACCTCATGGATACTGTTAAGAGTCCTGAGTGCTGATGTGAAACTTTGCTTTTATTGGTGGAGAAAATAAGTAACCCTGAGTATATAATGATAACTCTAAGACACCCTTTTGCAAATGCTATATAATGATGGTGTTTTGAGAAAAGTGGCTCTAATATATTTATGTTTAGATGTCTTTTGGTTGGAAAATACTTTAAAATTTTCTTTTCTGTATTTTCGACACATAGCAAAGTACCCTGAACTCCAAGATTTATTGAAGGTGATGATAATTTCAATAGCATATAAAACTAATACCTCCTCTGTGTTCCTCATGGACACATGACTTTATAGGTGCCTCTGCTTCTGACCTCCAAATCAGGCTGGCAGATGACTGGCCTTTATTAGATCTATCTAGAAGACCAAGGACGTGGCGACCAATTGTTTCTTCAACAGCTGCTGTTGTCTTTACAACTTCTAAGAGGATCTTCAGAAGTCTGTTATTAGCTTTCTGGAGTGCATACCTGTAGATAAAGAAATGTTTATTAAAGTGTTTAATCTTTTTAAAGTAAAGACTTTACTTATGTCCCACAAAAAATGTACTACAAAATATTTGACTTGAAAAATATCATATACCCTCTTTATTATAATATGCAACAGTACCTATAATGAAGTGCTTTTTATTTTTGATTTATTTTATAAATTTGAAAAGTTTCCAGATTAAAAGAAAATTTTAAGATGATGCAAAAATTAAGTTTTAAAAGGTGTGGCAGTACCCAATTGAAGCATATGCAAGTTATTGAGCTGGTAAAACCATTTACAGTTATTCATATATGTATCATATTTAATTTATGTCAAACAATATATTTTAAAATTTTAATTTAAAAATCCCATCAGAAAAAAAGTGTATTTCTATAACTTAATGGTAAGGATCTATATGATTAAATTACAAAAACTGGCAGAGACCTGTTTTAAAAGAGGTCTACTATGTAATTTCACTATCCACTAACACCAAAGGGAATATTACAGGCTGTTATATCTGATCCGGGGACAGAAATTTCTCATTATATACACCACACTAATAGAAGGACCTATTTTGAACCAAATGAAATTAATTGTGTATCTTTCTTTTTTAAAAGACAAGTAATACATTCTTATTTTTAAAAAATTAGAAAATGCTACTAACCACCCAGAAAAATATCTCAGTACTCAGAGATAATCACTATTTGCATTTTAATGCCTATCCTTCTAGACACCTCGACTCTAATCCTGGTCTCTCTCATAAATATATATATTCTAAAAACAAAAATGGGATTATCCTGGATGAAGAGTTTTTGTAAGCTTTCTTTTTTGCTTAACACAAACATCTTTCCATGTCAAAAAATATAATTCTATAAATGGTGATTCAGAAGATTATTTGATTAACCTTCTGATAACTAAACAACTCTCTTGTCCTAACAGCTTAGTTCGAAAGGTACTACAGTGGCAAACCTTATATTTAACACATGTATACAGAATAAGAGACTTTCATGGTAAAGGTCCTCTGCCTTAAGACGGTTTCCTCTCTCGATTTCAGACATGGGAGATCACCAACAATTAGGTTAAAGGATATCTGTTTTCACAGGCACATGACATAGCTATTTTAAGACAAGGTAATAAATGCAAAAGTTTTCCTTTAGTATTTGTCAAGTGAAAGAGACAGTTCTATTTTTTGCACCTAGATCAAGTTCTCTGCTTACATATGCAAGATAATAAAAATAAAACTCTGAATAATTTAGTTAGTAGAAAGTAAGTCAAGGGTTTTATTTAACTTTTCCTGAGATTCTGTTCAAGCCCCAAGACTTCGGGACTAGGATAATATGAAAACATTTCTATATAAGAAAAATGATTAAAATTAATGATACTAAAAAAGAAATATGAATACTAATTTATCAGTACTCGTTATAAAAATTCCTAATTAAACACTGCATAATTTTAAAAAATATACCTATTTGAGATAAATAATATAAAATAAACCAAGTGTTTATTTTATATTGCCATGGTAACTCTAAGTTTCATACACTGTCTTTCTTGTTTGAGTTCCATACTGACTGCGTTCCATACTGATGATCCAATGGGGAAGCCAAAATCTTAGGGGCCAAATTCCTCCATGCAAGCTGAGGAAGGAGGTTAGGAGGACACAGAGGGTTGACAGTCACAGAAATTGGAAAAGGAGGAAATTAAGTTAGTAGATATTAGTTTTAATTTAAAATTAAAGAAACCATTTTCATTTGAACAAAACAAATTTTAAAATATTGTGCTTAAAGTCCTTAATATTAATGTGGAATAACTACTCTCACTTAATATTTTACATTTTCTACTAACCTGTACAAAATCAAAGGGAAAGTTTTATTAACATTAGATCATTAATTTATTCCTCTATAAAACTGAGATATGGATTAAAAGTTCTCATCTGTTATGCAGTAAATGAATAAAAGAAGCCACACATGGACCATCAAAATTAATTTTTTTTCTCATCATAAACAAACCAGGGGGTAGCATATGCT
Organism: Pteropus vampyrus; assembly: GCF_000151845.1. Lineage (NCBI taxonomy): Eukaryota > Metazoa > Chordata > Mammalia > Chiroptera > Pteropodidae > Pteropus > Pteropus vampyrus. The sequence goes on from NW_011888785.1 coordinate 15,851,535, forward strand.
GAATGCATGTCCATATGGTGAAGGAATAGAATAACTCAAAAGTACAATTGTGTTAAAAAAAAAAATTAGTCAAGAAAGGTTCAATAACCAAATAATGCCTTAACATTTACTGAGTTAAGAATATGACCAGTATGTGTTAAAAAATAACTTTATATACAGAAGATTTTAAAATATTTGTCTATTTAAACAACCAAAATTGTTAAATCTTTATATACAGAGTACAATGTACAAATAAAATAAATGTACATGATAAAAATAAGGACAAATAAAGTATGACACTGAAACAAATATTTTAATTCATTTTGTGTTGAACAAAATACACATTCTTTATACCTTTCATTGGTCAGAACATCAGGAGGCACATCTTCAAGTTTTCTGTCCAATTCCTTTTCTTTAAAGGTCTGTTCATCAACTTCTCCTTCATTTTCATTTCCATTCTGTTTAAGTTTACGTAAAGGTGGAGAGGAGAAGACAGAAAGAAAACCTGTCATCTTGGAAATAGCATGTCATTCCTCTACATTGTTATGAGGTGAAACAGAAACTTCTGCATGCGAGATACTGTATGAATAATATTTAACTATACTTTATCAAGATTAGCATTATCCAAAAAAGATAAATAAAAGACCCTAGTACATAGATGAAAACAATTTAATGGGTTCAAGTTAACGCATGCTATAGTGCAATAATAAAGTTTGTTAGGTTGCTCCTTGATAAGACAATAGCTGTTGCCATAGCAAAGTCAGATTCAAATTACCTTAAATGTAAGGCATCTTGACTCCACCTACCTTACATGTAAGTAATCACACATATTTTAAGCTCAATACCTATAAAAAATACATTTCACACCAGCAAAAAAGACAAACAGATCCTACTGCATTGGTGATCCATTGCTCCTAGGTGGGTCAAAGTCCATACTACCTGTGTTTGCGTACTGCTGTGGCGCAGCTCACAACACAGCTTCTCTCTTCCAGCTAGAGATAGCTGCTTTAGTGCTTCCAGCTCCTCTAAAAGCACCCTCTCTCTCTCTGAAACCAGGTTTTCATTATCTATTGAGGATCTCTAAATAAGAAAAAAGGTCATGAGAGAATATTGTTTGCGATAGAAGATAAAGGCAGAAATATTAAGCAGATTTCTTTTAACCCCCTGGGATCAACAGACCCTGGTTATACCTATGATTCATATCCCATGATAAGGAGTTAAAAGTATATATAAAATTCAATGCAAAATTTGAAACAAAAAAGTTAATTGAGCCTAAATATTCATATATTTGTGAAAATCGATATTATTTTATATGCCAATTTTGCATTGAAAATTCGGGTTTAAATTCACAAAATGCGATGAAGAAAAGCAAATTTAATTTTTCCAAATGATTTATGTCAACTCCCAATTTTCCTATTACTCTATAGGAAAATATTTGAAAGAATGTATTTCAAGAATTCCCAATTTCTTATTTCTTTTAGCTGTTTCCAAAATTAAATTAAATCAACTGTTTTAATAAGAACTTTTACATAAATATTTCTTGCTTTTCTGCAATGATTTTGTGAGTATATTATATACAGCAACTGATAAGAATTCAGCTCCCAAATACCAAGGAGTATGTAAATTTAGTCAAGAAACAGTTAAGAACGTTATGTAAATTTGCATTTCTCAAATCAAGAAGAGATGTTTCTCTGGAGAAAGTTCCAGAAACATACTACTTCAGATTTTCATTCATGATTTAAAAGACAGGTTAAAGATAGATAAAGGTAAACCTTGGAGATGCTAACTGGTGAACTCACAAAAACTATAAATGAATACGGGCTGCACCTCAGCACAAAAAGTTTTCAAAGTGCCAAAATGTTTTTTCCCCAAATGTTCATCGGAATGATTAAAAAAACAAAACAAAAAGCATTGTGGCCCCTTTTCCAGTGCCTGCAAAGAAAGATAAATAAAATGCACTCCAACACTGAGTTCCACATTTCCCTGACAAGACCCTAAGGCTGTTGTGCTGGTGGAGTCTGTCCCTGATATTAAATATTTGTATTTATTCAGATGTTGGCAATAACTTTTACCTTCTTTTTTTAAAGGCTATATAAAGAATACTACTATTTTAATTGGAGAGAAAAGGGACTCTAAGTCTCATACCTGGGCTAACTGTCTATTCAGTCTCTTAATCTCTTCTTGTAGCTGTTCCTGGTCTTCTCGCTGTCTCTCCATCTGGCACATGTGTGCCTGCCTTAACAGTTCTGTTGCTTGTTGATGCTCTTGGTATTGTCGTACAAGTTCCTGCCTCATATCTTCCAACTGCTCTTCATTTACCATTAGCTGTCTAGAAGCAGCCATGCTTGATACAAAAATCTCATCATGGATCTATTAATAGTTAAAAAAAAAATTCAAGCACAACACATTTTATAGAAATTTGTCAGCATCAATATTTTAAGTAAATACGAAAGCAATTCTACCATTAACCCCACAAAGCACCTGATTTTCCCATTATGAATAAAAAGATATTTGTCTTAATTATAATTCCAAATCAATGTGAAGTTAGTTTATTATCATTACACATTATTCTCCAAAAGCAAAATGGGTATTTATCAGTTAGTTTATGTAATTTAATTTTAAGGGAGGAGAGAAATAAATAAAAATACTCAAGATTCCTTCTACTCTTAATGAAGCTAAAACACCATTATCTATTTGACATTTTATGATGAAATAATATAAATGTAATACTTATATTTTAAAATTAAATTTATAAAACATGAGGAATTTTACCCATTTAATTTATATTATGCAGTGGTCATCACAGTACTACAGAGAACTGCTTGATAAGAAACAATCTTCAATAACTTTCATTTGGAAATAAAAGTTTTATATTCCACATTCTCATACTCATAAGAAGTCAGCTCCTTAATGGGTTTCTATAAGCACTTCAATTCCTGAATATCTACTACTAAAACAATTCATTCTGCCTTGAATAGTTGCCGGTAAATTAAAGAAGTTTTCATGCACACCTCACAAGTTTTGCACTACATAAAGAGTTGACAATTTTATTTGAACATGCCTCTATCAAGAAATAACCTATTCTAAACATTAATCAACAATTTGAATTTAGATAATTTAAAGAGACAGAATTTACTTTCTGTTAATGGCACAAACAGTTGAGACAGACACAAAATTGATCCTCCATTAATGAATAAAAAAAAATTTACCATGTACAATGTGTGTTAGACAAACAAGAATACTATGAACCAGACTTGTTTTAGTTAATAATATTAAGTTATTTACTCATATTCCTTACTAGTAATAAAACACGTTCATAATGTGAATCCTGAGTCAAGACATTACTAATAATTTTATAGTGAAGAAAGTCACACTTTTTTGTTTTTATATTCAAAGAGGCATACTTACAGATTCTCTGGCTATAAATGTTTTATCTTTGCAGAAAAGTTCTTCTGAAATAGTCAGTTCGCGGTCCTTTGATTCTAGTATATCATCAAGATTATTATTATTTGATAACAGAACTTTCTTTCCATCTTCTCCTAACTCTTTACTAAGCGGTTTAAATTCTTCTTTTAATTTCATGTCCATTGTCTCAAAAGTCTGAAAACCAACTTGACCCTGTGGTAATTTCATTTCATTTAAATAATGTTTTTCTTGTTGGCATAGAGCATGTGCTTGTTTCGATGATGTAGAATCTTCTTTTTCTCCAGAGATTCTAGATAGTTCAGTTTGTTGAGCAAATGCTACACTCATTGATACAATGACCTAAATAATAAGATAAACAAAAAAGAACTAGATTTATAAATACCAGTGAGAATTAAAAAACACCACTCAAAATTACATGAATTGGAAAAAAATTATGGCCTCATGGTTTTAAATTAAAAGCAATCCTTTGATAAGTGATATGAATATAAAGATTCTCTATTTTACAATGAATCTAATGAAAAGTATCTATTTTACTGCCTGGCTTTTTAAATTAAAAAATTTAAAAAAAATTCTTACTATGATAACAATAAATGTTCAGCATAGAGATAAGAAGGAAATAAAAACCCTTAGAGTTCTCTTCTCCAAGAAAAATCACTATTAACATTGTATGAATAACTTTTCCAAATCTTCTTCCTCTCTTTACATATAGATATGGATATAAATACAGATGTGCATTATTTTCAGAAAAATGTCATATTTTAATATTACAGTCTGCTTTTACAGCTTACCTATAGTAAATATCTTTCAAGAAATACATCTCTATATAATTTTCAATAGATTTATTAAAGTTTCACATTAATTTCAATAACTTCTTGTCCATAAATTTTCAACTTGGGAGGGTGAGCTTTGCTCATGGAGCCTACTAAGCAAGCTAGAAGGTGCCTCCAAACAAATTCGTGTCTCCCCTCACAGTCCTGTGGTAGACCCCAAAAGCTGAATTCTTAGAAGTGTCCTACTCCTCTCCAAAACCTACTTCTTTGCAGTCTTTTCCATCTAACATTTGACACTAAAGTAAATATCATCCTTCCAGTGGCTTAGTCTAATAACCTGGAGTAGTACTTTCTCGTGAAGGGCAAGCCCATGCCCCTTTCCCTGTATTTCTTCCTCCGGTACCCAGTTACATCTGCTGAGGAGCTAGGTTTGTGCCAGGATTTCACAATATTTCACCAAACAGGCCCTATAAATATGGGGGTGGCAGGACTGAGTCGAACCTGCAGAGCTGGCAGCTGGGTACGTGGTCTTCACACTCTTGCCAATTCTCTTTGGCCACCTCTTGGACACATTTGTTGTAGTAATTCTTGACTTTTCTCTTTCTTACATCCCACTTTTTAAAAAGGTGCTCAACCTCTTATTTACAAGATTTACTTCCTTCAGGATTCTCCTCTAACTTTAAAAATGAGACCTGTGATAACCCTATATAAAATAACACCATCTCACCCCCCCCCCATAGTATTTTCCAGTCCTACTGGCCAAGTTTGTTTTTTCTTCACAGTACTTATCATCACTTGTATATTGTCTATTGCACCAACCAGAATGTAAGGTCTATCAGAGCAAAAATTTCCTCTTTTTTTCCCAGCACCATAAACACTGCCTGACAGTGAAATGTAAGTACATGTCAATGTTCAGGCTGAATCTAATGTGATCTGTATGTGAAATCACTACTCCTAGTGGGCTTCTTCTATTTTTAAAACAATGGCTCTCAATCTTTTTCCACCACCACATCTAAGGGTTATAGGGTAGAGCATAATTCCGCCAGTACTGGTGACTAATGTCAACAATCTATATCATTCTAGGATCAAGTGGGGCCATCAACACCTTGGCTGCATCTGGAATAGTTTTTACTGACTTTGTACTTTGGTGCTGTGCTATCAGCTTGGACAAATAATGCTTTACAAAACATATGTATACATATATGTATGTATATATATAATTTTTTTTTTACTCAAGTCATTACTTTAGTGGAAGATCTTAAGTAGCTACAAGGTTTCTCTAGGAAAGGTCCAGCTGGCACAGAGAAAATACACATTCAAGCACTGGGATAACTATGGCGCCATGCTCAGAGTTGGCAGAGGAAAGGAACTCTCTTTGGTTGACTTGTGGAAGATGATCTTTCTTCACAGAGAGGACCAAAGCATTCAGTTCTCTAGAAGTTCCATCAGTCTTGATCTTGTTTCACCTTGTGTTTTGAAGCGTCTCTGGGCTCACTGCTAAAATTGCTCCAGTCATCAGCTTCAGGTGTGGTCTTGTAATGGTGCACCAAATTGATTTATTACAAACTGGAAGTCTCTGGAATAATTCACTTGAAAGAGTCTTCAAATAAATGACAGCATCTGTACCCACTCCTTCCACATAAGATCGTTTTAGATCTCCTTGAAAACATCTGGCATACAGATGAGGAATTGACAAGTCATAACCAAATCCAGCCAGAGGGGCAGTTCTTGTAGGCTCCAGGCTCCATCTAGGGGCAGCTGAACACATGTAGTTAAAAAGACGATCTATTTTTCAAAAGGAGATGCCATCACCTAGGTCACTGATCTTAATGGACAAGTCTTCTTTACCCAGAGTAACAAGGGTTTTAAAAGACAGGCAGCCCTCTTTTCTATCAGAGTTCTACTGCTGCTCTCACTGAATTCTTGGACAACTCAAATGAAGCATATGAAACAGATGTCAGGGCACATAAACTACGTGAATAGGTTTGTCTGGAGCTTTGGCATTGAATTCTTCAACTTCCAGCTCTGGAGCTACCAGGTAATACTGTTTACACAGGGTGCTGGCGGTTTCATACACATCCTTCACTAGCCAGCTATGCTGCACGTGGGATCGATACTCCCACGTGTTTGGGATAAGCTGGTTTAGTGTCACCTCCAAACAGAAGTATGTGCTGGTTAATAAGCATGCAGAAGGAGATGTGGTTGGTATAAAACTGATCCAGAAAATACTAGGTGTTACTGTTAATGAATGGATTGAAAACAAACTTCTCCTTGCAGCACTGCCGGAACCACATCGTTGTGTCTATTTCTGACTTTAATTAGAACTTGTAGAAAGTTATCCAATATCTGTGGATCCTCAGAGCTCTTACTTTCATACCCCAAAAGTTCAAGGAAGCTCTGCATATATCAACTCTGAGCCAATCCTGCTGAAGGGTGGTTAAGCATATTGTCTGGCAGAAGATTAACTTCTCTCGTTGTGTTAGCCAGTTGCAGAAGAAGCTCCTTTCCTAGAAGGATATATGAGGTTTTCTCTCAAGTATTCTCTCTCCTGAAGTCCTGCTTGATGGATAGTGACAATGGTGACAAGCCCGAGTAGTGCCCGATCTGCTTGGGCACCGGCTACTTCAGCAGCCACGGGAACAGCTGCATCTTCTCAGGGGAAATGCACAGGCCAGCTGAGATATGCAGGCAGCTGCAGGGGCCAGTGCATCTGAGTGGCGTGGATTTGCACGTTCACAAAGGGTGCACCCCTGCCTTCAATTCAGCATAGGTGCCGGGCTGTTGCTGCTGCCGTAGTAGCCGCAGCTGCAACAGCAGCAGCAGCAGCTCCTGGGCCACAGCCAGCTGCACGTGGCTTACTCAGGCCCCATACACGGGAGCACAAAATATATTTATTTATCACCATTATCATAGTAATAATACTACTTTTAAAATATCATTAAATAATAGTCTTTATCATCTGCTAGGTGCTTTACATGCTTTAGTTCATTGAATCCTCAGAAGAATTACTATTATACTTATTACTTTCCTCTTTAACATGGAATCAAGACTCAGAAGTATATTTCCTAAGATCACAGATCTAGTAAACCAGAAGAACAAGAATTCAAAGCATGGTATATCCTACACCAAACCTTGTGCTCTGAATTGCTATACTATGATGCTCTGCTATAATATTCCACTTGAGAAACTTACGAAAGAGCTAAGTGCAAGAGAAAACCTACATTTCTCCAAAGAACTAGATAATGAGAACTATATACTCATTTATTTTAGTATGATCTCCAAGAACTAAACATTTAGTTGAGATACAGAAGTGACGATATCATTATGGCCCATATATTTTCTTGGGTCTTGACCTCATCTATGTTTAACCTAATTTCTTATGCATCTCCTGTGTATCCTAACAAACCTCTCATTTTAAAATGCATATACGCCACTTGGATTGTTATACTGGAACAGCTGCAATGTGGTAAAAAAATAAACAAACTCAGAATCTAACTGTTACAATATAAGAACCCAATCAGGTATATGCATTTTAAAAGAATACAAAGACAAAAAAAATGGAATCATGATAGACTAGGTGATATGTTTGGTATTCAAGTTTAAAAGAATGGTTTTGGCATAGCATGTAATACTATCTACAGTCATTAATATCAGAGTAACTTTTAGGGAAAGGTATGCAGAGGTCATATATAAAAGACCAAGTACCTTCTTTGTCATTTCCTACTACATCTCCCACCTTCAAGGAAGGACAAACTCCTTCAGAAGTTAATACGCTCATGGTAACAAATTTATAAAAACTTGTTTTGGAATTCTGAAAAGTTTCTAATTACTATTCTACGTCAAGAGAAAAATGCTCTTGTCAAAGAAAAATTCACCGGACATTCCACTTAAAGGCAACTTAGGTTGACATCAGTATCTGACATCTTAAAAGATGAGCTATGTATGAAACACGAAACAAAAAAATAAATTATATTACTATCAACAAAAATCTATGTTTTTTGAAGGCTCATAGGGAGTATATATCACAATAATCTTTTGGGTAAACCATAAACTTACCTTAGCTACTTCTTCTTCTAATTGTTCTTGGTACTGTTTTTCCAGCAACTTAACCATATTTGTTTCCTGTTCTCCAAATTCTCTACCAGAAAACTAAATTAAAAAGCAAAATATGACATAATTATTTACACTAATTATACAGAACTTATTTTTAAACTTCTCTAAAATATTGTCAAAAGATCACTATTTCTTAGAAAACTCGAGATGTTTTAATACATTTAAGTTCTGCTCCTTTAATTAAAAACAATAAATCTAGTGAATAATTCCAGTGTATAATTCTACTACATAATTCTACTACATAGTGTGCTTACTACTATGAACTTAACAAAGATGCAAAGTGAGAGATATATTTACATATTTACAATTACTAACATACAGTTCTATAGTGGAATAAAGATACTTCTTAAATACAATTAATAAGATGTGTGCATGTATTTAATTTTAAGTAATGTTAACAGTGGCTATCTTTGCTCCTGAAATTATAAGAAAATTTTCTTTGTTTCTTTCCAATTTTCTACAAATACAAATTACTTTTATAAATAGAAAAAACTTTAAACTATTTTTTAAAATATAAACATGTTCTCAGTATGAAAATATTTCTTTAGTTACTAATTATCTGAATATTATCCAAACAAATGCTCCATATGGGATGAATGTGGAAGAATCCAGAATGTGGCCAATATCTTTCCTCTGGATCCAGAATGAGAGAGGGCAGTGATCTTTATTTTCTGTAGGACTTAAGAACTGAAAATCTACTAAATGGAGACCAGGGTTTGCAGTTTTAAGTGTAAGAAAAGTGGCCACAAATTAAGAATATAGACAATGTTGAGGAGAGGTAGAAGGTGGTTTAGCTAAATGGCAGATAGTGTAAAAGGTGAGAGCTTTTATATATTACCTGGCCTGTGCGAAGGATACCTCATCCACTGTCCCAGCCCTAGCATCTTGGGTTTGGGGGATTCCTAAACACTATTCTAGAAATGGTTTGGTCCAACTTCCCATGGTGGGAAGAAAAGCTGTTGGTCAGGGCACTGAAACTAATTTATTACACAGCCCATGTAATACAAAATAGACAAATTTTAAACTAGAACATACTTATGTGTGTGTGTGTGGGGGAAACAAACACTTTATTCTTCTGAGTTGCTTATATAGGATATTATCCTCATATTTATTATGCTTCTCAGCAACTATTTATTAAACTGCAGACATAAAAATGATAAGAAAAATAAAATCAGTGTACATTACAGTTAAAAGATATAATACCTCTCTTGCACCATCTATGTCCTGTTTTAGACAACTTCCAGGGTGTATGCTTTTCTGTACATCAGGTTCAGTAATTACCACTGAATCAATGGAGAAGCTAAATATAAATAAAAGAGGGTGAAAAAATTAGAGCTGTGTGTGAGTTTTGCTGATAGTCCAAATTTAAAGCATGCATAAATATGTATTAGGGTAGGGGAAACAAAAATGACAGGTTAAGAGTTACAGATATTGTAACTTAAAATGATAATTTTGATTAATTTTTCCACTTAAAAGTAATCGAATGATAGAATATTTTAACAGATCACCATTGAATTTTATGCGGTTTTACGATGTCTGCTATGACATGGGGCTATTTATAGGTACAGACACTTAAAAAAATTATCCATATTGAGTATAAAAGTTTGTAAAATCCCATTTTTATAAAAAATTATTTATACATACACAAATAATTCTGGAATACACATGAAAAGTAATAATGATTACCTCTAGTGGAACTGGGGAGCAGTGGCAGTAAAGGGAAGGTTCTTAATTTACGCACAGTCACTTTTGGATTTTTGTTTGTTTTCAATTTATGTATCTTTTGGTATTCATGTCTTTTCTGTATTGTTTTATAAGCATTTGTTATTTTGTAAAAAAATTCTTAAAATGCTTACTTAGGTTATAAAAATAAGCTTAATATTTAGGAACTAGGGAAAAAGATTAAAGATTGAATTATAATTTTCTTTCTCAGTTAATACAATTTCTCACTCCCATTTTCATGTGCACCCATACTGCCTTCTTCATTCCATCCTCCTCTTGCCCACCTCCTCCTTTTTCCTCTTCTCTTTCATTCTGCCTCAAATTGGAGAAATACAAGTTGTCATCATCCCAATTCATAATGTACATAACTAACCCACTTACTGACATTGGTTATTTCCAAATGTTCACTATTAGAAATAGTGCTATAATACAGATCCTCATAATATATGTTTGCACACATCTATGGATGTTTCTATAGGATAAAATCTTACAAATAATTGTCAGGCTTAATATTTAAAATTTCAATATATTGCCATATTCTAAAAAGTTACATTAATTATATTCCAAAAACAGTATCAATTATTTTCTCAAAACTTCAACAACACAAAACTTCTAACAATCTTAAAACTTTTTTAGAACATGTATGCCTTTATTTTTGAGATTACACGTCCTTTCAAATGCTATTGTTCACATAAGTTTTTCTTCAGCTGTGAGTCACCTATTCACGTTTTATATGCATGTTCTATGTTCACACTAAACAAATGTAAAAACTGGTTTCCTTTGACTGTCTTTTCTACTTTCTTGTTCTTTTCATCTTTCTCAGCATTTTGTCTCTGCTTCCTCACTACTTTTTACACACATTCTTCTTTGGCTTCATGTCTTGATTCCATCACAGCCTAGAAAACTCTCCTGATTATTTATCTAGCCATTAAAGATCCAAACTCCAAAAAAGTGCTACTTAGTCACAATGACTTCATTCTGTAGTCATAAAACTAGCATTTGAAAGTATTTGTCCCAAAATCAAAAAACATCCAGGTAAAGCAAACCTACTGCTCCCCTCTTACAATTAAGGTCCTACTCACCACCAGCCTGATTTCTCTACTTATATTAATGCACTATTATTCTCCACATTATCTAAGCTCAAACAACACAAGGTCATCTTTAATTTTTTTCCTCTGCTTTGCTCCCAACATTCCTTCCATCCCAATGTCTCGTAGTCATTTTCCCCTGGAGCCACTCTAATATTACAGTGATGGGCAGTGAAAAATACCACACAGAGATCAGTTTAAATTCTAGCACTTTGGCTATACCCCCATGTTAAATTCCCAATCACTACTTTTTAAAAATTATTTTGTGAATAATTGTTGTTTCAATGATTAGACTGAAGTCCCTTGAGAGAAAGGGCCACTTTACATACATCTAAAGTTTCTTCCATGGCATATAGCCAAGGCAAGTCTTCCCTCACAATCTTAAGGGTAGTTATTATTATTATAGAGATGTTTAAATTATCTGCCCCAAATCATACACCAGTAAAAGGTCAAATCGGGGGTCAAATGCAGGTATGTCTGACTCTTAAGCCCATGGTCATTCCAATCCTATACTATATTCCTAAGAGGCTTCCACCATGACATGACCAAATATCTGTTAAATGAATGACTCAATTATTTTTCTTAAACTAGCTCAAGTCTACTTTAGGAGTACAGGATACTCTTTATTCAAAAAGTGTTACAGGTGTGTCCAAATATGTGATGACATTTGTAAGAAATAATTGTGAGTCATCACTGTTAGTAGGAGTGAGCACGGAGGTCAGTAAACCTCTTTTTTTTTTTTTTTTTTTGGCACAGGGCGGGGGGAAGGGAAACTACTGGTTTTAGTTAAAAGGTATCCTCAGTACATTTCCACTGAGTATTATAGAAGCTCTGAGAGAAGGTGGTGAGCTGGCCAAAGCCCAAATGCAGAAACAGCAAAGTAAGTCTGCATATCCAGAAAACTCTTTTCTTCATGCTTTAGAGAGAAAGCATAACTAATTAATGGAAAGCTTCTTGAAATACTGTGTAGTTAGCTGGTTTTCAGAGAGTTCTTACTGTCTGCCTATTTTCTTCACATCAGAGAAGCTAAAGCAGTGGTTTCCGAGTGCCAATCCATGGACTGCCTGCATCGGCATTATCTCGTTACAGATACAAATGTCCAGCTTCCAGCTCAAAGCTACTGAATCTGTAATAAGTATTCAAATAATAATATGGTTGTTGTGAAGCTAAACAAATAATATACGTGAAGATATCCATAGCAATGTTCAATAAATGTTAGCAATTGGTATTATTATTCTCTCTCTCTCTTTTTTTTTTTTTTTTTTGGCACAGGGCGGGGGGAAGGGAAACTACTGGTTTTAGTTAAAAGGTATATCCTCAGTACATTTCCACTGAGTATTATAGAAGCTCTGAGAGAAGGTGGTGAGCTGGCCAAAGCCCAAATGCAGAAACAGCAAAGTAAGTCTGCATATCCAGAAAACTCTTTTCTTCATGCTTTAGAGAGAAAGCATAACTAATTAATGGAAAGCTTCTTGAAATACTGTGTAGTTAGCTGGTTTTCAGAGAGTTCTTACTGTCTGCCTATTTTCTTCACGTCAGAGAAGCTAAAGCAGTGGTTTCCGAGTGCCAATCCATGGACTGCCTGCATCGGCATTATCTCGTTACAGATACAAATGTCCAGCTTCCAGCTCAAAGCTACTGAATCTGTAATAAGTATTCAAATAATAATATTAAATTTCGAAAACCTCCAGTGTTTCTGATGCATGGTTAACTTTGGGAACCACTGATTTCAAATAAGATGGAAGCTTTATAAGGCTGTGTCAATGCTGGGTGAACAATTCCAAAGCCCACATACAGACCCTGAATAAAAGGAGAAAGACCATTTCCAAAAAAACTGGACATTCAGTATTTTGTCTCCAAAAAAAAAAAACTGCCTTGAGGCTAGCGCCTATGGAAGCATCAGTCTTAGGACAGCAGAGCCAACCAGAGTTAGATGAAATCTGAGGATTTAACAGAGCTAGTGAAACACTACAGTATATTTCCCAACTAAATTATAAATTGTTCACTCACTTAACAAATATTTAGTGAACACTTACTGTGCATAGGGAATTATTATAGGGCTTACTTCGGTGATATAAAAATAGACAAAAATCCCCACCCATACAAAGCTTAAAGTACTTCACAGGAAACAGACAACAAACAAAAACAAATAAACTACCCTTCAAATATATATATACACACACAGACATACACTTTTTATTTTATAAATATATATATAATGGATAATATTAAGTAATATGGAAAAAATGAAGTAGGAAATTAGGACACAGAGTTCTAAAGGGTGATTTTAATTTAAATAGGCCCCATGGGAACATGACATTTGAGTAAAGACCCAAAGAAGGTAAGCGTGATGGGCATGCAAATATCTGGAGAAAGATCATTCGAAGTAAAAGGAATCCTTGTAGGACATTTGCTCATGTCCAAAACGTCCACTGATACATTTGGTCCATGCTGAAAGGTCCCTGAAATTTGGTCCTTTCAAACAAATTCATACTTAGAAAACGTCCCAAGGTTCAAATAACCCATAATGTTTATTTATATTTTTGGTTACAGGATTAATACATTATAAACATACTATCATGTTTTATTGGTCCAATAACTGTACTGTGGCTGTATTGCCAATAATAACCCTTTTCACTCTGATAGCCTTGCTGGTAATGGGACAGAAGGTTAAATAGATGGGTCAGGGTTTGAATCTCACAGAAAAGCAAGATTTAAATACCAAGGACCTTTTGGTATGGACCAAATGTCTCCATGGATGTTTTTTATTTTATTTTTATTTTTATTTTTTTTTAGGCAAGGCAACCCTTGGTTGACCTCACAGATTGCAAGGACCTTGTCAGTTTACAGTCCCTTATTTTTTTACTTTTTACACCTACAGCACCTGGTCTTCCTAGGTGGACTCCTATCCAAGTACTAACCAGGCCCGACCCTGCTTAGCTTCTTAGATCAGATGGGATCGGGCTTGTTCAGGGTAGCATGGCTGTAGATTCCATGACTGTTTTGACAGGACTAAATGACCATTAGTTGAAGAAAAGGCAATGAGAAGTCCCTAAAGCAGGAGCATACTGGCAGTCTGAGGATCTCAAAACAACTGGCTTGAGAATAGTAAGTGAAAGGCAAGTCAGCAGGAGAAAGTCAGAGAGGTAATAGAGACTCATCGTGTAAAATTCAGTAAGGCAGTGTAAGGACACAAGAGCACTAGAATAACATGATCTGTCCTAAATTTTAAAAGCAAAGTTCTGGAACTGTGCCGAGACTCTGCGGAAGAGTTAGGGTAGAAGCAGAGAGATGCTGCCATAATCCAAATGAGACATGATGATGGCAAGAACCAGGGGGATGGTGATAAGTGGTTCAGTTCAGATGTATTTTGGAAGTAGAGATAATAGGATTTACTGATATTTTGGAAGTGAGGTTATGAGAAGAAGAGGAGTCATCACAAATGGAGATGGCTGCGGAGGGTGCAAATTTTGAGGGGACGATACAGAGTTCTATTCTGGACACAGTAAATCTGAGCATTAGACAACTAAGTGGAGGAGGTCCAGCCATGGCTGGAATGGTCATATCTTACAGTCCTCATGTGTTCCCTACACCAAAGTAGTAACAACTATGCATATGATTAACAATAAATACATTCATACTGCCTTATTTAATCTGGCAGATTAATAACAACCAGCATCTTTATAAAATACAGGTGTAAGTAAAATTCCTATAATAAAATGTCTTTGGTGCACACCAGCATTTATTTCACACATTTATTTCACAGCATTTATTTCAAGACAAAGAATTACCTCTTGTTCTTATGTCTTGATAATGCTACATCCTATCTCTTTCAAATGATGTTGCTTAAGTTACATTTTTTTTCTTAAAACAACCATACTATGACTATTACTAAGCTACAAATACTATTGAATGAAATTATAAGTAGATGGATACCTTGGCTGAACTGTGGACTCATTAAGAGCTTGAAGCTTTTTCTTCAAACAGTGGATCTCTGTTCTATAGTTTTCTTCAGTTTCTTTCAACTGTTGGTGCAAAGAGGATATAAGGTTTTCTAATTCTTGGACTTGTCCTTCAAGTTGTTTAATTTTTTCAATATCTTGTAAAGTAGATAACTTGCTTTTCTGAATGACATCTAAGTTACATAAAAAGAAGAAAATATACATTTAGTACATATTCCACATTAAAATACCACAACCACTTTTTTATGTGTGCAGATAATATTCATTCTCCTTTGAAAAAAATGCTTCTTAGTAGTAATAACTCAGGTTTTAATTTAAACTGATTTGACTTATAAAAACCAGAAAACATGAATAGTATAATTCAAGATCATATCTATCTTTATAACTATAGTTCCCTAAGTCTACCACTATTAAAGTCTTTAAACTAAAAACAATTTAGAAAATAAGAAGTTGGGAAGGGACCAAAGAGGTGATTTCAAAACTTTCCTTTTGAGGATGAGAAAACTGCAACCAGAAAGGTTACAATCTAAGATCCCCAGATTGTCTCAAATTTTAAGGTAAAAAAAATCAAATTACTTAATATTTGGTATAAAAACATCACATTGTGGTATATATTCAAAATTTACCAATGTCTTCCAAATTGGTCATCTGAGAATGGGTTGATAAATACTCTGTTTTTTCTTTTGGTAGGTTTTGTTCTGCAGATTCAAGTTTCACATCATCTGTCTGCTCTCCCTGAATCTATTGAAAATAACAGAAGAAAAGCAGTGACATAAGTATATGATCTAATATCTAGAAAACCATATTAAAGCAACTTAACATTTAAAATGTTTTTTTCAAAGTCACTGAAAATTGTGAAACTCTGATACTAATATTTTCCCTGCTAAGTTATTTCATGTTCTCTTTTGACAGTGATTCACATCCGATTCTCTCCATAGCTATGAAATTATATTAGTTAAGTATAATATTCTTTTATATCCAGAAGGAAGTTCATTATACTACAAAAATAGGAACTGCACAGAATTTTGGTTTAAAGCTCATAACAATATTATTTTGACTTGGTCTTTAAAATTTCAACTCAAACACAGTAAATTTTATATTATCAAAACTTGGTAATATAACTGTCAACCTGACTGTGTAAAAGCTCTTTACACAAAAGGAAGGAAAATAATGAAAGCAGATAAATCTCAGCTTATTTTCTTAACTATGAAAACTAGGCAGCAATATGTTAGATGCATATGTGTATTTAGTCATTCATCAAATATTTAATAATCATCTATTATGTAGCCAATATTGTGACAAAAGAGAATAAAAATAGAAAATCAGTAAAAATATCTGCTCTCGCAGACTTTATCAACTAGTTGGGGAAGTAAAATAAAACAATTAGTGGAGTACTAAACTATAAAGTTTGACCATAAAGGCAATGACACAAGAAAGACTGATTGATGTGGGTCTGAGTAATTATGGAGGGAGTTAAATTTGATTTGGACCTCAATTATTTTGGGCAATGATTAGGAAAGGCAATAAGGAAGAAAAGTAAGAGTATTTGCTAAAGAATGACCTATGCTATTAGTGAAGACAGTGATCTTGTTTAGAAGAATTTAATTTGGATAAGAATGGGGAAAATACACTAGATATGACAGATCTAGATTACTGAGCACTTTAAAAGCAAGGGAAGAGACTGAACTTGCTAGACTAGATGAACAAAGGATACCGTAGAAGCAGGTGAGCAACAGGATAAAAGCTATTTCCCATAAAGGACATTTCAGTTGATTACTACTCTTATCAAGTCCTCTACCCCACTCCTTCCCCCCGAATACATCTCAACAAAAGCCCCTGCCTTCCATTTCCCAGAGAAAATAAAGCCCATCAGGCAAAATTTTCAGTTTCCAACCCAATCTTTCTATGTCTTCACTTAATTCAAACAGCAAACATTTATTAAGCCTTTACTGTGTGCTAAACAAAACACTGTGCTAAGAGGAATTAAAAATAAAGAGAAGAGTCCCTAATTCTAAAGGGTTCAGAATCTAGTGGAAGAGGCAGAAGAATAAACAAATTATTATAAATAACATAAATAATAATGATACAAATATGTTTTTTCAAGGAACTATGAAAACAGGGAAGAAAAGAGGGTAATCAAGTATTTAAAATAATGGAAAAAGCTAAGTTGAATAATCAAAGGCTTAAAAAAACAAACGGAAAATAGGCAAAGGCTTGAACAGGTGCTATGAGAATGGAGAAAGAAATGTCTAAATCTAGGAAGATAGGGAAAGATGACACAGAGGAGGTAACATTTGAACCAACTGGAAGAACAAGTAGGAACATGCCAAGCACACTGGAGGGGCATGGGCAGTTAGGCAGAAAAAAAAGCCCAGGGGTATGAAAGATTATGGCTAAAATGAAGAAGAGAGTAGAAGATGAGGCTAACGGGTTAGGCACTGATGCAGTTCACTGCTGACCAATGCCAACCAAACTCTGGGATGTCTCTGCAGTTATAGCTAACTTTCTAGGTTAAACCGTGAAATTCACTTTTTTACCCTCTGTATGGTGAGCCTCCTTAAAAGACTCAGCACAAAATTTCACAACTATTGCTATAGAAATTGTGTCCTATAACTACCTGCTTTCCTCTAAACTTTGCCCCATGTGCTTTTCCCAGAGCGATTTTGCTGTTATAAATATTAGTCTTGAGTACAACTGTATTTTGAATCCTCTGAGTCCCTCCAGCAAATCACAGACCAGGTAGGTAGTCTTGGGGACTCTAAATCTACCCATACTCTGTGCAACATTATATAGAAATCTAAGGTGCAAGTGACATTGGTATAGTGAATGAAAAAAAAAATGAGTCATCTTGGTCCTGTTCCTCTTTTTCTTCCACATCAACTATCAAATTCTTTAGGTTCTTCCTTAAAATATCTTATGAATTGTCCCTTCCTTCTTACCTCCCACTGCCACCTGATAATCTCCCTAAAAGTTCAACTTCCTGATGTCTAGCCCATAATTACAAATTTCCAACAACTTTTCAATGTCTACAAGATAGAAGTCCAGCCTAGCACTCAAAGTTTGATATAGTCTACCCTCTCTAATTTCAGAGTTCATTGCTCTCTCAGCAAATGTCCCAAATAAATCACACCTACACATATGACTTTGATCATATCACCTCTCCCATCTGGAATGCTATTCTCCCTCCCTTTCCTTTTCCAAGCCTACACACCTTTCATGGTCCAATTTAAATCCCACTTCCTCCAAGAAATCTTCCTTAATTACCAGCACCTACGCTCATCTACCTGTTTGCTTAGTTTTGAAAGTACTCTTTTAAACAATTAAATGTTGCCTTGGATAACTATTTTATATATATGTACATTATACTCCTTGAATTAGTTAATCAATTTACAGATTTATTCAGTCTAGTGATTTTATTTACGTTGTATAGTCTGCTTTATTTCCAGTAAATAGGACAACCTGGCATATAATTAGCAAATAAAAATTACTGGCTGGATAACTGAATGAGAACAAAGTATGTATCATTCATTTCTTTTTCACTCCCTTCAGACTATATTGCAATATGATGGAATATCACAGGTTAGGGGAGAAAACTGTCTGGGATGATCCCCGAGTTTCTGGTTAAATGTAATTTTTCAATACTGAGAAGACAGGAAAAACTGGCTTAAGGGGAAGAAATTAATAAATTCAAATTTCAGTATGTTCACTGAGACATACCTAAAGGATACTCAAGGAGAGGTATCCAATTAGATATAGGACTCTGCAGCTCAGGAGTAAAGACTGACCTAGACACTGAGATCTGGAAGCCATGAAAGCGGTAAGAGCAGCGTACAGCCTAAGAGATCAAGTACAGATACTTGGTGACTATAAACAGAGTGGCCAAAACCCACAATGAAGGCTTGAAAAGCCCAGAATTGAAGTCATAGAAACTAAGGGGAGAAAATATTATATGAAAGCTGCAAATGCTACAAAGTCAAAAAATTATAGAATTAAAAAAGAAAACTAGTTCAAGAAACACTGAATATGTGTTTAAACTTGGACTCTATTGCAAAGTGGAGGCATGACTTCAAATCCAGGCTGTAAAAGTTTTGGAGACCAAACAGTTTTTCTTGTTGTATGTTTTTTCTAATTGTTTTCTCCCAAATAATAATCTTTTATTGTTAATACTTCCTAACATTTTAAAAAGCAAAAGACAACACAGAAAATTGATAAACTGAAAGAATTAGCAACACTGGGCCCCCATTCCTACATGTGGCAACAACAGGGTAAAGCTGAGCAGTCTTTGCCCCCTTTGAATGAGATATGTTTTCCCCAGGTTTTATTTTTCCTGCTTTCACTTGGTCTTCTTCATTTATTTTATGAGCTAATTTCATGCAGACATTTACGACTGAACTCTGACATACACCTCCTCCCCCCCCATGACTCAATTAAAATGACAGTGAATTTTAATTGATAGTGAAGAATCTGTAACAGGTATAAAGCCTTAATAAACAAAAAAAAAAATAAGAAACCAAGAGAGATTTCAAACAATTTCCGGAAAACAGAAAAGGGCTGAAAGAGTACTGATTAAGCAAGGCAGAAGAAGCAGCAGCCTAAAGCACAGATGAAGGAAGTCACAGTTCAGGAGACAGTTTATTTGCCTAGCAGCATCCTAGAAAAATTGCTTGAAAAGAAATCTAACATATAATAACACTGTGTGAAAAAACTTACAAAACAGGAGGTAATGCAATAAATGCAAACATTATGATACATTTTCCATTTCACAGACCTTATTTAATCCTGTCTGAAGTAGCATAAGTTTGTTGTATTCCTCTGTTACTTTGTTGAGAAGAGTTTGCATATTTTCTTGAAAATCTAGATGACAAACAAACAATTATAATAATTTCACTCCACAGTAAAAGTCTGCTTCCTTCAGTATTATTCATCTATTCATAACTTTAGAAATCCTGCTAGAAGTAAACTTCACAGATTTAGTAATCAAAAACTAAAATTTCATTAAAGCAGTAAAATAGCTGCTACAAGGATATTTTGACAATTTCATATTAAAACACATTAATTTCTCTTGGTATTCATGAATTTGTACATATTTTGTTCAAATGAACAAGAGTAAAAAAATTTTTATCTGTGAAGAGACACCAAAAAATTAACTGAGGCTATAATTTGTAAAAATAAACTAACACAAGATTCCTATTAAGATAATTTTGTCTTTTATGCTTTTAAAAAGAAAAAAATTGACAAACAATTCAATAAATATAATATTTTTTAAAGGTTTGGATCTATGGTATAAAATTAAGGAAAGAATTATAATTATGAAAAGATGGGAAAAGAATAGTAGATAATGAGACAAGGAAACTTGTAGACAACTCCAGTTCTCGTTATATCACAATTATTGCATTACAAAAATTAAAATGTA
This sequence comes from Pteropus vampyrus, assembly GCF_000151845.1. NCBI lineage: Eukaryota > Metazoa > Chordata > Mammalia > Chiroptera > Pteropodidae > Pteropus > Pteropus vampyrus. Next base: position 15,872,008 of record NW_011888785.1, read on the forward strand.
TATTAAAAATGAGATTTCGTGACTCTGAAATGAAAAGATATTGAGATGATAAATTGGCTAAGTGATTAAATCATGATTAAAGGTAAAAGTTTATCATCAATTGAAGAAAATTAAATACGCGTTTAATAATGTGGTAAGCTTTTTATTACCTTGAACTCTGTGTCTGTAATCTTGTAATTTTAGTTCTTCCTTTTCAGTAGAATGCACGTCAGAACTCTCTCTCTCTCCTGCATTTTCATCACATATTAAAGCAGGAGTATAATGTTCACCAAGGACATTGCAAAAAGTCTGTTAACAATAAAATCAGGTATTTTATAAAATTAAAATTTGATTTGTGCCTCTAAAGATCATTAAACATTATTTTCTTGTATGTCAAAGACAGTCAAAATGGCACAGGAAAATAAAAAAGAAAACACTCTTCCATACATCAAGTCAACCTGCAAAAGAAATCAACTCTAAATCTATATATAGGACATAATATTCTTACATCAGGAAAATATCGATAATCTTCACTAATCAAAACTATAAATTTTTTCTCCTTTCTTTTAAATTTTATTAAATTTATTGGGGTGGCAATGATTAATAAAATTATATAGGTTTCAAGTATACAATTCTATAATACAACATCTGTATATTGCATGTGTGTTCACCACCCAAAGTCAAATCTCCTTCCGTCACCATATATTTGACCCCCTTTACCTTTTCCTACCTCTCCCCCATACCCTTTTGCCTTTTGGCAACCACCGTTCAGTTGTCTATGTCTATAAGTTTTTGGCTGTTTGTCCTGTTTGTTGCTTTGTTTTATATCCCACATGAGTAAAATCTTATGATTCTTGACCCTTTCCATCTGACTTATTTCCGCTTAGCATGATAATGTCAAGATCCATCCTGTTGTCACAAATGGCAGTATTTCATCTTTTCTTTGAGTAATATTCCATTGTATATATATGTAGCACATCTTCTTTGTCCAATCATCCATCGAAGGATGCTTTGGTTGTTTCCATGTCTTGGCCACTGTGAATAATACTACAATGAACATAGGACTACATATATCCTTGTGAATAAATGTTTTTAAATTTTAAGGTAGAAACTCAGAAGAGGGATTGCTGGTTCACATTGTTTTCCATAGTGTCTGTACCAATTCACATTCCCACCAGCAGTGTATGGAGGGTTCCTTTTCTCCACAGCTTCTCCAACCCTTGTTATTATTCATCTTATTGATGATAGCCATTCTAACAGGCATGAGGTGGTATCGCACTATAGTTTTGATTTACATTTTCCTAACAGCTAGTGAAGTTGAACATCTTTTCAAATATCTGTTGGCCATTTCTATGTCTGCTTGAGAGAAGTATCTGTTCAGGTTCTCTGCCCATTTTTTAACTGCCCATTTTTTAACTGCCATTTTTTAAGAGTTGTTTACAAATAGCTTCTCTCATTTGGTTGCTTACCTTTTCACTTTGTTGATGGTTGCTGTGCAAAGGCTTTTGTTTGATATTATCCAATTTATTTAATTTTGCTTTTACTTCCCTTGCCTTTGAGGTCAAATTCAAGGTCCATAAGTTTAGTACCTATATTTTCTTCTATGCATTTTATTGTTTCAGGTCTTATATTTAGGTCTTTGATTTGAGATCATTTTTGTATATGGTGACAAATTGAAGACTAATTTAATTCTTCTACGTATGGCTTTCCAATTTTCCCAGAACCTTTTATTAAAGAGGCTTTCTTTTCTCTGTAGTTTTGGCTCCTTTTGGCTCCTTAGTCAAAAATTATTTGCCCATATACATGTGGGTTTATTTCTGGGCTCTCAGTTTTGTTCCATTGGTCTGTGTGTCTGTTTTTCTGCCAATATCATGCCATTTTGATTACTATTGCTTTGTTGTATAATTTGAAGTCAGAGAATGTGATACCACTGGTGTTGTTCTTTTTTTCCCAGAGTAGCTTTGGCAATTTTAGGTCATTTATGGTCTCAAAAATCTAAAGATTTTTTTTGTTCTATTTCTTTTAAAAATGCCATTGGGTTTTGATTGAGTGCATTAAATCTATATATTGTGTTGGGTAATATAGCTATTTAACTATGTTGATTCTTCCAATCCATGAACATGGACTATCTTTCCATTTCTTTGTGTCATTTTCAATTCTTTTAATAATGTCTTGTAGTTTTCAGTGTATAGGTCCTTCATATTCTTTGTTTATTCCTAGGTATTTTATTCTTTTTGTTTCAATTGCAAAAGGAATTGATTTTAGTTTTTTTTCCCCTAAAATTCCATTTTTAGTATACAGGAACATAATGGATTTTCATACATTGATTTTGTATCTTGCAACTTTACAGTATTTATAGTTTCTAATCGTTTTTGCTAAAGTCTTTAGGGTTTTCAATATAAAGAATCATTTTGTCTGCAAAAAGTGACAATATGACTTCTTCATTTCCAATTTGGATGCCTATTATTTCTCTTGTCTGATTGCTCTGGCTAGGAATTCCAGTATAATGTTGAATAACAGTGGCAAGAGTGGGCACCCTTGTCTTGCTCCTGATCTTAGAGGAAAAGCTTTCATTTTTTTTTTTTTTAACCACTGAGTATGATATAAACTGTGGATTTGTCACACATGGCCTTTATTATGTTGACATATTCTGTATCCATTTTACTGAGTGTTTTAATCATAAACGAATGTTGTATCTTGTCAAATGCTTTTTCTGTATCTACTAATATGATCAAATGATTTCTATCCTTTGTTAATGTGGTGAATCATATCGATTAATTTCCATATGTTGAACTATCCCTGCATCCCTGGAATGAACCCCACTTGATCATGATGTATTATTTTTTAATGTATTGTTCTATTTGATTTGCTTGTATATTGTTTAGCATTTTTACATTTATATTCATTGGAGATCATGGCCTATAATTTTTTTTGTGTTATTCTTGCCAGTTTTTGGTATCAAGCTAATGTTGGCCTCATAAAATGAGTTAAGATGTATTGCCCCTTCTTCAATTTTTCTGAAAAGTTTGAGAAGGACAGGTATTAAATCTTCTTTGAATGTTTGGTAGAATTCACTAGTGAAGCCATCTGCTCCTAGACACTTAATTTTTGGGAGGTTTTTGACGATTGTTTCAATTTCTTTACTGTTGAATTTAGCTTTTCCAGTTCTTCATGGTTCAGCCTAGGAAGGTTAAATATTTCTAAGAACTTGTCCATTTCTTTTAGGTTATATTGAACTTGGTGGCATGTATTCTTTCATAGCTTCCTTGTAAGGTCCTTTGAATTTCTGCGGTCTGTCGTAACTCCTCTTTCATTTCTGATTTTGTATGAGTCTTTTCTTTTCCTTAGTGAGTCTAGCCAAGGGGTTCATCAATTGTATTAATCTTTTCAAAGAACCAACTCTTTGTTGCATTAATTTTTTCTATTGTCTTTTTGTTCTCTATTTAATTCTGCTCTAATTTTTATTATTTCCTTCACTCTGCTGACTTTGGCTTCATTTGTTCTTTTTCTAGTTCTTTAAGACGTCATATTTGGTTGTTCAATGAGATTTTTCTTGTTTCATGAGATACACCTGTAATGACAGAAACTTCCCTCTTATTATTGCTTTTGCTGTAGCTTACAAGTTTTAATATGTTGTACTGTCATTCCCAATTGTCTCTATGGATAGTTGGATCTCTCTTTTTATTTCTTCTTTGACTCAGTCATTCTTTAATAGCATGTTGTAGTTAATTTCCAATTACAAAGCATTGTGGTCAGAGAATATGCTTGGTATGATTTCAATCTTCTTAAATTTGTTGAGGATAGTTTTGCCTCCCGACATATGGTCTATCTTTGAGACTGTTCCCTGTGCATTAGAGAAAAATATATAATCTGTTATTCTGGGATGAAAGGCCCTGTAAATATTGATTATGTCCATTTGGCCCAATGTGTCATTTAAGGCCAATATTTCCTTATTGATTTTGTTCGGATGATCTACCTGTAGCTGTCAATGGGGTATTTAGGTCCCCTACTATAATTGTGTTTCTGTCAGTTTCTTCCCTTAATTCTGTTAGCAGTTGCTTCTTTATATTTTGGTGTTCCCTGCCTGACTGGGTGTATATGTTGATAAGTATATGTCTTTCTTATGTACTGTCCCCTTCATAATTACAAAATATTCATTTTTGTCTCTTGTTATATTTTTTATCTTGTAATTTATTTTGTCAGATAGCAGTACGGCTACACCCACTTTTTTTCTGGATGCCATTTGCTTGGAGTATCATTTTCTACTCTTTCACATTGAGTCTGTATTTGTCCTTGCAGGTGAGATATGTCTCCTGAAGACAGCATGTGGTTGGGTTTTGTTTTATAATTCAATCCATTACTCTGTGCCTTTTTATTGGTGAGTTCAGTCCACAGTTAGGGTGATTATTGATGTATTGTGATCTCCTATAGCCATTTTATCTTTTGTTTTCTGATAGTTCTGTGTCTTCATTGCTTCTTTTCCCTTGTGTTTTGGTCTGTTATTTTAATTTGATGGTAATCTATGATGTTTTCCTCTGTTTTCTCTTTTTTATGTTGTGTCTCAGTTCTAGATTTTGTGTATGGTTACCACTAGGCTTATGCAAATGAAAGATGCATATATACACACACACACACACACATATATATATATATACACACACACACACATATGTGTGTGTGTGTGTGTATATATATATTTAAATCCTTTTCTTCTGAATGCATCTTACCTCCATTTCCCTTTGCAAATTCAGACCTTTACCCACTGCCCTTTTATGTTACAGTTGTCACAAATTATCCCTATTTATGCTGAGTTAATTTCCAAATTGCAGTAGCATTGTCTTCTCTTATTTTAATGCTTTTACCTCCTTTAACCTTTATGTTATATTTAAGTGTATAAGACTCTATTATGAATAAGGGTTGCAATTTCCTGCTTCTATTAGTGATCTCATAGTTCTGAATCATTTTTTTCTTTTTGTTTCAGGTAGAAAACTCCTCTTTGGGAATATTTCCCATAATGCAGGTCTTGTGATGGTAAATTTCCTCAGCTTCTGTATGTCTGGGAAAGTCTTTATTTCTTCTTCATATCTAAAGGGTAATTTTGCTGAGTATATTATTCATAGCTGGTAATTTCTCTCTTTCAATATTTGAATATATTATTCCACTCTCTTCTAGCTTGTACAGTTTTTGCTGAAAAATTTAATGACAATTTAATGAGATTTCCTTACAGGCTACCATCTTCTCTGGCTGCCTTAAGAATTCTGTCATTAATTTTTGACAGTTTTAATATAATGTGCCTTGGAAAAGACTTTTTTGAATTAAGATAATTAGGTGTTCTGTTTGCTTCTTGAATTCAAGGACCTAGCTCTTTCCGTAGGTTTGGGAAGTTCTCCTTAACCAGTCATTTGAACAGGTATCTGTTCCCTTCTCCCTATCCCCTTCTGGTACACTCATTATTCTTATATTTCTCTTTCTGATGGAGTCAGATATTCTCGTAGTTATTTTTTTTTTTACTCTCAAGTCTCTTTCTTCTTCCATCTGTGTCATTTCCATGTTTCTATCTTTGATATCACTAATTCCTTCTTCCATCTATCTGGTCAGCTCTATTTCCTTGCTAGTTCGTTTTTCATCTCTTTTATTGAGTTATTCAGTTCCAGAATTTCTATTTGGTTCTTTTTCAAAGTTTCTATTTTTTTTAGTGAAGTACTTCATTAAACTTGCCTATTTCTTATATCACACTGTTTTTCAAAACAGTAATCTTGAATTCTATAATTTTAATCACATATTTCCATTCTTTAAGTTTATTTGCTCCAGATTTTTCATTTTTTCTAAACTGCCTTGTTACCTTGGTTATTCACGGTATTTGATGGATTAATTCTAGGCATTTATGGGAATGAAATATTTTTTTTTAAAGAGTGATATTTCTCTATTCAGCAGGTTGATAAGACATTTTTTTTTTTTCCAGGAGGTGGCACTGAAGTGCAAGATTTTGTTTTCTCTTGCAGTGTTCCAGCTTCTCTGATCTCTATGGGGCGGTGGGGAGGTGGGCATCAAGTCTGTGACCAGATCGCCTCAGTCTCAGGGTATCATTTCCATGGGGAAATGTGTTGGGCAATGGGGTTCTGAGCCCATAAATCTCAGCGCTGCCCTCTGCAACCAGAGGCTGCCAGCAGAGCTGTATCTGCCCAACGTATCCCAGGAACCGCCAGCTGGGTTCAGCTGTGATGGGTGGGGGCAGAGTAGGCTGGGTGAAGCTGCTGGTGTTTGTAGCTTTGTTCTCCATCCAGTAATGGCAACTGCCAGACCTCAGCTGTCTCGTCTCTGTATCTCCACCCGTCAACAGGGTTATCAGCAGTGTGTGTCTACTGCCCTGGGAGGAATGCTCTGTAACCTGACATTCTCTACTATAACTTCTTCTGGGGCCCGCTGTTGGCTCTGAGAGGGTGTGGAGAAGCGAGCTCTGGGAGGGTAGGGGGAGGCGGGAAAGCTCTGAGGCTTTGTTTTCTGCCTGGCAATGGTGGCTGCTAGACCATAACTACCAAATCTCTGTGTTCCATCTCTGCCCCGGTCACTGGGTTCAGCCATAGTACATGCTGATCACTCAGGCAAGAATGCTTATTATACCTCTCCGCTCCTTACGCCTGCAAAGAGTACATGCTGCAACCTGATTCCTCCCCTCTTCTTCTCCCAAGACCTGCAGTAAGCTCTGGCTCGTGTTTGCCATCTCCGTTCTTCTCCCCTCCTTCCATCTGTTTGCTGTGATTTGCCTACCTTCAGATGTTTCGATATGTGTTATCTCTCAGACGTATTTAAGTGTTGAGAGCATCCTTTGTTAGATTAGAGCTGCCCAACTTGTAACTTCTGATGTAACTCTTCTAGTTCTCTGCTTCTTTCTAATAATGAATATATCTTATACTTTAATTTACCACTTTCTAGCTTAGATCCTATTCTGATGTCATCTCTGTAATCTCAACTACCCTTGAAAAAACACTAGAAGACAAGGACGAAAGTTTAAAAATGATGACTAGAAGTCTACGAATTCCATAGAAATTATATCAAGTAGGAGAGTACATTCATACACTTTTCTATAACAGTAGTTTTCTGTGGTTTATATATACACAAAAATTAAAAATATTTGACACATTACTGTTTTTTCCTCCTGAGCAAGACAATTCTAAAATTATTTAATAACAACATAGGCTCTATAATCATTTGATAAGCCCTCTAACACATGCCCTCTCCCACAACTGGAAATATCAACAATTTCTAGACTTAAAAGTCAAATTGTTTATTGCTGCTATTTCTTAAGATTCACTTAAAAGTTAAACTCTATTGCCAAATAACAACAGTTTATTAAACTTTCAGTACCATCCTTAAGTTGGAATTTTATCATATTAGAGTTTGGAGAAAGCTGAATGATCACTCAGTTTACAGATAAAGAAAAGGATTCAGAGACATAAATTAGTTCACAGCAACATCAATAATTAGTGACAAAACCCGGTTTCATGACAAATTCTAGAGGGGCCCTCCATTACAAAAAGCTGATTCATATTTCAACTTGAGATTAGGGGTCAGACACATTAATGGAAGAAAAAATTTAAAGAAGTCAGTTTATAGATGAACTCTTGTGACTTGGGCCCTCTTTCCATATTTACTGTTGATAAACAACGAATATAAACCTGAACTCTTTGGTGGAGGGAGAGGTAGAGGATGAAGAGTAGCTGAATGAATAAAGGCTTTTGGTGTGGTTATTTCTGACTCTTTTCTCTTTCTTCTTCTTTTTTTTTTTGCAATACTGTTTTTTGAACGATTTTATACATAATCAGAATTGGTAATGCAGCCTTCACCTGTCCCAACTAAACCACCCTTCTCTCCCTTCAATTTACAAATAAATACACAGGCTGGACCAGACATCAGGGACAAGCCTAGGAATATAATTTAAATTTTGAACTACTTCATTTATGCAGAAAAAAGCTTATCTGTTAGCTAGCCTTGAAAATACTAATATTTTATATTATCTCCATTTTTTTATAGAAATTGAGCATTTCATATAGATTTGAAGCTGTGTCCCATTTTATTTGCTTTTCTTTCTGCCCAGATGTGACTACTCTAGCATATGTTTTTATATTTTTCTTTTGAGATTTATTGACATTAGTACACATACTAAACATGGCTAAATGGTGTTCCATTGAATATATATACACCACAATTCATTTATTCCTTTGCCTGTAGATGGAAATCTAAGTTGTTTCCAATTTTTAACTTAATATAGACACTCCTGAAATCAATATATCTGGTTGTGCACATATGAGAGCCTTTCTAGCAGTAAAAGACTGGGTTGTGGGAAATACATATCTTCAACCTTGCCAATCTGCTTCTTAAGGTGATAGACTCCTACCAGCAGTGTGTAATTGGTATAATTAGTTTTTTTCACTTAGCCACCAAAGTGGGCAGGGACAGGAAATAGACCTGTTTGAGGCTTCACTGGTCCAATGCTTTCTTATTAGCCATATCTGTTGTCTGTTCTATCGCTGACATAATTTACCTAAATTTCTTTTGTTTCAAACTTATTACCAAGAAAAATCTTAAATAATCATTTTAAACTTAAAAACTCAGGAATATTTTCTAAGTGCAATACTGAAGTGAGATAGCAGGGAAAACCAACTTGGATGATTCTGCTTATCAAATTAATAGTAACTCAAAATTTAGCATTTTGTTTAAAGGTACTTTTAAAAAGTTTATTCATTTAAGTATACTTGGTATATAATCTTATACTGGTTACAGTAGTTTCAGGTGCATAATATAGTGATTGGACATTTTAATACCTTACAATGTGATCATACCATTAATTCTAGTAATCATCTGTCACCATGTACACTTATCGCAATATTCTTTTTAACTAACATCTCACCTGTGTAAAATAAAAGCATTCTTCAGACACTGCCTTCTGAAGTTTTCCAATGAGTGTTCGTAAAGGCTTCACTTCATCACCTAATGGAAGATCTTGCATTAAGACATTCGATTTACATAGTTAAGTACTACTAACATATTAAACCTATGTCAAATGGAAGCTTCCCTGAAATAACATTAGTTTTAAATTCTTTATTTCTTTCAAAGTTATTTTTCACTGCTCTATGTTAACTGTCTCAGATAATCAGTAGAATTTTCAACTTCTATAAAACGGTATAAAGTCATAACTTAGAATATTTTTTACTGCAATCCAATGTAAGAAATAAATCATATGTCATAAACTATTATATATATCCATGTAAAACAAAAACTTCACAAATTTCAGTATTTACTCTTTATTAATGCCATGCACTTCAATGTTTTCTGTTCTACTCCACTCTTTATTAAATTCAAACCCAAAGAACTCCTGAAAAGTGAAAAGTATGGTCTTCTTATTCAAGCCACTCTTTAAATTCTACTCTTCAACAGAGCAATTCCATGGGACAAACTTATGAACCACCTCATTCCCACAGGCAGACCTGTCAAGAGCGAAAGCCTAGAGATGACTTGAATAGAGGATGTCTACTTAAATCTATTTAAGATTCCTTAAATGTTTTTGCTTCCCATAGTACCATCTTAGTCTTTTGGCTCTACAGTCTCCCAGGACATCTCATTCTTGTCCTTGGCCTCAAATGACTTGATTTCCAAGTCTTTATCTTGAGCCTAAATCTCCCTCTTGAGTTTCAGACTTCTAATTTCAACTGTCTAATGGACATCTCCTTCAAAATCAACAGGTATTTTTAATTCCATATGTTACAAATTGAATTTATTATTACTCAAGCTAGAAGCTTAGAGATCACTCAATTCCTCTCCCTTTTACTGCTAAAGTTAACTGCAGACTACAGTCTACTTCTTTAACACATGAACTTTCCTTTCCATCCTCAATGACACTTAGTTCAACATCTTACTATTTATCAGAATTACTGCCAAAGTGGTTTAACTGGTCTCATCACTCATCTCGCCTCCTCTAATTTCCTCCAACAGTGTCATCTTAAAATAAAAATCTTACTATTTTACTATTTCAAATACTGCAGTAGGTTTTATCATCAATAGCATAAAGCTTAAATATGCTTCAGTGGGGGTATATAAATTTTTTTCTGATCAAGCTCCTGCCAATCTTTTGGGCTTTATCTGCTATTACTTTTTCATACACCTTGAATTCTCAATTCTCCAAAATGATGCAGTCTTTCACACATCTATGTTTAAAGCTACCCTAAAATTCCAACCCTCTTATTCCTGCCCACTGCCTCACCCTACTCATCCCCCTAGGAAGTACCAGACTTTTCTCCTCTCCCCTTCCAGTCATTCTATTATAGAAACTGTCCTATTGTTTTCTAACAGTTTTATATTGCTTTCCCACTGGATTGTGACTTCCTATGGGAAAATCAATCAGTGATTTTAGATTTTTCAAGCACTTTATGAACATCCAATATTATGAACCAATTAATCCAAGACTGGGATATACAGTTATTTTCCTCTATGGGTTCTAACACAAACACAAAATCACAGAATGGTGGCCTCTAAGTGATAATTATTTGTTTCATAGTACTTATAATCTTGTCAGAAACTATTTACCTGTTTGTGTTTTTATATTCTGTAGCTCTAACTGGTGTATTTTCTGAAGTTCCTTGATCTTCTCCTCTTGAGCAGAAATAAGCTCCTCTTTAAGACTGCAAAGAGCTTTATCTTTTTCGTTTTCCATGTATTCACGAACCTGATCCACATGAGTTGAATAAACCAGAGAGAGGCATATTCGTTGAGCTTCCATCTGTAGTCTTAAATCATTCTTAAAGTGAATGTATATACACATTAGAATAATTTTAAATGACAAAACAAATAATTTCTATTTTCTTGTATATACTGACTACAAAGGGGAAAATACATGAATTACAGTTTTAAAAAATTCATATAAGAGAAGTGAAGTCTAATTTAATTTTTTTCACTTTTCATTCTGTTGCATTGATCTACTTGTCTTTTTCAAGGAAATTAGCACAATGTTTTAAACTTTATAGTAAATTTTGATATTTATATAGCTAGTATGACCTCATCTTTGATTTCTGTTCAGATATTTTAAATGTAGAGAAACGCAAAGAATGTAATAACATGTATTCACACCCCAACTTAACAAATACTAATATTTTGTCTTTTGTTTTTTTCATTGCTCTTCTCCCTATACACTTCTATTTTGGCTTACAAAGGAAATACAGATCAAATTTAATCCACTATATTCTCATTTCTCCTTCCCCAGAGACAACCATTACTACAAATTAGCTGCAAGTCCAGTCCACTTCTCATACTATCACTTTTCAATATATTTGTAAAGAACTCACTATATTTCGTGTTCAGAATTTATATAAATGGTGCAAAATGGTATTTATTTGTAAACTACTCTTCTCAGTCAATATGCTTCTGAGAGTTATCCATGTAGACACAGGTTAATTTATTTTAACTATAATATAGTATATATGAATATACCATAATTTGTCCATTCCTTTTCTGGAGATCAACTGGATTATTTCTAATTTTTTTACATTTCAAAAAATGCTGCAATAAATTCTTATATATATCCCCCTGTACAAATGTGCTGGTGTTTCTCTAGTGCAGTGGTTCTCAAACTTTAGCATGCATCAGAATCACCTGGAGTGCTTATTAAATCAGTTTGCTGGGCCCCTCCCCCAGTTTCTAGTCCAGGAGACCTGGTGTAGGGCCTGAGAATTTGAATTTTAACCAGTTTCCAAGTGATACTGATGTTGCTGGTCAGGGACCACACTGAGAACCACCCAGAAATGCCATTTCTGAGTCACAGCTAATGCACATCTCTTGTATTAAATTTTACCAAATACTTTTTACATAATTGTACCACTTTACACTGATATTTGCAGGATATGTTAATACTCATCTATCTCCCTTATATACTCACCACACTTTTTACTGAGACTTATTTTGCAATCTGATGCATATAAAATGTTCTTCTATTGTTGCATCAATTTGTAAGGTTCAAAGTATTTTTTCATGTTTATTAGCCATTTTAGTTTCCTATTCTGAGACACATGTCTATTTATATCCTTTGTTCACTTTTATATTTTTGGACCTCTTCTTACATTTAGTATTCTTTACCCCTGCTTGATATTAATCCTTTGATTTTAATATATGTAACAAATATCTAATCCTACTCCTTTTGAGGTATCATTTGTAAAAAAGATACAATATTTATCAATCTTTTCCTGTGTATGTTTATCTTCATTAAAAATCCTTCCCCATCAAGAGCCTAATTTCCTTTTATATCAATGTCTTTAACCAACCTGGAGTTATTTTTTCTGAAGGGTAAATATCTAATTCCCTAACTCCCCACCCTCAATAGCAAAAGCAAGTTTTCCAAAAAGCACTCATTGAAAACAGTAAACTTTTCCTGCTGTTTGGCTTCTTCTTTAATTTCACTCACATCTTCTCAAATATCACCTGAGGTTTTCCCCGTCCTACCCTATATGAAAAAAAGTACTCATCACCCCGCTTCTGGTAGATCTCTGTCCTCTTACCACACTTTAATTCTTAATTTTCTTTATAGCACTTATTGCCATCTGAGATGTTATATATTTATTTGCTTGACTTATTTAATGTATAATGCCTCTAAAACATAAGCTTTATTCTTTATTGTCTATTTTTATTCACTGTTATATCCCCCAGTGTCTAAAACAGTACCTGGAATATAGTAGAGGCTCATTAAATAATATTAAATGTTAATTTGTCAGGCCTCCTCTTCCACACACTAAAATTTTACAAGTATGTGAATATCTTTCTTGGTTTTCTATTTGTCCATCTCAGCATCAAAACCATATTATTATAATTTTTTTAATGTCTTGATATCAGATAAATTTTTCTAAAATTGTCTTGGCTGTTCTTGGATATTTACTCTCCTACATAAATTTTAGAATCAGTTTTTTAAGATTCATGGAAAAACCTTGTTGGAATTTTCATTGGAACTACAATAAATGTAAAAATTAATTTGAGAGAAATGACATCTCTATATCTCACTATGAATATGGTATATACTGCCATACAGTCAGGTCTTTAGGTACTTTAATGTTTTATAATTTTCTTAACAAGTTCATACATCTTATGCAGTATTTAAAATTCTGTCTCTTCTTTCATAACCTTTATCTCTTATATCTTGTCATACTGAATTGTATAGTAGCCACAAGACAATGCTAAAATAGTAAAGTAGATAGTGGGCATCCTAGTGCTATACCTGATTTTAACAGGATTACTTCTAAATTTCACCATTAGAAATGTTATCTGCTAAGTATTTGATGAAAACCATTACTATGGTCAAGAAATTTCCCTCTATTCCTAATTTCCTAGTTTTTTAAATAATTGTTAATTTTTTATGGATTATTTTTCAGCATCTATTAAAATGACATGGTTCACTTGTACTATATATGAATGTAGAGTTTATATTAATGAATTTTTTATATGTTGAACTATGTTTCCATACCTTGAGATAATTTGCTAATATTTTAATTAGATTTAATACCCGTGAGATTAGTCTGTAATTTTCTTTTTTCGTACTGTTCTTGTCAGGTCTTGGTGTCAATATTATACCAGCCTCATGAAATAAACTGGGTGCCTTTTCTTCCTCTCTTCCTTCTCTTCCTCTCTTTCATCGTATTTTAGTAAGTGAATATATATTTTTTTCTTTAAAGAGTTGGTATAACCCACTTATAAAATGGCGTATTTTTTTTTTGGTGTATTTTTTTTTTTCTGGTGTAGTATTTTTGACTGAAAGAGAGTGTAAACTTCCATTTCAAATGCTTTAATGATTATTGGTTTATTCAGGTTTTGCATTTCTATTTGAGTTAGATTTGATAATTTATATTTTTCCAGAAAACCATCTAGTTTACCTATATTTTCAAATTTATTGGCATGTTATTTATAGTATTTTTATGATTTTTAAAAATCGATGATACCTGTACTTAGGTTCTTATTTTAATTGATTTGTTTACAAATCTTTTGTTTTTCTTTGATCATCTTCTTTGAGATTTGTCTAATGGCTCTAATTTACTAATCTGTTCAAAGAATAAGCTTTCAATATCCTTGAAAACTCTCTCCCTCTTCTGGTTATTCCAAGTTCCTTTATTTGTTTTTAACTCTATTATTTCCTTCTACTTTCCTTGAGTGTATATACTCTGTTATTCTACTGAACTGATAACTTAATTAATATTTCTTGTTTGTAAAATTGCTATATTTAAAGCTAAAAATTGTCCTCTATATGACGTCCAAGAATTCTACAGTACTTTTCTTTTTCAAAAATATTATTGGTTCTTCTGCATTTATTCTTCCTGAACTATAAACTGATTAAATCAAATTTCAAAAACTTTTCATTATAATTTTGATTAGGATTACATAAAGCTTATGGATTTTTTCTAGAGATATCTGGCATTTTACAATATTAAAAATATCCCACTGATGAGTCTTCTCACTTACTTAAGTTTCATGTCCTTCATTAAAGTGTTTTAATTTTATTAACATTGGTCTTACACATTTTAGGTTTTTCATATTTACTATACACTAAAGCTTTTCAGTTCATTTGCTTAAATTTTCTAGGTATTTAATTACATATGTAAATTATGACAACTATGTTTCTCTCCATTTTTACCACAAACTTTTTGTCTTTTCATTGGTTAGGACCTAAAGAACAATGATGAATACCAAGTGACAAAAGCTATCCTGATCTTGTTCCTAACTCTAACATGAAGGCCTATGCTGTTTCACTGTTTGTTCTTGATGAATTAGCTTTTTGTTTATTCTTCCTTTAATTCATTCATTTAAAGAAAAAGCATTAACTGCCTATCATGTGCCAATCATCACTCTAGTCCCTAGCTATACAGCAGACAGGGTCCTTGTTTTCAAGGAGCTGAGATTCTAATGGTTCCTCTTATAGTTTCTAAGCTCTAATATCTGTTTCAATTCTAATCATTACCTTTAATTTTACACATAAATACTTCAGTCTATGCCTTCCTCCAGCATCAATAATTAATCAGTATCAGTAACATTCCTACCACTCCTCCTTCATTCTTGCATCCCAACAGTAACAAGACTTCTTTGATGTTTTTATTTTTCTCCATCTGCTCAAACTTCCTACTTCTATTAAAATAACCTGGAATTGTACTTCAAAATTATTCATTTGTTACTTTTCAATTAAAAAAAAAATCTCTTAACACCTGTATTTATTTTGGTTTCAGTGAGAGATGGCTGTTCTATTTACTAAGCTTAGGCCCAAGAGTAAAAGTACTTTTTGTGGCCTCAGCATTATTTCTAAGCTTATTTAGATTGCTCTTAGGTATCACTGTTGTGTAAATTAATGCCCAATTTCTTCTGTGGGCCTCTCCCCACACACAGATCTCACTCTCCTCCCCACCAATGAGGGGGCTTGTCTTCGCAGTGATGAGTGGGTAGGAACAGTTTACAGGCTTGCCTCCCTTCACTTTCTGCAAGTGAATGTCAAGGGGAGGTTATCTGAATGTCACTGAAAATGTCTTTAGTAGGGAAAATAAAATTCTTACTGAGAAAATTTGACCCTTTTGACAACTTCAAAATCAGGTCCTCTCCCAATAATGCTTTTTTAAAAATTTTAAATGATTTTTAGGAGTATTTAAATTAAATTAAAATCAGTTCATGGTTTTGAAAACAATTCTAGATATTTAACAAAGCATTAATAGTTGAGAAGTTTGAATTTCTTATCTCTATTAAGATGGAAAATACTTTACATTTGATCTAACATCATAAATATGAACATATTAGAAAAAAACTTTCCAGTGGCTTGCAAATGTATATAGAATAAAATCTCAACATCTTACAAAGTTTGTAAGACTTCCCAAGAACTGGACTCTTCTTCATTCTCTTCTTCTTCCACTTTCCTCTTAAACTCAACTAAACACACTTTCATTCTGTACCTCAGACTCATCTATGTTTTCATAATTGCTCTAATTTCCTTGTGGCAGGCTCCTCCCTGTCATTCAGATCATGGTTCATGTCAATTCCTCGAAGAGAACTTTCCTGACCACCCTATTTATTCCCGTCACCACCACTGCCCATCATTTTCTATTACATTATCTGTTTTTTATTCTTCATAGGACTTACCACTATTTCTAACTACTCTACTTGTTTCCTTGCTTACTGCCTGCCTTCTTCCCTAGAATATATGTTCTCTGAAAGAATGAATCTTCTTTCTCTTGTTTTCCACTGTACTCCTATACCTGGCAAGAGATTCAATAAATACTTGTGGAATTTTTCTATTATTTCTAATATCAGTATCTGGCAAATATAAATTGTCAGGAGTGATCTATTATTACTCATTACATGTATTCTTTAACAGTATTTAGAGTAGTATTTTTTCTCCAAGTATAACAATACTCATAGAAAAATCTAGGACTTAAATTGAGATTTTTTTTTCAGAGAAATATAGTTTCCTAACGACTGAACAACTATATAGTGTACTAAAAAGTTTAAGAGTAAATTTTCAGTTGTGGAACCCTGAAAACATCAGTATGAAATGAAATTCTGAAACCCTTAGGATTGTAACAAAATATTTAAAAATAACTTTTCTAAAGCTTAGATTCTCAAAAATCTTATTTAAACTCTTGCCTTTCCAAAAAAAATGTGAACCATTAACTATTTTTTCATTTCCTGAGCAGAATGTACAACACAGAATAACTGAAAGAAAGCCAACAATGTTTAGGAAAAACTAGATAAAGAAATGATAAATAAATGATAGGCCCAAATGAGACTTATATTACATTCACTTTCATTCTCCCATAAGGAGGTTATGTTTTATAAGGATAAAAACATTTTTTAGTAGAAAATGTACATACCTGTTCTGATTTAAGCACACTGAGTTCCTGCTGCAATTTATCATTTTCACTTGGTTCAGATGTCCCAAGCAATGATTCATTTGTCACTGATGGCAAGTGATCCAAGAACAACTGTTCTTGTTTGCTTTCTTTTCCAATAGCCATATTTTCAAAAGGTACTTTCCCATCCTCCATTATTTCTGATTCACTAAAATCTTTATTTATTTTTGAAACTGACCCTCCAGAATCCCTGCTTGTTACAGTCACAACTCCATCTTTTAAAGAGCTTAACTGAACATCACATACACTTACATTTTCTGTCCTAGTATGGTTAATTATGATTTCTAGCTCTCTACATCTCAATAAAACTTGCTCTTTCTCTTGCTTTAAAGATTTAACTTCTTCAGTCAGATTACTAATTTCACTATGTTTTTGTTTTAATTGTTCAGAAAGATCAGACAGTTTCTCTGACAGTTCTAATTTTTCTCGCTTGGTTACCTCAAGTTTTTCCATAAGTTCTGTTGTATCTTTCTCAACAACCTCACCAATTTCCAATGGTTCTGCTATAAAAGTTTTGTCATCATCAAAGACTGAACTTTTAATTTTCACTGTAGTTGGATTTATTTTCTGCAAATGATGAAGCTCTTCACCAAGTGCTTTAAGCTTACTTTTATACTCTATTTCTTGTTTATTTTTACTGTCTTCTAAATCATTTTTTATCTTGAGAAGGCAAGCATAATCTTCCTGTAACTCTTGATAGTTAACTTCAAAGTTTTTTTCAGCAAATGAAAAAGTGTTCCTTTGTTTTTCAATCTCTTTGGTTAGCTGAATACATTGTTTTTTGAGGTCCTCATTCTCCTCTGTCAGTATTTCTATTTCTTTTTGCCAGCTACAGTCTTTGGATTCGGAATTAATGGAGTCTATGAAAAGTAGTCTTTCTTCTTGGTTAACAGGAGTATATATTTTCAACATGTCTTCAAGGGCTTTCTTTTCATCTTTAAGAATGCTATTCTCTGTTTCAAGTTGTGCAAATTTTTCTTGAAGGTCATCCTCTTTTTCTTTCATTTGTTTCTCCAATAATTCAGTTTTAAGTTGTAATTCTTGAACTTCTTGTTCAAGTGTACCCTTTTCCATTTCTTCTTGTCTGAGTATTTCAATTTCTTTTTGAAGTTCATTGATTTGAAGAGTCATTTCTTCTGATTTTGAATTCACAAGGGACTGCTGTAAATCTTTTAGCTTTGAAATTTCCAAAATTAATTGATTCTGCTTAGTTATCAAATTGTCTTTTTCAAACTGCATGGTTTCAATCTTTTGACTCATTTCATTCTGTAAGCCATCTATCTGCTGTTTATAGTAAGTACCTAAGTTATCTTTAAGTTTTTCAATATTTATTCGATGTTCAATTTCTAAATCTTCCTTCAGTTTGGAAAGTTCTTCTTCATGACTAAATAGAAGCTGTGTTCTCAGTCTCTCTAATTCAGCTTCTAGTGATTCAGCCATTCTGTCTAACACAGCATTCTTTTCTCTTTCTAACATTTCAAGTTTTATCTTATAATTTGTAACTTCTGCTTCATGTTTTAATTCTAGTTCCTTCCTAGATTCCGCTGCAGAAACAATCTCAGCTTTCAAATCTTCCACTGTACTAAGGGACTTGTGTGCTTCATTGAGTTTACCTTCTTGTTCAGCTATTGTCTGTCTAGCTCTCTGAATTTGGTCCCTTGCAAAGCTCAATTCTTCAAAAAGGTCTTCAAGCTGTCTCTGTAGAGCAGAGTTTTCTCCTGAAATTGCTCTTAGTTCTTCTTTGAGTTTTTCCTTTTGAGAGTTAGAATCTTGCAATTTTATATTCAGTTCATTTATTGCCATATTCATTAACTTTATTTGATCTTCATTAACTGTAATATTTGGATATGATCTCAAAGCATTATCCATTTCTCCTTTATGTTGCGTTTTAAGTTCCTCTATCTGTGACATATGTTGTCTTATTAACTCTTGTTTCATCTGCACTATCTGCTGCCCATACATCTCATCCAGCTCTGCCCGGAGTTGTTCTAACTTTCTTTGTGTTTCTTGTTCCACTCTTTGCAGGACATCAGTTTCAAATTGGCTGTCTTTATGGTTTTTCTTCTGAAGTTCTTCAACTGTCCCCATTAATTGTTTTATTTCCTCAGAACACTGTCTTTCTTTCTGCTTGGAATTAGTCAGCTCTAATTTAATATTTTTTATCTCTTGGTTCTTTTGTACAACCTGTTCTTGTAATTCTTCCATTAATTTGTCAGTAGCTCTGACTTTATCCAGTAGCTCGAGAGTTTTTTTTTCTTCTTCTATTATTTTTGTATTTAATTCTTTGATAACTGCCTCCTTTGCTTGTATCTCTTTATTTGAGCTTTCTATTTTTTTATCTTGTTCCTTTAAAAATAAAAAAAATGAAAATATAAAAATGACATTTTTAGTTCCTGGCAACATATGTCACTTACTCCATTACCAAAAGAGTGATAAATGTTTGCTTTTTTTTTTTTTACCTAATTCTCAAGAAAGTGACTGCTGGGCCTGTCCCACAATTTTTTCCAAGTCAATGAGATATAACTTATGCACCCAATACTACTTTTAAGCAAATATTACAGCAGTTTTGGCTTTCTTGGAAGAAGTTTTTCTTACATTACTATGATTAAAAATTTAAATTTAAAAATGTAGTCGAATTAAAATGTGTCTAAACCATTATATTTTCATCTTTCTTATTAAGTGATCAACATTCTAAGCATTTAGTATTTTCTATAGAGTACTTACTACCTACTCTTTATAGTTCTAGAAGAAACTCTTAAAAATAAATCGAGGTTCCTCCCATGTATTCTAGTGACCTGAAGGTATTTGACGGGTAAGTGCTGTGAAAAGAGTAAAACAACAAAAATAGGTTTCTTTGGGTCTGCTTTAACTTCATTCCAGGGGCTAAGTGACTTCTAATTCTAGGGGCTAAGTGTATACTTCAAGTTCATTGGATTTTACTTAGGAATATGCAATGCTTAAGTAGCTGAACCTCAAACAACATGTAAGACAACTATACCACTTATGACATATCGACTTGGTCCTAGACTTTTGGTTTAAATAGAAATTTGAAAGCAGAACAGATACTTTTTCCTGGTTCTGATTTGGGGCTCTATTTTGGAATTGTAGATAAGCCTAAACCCAGAACACAGACCAAAGCTTATCAGTAATTATAATCATTCATGGGAGTAATTTATAGCAAAAGGGAGTCAAGTGGAAGCCCTGGAGACAAAGTTTCGCCTCTGTTACTTAGTTACCTAAGTAGTTAGGGCTACAGACTCAAGAACAAAGAAAAAAGTAAAAGCCACAGAATGGAACAGAATATAAGTAGGTAAACTAAATCACCTTAAGGAGACAAGAGTTACAGGCTAAGGAGACTTAAAAATACCCTCGATGAATACATTAGCATATTTAAAGAAAGAATGTCAATGCCTAGAAAAAGGAAAGCCTCAGAGGGAAATGATGGCAGAATCCATTCCTGTACAGTCCAGGGAAGAGAACCAAGGTGCCATGAGACCGAGCATTCTGATCCCTGTGGGAAAACCATACCTACGGTAGAAAGCAATGTAGGGAGTTGTAGCAAACAGAATTTAAAGAATTCCAGTCCAGAGGCATGATCATTCCTACTGTGAGATGGTTGGATCAGGTTATCACAGCCTAATGCCCTAACATTTGATTCCTCTAACATTACTTGATCTCATGCTCACTTAAAAATCTTTCTATTATTATGATTTGGCTTTTCAAAAGTAAAATTCAATGAACTTGAAGTATACAGATTTCTGGGCTAATTATTTCTCATTGTAAACAATCTTGTATTCAACCTGAAACACTGGCCTCTTGAACTTGGCATCTGAGTCCACCTCTGAGATAGCACAAGTCTCAGTTGACGGAAAATAAATACCAAATCAAAATTCTGAGCCTACAAGTCAAAAGCTAAATTCTGCACTATATAAATTAACCAAGGCAATGAATACTATCCCGTGCAGCCTCTTGAGTGAAATACTATCAGCTTTTGTCTTGGTATCACATATCCCATCCAATATCACCATAAATTATGACCAAGTACTGAGTCTTTTTTATTTGAATTTCTGCATTACAATATGACATTTAAATCAGTTTAATCTCTTACATCTCAGTGTTTTCAATCTGTAAAATAAAGATAATACTATTTCTTTTGTCTCAGAATATACTCAAAGCTAAAATAAAATAAATATATTAATATTTAAAAACTAAAGGTATTCACTGTGCTATATATATCTATCTACTAGAAAAACCTATAAGGCATTTGTAAACTAAAAAGTAAAATCATTTAATGGTGGTCAACTTCAGTTAAATTGTTAAATAAGTAGTTAGTCTTGAAAATGTTAACATTGCTATAAATCTGTAACATTTTTACTTCTTCATTTTCTCAGAAGAAAACCCTCATAAAAGTTTCACTGAATTCAAAAGTATATCACCTGATATAATTGTAAACAAACAATAACTCGTCATTCAACTATTAAACAATACAAATTCATTGTTCATTTTTCTTAGTATCGTTTATTTCGAAGTACATAATTTTAAACCACTTATTTTGTGTTGCAAAAAAAAAAAAAGACACCCCTGTGGTTGAAGATACAATCCCTCTACTTTTAGAAATAGATTTGAGAGAATGGGGAATAATATACTTCCTGCCAGTGACTACTGCACCATGGGAAGTTCAGAGAATTAAGACAATGTGAATAAGCCTGGAATCATCAATGCAGTTGTCTAGGGGACCAAGACAGTCTCAATGATCACCCTAATACTCTAGTCCCTTAGCTACTTTGATGAAACTACTCAGGGATATTCAAAGGGAAAAAAAGAAAAAATTAAAATATATATGCAATGAAAAAGAGAATGACAATAAAAGAATTCTTGCTAATAAACAAAGGTTATTCCCCCACATAAATTATTTAAATTTTAAATAATTTCGAATTATTCTGCCAACTAAGTATAATATAATAAATACAATAAAATCCAATTTCTAGGCCCTTCTAACCTAGGCCTGGACTGTTTCTATTTTGCTTCAGAAAAGACTCACTTTCAAAGACTACTGTTTTCTAGTTAAACTATTTTTTGCTCCCTATGCATTTTCAACATCCCTGGGTCTTTATGCACACTCCAGTCAACCTGTGTCTAAAACACCCTCCCCATCTCTATCAATTCAGATTCATAATTTATTCACTTATTTATCAAATAAGTATTGAGTAGCTGCTATGTGCCATAGATGATATCAACTGCTAAGGGGAAAACAAAATACAATTAAAAAGGAATGGGACCAACTTACACTTCCTACATCACCTCCTCCCTAAAGCCTACCCTGAATAACTTCCTTTATGAACCCAGACCTACTCAGAACTTTCAACACACCTTTAATCTACACTTATCCTTGTTCTGTGTTGTCTTGTGTTCATGCCCTACTAAACCATGAGTTCCGGTGAAGAAAAGGGAACATTTTAATCATCGCTATCTCTTTCAAAGATTTGGTACAAAACAGGTGTTTTGTAAACAGCTACAGAATGATTTTTAAATTACCTTGGTTGTAAAGCATGTCCATTTGATAATTTCAATATCTTAAAATTGTATATTTCCTATTTTCCTGAGAGTACATACAGTTTCTGAAGTTGTATAGGTTTGAAATCGATTCTATTAACATTACCTTTGTACTTGGGCAAATTGCTTCATCTTGCTTTGCCCTGGTGTCCTTATCTGTAAAATGGAGGTGATAGTGGCAATTCTGCCTCATAAGGTTGTAATGATTCCTTGAATTAGTATGTAAAATGCTTTGAATACTGCCTGGTACCAAGTGAACAAAAATAAATGCTAGCTAATACTTTTATTATTAACCAAACTATTCTTGTCTTGGTAATTCCTCAACTTCTTGCAGAAGAATCTCCTAGGTTTATAAAAAAGTACTATATTGTATGTATAGCCTATCCTCATTATTCACAAATTCTGTATTTGTGAATTCACCTACTTGCTAAAATTTACTTTTAACCCCCAAATCAACACTCGCAGTAATTTTCAGAAGTGTATAGAGTGGCAAAATATTTGAGTTTCTACACATGTATATTTCCAGGTGACATCAAACAAAGCAACCATACTGCCTTCCTATTTCAGCTCTCATATGGAGAAGATGGATGGAGAGGAGCATGCAGACGGTAGCGGGCAGTGACATGTAGTATAAGAAATTCTGACTCTGGCCCAGGTGGATGGGGTTTGAATTCCAACTCAGCAACTGTTAGTGGGGTGGCCTCAGGAAAGTCATTTGACACTTCTGAACTTCATTTGCTCTTTTGAAAAACAAACAAAATTTAATCTACCAAAATAAGTAGTTTTTAGGATATAAGATTATAATCTATGTGAGATATGTACATGTGTGTATCCCCAAGGAGCACTTATTTGCTAAGTAAGTGTTCCTGGCAACTATATAAAACAACTATAATGAATAAATAGAGGTAACTATATTTTTTCTAATTAAAATCCATAAAATTTCATTTTGTCATGAAAATATTTTTGGAATTTCATAACCATGGTTAAATTGAGTAGAAATAACTTTAGATGAAAAAAAAGTATAGAAATTCTGGTTATAAATTTAGACTTCCCTGAAAACTCAGTTTAATACAGGCTGATCATCTTCAAGGAATTCAGTAATGAGTACTATCTTAAAAACTATTACTGTGAAATTCCTAATTGCTTCTGAAATAACTTATTTTACAAACTTAAAGAGCTTTTCTTAATTATAAAATTTTGTGACTCACAAACATAACAAAAAGATAAACACTTGCATACAAAACTTTAAAGTTAATTGTAAAGCTGCTGCAAGTTGGCTGACTTCTTTAAAATAAACATACCATTTCATATGCTCTAATTTTCTCTTGTAAAAAACTGATTTGCATTTTAAAGTCTTCTTTCTTTTTCTGATAATCTTCTAATAGAAGGTCTTGTTCTTCCAGCTGTTGCTGATGAGTGAGAATTTGCTGTTTGGCTTGTAGTAAATCTGCAGCTGTGCTACTGTGAGTGCTGTTTCTCAGAGTTTCACTAGCCTGTAACTTGAAACAGAAAGAAACACCAAAGAATTAAATTCTGAAGTGACTGCACCAAGGAACAGACATCTTTTGGGGTACTACTTAGGTCATAATTGTGGAAAAATGTGCTGAATTCACAGGCTTGAGACCCAAGCAAATATAATGCCATAGGTGATCAGGTGAGTATGGGTACATTATCCAAACTAAACCAATAAGGCTACCTTTCCCACGACAAAGCAGAGAGAAAGGAATCTAGTGAGAGGGATAAGACTGAAGTAGACACGCAGAAAGAAATGGGGCCTGAAAGAGTACTTCCTGGATTCCTGATGACTTTCTAGTTTCTGATCCTAATCCATTTCAGAGGCCTGGTGGTATTTCTGTCTTGAATTCTGTAAGTTAAGCCTGTATCCTTACATTAAATTACTCTCTTTTGCTTAAGCTATCTCAATTTATTTTCCATTGTGTGCCATCAGAAAGCTTGATTAATTCAATTAAATTCCTATGGCTCTAATTAAAGGTAAATGGAGTATATTCAGTCCAGTTGCCATTTTAGACTCTAATTAAAATAAAATCATACCAGGGTTGGCAAAGTTAGGATATGACTACATGTTAATTACTGCAAAACTCCACCCAATCAAACTTAAATAAATACAGAAAAAGAAGAAACACAAAGAAATAAAAGCAGGAAACCACTGAAGAAGTATGAATTGAATTCTTGGTTAACGTAACAAAAGATATTCACTAGTTTTTCCAACATGATACATAATAAGCAAATGGATTTTAAACAAAATTAAATTTGTTCTGAAAGGTATGAAAAAAATTTTAAATTCCTTTCTAAAAAGCCAATAATTTTTGTTCTATTAGTAATACTTACATGCTGAAATTGAATCTGTAATTTTTGACTTTGTTCTGTCAGCTCTAAAAATTCTCTCATTGTCTCATCCTTTTCTCTCCTTGCTTGTTGTAAATTAGCAGTGAGCTGAGTTATGATGCCATCTCTTTGTTTAATGGCAGCTTCAAATTCTTGTAACTAAAAGACATCAGTGAAATTAATAAGTGCTAGACTTATTTTTTTTAATAAAATTGATTATTTTACAGGTAACTGTCTTCCAAAAATATGATATTCAAAACTTATTGGTAGAATCATTATAATTTGTAAGCAATCTTTTCCATATTTGAAAGCTATCAGCTTGCAGGGATTGGTTTTACTTCCATATCAATTTTTAAAAACAGTATATGAACTTAGGAACAAATCCAATAGGTCTAACGTATCCACATCTATTTCTAGAAGAACAGCACCTTTACACTCAGGGATGCCTCGGTCTGTTGCTAGACAACACCATTATAGACATGTTCAATCCTCCCTTGTTTCTGGAAAGGATGAAACTAAAATGTATTCTGTCATCTCTGTCAACGTCCTATTTCATTTTGTTCTCATAACTCGACTGCCACAAACAACAGATGTCATTTTAAGCACATTACTTACAAGGACTCGTTGACATGTTTAATGAGTTACAATCATCATATTTTGAGGTGGTCTGCATGATACTTTTCTCTTAGGCTGATTACAAAAACATCTATTCTACTAAAGTGATTTCAGCCTACCTATCTCATAAAGTTACATAAAAGGGACCACATTTTATTAGACCTGTTAATGAAACCCTAGTTTTAAGCGAAGTTGTTTCTGTTTTATATATGGATGGACAAATAACTATGAGATGACTTTAAGTTACCATTTAAAAACCCCATCTTTAAAGAAGGTATGTAAGCCACCATTCAGATTTCCTATTTTTGTTTTTGTAACAAAAGATGCATAAGCTAAACATACTTGCTGCAGTCCTTCAGTCCCATAGGTGGCCCTCATTTCTTCCAGTTCTCTGTTTAGCTCTTCAATCTCATGCTGTTTCCCAACTAATTCATTTTCCATCATCTCTAGGTGGGTCTGACTGTACCGTGCTCCATGTTCAGAATAAGAATCATCAACACCAAATTCTTCTTCCTAAATCAATCCAAAATTTTTTACTAATGTAGTACAAGCAACATTCTTCAATGAGAATTCAAATATGCAAAGTCCATTTTAAAACACCACTCACCACCTGGGAGTTTACTAGTATGACAACCTCCTTTGTTGTTAATGTAATACATACTTCAAGAGCAAAAACAAGATATCTGCAAATTCTGTTACAACTGAGTTTTATAACAAAAGGTGGATGATTGTGTTTCTTTAAACATTAAAATCATTTAGAAATCGCCCACAGAAAGAAGTACATGCAGGAAAGAGCTTTGTTAGTAAGCCAGGTGGTTTTAAATAGTATAAAACATTAGTATTATGAGTAGTTTTAAATACTGTACCCTTAATAAATTTGTAGGCTTTCCTGTTCTCACCACAAAACTGCAACCATTTACCTGTATAAAAACAATTTCCTGAAATATTATGATTTTTAAATAGAATTTTATTTAAAGCCAACAATTATATTTCTGCTAACTATATTCATGGCTCTTTTATGCTTAGGGAAAATGTCTCATTGGCAAAAACAGATATAGTGATTAAAGTTAAGTATCTAAAAGACATTATGACCATTTCAAACATCAATCATTCCTCAAACATTTGAGTGCTTACAATGTAAAAAACATTGTACTATACACTTTTTTTTAAAAAAAGTGATTTAAAATTCTAATTAAGTGGTTTCGATTTTGTCTTCAGAAGGGTAACTATAAACTTCGAGTTATTGGACCTTCTACAAAACACTGCCTTAAAATTATTTAAATGATTTTATTAAGCCCTATTCATTTTAAAGTAAAACTGTTTACTGGTACAAATTTACTGAAGGTTGGTAAGCAGGTCAAGAAGTATGAAGTGATGAAGTGAGTAACATTTCCCCAAGAACTTTCCCCTGGGGCTGGTCAGCATGCCAACCTGACTGATGTGGA
The DNA here is from genome assembly GCF_000151845.1 of Pteropus vampyrus. Taxonomy (NCBI): domain Eukaryota; kingdom Metazoa; phylum Chordata; class Mammalia; order Chiroptera; family Pteropodidae; genus Pteropus; species Pteropus vampyrus. The sequence continues at coordinate 15,898,859 of NW_011888785.1, forward strand.
CGTTTTCCACAACGCATTACTGCCTGCCTCTATCACAGACATTTTGCGGTAGGAAGGAGGATGACTGTTAGAATATGTCTGCAAGGTTGACCTAGTGTGAGATTAATTTCAGATCAATTAATCTATTTAACAATACCCTCTTTCCCCACAACAGACTAAAAATAAACTTCATTCTGCTCATATATTAATTATTCAAATTTTGTAGTAATAAAATCCAAAATAATTAAATTTTTACTGTTAAATACATAAGATAGGATATCTTAGAATTACAGTTAGATCCATATGAACCGCAACACTTTAAAAAGTAAAGATCCTAACTAAGAGTTCTTTATCATAGTTTGATTTCTTTGTTTTATTTCTAAGGATAATTTCTGAAAAACAAAGCTAAAGTAAAAAGAAAAATTTTACCCTTTATGACAACACAATATTGAAATTTGTGACAACTATCAGAAGACAAGAGTACTACCTCTACTAAGATTATTAATACCAAGTCACTTGCAATAACTTTAAAACTAAAATTCTCCTACATTTCAATTAGCTTTTCTTTATTCTAAAATGAAGTATTTTGATAAGGGTCTATCAAAATTTTACTTTAGAGTAACAGTGTAACAAAATAAATTTTATGAATATCTTCAAATATAATATTAAGCACTGGATATTCCTTTAAGTGGTGATATCACTATAATATAAACTAGTTAACTATTTATAATAACAAATTACACCTAACACATTATATAGACAATACTCAATTTTTCTCTAAGTTAATCAAAATTTACATTTGACCAACTCATATGTATTGACTGAAAGCACTACACAACTGTTTTCAAAATTTAATTATGTTGTTATAAATATCTTATCAATATTAATACATTTTAAAGATTTAATATCACATAAATAGGAAATAAAAGACTCACCAAAACTAAACTAAAAAAATATATTTCAAAGTTAGAATAGAAACACTTGACAAAAAATTATAATCATTAAGAGTTAGCAATAAATTATTCTATTTTTTTGTGTGGATAATTATTTTATTGATACCAAAAGGGTAGAGCATGTATCCCTTCTTTTTACATTAACCTTCTAACAGTATACTTGGTAAACCATAATATGAAAGTAAATTAATAACTTGAAACATGTAAATTATAATAACGGATTCCTTCAATTGAAAAAAGGATCAGCTTCTCTTAATGTCCTTATTCACTGTGGCATTTGTCACTGTTATTTAACCTTTAGGCTATTCTAATATATTCTTTCTAAATTTGCAGATTTATTACTCAATTTGTATAGACAACTTGAAGATTTGAAGAGGTGTGTATTATCTCATAAAAGTACTATACTGCTAAGAATCCAAAATAACAGGTAGGTACTTGCTTCCTCCCATGAACACAATAAAATTACAACTGAATTACATAGCAATTAACCTGGAGAACCATCTGAAGACTAGCTGAACAGAAGTCCTATATCTAAAAATATAAAGAAGAAGCCACATTGAGACTGGTGGAAGGGCAGAGGAGAGAAACGGATGGCCCCACACCCACATGCAGCAGTTAAGAATCAGGAGGAATACCTTGGCCACAAAGGTCCCTGCTGAGAAGTGAGGGGTCCCAGGTCCACACTCAGCTCCCTAGCCCTGAGCACCAGCACTGGGAAGAAAAGCCCCCACAACATCTGGCTGTGAGAAACAGTGGGGACTCCGTCAGTCCAGGTGAGATGGAAGACTACAGAAAACCCAGGCATCCTCTCAAAGGGTCTGCGCACAGACTCTCTTGTACCCAGGCACGAACACTGGGCTTTGGCAGAGGGAAAGCAGCTCAGGAGGTGCCAGAGACACAGAGGGAGAATATGAGTTGTGTGGCTTCAGGGCAAGGGGTAGAGGAACAGCTGCCACTTTCTCTCTGTTGGGCCCTCCTCCTGTATATCCCACAGGCAGATGCCATCCTTCCTGTGTTGAGCCCTCTCCACTACAAGGCCAAATCTGAATCTGCGTTGGCCTGGTGTAACCTGCTTGCTCCACCCTGGTGACTCTCTGGGACTCCTCCCCACCGAACTCCTGTACCACCTAAGGCACTTTGGTGGCAGTAGGCAGCCGGCCCTGGCCCCTGCACCCCAGGAGGCCCTTTCAGCAACAAGCAGTTGGCCTTGGCTTGTGCACTATGGGACACACTTTTGGCCTCAAGCAGCCAACCACGGCCCTTGGTTGGCAAGTTTTCTTGGACAAGTTTTGAGGGCCTGCGGGCTCCAGGCAGTTGATGACTGGCCTCAGTGTATTCTGAACCTTTTGCGGAATGGCACCAGGCTCATCACTGGCACCAAAACTGAATCTGTATTAAACTACTAAACACCACTCACCCAACCCGGTGACAACCAACTCATCAACTGCCAGAGGCTCTTTCAATGGCTGAGACTTACAGCCAGCCAGCAGATGGTGGCAGGTCTCAGGGTGCCCTCAGCCTATTGCTGAGCTGCTCCAGGCCTAGTACCGGTAGTAATTGGCCTTGGTTCACATGTCCTCTAGGTCCATCACAAGCAGTGGTTGACCTTACCCTACACAGGAGCCCATCCCAAAAGGCCCCAGAATCAACACGCTTGAAAGGTGACCTCAGAAAACAACAAAGCACCACCTAATTAGCCCCAAAAGGAGCACGCCCAAAGGATGGTCCCATCAGGCACTAGAGCCCCCTGCTGAAAATCCTGCTCCATGGGGTCAGCCCCTACAGAGCAAGTAGTAGGTGGTAGGCATAGCCGGTCCTCATAACTAGTCAGACTGAGGGTCAATCCCACCCATTGAATGTGCCAACAACAATCAAGGCTTAACTATAACAGGAGGGCATGTACAGCTCACACAAGGGTTAGTCCTGGAGTACCTGGAGCAGGTGAACAGGGCAACTGCGCCACTGGGCCCCACAGGACACACCTACTAAATGAGGCCTCCTGGCCAGGAATGGGAGACATAGCAGATCTACCTAATACATAGAAACAAACACAGAAAGGCAGACAAATGAAGAAACAAAGAAACATGTCTCAAATAAAAGAACAAGAGAAAACCCCAGAAAAACATACTAAATGAAAAGGAGGCAAGCAACCTACCAGATACAGGGTTCAAAACACTGGTTATAAGGATGCTCAAGAAACTTATGAAAACTTCAAAAAAGAGATAGTAAGCATAAAAAGGGACATAGAAACCATTTTTAAAAAGTCAGAAATGAAGACTACAATAAGTGAAATCAAGAATACACTAGAAGGAACCAACGGCAGGTTAGATGAAGCAGAGGCTCAAATCAGCGATTTGGAAGACAAGGTAGCAGAAAACACCTAATCAAAACAGAAAAAAAAGAATTAAACAAAAATGAGGATAGTTTAAGGAACCTCTGGGATGACAACAAATGTAATTCACATCATAGGGGTACCAGAAGGAGAGAAGAGAGAGCAAGGGACTAAGACCCTCTCTGAAGGAATACTGATTAAAAACTTCCCTTGCTTAACCAGGAAACACAAAGTCCAAACCAAGATGAACCCAAAAAGGCCACACCAAGACACAACATAATTAAAATGCCAAAGGTTAAAGATAATGACACAATCTTAAAAGCAGCTAGAGAAAGGCAGCTAGCTAGTTCCTTACAAGGGAGCTCCCATTAAGACTGTCAACTGATTTCTCAACAAAAACTTTGCAGGGCAGAAAGGACTGACATGAAATATTCAAAGTGATGAAAAGGAAGGACCTACAACAAAGCAAGGATATCATTTGGAATCAAAGGACAGATAAAGAGCTTCCCAGATGAGAAAACTACTAAAGGAATTTATTGCCACCAAGCCAGTATTACAAGGAATGTTAAAGAGATTCCTTTAAGAAGTTGGGAGGGAGAGGGGAGAAAAACATAAATCTGAATAATAAAATGACAGCAACTATGTACCTATCAATAATTACAAATGTAAATGAGTTAAATGCTCCAATCAAGAGACACAGGATAGCTAAATAGATAAGAAAACAAGACCCATACATATGCTGTCTATAAGAAACCAACTTCAGATCGAAAGACACACACAGACTAAAAGTAAAAAGACGTAAAAATATGGAAAAAATATTTCATGGGAATGAAAACAAAAATCTGGGGCAGTAATACTTATATCAGACAAAATAGACAAAGACCATAACAAAAGACAAAGAAGGACATTACATAATAATAACAGGATCAAGCCAATGAGAGACTTTAACCAGTGTAACCATTTATGCACCCAACAAAAGAACACCTAAACATATAACGCAAATATTGGCTGACATAAAGGGAGAGGTCGACAGTATTACAGTCAAAATAGGGGACTTTAAAACCCCATTGACGACAATGGGCAGATCTTCTAGACAAACGACAAGAAATTAGTGGCCTTAAATGACACATTAGACTAGATAGATTTAATTGATAGTTTTAGAGCATTTTACCCCACAACGGCTTAGAATACACATTCTTTTAAAGTACACCTGGAACATTTTCCAGTGTAGACCGCATGTTAGGACACAAAACAAGTCTCAATAAATTTAAGAAGACTAAAATCATATCAAGCATCTTCTCTTATTACAATGGTATAAAACTAGAAATCATTTACAGGAAAAAACCTGGAACACACAAACACATGGAGGCTAAATAATATTTTACTAAACACTGAATGGGTTAACAATGAGATGAAGGAAGATATCAGAAGGTATCTTAAGACAAATGAAAATGAAAACATAATGACCCCAAATCTATGGGACACAGCAAAAGCCGTCCTAAGAGGAAAATGCATAGCAATACAGGCCTACTTCAAGAAACAAACAAACAAAAATCTCAAACAATCTACCCTTACACTTAAAGGAACTAGAACAAAAACAGCAAAAAAAGCCTAGAATAGAAGGAAGGAAATAATAAAGATAGGAGTGGAAATAAATGAGATAAGAATCTAAAAAAACAATACAAAAGATCAATGAAACCAAGAGCTGGTTCTTTGAAAATGTAAAATTGATAAACTTTTAACCAGACTCACCAAGAAAAAGTGAAAACCCAAATAAATAAAATCAGAAATAAAAGAGAAGTAACTCCTGACTCCACAGAAATACAAAGGATTAGAAGAAAACACAATTATATGCCAACAATTTGGACAATCCAGAGAAATGGATAAATTCCTAAAAACAAGTAATCTTCCAAGACTGAATCAAGAAGAAACAGAAAATCTGAACAGACTGATTATTACTAATGAAATCAAATCAGTAATCAAAAAACTCTTACCAAAGAAAAGTCCTGAATCATATGGCCACACGGGTGAATATTACCAAACATTCAAAGAAGAATGAACACCTATCTTTCTTAAATTATTCCAAAATATTCAAGAGGAGGGAAAGCTCCCAAGCTCATTTTATAAGGTCAACATTACCCTGATACTAAAACCAGACAAAGATATTACTATGTCTATTATCTATATCTATATCTATATCTATATCTATATCTATATCTACATCTACATCTATATATATAGATATATATATACCTATATCCCTGATGAACACAGATGCAAAAATCTTCAACAAACTCAATTCAACAATACATTAAAAAGATCATACATGATGATCAAATGGAATTTATCCTGGGATGCAAGGTTAGTTCAATACTCACAAATCAATTACCACGAGACATAAACAAGATGAAAGATAAATATCATATAATCATATTAATACATGCAGAAAAAGCTAATGACAAAATCCAGCATCCATTCATAACAAAAACTCTCAGCAAAGTGGGAACAGAGGTAACATACTTCAACATAATAAAGGCCATATATGACAAACTCAGAGCTAAAATCAAACTCAACCAGGAAAAGCTAAAAGTGTTTTACTTAAGATCAGGAATGAAACAAGGATATTTGCTTTCACCACTTTTATTCAACATAGTATCCAAAGTCCTAGCCACAGAAACAAAAGGCATCTAAATTGGAAAGAAAAACTAAAACTGTCATTATTCACAGATGACATTATATTATATATAGAGAATCCTAAAGATTCAACCAAAAAACTACTAAAACTAATACATGAATTCAGTAAACTAGCAGGATACACAATTAACATTCAGATGTCAGTTGCATTTTTATACACCAATAGCAAACTAAAAAATTAACAATCCATTTACAACTGCATCAGAAAAAAATAAAATATCCAGGAGCAAATTTAACCAAAGAGGAAAAAACCTGTTCTCAAAAAATTAAAAGACATTGAAGAAAGAAAATGAATAAGATACAAACAAATGTAAACATATGCTGTGCTCATGGACAGTAAGAATTAACATCGTTAAAATGTCCATACTACCCAAAGTGATCTATAGAGTCAATATAATCCCTATCAAAACATCAATGGCATTTTACGCAGAACTAGAACTAATAATCCCAAAATTTATATGGAACCACAAAAGATTCTAAATAACCACAGCAGTCTTGAGAAAGGACTACCTCTTATCAAACTATACTACAAGGTTATAGTAATCAAAACAGCATGGTACTAGCATAAAAACAGACACATAAATCAATGGAATAGAACAGAAAGGCCAGAAATAAATTCATGCCTATATGGTCATCTAATTGATGACAAAGGAGGCAAGAACATACAATGTGGCAAAGATGGTATATTCGATAAATGGTGTTGGGAAGACTGGATGGATACATGCAAAAAAAATTGGACTGGGCCATCTTCTTACACCATATACAAGAATAAACTCAAAATGGACGAAAGACTTAAATGAAGACCTAAAACCATAAAAATCCTAGACATACGCAGAAAATTGACTTTGGTCTTAGTAACATTTTTTCTGATATATCTCCTCAGGCAAGAGAAACAAGAAAAAATAAACGAATGGGACTACATCAGACTAAAAGATTTTGCACAGCAAAGGAAACCATCAACAAAATGAAAAGACAACTTTACCGACCGAGAGAAGATATTCACCAATGATACATCTGATAAAGGGTTAATATTCAAAATTTATTTTAAAAACTCATGCAACTCAACACCAAAAAACCAATAATCCAATTTAAAAATGGGCAGAGAACTTGAATAGACATTTCTCCAAAGAGGACATACAGATGGCCAACAGACATATGAAAAGATACTCAATGTCACTAATCATTAAGAAATGTAAACTAAAACCACAATCAGATAGCACCTCACACCTGTCAGAATGATTATCATCAATAAATCAACAAATAAGTGTTGGTGAGGAAGTGACGAAATGGGAAACCTTGTGCATTGTTAGTGGGATTGCAAACTGGTGCAGCCACTATGGCCAAAGGTTTGGAGGTTCCTCAAAAAATTAAAAATAGAACTACCTTATGACCCAGCAATTCTACTTTTGTGTATTTATTCGAAAAAATCCAAAACACTAATTTGAAAAAATATACCCACCTCTATGTTCACTGCAGCACTATTTATAATAGCCAAGATATGAACACAACCTAAGTGCCCATCAATA
>NW_011888785.1:15906392-15908812 GCF_000151845.1 Pteropus vampyrus
AATGGGACTACATCAGACTAAAAGATTTTGCACAGCAAAGGAAACCATCAACAAAATGAAAAGACAACTTTACCGACCGAGAGAAGATATTCACCAATGATACATCTGATAAAGGGTTAATATTCAAAATTTATTTTAAAAACTCATGCAACTCAACACCAAAAAACCAATAATCCAATTTAAAAATGGGCAGAGAACTTGAATAGACATTTCTCCAAAGAGGACATACAGATGGCCAACAGACATATGAAAAGATACTCAATGTCACTAATCATTAAGAAATGTAAACTAAAACCACAATCAGATAGCACCTCACACCTGTCAGAATGATTATCATCAATAAATCAACAAATAAGTGTTGGTGAGGAAGTGACGAAATGGGAAACCTTGTGCATTGTTAGTGGGATTGCAAACTGGTGCAGCCACTATGGCCAAAGGTTTGGAGGTTCCTCAAAAAATTAAAAATAGAACTACCTTATGACCCAGCAATTCTACTTTTGTGTATTTATTCGAAAAAATCCAAAACACTAATTTGAAAAAATATACCCACCTCTATGTTCACTGCAGCACTATTTATAATAGCCAAGATATGAACACAACCTAAGTGCCCATCAATAGATGACTGAATAAAAAAGATGTGGTACATATATATAATGAATATTACTTGGCCATAAAAAATGATATCTTGCCATTTGCAACCAACATGGATGGACCTAGAAGGTATTATGTTAAGTTAAATAAATCAGACAGAGAAAGACTAATATCATATGATGTCACTCATATGTAGAATCTAAAGAACAAAATAGAAACAGATTCATAGATGCAGAGAACAAACTAATGTTTGTCAGATGGGAGGGGGGTTGGGAATGAATGAAAAAGGTGACGGGATTAAGAAGTACAAATAGGTCACAAGGATGTAAAGCATAGGTAATATAGTCAACAATACCATAGTAACTGTGTATGCTGCCAGTTGGGTACCAGACTAATTGGGGGGATCACTTGTAAATTACATAAATGTCTAACCACTGTGTTGCACATGTGAAACTAATACAAATTAATATTGGATGCCAACTGTAATTGAAAAATAAAATAAAAAACAAATTACTATACTGCTATTCAGAAAGACTCAGAGGAAAGGTAACTTTATTTTAAAACTATAAAATCACTTTCACACAAAACTTTTCCTTTCAGTGAATATTGGCTGAAAATAAAGGATAACTCACTCTTTATTATTAATATCTGAATATTATACTTAATTTGGTAGTACAAACATTAAAAAATATTAGTAATGGACACCTTAATAAAAAAAAAGAAGAATCTGATGTTTCATAAAAGTTCATGAAGGGAAGAGAGGTGAGGTTGCCCTTGGAGCGGCGCATCTTCTGCAGTGTGGGTGCGCAGCGCTCCACCCCACACAGAGGGCTCCCCCGGCACACACAAAGCCACCGCCAGCGCAGCACCGCCCAGTGGCCACCACCTGCTCCAGGAAGAGATCTAGCCCCCAAGACAGGGAAAGCTAGGGCCACCCCTTCGGAGATCTCGGAAGGCTCACCAGCTGCTGGGTCTGCCAGAGCTGCCTTGGCAGAGCTGAAGGAGAGCGGGGAGAGGACCATGTGAGGAGGTTCCTGAACCTGAACACTGAACAGTTTTCTGAAGAAACAGGATGCTGATCTAGATGTGGAAAAAGACCACTCCAGCGGCTGTATTGAAAGACATGTGGTGTATATAAAGTTTGTGATAGTTGGAGGAAATTTTGGGATTTTTCGGAAAACATGCGGGGAGACGTCCTCAGATCTCACACTTTGAAAAAACAACAAGATCAACATCTAAAACTCAACAAAGAAACACCCAAACTGCACACCACCACATCTGAGCATGGGATCTGCGCATAAGAGCTACCACAAGTCAGAACGGTGGGCTGGGAGAAATAAAGAAGCTGCCTCTAGAAGTCGTTGGAGCTCCTTGCAGGAGGAGGCGGGTGGTGAAGGTGTGGTGACTTCCTGGATCAGCCTACCTGGTAGTGCTAGAACTTCTAGCAGCTGGCAGCAGGGCCCAGTCATCAGGGCAGAAAGCAGAGAACGAGACGAAACAGCAGAGAAACAATAGTTAAGTTTTATCCACCCCGGTTCAAAACCTGAGGCTGAGCTGCAGCCCTCAAACCCCAACCCGGAGGGCTCTACCCCTATAACCTCTGAGACCAAACACAACGTAGCCCCTGGGGAATCTGAGCAAACATACTAAAACTGTTGCTAACACTGACAGGGACTGAAACAGAGAGTAGCAAGTGTAATTAAATATCTACAAGAAAATAAAAAAGACATTAAGGCTTTATATAAAGCAAGGATGCAAGAGGCTTAGATGTCACCTCCTGGAAATCAAAAGAAAAGCGCCTTCTTTACAGCAGGATAAAGACAGACCTT
>NW_011888785.1:15910062-15910607 GCF_000151845.1 Pteropus vampyrus
ACTAAAACTGTTGCTAACACTGACAGGGACTGAAACAGAGAGTAGCAAGTGTAATTAAATATCTACAAGAAAATAAAAAAGACATTAAGGCTTTATATAAAGCAAGGATGCAAGAGGCTTAGATGTCACCTCCTGGAAATCAAAAGAAAAGCGCCTTCTTTACAGCAGGATAAAGACAGACCTTTATATAATAAATCTTCTTTCTGAAAAAACAACAGAATACACTTCCATTAATGCCCAGGCAGAGAAATAGTCCATTAAACACCATGAACAACCAAGGCATCTCAGAAAGAAAGAGAAAAATTTACAAGTGATCCCCCCGATTAGTCTGGTACCCAACTGTCAACCAAGGTGACAAGGCATCTCAGAAAGAAAGAGAAAAATCTCCACAAAATAAGCTTATAGACATAGAAATATGCAATTTAAATGACAGAGAATTCAGGATGATACTTCTGAAAAAACTCAATGAGATCCAAAACAACTCAAATCGACAATTTTAGGAATTGAAAAAACAACTAGATGAGCAGAGCAAGGAGACTGAAACA
>NW_011888785.1:15910799-15912970 GCF_000151845.1 Pteropus vampyrus
TGGACGAGAATTTCCCAAATCTAAGGAGTGAGCTGGAGCTTGGAATTCAAGAAGTCAACAGAACACCCAATTATCTCAATCCAAAAAGGCCTTCACCAAGACACATTGTATTAAAGTTATCAAAAATCAACAACAAAGACAATTCTCAGGGCAGCCAGGGAAAAGAAGACGGTAACATATAAAGGAAAACCAATTAGATTATCCTCGGACTTCTCAGTGCAAACCTTACAAGCCAGAAAGGAATGGAATCAAATATTTAAACTATTAAGTGAAAGGACCTACCAGCCTAGAATAATGTATCCAGCTAAGCTCTCCTTCAGATATGAAGGAGAAATTAAGACCTTTCCAGACATACAGAAATTGAGGGAATTCTCCACTACGAGGCCTGCACTACAGGAAATATCGAAAGGGGTCAGTCCACCTAAAACAAAATGACAATTAAAAAAAAAAAAAAACCATAATTATACATATTTAGGAGTAAAGTGACTATCGGGCAACTAGAAGTAGAGGAGTGCAACCTTTACCAAGAATAGAGCATTATAAGCTTAAATAATAACAAGAGAATTGCTATAGCAAGATAGTAATGAATGTTCAGCATACATAGGAACAAATTGAGATAACAATGACTGAAAAGGGGAGGAATCAAAGATCCAAATTCACAAAGGGGAAAGGAGATAAGGCACACGCAGAAGAAAATAGACCACTTTATATATATAACTATCCTTTTCATATTAGTAATGCTAACCACACGCCAAAGATTCAGAACTGAAGTACATAACATAAAACAAGAAGAACCAGAGGCAAACCCCACAAAAGCCAACTAAAATAAACAGAAATACAAGGACAAGAAAGCAATGGAAATACCGAGCTACCAGAAAGCCAAAGATAAAATGGTTATAAGAAGACCTCATATTTCAATAATCACCCTAAATGTAAATGGATTGAACTCACCAATTAAAAGGCACAGAATTGCAGAATGGATCAAAAAACAAAACCCAACCATATGCTGCCTCCAGGAGACAAATCTCAGCTCCAAAGACAAATATAGACTCAAAGTGAAAAGGTGGAAAATGATATTTAAAGCAAATGGCATTCAGAGAAAAGCAGGAGTAGCGGTACTAATATCGGATGAAATAGACTTAGAAATAAAAAAGGTAAAGAAAGATACGGAGGGACACTTCATAATGATAAAGAGAATCATGTACCAAGAAGACGTAAACACTTATTAATATCTATGCTCCCAATCAGGGAGCCCTGAAATACGTAAAGCAATTACTAACAGAACTAAGGAGAGAAACAGACCAAAACACTATCATAGAAGGGGACCTAAATACCCTGCTATCAAATATGGACAGATCATCCAAACAGAAAATCAATAAGGAAATAACATCCTTAAATGATACATTAGACCAACTGGACATAATTGACATATACAGAGCCTTCCATCCCCAAACAGCTGCTTATAAATTCTTCTCTAGTACACATGGTAATTCTCAAGAATCGACCACATACTGGGACACAGAGATCGCCTCAACAAATATAAGAGGGTTGAAATCATACCAACCATATTCTCTGATCATAATGCTTTGAAACTAGAGATCAACTGCAAAAAGAAATCAGGAAGAACCACAAATAAATAGAGATTAAACAACATGCCACTGAAGAATAACTGCATCAGGGAAGAAATAAAAAGGGAGATCAAGAGATACATAGAAACAAATGACAATGATAGTATAACATATCAAAACTTTTGGGACATGGCAAAAGCGGTCATAAGAGGAAAGTTCATATCATTACAGGACTATCTCCAAAAACAAGAATAAGCCCAAATAAACAACCTAACGCTCCACCTTAAAAAACTAGAGAAGGAAGAACAAATGAGGCCTAATATCAGCAGAAGGAAAGAATTCGTCAAAATTAGAGCAGAAATAAATGAAATTGAAAACAAACAAACAAAAAAAACAGTAGAAAAAATAAATACAACAAGAAGCTGGTTCTTTGAGAAGGTTAATAAAATTGACAAACCCCTGGCTAGACTCACTGAAGAAAAAAGAGAAAAAACACAAATAAACAAAATCAGGGATGAAAGAGGGGAAATTACGATCAACATCACAGAAATACATAGGATGATGCAAGAATACTACGAAAAAGTATATAACACCAAATTTAAT
>NW_011888785.1:15914283-15955751 GCF_000151845.1 Pteropus vampyrus
GCCTAATATCCAAATATACAAAAAACTCATATGACTCAATAACATCAAAAAAACAAATGATCCCATCAAAAAATGGGCAGAGGACCTGAACAGACACTTCTCCCTAGAGGACATACAAATGGCCAACAAACATATGAAAAGATGCTCAACTTCGCTAGCTATTAGGGAAATGCAAATCAAAACCACAATGAGATACCATCTCACACCTGTTAGAATAGCTATAATGAACAGGACAAGCAAAAACAAATGTTGGAGTATTTATTCCAAAGACTTGAAAACCCATATCTGAAAAGATATTTGCACACCGATATTTGCACACCACTATTCACAGTGGCCAAGATATAGAAGCAACCGAAGTGTCCTATGATAGATGATTGGCTAAAGAAGCTGTGGTACATATATACAATGGAATATTACTCAGCCATAAGAAGAAATGAAATACTGCCATTTGAGACAACCTGGATGGACTTCAAGATAATCATGCTAAGTGAAATAAGCCAGACTGAAAAAGCTGAAAATCAGATGATATCACTTATATGTGGGATATAAACTTAAAAGCAACAAATGAGCAGGACAAACAAACAGAGACAAAGGGACATGTACTATGGACTAGTGGTTACCAGAGGGTAAGGGGTGAGGGAGAAGGGAAGCGATAGTCAGGGTAAAGAGAGTCAAATATAAAGAGGTTGGGGGAGGGTGAAGTGGGTAAAGGGGATCGAATACATGGTAGATGAAGGAAACTAGACTCTGGGTGGTAATAGAATATATAGATGGTAATAGAATAGACTCTATAGATGGTAATAGAATATATAGATGGTAATAGAATAGACTCTATTCTATTACCATCAGACTCTGGGTGGTAATAGAATATATAGATGGTAATAGAATAGACTCTGGGTGGTAATAGAATATATAGATGTCAAAGTATAATGTACATCTGAAAATTATGTAATTGTATTAACCAATGTTACCTGATAAACTTAAAAAAAAAAAGTTCATGAAAATTACAGTTCAAGTTCTAGCTGACTCACTGAATTGGAGCCATGTAACTAATGAGGTTAAGATCATCCACTCAAAGTTGAATATCAAACACCATATTGTACACCTTAAATATATATACAATTTTTAATTGCCAATTATACATCAATAAACTAAGGCAGGGAGGGAGAAAAAGAAAATGAGATGAATCAAAAAGAAAAAAGAAAAGAAACCCAAGTCAAAGTTGAAAAGCTAAGTTTACATTACTTAATGGCTATAGACTATGTCTCCAACTCCAGCTAGTCATTTCATAAATGCCATGCATACAAGTTCCTTGATCAAGAGGTATTAAATAATCAGATGAAATGAAATTGTATGCCCTACTATCATGTCATCTTCCTATACACGGCAAGCATATTTACCTGTCTTATCTCTCTCTATGTTGCCTGCGGCACTCCCCATTTTCTCCAAATAACTCTGCTCAAAGGTTATCAATAAAAATATTTCATGTAAATATGGCATTGTGGATATAAAATGTCCCTTCATCAAGTACTAAGAATATTTTTATTTAGTCTGATTTTTAAAATATATATATATATAATTGTATATATATTTATATTGAAAATTGTAGGTAAGTCACAGCATAAAATTATCTAATTCTTCTAGGCCTGAGTTCATATTTCAGTCCAATAAGTATAGTAGATACAGAAGTCAAGAAAATCAAGAACATTATGCACACACTGTATCTGTACACATAAAATTTCCTAAGTTCTAACTAAAACATAATCGGAATCTGAAATCCTTCTGAAAATAATTCATTAAAAGAATTCTCAATACTCACTTATTTCATATACACTTATTATGAAGAAAAGTATATTTTTACTGAAAAAACAGTAAAAAACCCCTAAGCTTTGCCAATTGTCTTTTGTATGCTAAACACCATACTAAATATCATCAAATAACCCTCACAACTATCCACTGAGGTAGATATTACTACCCTTGCAGTTTTATGGGTAAGGAAAACTGTGTTCCAGAGTTTAACTGATGTGCCCAAATTCAGCTCAAGGATGATGAAACTGAGATTTGAACACAGGTCTTTCTGGATCCAAAGCCTCTACTCCTTTATATCATCTTATTTCCCTACATACCAGAAAAATGTCATTGATATTTAGACAAAATACAAGATAAGTATGTGGCCTATGACTACAACTATGTAATTTTGAAATTTTAGAATACTTAAATGCAAACCAGAGCAGCCAAAATTAAGAAACTTTGCAAATCTGGCATTTGTAGTGAAGTAATAAAATATGTGTTACCAAAAAAGAAATTTCATTTTTTTTGGAGGGGGGGAATGTTACCAAAAGATAATTCCTTATGAGTTCCAATGTGGAAAGTATTATAGTGTGAGATTTATTCCTTGGTTTACATATCTGGTCTACTGATGATTCTCTTGCCTCCTGAAAAGGTGAACACAGCTGAGAAGGTTTCTGTAATTCTAGCTCAGCCAAACTAGTCTAACATCATTAAATGTGGCTAAAGCCTCAAAACTAGCCCAGAATACCATGGATTCAACAAGCATTCATCTTAGTGGTCTTGAGGAGACATCAAACATTTCATAAACTGTCTAGATTTTTCTACTATTTTCTACTGACATAGTGAATATGTAAGATTCTCAAACTATAAATGCAGGCCCAACATATATAATATTACAAGAGTTATTCAAATCAGGCCAAATCTGTCAAAAATTATTTCATAATTACTATTTTTTTAATGTAATCTCTAAGTTACTTTTTAAAAACTATACTTCAGGTTAGTCATTTTGGTTCTTGTGACCTGCATTAAAAAGAAAAAGTTAAAGGATATGTCACATAGTAAAGAGAAGTATTTTTCCTGAAACTTTTATGTAAAAAATATGTATACGTATACATTTATTCATGTACACATTTTCATGTATGTAACTAAATATATAAACATACAAAATCACACACATATATATGTAAAATACATTTCTTATTGTTGAACCATAATCAACATGTTCTAACTTTTTTTATCTGTAGGACTTATGTTTAAATACTATTTGTACCTTACTCTGAAGCACATCATATTTAGTAGATATCACAGATATATAGTTTTAATACATTTTTCTGGATCTCACAATTCCCATCAGGTTTAAAATTTAAAAGTTTAGTCAGAAAGCATCTATTGTAACAAGAATCTCCAATATTATTAAATTTTCATAAAGAGAACCTGAAAGTCACAATCTTTTTAATGTCTTTGGCTTTCGAATCTGTATTAATAAAAATTAAATTTTACTTTTTTATCCCAAAGTGAGAAAATAGGTATATAAATTTTAACCAGATTTCGAAGGCATGTATGAGATGGTCTGATCTGTAGCCACCTGGCTTATAAAAAATTCACTTTGGGGTAAAGAAAAAAATGCACTTTGTGGAATACTTGGTTGCCCCAAAAGGCATAGGAAATTCAAAAACCAAAGTATCTGAAACTTTCAATCAAAAGACAAGCTATAAGAATTAAGGCATTATAGAAAGAGAAAAGCAGTGTTTTCATATACAAGCCCCAAATTTAAGGTCACAAGGGCAGGCTGTGATTTTAAATTAAGATACTTCCCACAGAAGCAAATTTATGTAGTCTAAATTGGGCACCAATTTATTTATTTAATATTAGTTATTTATTTTCCTAACCAGATTACTGTAAGTATATTCTCAGCCTTTAAACACATTAAACTTCTGAGGTGGCAAAGTTTTTACTCTCATTAGCAATCCAAAACAATAATATGCTCATTTAAGAACATGAAGTTTATTTGTTTCTATTAGAAACCTATAATACATCAAAACTTATGGAATACATTGAATTACTGAACCATTCAGAGTAAAGAATAGTTTTTCATGTCCTCACATTTGGACCAAAAAAATGACAATCATATCTAAGAGAGTAAGAAAAAGATAAAATGACATATAATTATTATTAACACATAAAAAGGGTTTTTTGCTAAAGTGGCCAATGTCTACATTAGCTTTTATCACCTAAATTTAAAAAATCTCTATTTCGATATTAATTTCAATAAATAAATTTATATAAGTAACTAGAATTTAAGCATTCGTAAAAAGCATTACTCAATATGAAATAGCCTATATTATGAAATGTTTACTCTAATAAACATGGATACCTTATAATGATCAAGTATCCTAGAAACTCAGTATCAAACACTCCTAGAAACTAAAACAAGGCCTTTATCTAATTAAAGACCAAGCTATTCATACATATTTAAGACCTTGGTTAATAATCTGAAAAAAATATATATCAGAAAAACAATCTTCAGGTTTTCCAGGTCACTTATATCACATTATATTATGCTATATCTTGTTATATTTATAAAAATACAGAAGCATGTGAGTTACAAGAAATAAAGTACTAATAATCAATAATAATTTCAAAAATAATACAAAATGTCAATCATAGTATTATTTATTCTTACCTCTGAACTATAATCATCTGCGGTGGTTGAAATTTCACTTTCCGGCTAAAACAAAAGTAAAAACCAATTACATTAAGGTCTTTTCCCCCTGCTAAATATTATACTTTATTAAACCCTTACCACTGGTATTTATGATAGAAAACACATATAAATATTACAGAAAAACAGTAAAACATTATTCAAATCTTAAAAAATTTCACTCTGATTATGAATGACTAAACAGCACATCTAACATTTAACACTAGGCATTTTTTTAAATATAAAAGAATCAAGAAATACTTTCAGGATGTGAACTGTATGTTTTCACTCATATGTGGGATATAAAACAAAAAGCAACAAATGAAATATACAAAGAAACAATAAACAGACTCATAGACAATATAATGGTGGTTACCAGAAGGGAAGGCGGTGGGGGGAGGACAAAGAGAGTAAAGGAGGTCAGACACAAGGTGATGGAAGGAGACTGGACTTCGGGTGGGGAGAGCACAATAGAGTAAACAGATTTTGTATTATAAAGTTGTATGCCTGAAATTTATATAATGTTATTAACTAATATTACTACAATAAATTTAATTAAAAATGTTTTTCTTATAGGCAAAAAAAAACCAAAGAAATACTTTTACACAAGGTTTTGTATAGACTACAAATCATTTGCAAGACAAATGCACCAATTAAGATATCATCCCTAATCTTGTATCTCTTTTAAATAATAATAATAAAAAAAAGTCCTAAAATGTTACTAGCAAAAGAGTTCAATTTCTCAAAAAGAAGAATCATAAGTCTTGATGCTGGAAAATTAATAACAATTTGAAAACAACCACCTATGTCATACACATTTGCAACCTCCGAAACACTTTCCAAGACATTCTTGCATCATCCTTACATCCCTGGGATTTGGGTTATGAAGTGAATAGCTTTTCCAAGCTGCCTCAGCTTCGAAGTACTTTACTAGAAAGAATCAAGGAAGGAAACCTAAATTTTCACTGCTTTCACTCTTCTCCCTCTTATCTAAGAATCTCATTAACAAGAGAGAAAAGAGACTCAGATATTTCGTCTTTTCATTCAACCAACATGAACCATCACTGTCTCTGTTCTCATCTATACTTACGGAAATTTTATTCATCATTCAAGACCAGGTTCTAAGTCTATCTCCTTTATCATACAGTAACTAATGCCAGGAATAGAAATAAGCCTTATTGCTATTCTAAAATTCTGTTGCAGTGGTTCCTAACTCATGTGGTCCTCTTTTAAATCTAAACTATTTTCATGGCAGAAGCCCTCATGGTTCATTTGCTTATTACTTTTAAAACACCAGCTGACTAAATGCTTGTTGTATACTAAAAATTGTGGTACTGATGGAAAATTGGTGAATAAGACATTCTTTGCACCTGAAATGCTAAAACACTAGTAGAAAATGTTGATTTATTATGCCTAAAAACATAAAAACACATCTTTAAACCAATTCAAGCACCAGAGTGTCATATTATATTTTTAAAAGGTCCAGATTTCAATAGAAAATTACAAGAAAAATGGAAGTATGGCCCATACATAAGAAAAATAGCAGTAGAAATCATCTCTGAGGAAACACAGGTATTGAATTTAATAGACAAAGATTTTAAATTAGCTATTTTAAATATAGTTAAATAAGTGAAGAAAATCTCTAAAAAACTAAAGAAAATTATAAAAATAATTCCTCACCAAATAGAAAATATCAATAGAGAAATAATGTATAAAAGAACCAAAAAAGAAATTCTGGAGTTAAAAGTAAAATAACAAATGAAAAATTCACTAGAGGGGCTTAACAGCAAATCTACGGATGACAAAGAAAGAATCAACGAACTTTAATATCGTTTAATTGAAAGTATCCAGTCTGAGAAAAAGAAAATAAATGAAGGAAAATGAACAGAACATCAGAGATCTGTACAATATTAAACACAGTAACATATGCATAATGAGACCCAGAAGAGAGAAGAGAAAGGGCAGAAAGAATATTTGAAGATATAATGACTGAAACCTTCCTATATTAATGAAAAACATTAATCTACATATCCGAGATCTCAACAAACTCTAAGTAGTAAAAACTCAAACAGATACTCTTATGATGAATACAGCAAATCTCTACTGACATCTGTGACCTCTTGAATAAAGTTCAAAACCCTATATATCTAAATCTTTCTGCTTCCACATTAATATGCCAAGGCACAGTCCAAATTATAATCATCATTTGCCTTGTCCAACACGCTTCTAAGCGTTTCATCATTTTTTATTCCTAAGCTTAGCTGACGGTTCCACCACCCCTCCCACCATCACAATCTACTCCTAACTTCTCTTTCATCTCCTTATTCTGAAAAATTATATAACTATGGGGAGGAAGAAAATTAGCATTTATTGAGGACTTTCTATGGGCCAGGTGCAATATCCTGCCCATCACCGTTACCACTGTCCCATCCCTGTCACTTAGTGATCCATTTAAAAATAAACTACCTATGGTTTCCAAGTCGAATCACATTTTTCATGTCTTTGAGAATGCTGTTTCTTTGACACTGAGATTGCCTCCCCTACTTTTTGCCTCTAGCTAACTCTAACTTATACTTCAAAGCTCAGTTCTATTATCTCTTCCAGGAAGCTTCCCAAATAACCACAAAGGGTGATTTGGGCATTGCCCCAAATAATAATACTCTAGGGTACCATGTGCACTGTTGTTAGCATAGCTCTAATCAGAGTACATGGCCTAGCTTACATTTGCTGTCCCCACTAGACTGGCTTTCCTAATGGGTAGACTGTCATAGTTACCTTTGTATCCTTGGTGCTCAGTCCTGGGTATATTATAGTTGCTCGATAAATGTTTGTTGACTCAAGCTCACAAAAATCGCACAGGGCACTGGGTATTGTCATCACGACAACTTTCCACTTAGAATTTTAATGTTTAAAATCTGGAGGAATACTTACTTCAACAGAGAAGACCTGGTCATGTTTGGTTACTTCTCCACTGTGCAGAGTTTTCACTGATGTGGATTCAGGAGTCATGACTGATCCTTCTCTCTGAGAACTATTCATGGACATCTCATCACTCTGTAATTGCTCAATATTTAAAGCATGATATGCTGACATATCATGTTTACTACTTGAAGTTTTCTTCTTTTTTTTCTGCTTCTTAGAAGGATTCTGCCCATCAGACTGAGCTTTCCTCTGTCGAAACTGGGCAAGCTACATTAAAAAAGAAATAGTCATTACTGTCAAAGGTAATTTTTCTTTATTACCACTAAGGAAAACAGTAGCTTTGGAGTCACTTTTTAAAAAAGATTAAAACCATCACAAAAATGCTGACAAAATAAAGATAACTTTTACAGTCTTTAATATAAGAATGACTATAGAGTTGCAAAGAAATTAAGTATTTCTGAATGAATGCTATTCAAATATGGAGAAGAACTAAAAAATGTCATGTCTAAAGAAATAAAAGTAGCCCAGAGTTGGGCAGAATAAGGAAAAACAGGCCCTCTCACTCACTGTTTGGTGAGAGTGTAAACTCTGGATGTGAGATTATACGAAAACATAAGAGCTATAAATGCATTTGCTTTGTGGAATTTCTGGGGCTTCTACTAACTTATAGCAAATATAATTAATCGGTGCAAAAAGATTTAACTATATAAATGATCACTGCAGCCTTAGAAATATAACTAGTTATAAATGATTTCAATAGCAAACAATACTGCTTCCCATCCCTTAATTATCACAATTTTTGCCATTATCTTAGTGCCACCTATACTTACCATTTATCTAACCTGTCTTAATTAATGTGCATTTCTTATTTAAATTTATTTTAAAAAGAGACTTTCTATCTCTGAAATAAATTAAAAGCTAGTCCTATGATTTCTTTTTAAAAAATAGTAAACAGAAATGAATAAAATGAAAAATAAAAGTACATTATTAAAATGTTAGATATTACTGCTGAAGGTTATAAAAAAACAGGCAAGTGTTAGAGGGGTATACAGGATATATGAGCATCAAATAGATTTTTGGCTTGTCATAAGCAGATGAATTTAAAAGAAACCTAAAAAAATAAACTTACAGTATTATTCAATGTTATTTAATACTGGATTAAGTATAACCTAAAATATCTGTCACCACTTAAAATGAGAAGAACTCATTATATACTTTGGGAAACACTGGATTAACTAAATTAAAATAATAATGTGAACCATTATGAATTATAAATATATTTACGACACAGTAGTAGGTATAAAATAATATTGCAATGTATTCTTTTTCTCAATAAAAGGAAAATTATGTGTATCTCTTTTAACAAAAACAAGGCAGGCCTCAGGCTCACGGCCTTCAACAATTCATCCTAAACTAGTTTTATTTTTAATAACATTAAAATTATATACATAGGCATAAATTCTAGAAAAATATAACCATAATAACTTTGGTATATCTATGGATTTGAGATTACAGGTATTTTTCCTTACATTCATTTGAAATTTCCTTTATGTGATAAATTTTCATAATTTTATATGAAGCAACTATGAACCACCGATTCCTAAATTTAATTTGAGCTCTTGATCATTCTGAGAAAAAAATCACAACAGGTGCAAGACCTTTGTGACTTAAAAAGAGAAAACATACTACCAATATATTAATTATGTAACTATTAATTAGATCAATTACAAAAAATAGTAAATTTCTTTATGGTACAAAGTATTAAAGCAATCTTAACAATGATGTTGATATCATTAACTATCAAAATATGTGATAAATATCAGAGCCTATGAAACAACATATAGCATGTTTTATTCTTTGTCTGCTATAGATAAATAAAAGTATTTAGTGTTTACTTAATAAGGATGTCTAATTTGTAAGTCAGAACTATCTAATCACTGACCTTGTAAAATATAAATATATACCATTTAAATTTTTACCCAGTTATTTAGCAATTAGCCACTTATTCTACCTCTCCTTAAGGAACAGATGCAAGACCAGTTGCCTATTTGTGCACTAATAAGCTGCTGGAATGCACTTAAACTACTTTGGAGGACAGCAGATTCTTTCTTAAAAATAAATCAACTGAAATACCAATCTATATTATCTGCAAATAGAATCAATAGTCTTGGCACATCTTTTTAAAAGATCCCTCAGAGAGAATGCAAAACCAAGAAAAATATTAATAATGACATTCTTGATATTTATGCTCAATTTCAAAAAACTTCTTAAAATTCCATGTTGTCTGCATTAGAAAATGTATTCAGACAGCAGAGCATATCAGGACAAAGATGAAGATTTTCTTTAAAATGTCAACTGTTAGGTTATATATAATTTATGTTTAATATTTACTTATATGTACAAATGCATAACAAAGGAGAAAACTAACATTGCATTATAAAAAGTTTAATGGAAAAAAAAAACCCTGTCTGAGATGACAATATCCATTACAAAATGAAACCAAATGAAAAAGTCAGTAACAGATAGATATAGAATAAAAATTGGAATGGTTCCACTACAGTATTCAGAACAAACCACTTCTAAGGCATAAAATTACCAAGACATTGTTTTAGACCTATTACTGAGTATAATGAAGTAATATTTTTTCAGAACAATTAACCAGAAGGTAAACTCAATGAAGGTGAATTTTTGTTCACTACCATATATTCAAAGGCTTGAACAGTACTTAATAAATGCATATTGAGTGAAAAACAGATAACTTATCTTTTAAAGTCACCACTAAACAATCATTTTAAGCACTGTTCCACAGAACCTGAGAATTAAGATGATGCAATAGGCATATCTAATTCTACTATATAAAAAAGCTTCATAGTCTCAGAATTAAAATTAACAATTAAATGAATTAAAACACAAAAATAATCTCTCTTGCCATAATCCCTCTCTTCCACCCCACCCCTTAACCCCCAAAACAGGAGAAAATTAAATTCTCAAAAATAATGCCCACAATAACTTTTTAGCAAGAGTTCTGTTTTATAAAAATGTGAGAGCAGGAACAAGATCATACAAGTCTAATTTCTTATAGCTATCTGAACTATTTTTATTTTAAATCTGAAAAATAGCAAGCTGACAGATAAGCAAATATCAGAAACTACTCAGCTAATCATTTGATACTGAAATGATATGCTTTAAATTACTGGGAAAACATTTAGTCTAAAACATGCTGAAAATTCAGACTACAGCCATCTGTGTTTGTCATTTGGAAGCCAATTATAAAAATGTTAACATATGTAGTCATGGTAATAGTTGTAAGATTTACTGGAAAGATATTATGTCCATATACACTTGTCTTTCAAAATTGATTCAGATCTCAAATATCTTACCCAACTAGAGAGTGAATAAACAATAAACTAAAAAAAATGACTGGTAATTTATTCCTTAAACTCAATACTTCTAACTTCATAAATGATTATTCTCAATTAAACAAGGACTTCTAAAAATGTTATATAAAAACATGCCAAGTTTTTATGTCACTTCAAAAATATTACTAATTGGAATCTGTTTTGTTTATTGAGTGTTCATTGAGTGTTTACTATGTGCCAAGCCCTGTGCTACTACACAGGAGTTAACATGTATGGTCCTACTTGTAGGATGTTTTAGTCTAGGCCAGCCTATTACTTCACTGAATTGTGAGAAACAAATAATATGAAAGCTAGTGTACAACTCAGTAAACTTGGTAGTCCCATACATCTTTAAGAATGTGGTATGGAGAACCTCTAGTCTTAATTTCCTTAAAGAGGGCTTCCTGGTTGTAGAGTTTTATATCTGTGAAGGAAATAATTTGGCATATGGCAGGTATTAATTGGTTCATTTAGTTAGAAATATTTACTGACTACCTATCATGTGTCGAGCTCAGTGCTAAAGGCAGGGCAGGTGGCGAGATACAAACCTTACTCCTATGAATTATAATTCAGGTAAGAAGAACATGTTAAACAAATATAGATAAACATAAATATTTCATTTCAAGAGATAAAAAATGCTTTGAAGAAAGAGTATAGGTACTAAAGAGCATACAAGGGCAAGACTTAATTTGGATGGGGATGTAGGGAGAGGTCAGGAACTAGTGAGAAAAGAATGTGGAAGCTGAGATTTGAAGACAAACTTGAGTTACTTGTCCAAGATCATAATCAGTAAGTGGCAAAATAGAATAGAACAAGAACATCTGATTCCAAATCCAGTATTCTCTTTCCAGCATACCAACTTGTGTGCCATGCATTCTGAGCTTTCTTTCATTTGCCATTATATTTCAAATCCTAGAACACTAAGTTTAAAGCACCAATTAAATCACCAAACCAACACTTTTTTGACAATACTGGGGGAAAAAACACATACACAACAATACACACACATATCCTAAAGAGAACATTATAAAATATCTTTAAATGTTATCTAATCTCTCCAGTTTTCAAAGATAGCTAAAAGTAGAGCTATTTTCTATCTTTTTGCTGTAGAAAATTTAAGAAATCCTAATTAATTTTAATTATGGCGACCATTTGTACTTGTCAGTGCTGTCTTTAAACCTTTCTAATATTCCTTAATGACTGTTGCACAACAATGCTGTACAAACTACTACAGCAAAACTCCAGGGGCCTAACTACGGGAACAAAGAGACTACAATAGTTGACCCAAAGCCAGTTTGTACTTAGTTAAGTAGGGCAACTGAAGCAAAAAAGACAAAAGCAACATTTTGTGCTTTAAAGCATATTTTTCAACAATGGCACAAAGACACAAACTGTTGAAAAATAACAGTGCAAAATAAACCTGAGGAAATCAGATATGGAAAAGATCACAGGACTTTATATTATTAAGTCTTCAGTCCTATTTATATCCTATAATCTCATTCAATACCAATTTTTTCTTAAATAAAAGTTTTGGAACATCTTCATGCATAAGTAGAAAACCAATTCTGTAGCCTCAGGAATCCTCTTATTTTCACATATTTTAACACATTTCATTGTCTGGCACATAGTAGGCACAAGTATCTGTTGAATGAAGATAATGTTTCAAAAAGAATATGGATTACATATCATAGGGTACTAGACTGTTGTGTCTACAGACTCTGAGAAGCTAGTTATGTGACACTAGAGAAGCCACTTTACCCAGCAGAACTCAGCTTCTTCAACGGTGCAATGAAGAGGTAGGTTTGAAGGGTTTTTTAAGATTTAAGAGCTTTTTTTTTTTTTTTGGAGAATTTTCTTTCAGTTCCCTTTCCTTTCTCCTCTCCCTACTTTTACTTAATATAAAGGAGAAAAACTAGAATTCTACATAATAAAAAAATATTTTTTTAAAAAAAGTATTGCTTGAAAAAAGTTTTCAATAAACAGTATCTATTACTAAGTGATTTCAAATGAAAAAAGATATAGAATAAAAGTCAAAAGATTACATTATAGTGTTCAGAACAAATCACTTCTAAGTACATAAAATTATCAAAATACTGTTTTAGGCTCTTATTACTAAAGTCAAATTATTATTTCAGAACAAATAATGAGAAGGTAAGTTCCAAGAGGGATGGAATTTTTAATTAAAATCAAAGCCTATACTCTAAGTCTAGAACAGTGCCTGCACATAGGTTCTCAATAAAGAGTTGTTGAATTAAAAAAAGATAATTTTTTTTACAGAATAGAGACACTAATAAGCAATAATTTTAGACATTATTCCTCAGAACTTCAGGATATCTGAGGTTTCCCAAAAAATAAAATTAAAAAAAAAAAAAATCCTAAGATGATATATCAGGTCCATGGTTACATTACTGCATAACCAATGCAGTATCATGTAGCTGGCAAAAATAATACTTTAAAAAATTTACGGGAAAAAATGCTCTCAACATAAAGTTGGAGGAAAAAAGAGGTCAAAACTGCAAATAAGATTATGATGCAAGTTAAGTTTAAAAATATATTACACATAGAAACAAAGGATCAATAAACTGTTAATAGTGATTGCTTGTGGATTATGAGACTATAGGTGATTGTTTTCGTCTTTGAAAGATCTTTACTTCCTCCTTCCTCACAGATCTTTAAAGAATATTTGCTAGTAAAATTACCACAGGCCCACATGTTTATATCACTATTTTTAAAAGGATATAATACATCTATACATCTACTAAAAATTTCATCCCAAAGGACAGAAATAAGGCAAAAGCCCCAGGAATATGCTATCCTGGGACCTGGCCTCTTTCATCAGCTTCTCCTGACACCTTTACCACACCTCATAAGTGTAACTGCCAACACTGACAGGTCATTACACTTCAACGTTCAGACGCTACCTACCTCTGTTTCATTTCACTGTCGCCTCAGTTCTTGCTAACAACGGTAGGAAGAATGGCACTTTGCCCAAACTTTATCATTGTTCCAAATGGTTTTTCAGTTACCCATGAGGCCCAACTCTACTTCTCTTACCTTCCTTTGAAATTTCTCAGTCTTTACAATCACCCTCTGTTATCGCTCCCTAACTTAACTAATCTCAGTTTTTCTGGGAACAAAAGAGGCTTACTAGAATTAGAGTGTTTACATTTAGCTATTTTAATCAAGTAAATATTTTATATTAAAAAACATAATTTTACTGCTTCATCTGTTTAGCAACAATGTAAAACTGCCACCTGGTGGCAGCATACCTATCTGAATATGGGATGTATTTTTTGGAAAGGAATAACCTCTTCAAAGGTTAGACATGCCAAATATACATTCTTTAACAGTTTTCTGCCACTTTCATGATAAAATTCATAACTTTAAATGACACATATGGCTCCTCATGATCTGATCCTAGTCTATTTCTCCAATCTAATTGTCTGCTATGTAGCTTAATCCTCTTTGCTCCAGCATGACAAGGAGGAGGAGGATGGCCAATACTTCTTGAACAATTTTTACAATTTGACAAAGTACTGAATGCTTTATATGTATTAGCTGAATCCTGACGACAACCCTGAAGCTGGTACTATTACTGTCCTCATTTTTTAGATGGGGAACAGAAGTACAGAAAGGTTAAGTAACTTGCTTATGGTCACGAAGGAAATAAATGGCAAAGGAAGGATGTGATCCCAGATGGTCTGGTCTAGTCAAAGCTCATAACCATAATTATACTGCTTTTCACATACACACAAAAACTTTTAAAAAGTAGGTAGCATTCACCACCTATTCCTGATTCTCATTCCCCGTCCCACAGTAATCTGACTTCTCATTTTTGACAACCGGCCACTCTTCCTTATTTGAAACTGTCTTCCCTTAGTTTCACAGACATCATCATCTTCTAGCTTTGTAGATAGTGAGTGTCTCAGTATCCTTTGCAGTCTCCTTCCCCACCTGCCTTTTAAACATGGGTGTTTCCAAAAGATTCAATTCTCAGTCTGCATCCCACTCAGTCTTCTTCCTGAGTAAACTCCCATTCCCAGAGTATCAGCTAGTACCTGTCAATCAAATATTTGTCTATAGCATGAGCTTCTGTCTTAAGCTCCAGACTCAAATTCAATTTTACACTGGACCATTCCTCTAGAATGTCCCATAGACATCTCTGACTCAACATATCCAACATTCATTTTTATCTTACTCAAATATTTGCTTCCCTCCAAATATATCCATGTTTCCTAGATCGAAGACCAATTTCATTGAAGCTCTCCTTTCTCCACAAATTTGTCCATGTTTCCTATCTCAGAGACTAGCATCTACATCCCATCAGTTGTTTGAGTCAGAAAGCTGGAGTTACCTCTTGTCTTAGTCTGTTTGGAATACTATAACAAAATACCATAGCCTGGGTGGTGTATAAACAATGGAAATTTATTTCTCACAGTTCCGAAAGTTAGAAGTACAAGATCAGGGTGCCAGCCGATTTGGTAACTGGTGAGAGCCCACTTTCTAACACATAGATAGCCATGTTTTTGCTATAACCTCACATGGTGAATGGGGCAAGGGATCTCTCTTTTAGAAGGGCAATAATCTCATTCATCAGTGCTCTGCCCTCATGATCCTCATAATTACCTCCCAAATGGCCCATTTCCTAATATCATCACCTGAGGGGTGAGGATTTCAACATATGAATTTTGGAGGGACACAAACACTCAGACCATAGCATCCCTCTTATCCTTTACAACCAATTACCAAGGCCTCTCAATTCCACCTGCTGAACACTGATCAAGGATAAAAGAGCTAGTATAGGGTTGAACTTAAGAACACAATCTCTTGTATCAGACTGGGTTTGAATCCTTGCTCTGCCTCTACAACTTTGTGCAAATTACTTAAACTCTTGGCTTTCTCACCTATAAAATAGGGATAGCAACACTATATGCAGCTCTTAGAATAGTAACAAAGATTAAATAAGACAATAAAATGTAAAACCCTTAGCATAGTGCCTAGCGTTTGAAAGTGCTCAAAAATTGGCAGCTACTATTATTAATTGCATATCTTTTTTCTTCTGCTCTCAACCTTCCTATTGTCCAAGTGAGAGACCATAAAGTAGGAACAGATGTGTGGATAAATCAAGACACATCAGCAGAATGTGGTGATTGGTTGGATCTGAAAGGTAAGAGAGTGAGTCAGGGAAACCAAAGAGAAGGGCGGTAATGTGGACCTGATTTTACAGGGTGGTGGTGTTAGAATAGGAAGAAAGGCTGAGTATGAGACAAATTCTGAATAAAATAATTAGAGATTGGATTATAAGTATGCAGGATATAAGAAAATAATTACAGAATAATTTAAAGGATTTTATTTCCAACTGAGATGCTTTCTAAATAGGTATAAACTCCTGAGCCTCGAAAATATGATGGCACATTAGACAGAAAAGTGAAAACTAGAACATTAAAAATTTTAAATCCAAAGACTGTAGAGTCATCTGTCATAAGATTAAAACCTTGAGACCTATTAAAATTACTAATATTGTATTTCACCCTTTGAATTAAAAATTTTTTTTTCTCAACTAAAAAGTCTGAAATTCTCTTCTTTCTACTCTATTATAAAAATTGCTATTGAAGTGGAAAAGTAAAGAGTTCTCTTTTGAAGGGAAATCACTGAGTAGAAATGCTCAGACATGTATTTTCATTACAAAAGGAATTTATAGACATTAAAAATCAAATATGAGTTTGGCAATACTATAAAAGATTTTACAAACAAATATTTCCAATATTTTAAGTTGTTTATGAATAGAAACTAGTTTTCTAACTTTTGGCCCAAACCCATTCTTTTATATATAAACTTCCAGCAGATATTTGGTAATGCAATCTTTACACATTTTCTACTACCCTTGCCCTTTAGAGCATCTACTTATTTATCTGACTTAAGAAATTGACATATATATATACAGTCATCAGACCATAAATGTTGTGGTAATTAACTGAGATCACTGACCCATATCCACTGTAACTGCCTGCATCTCCCTCATACACTTTCATATATTAACTTTCATATATTAAATTCTTGATAAATATGAAGAACTAATATTTTTACAGTTTCCATCTTCCCTGGGGAAAAAATAAGGCAACATCAACTGAAATAAAAGTGATACCCTTGAGGAATAAATATAGCCTAATCACAGAAGCCACAGGAAGGCTCCTTAGTAAATAAAGAATTTTACAGTGTGTTCAGTATCAAGAAATAGAAGTAAAGAAGTTCTAGATTGTATATTCCATTAGTTTCTCAAAGATCTGTAAACCGAGAACCTATTTAATGAATACAATTTATCAATTCAAATCTTTATAGATTAGGGTTTTAAATAGTAAGTTTAGTGTAGTTCTTACTAGTCAAAATAATAACTTTTGGGGCTTTAAGCATTGATGACTTAAAATGATAAAGAAGACTTGAGGCTTTAAGAAATTATCTCTTAAAAGGAAATAAAAAAGTTAGACTTACAGAAAAATGTTTAGACCACATAAAAAATCTCAGTGAATAACAAACCACAATAAGAATCATAACCCTGATGGCAACTGAAAACAAATACTACACTGTTCATGAACAAAGAGGATAAGGGAATTTTTCATGGTACAAAACACTCTACAGAGTTATATAAATAACCCAGGCAAAACTACCTCTGAAACAATGCTAAATTTTTAAATAGGATTAAATACATGTGCAAAGATTTATGCAGCATACCTAGACAAGCATTAAGAATCCTAAGTAATATTGTGGTGACCACTACTATGAAAACACTAAAAATAAAAGGGGGGAGTCAATATGACAACAAAAAAAATACTATCTTACAATTGTGAATATCCATATAGATCTATTGTGTTCACATAAGAAAATGACAGGTCTTTTTGCTACTGAAGAAGTATTTTTTCCCTCACACAGTGAAAATGGACTCGTAATGGCAGAGCCAAAAACCCAACAGGTGCCCCTTGGACCAACTGCATGCACTTGTAAAACAGCTGGCCATGGAATGGAATGACTCGCTGGCCCACACAGAAATCAAACTTTAGCATGATGCTCTAATCAACTCACCAAGAACCTGTTATTCGAAAGAAGCAACAGTTTACATTTTGGCAGAGCCCAGAGGCCTAAAAAAAGATGAAATATAATCCTACTGGAGTTGTGTATTTCTCTCAGTCTGCCCCTATCTCTCACCTGCCTAAGCGCATGTGTTCTCACTCTCTTTGTATATAGGGATATATATAATATAAATATAATAAATAACAACAATATATAAAGGAAATTAGTAACAATCCAATTAAAAAATGGGCAAAGGACTTGAACAGATATTATCCAAAGACAGACAAAAGGCCAACAAATACATGAAAAGCGACTCATTAGAAAATTACAAACCAAAACCACAATGAAATACCACTTCCCACCCACTAGAATGGCTATGATTAAAAAATAAATAAATGAATGAATAAATAAGTAAATAAAATGGAAAACAAGTGTTGGGTGGATATGTAGAAACTGGAATTCTCATACAGTGCCGGTGGGAATGTAAAATGGTATAGCCACTATGGAAAAAGTTTGGTGGTTCCTCAAAAAAACATGGAATTATCATATAATCCAGCAATTCTACTCATATATATATATATATATATATATATATATACACACCCAAGAAATGAAAACAGGTACTCAAGTATTTATATACAAATATTCATAGCAGCACTATTCGAAATAGCTAAAAGGTAGAAACAACTCAAATGCCCATCAATGGATTAATAAACAAAATATGGTATATACATATAATGGAATATTATTCAACCATAAAAGAAAATCGAGTACTGATATATACTACAACACTGATGAACCTCAGAAAACATTATCCTAAGTGAAAAAAACAGACGACGCTAAGGGTCAAATATATGATTTCATTTACATACAATATCTAGAATAGGTTAAACCATAGAAACAGAAAGTAGATTAGTGGTTGCTATGGGGAGGAGAGAATGAAGAGTATCTGCTTAATGGTACAGTGTTTCATTCTGGATGATAAGAATGTTTTGGAATTATCAGAAGTGATGATTGCATAACGTTGTATATATATATACTCAATGCCACTGAATTGTTCATTGTAAAGACAGTTAATTTCTGTTACATGAATTTCATCTTAACTAAAAAAAAGCAAAGCTTTTTTATATCTAGCATCAGAAGAACTCAAAAAGCTCTCAATCATCTCATGTATTCTTTAAAACACCTGTTAAGATTCACATACTGTGACAGGACTGTTCCCACACATAATAAGGCACAAAATTTGTGTTCACTGAAAAATATGCTTGCTACGTAAAAGTCCATTGCGGTTGTAGGCGTTCAAAATGTCAGTAGAACAAATAAGCAAATAAATAAGCAAAAGTCCTAATGCCTTTTCTAGTATGCCAAACAGCAGTATTATAAACACAGACACACAGACACACACAGACACACACACACACACACACACACGTACAGTGCTAAACTAGCTTTATAAACTTTTTAAAATTCTGAAGTTTTTCCAAATAAAAGTTTATAAAGAGATGCTCGTCAATAAAATAAGATGCCTAATTTCAATTTTAGTGGAATCTCATTGAGAAATAAATATAAATCATGTTCCTTATCATTAATGCTTAACGATTTACCACGAGAACTTTTTCTAGCTTCCGCATTAGAAATTTATTTATATTTCAATAATTAGTAGTCTATAATAAATATTTTGTAGTCGTAGTTTAGCTCTTACTACAAAATTTTTATGTATAAAAAAGGTGTTTTGTTTTAAAATAATTTTTGCCCCAATTTTGTCATATTCCAGTAACGTGGATATAGCCAATCTTTTCCACTTCCTCTTTTCCATGTGCTCATTCAACTTTGAGTTTCACTGACAGGATGCCATAGACCTCCTTGGTAAGTCTTTCTTCATTCAACCTTTTGGCTCTTTTACCCAATCACTTCCCTATTCCTGTCCCTGAAATTTCTTGGATTTGCCTTAGAAACCTTTCTTCAATACTTCAAGAAGCCTGTTCTGCCCATTCCTTCCATCATATTATCTCTCATAAAGCTCATAAAGCTCAATCTAAAACTCATGTTTTGTTTTTTCCAACAAAGCCTGAAGATCCTGAATTTGTTTCTTGAGTCACAAAAAACGCACCACTGTTGCAATAAATGTTGACAAATGTTGTGTTCACTTTGAAAGCTAGGTAAGCTATGTCACATATAAGAATAAAAGATCAGAAGGTTTAAAAGAAACAGAGGTGAAGTGAAGAGCAACTTTCAGAGTGGTGGAGCAGTGTATCTGAAATATGCAAAGGACAATTTTGCACCATAACTACCTTTGTCTATCAGAGTGGAAACTAGTTGAAAGGTCCTGCTATCAATAACCTATTATACAGCTTGCAAAAAGCACTATTCTTTTTGCATAAAATTGGCACTATTTTTCAAACTGAAAATGCTCATTTAACAAATAAAAATCATATAGTTACTACTTACTAAGAGCAACAGGCAAAAATTTTAATAATTATTCATCAAATAATATAAATTAAATAAATGCTGACTACCTGGTGCAAAACTTTGGTTTTACTGAATTCTGCTACATTTGAATATTAGGATATTATAAAGCACAAAATAAAATATTAAAAAGTATACCTAATGTGAATTTATGGGAGTAAGAATTTTATACTAAATACACACTGTCCTCTAATTTTGTTTGCTAATATTACATTACTTTGTTTACATAATACTATAAATAATTTTACTTGGAAAAAATGAAGTCTTTTAAAGTGGAGTTAAATAGTTTGGTTCAACACAAAGCAGCCTGTGTCGTGCAGTCCCTGTCAGCACCTAGTAAAGAGGGTTAATCCAGCTCTGAAAATATTTACTTAATAATGTAGTAATGTCTCACATCTCCATGGGTCAGGATTCTTGCAACACCAACACTGAGGAAGTAGCTGACAGCAAACCAAAAAACCAACAAGTTACAGAAAAACTAAACTGTCATAAAGCCTATTATTCACCAGGCTCCATTGGCCCTTGATTTTTACAAACTATTTTATCTACCTCAGTTACTGGGTTCTCTAGCCACAGCAAACCTAAAACAGTATGTTAGGGGAAGAGGCAGATGAGAAGCAAGGTAAGATAAGCATATTAATGGCAATGAGAACTGACAGCAAGAAAAATCGATAAAAATTACAAAAACAGAAAGATCTATAAATGTCTAGTACATAGAATCCCAACTATATAATACAAGCAGCACTGGAATAAGAATTAGAGTTCCAAGACTACAACAAAGTGGTGGCCCTTACGAAACCTAGTTATTCTGTGCCTCATCTTCTTGTTCTGTATACTGATCATACAACATAATATGTTCTTCGACAACAAGCTTTTGTTTTTAAAAATAGTATTTAAACATTTTTTATTGATCATAAAAGAAATACATTGCAGAGAATTTGGAAGATACTAAAAGTGGCATAGAAAATTTAAATTGTCCATAATCCACCACCCAGAGATAACCATCATATTTACATCTTGGTGGATTTTTTTTTTTTAGGTGTCTTCATATATAAATATGTACATTTGCTTTTTGGGGTGACATTTTTATTAACCTGGCATTATTTGTGGGCATTTTCCCAATTCAAGAAGTCTCCGTAGATTTTAATGGTTACATATACCAAAATTTATTCAGCTATTATTATAGATTTTGTTTGGCATAAAATACTTTATAAAGTATACTATACTATAAACATGACAAATCATAAAAAATGATCATTTATAAGGTCTAGATATAGAAAGGTAAAATTTTCAGTGAACAGTTTACCAAAAACCAAGAAAAAAATTTAAAAGTTGTGATTTGTAAACTATGTTATCAAATACAATGCTTAAGTCCAATGAACAAATAAGACATAGAGAACCAAGTATCTGAATAAGTTTTGGAAATGATCATTTTAATGACTTCTGATGTCAGCCATAAGAAACTTCAAATTAAGAGAAGACTGGATTCTTGTTATTTACAACATGCTAGTAAAGCAGCATCCAGTGAGGACTCATAGTCACTCTGCTCATTCATTCACTGAGCAAATATCTATTGAGTACTTACTATCTGATAAGCATTTTGCTAGGCTGAATTAACACCAATACTAAGAACCTTTTTTGTCAAAATCTTTACTCATTTTAACAAATGAAAGAACTCACCCAAAATCCTACTGTACCTACTCTATCATTGTACTTATTACCCAGTGTCTGTCTCTTCCACTAAACTGTGAGCAACTTGAGAACAGAGACTGTCTGTCACCACCTCTCAATTTCCACCTTGTGGTTACAAAACAGGAGTTCAATATAGGTTTGCTGAATGACTTTACATTTATAATCCAAAAATTTAAGTCCTAAAGCACAAGTTTATACAAGTGAAATAATATATACACTACTTTTGATGATGCTGTTTTATTTCTATTTTCCTTGTTCCTATCAGTCTTCACATTCTTAATGGCTACATAATAGTCCATCACACTTATATAATATAGTTTAGAAAACAATTCACCTAATATTGTCTTTGAAGGCTGTTTCCACTGTTTTTATAATGTATAGCTAATGTCCCAGTAAAAATACCTTGCCTTAGAAGTCTCAGATTTATTTCTGACTGGAAAATTCAGGCTCAACTCTAGAGAACTATAATCTTTTACAGAAAAAGTGAATGTTAAAGAGATTTTTTACTCCATTGGCAGAATATGAAAGACAAAACACACACACACACACACACACAGAAACTAGAATTCTCTTTTGCCAAATCGAAGCAGTTAAAATGAACCTCCCATGATGAAATGTGTTGTCCAAAGTAAACTGTTTTGTAGGACTGCTTCACACATATTTAGGAAAGATACTTCTGGGGGCAAACAGTAAAAATTCTGAGGCAACAGATAAACATAATGTCTAATTAGAACGTCAATGCTTTGGGAAGAAGGTGCACACCTTACCTACACTTTCTTGGATTCAGAGCTTGCTCAGATTCCCAGGTTGCAGAAATGTAAGCAACTGTGGGCTTCTGAAGATGCCTTGATTCCCCTTTCTCTCCATTTATAGATCCTAAAGTAATATTATCTACTTGATAACATACAAGCACTTAAGCCTTTACTTTAGAAGGAGCTTATGGGAAAACCAACTATCTTTTAGAAATATGAAGCTAGTTTATATACATATAAATGACTATGTATACAAACTATGTATTTTATGTATATAAGTTGTGTTGAGCATCTACTACTGTGTCTCTGCAGTATGGCCCTTCAATGATTATTGAAATCATAGACCAGGTCTCCTTTGTTTGTTTATTCATTTTGAAGGAGAAGAAGAGAAAAAAACAGTGAACTATATTATAATTTAATTATGGTCCAAATGTGATTGCTAACAATCATCTCTAATAAAATGGTTCAAATGTAATCTATAAAAAGTAACTTTATTATAGGGAGGACGGGGGCCTTTGAAGCTAGACAAAAGATATTCTGGAATACGTAATTTTAAAAAAATGCTATTTATATTTTGTCTGTCAGAATTTTCGTGAAACCCAGTGAATACCTGTGTATAATTTTGTATTGTTTGCTTTACAGTTTTTTTATACACATGAGGACTCACCAAGACATACATAACGATTCAATTATTTAAAGCAGGAATTCTATAGGTTTGCTTAGACTATGGAACCTCTGCTCCCCAGAAGTTTCATTCACATACTACATTAACATTCCACACAATACAAAAGCGCATGCCATGACAAAGACCATCAAATACAAACATAGAAAGCCATGTTTCTAAAACCGCTCTTAACGCGAAGTTCACAGCTGGCACTTGTGGCACTCAAACCAATGCTAAGACAGCTGTCATAGGCCAATCACACACCCAAGAGCGAGAGCATGCCACCTAAGAAAGCCAAGTTCACGATCGACGTACAAATCCCCCACCGAATAAAGAAAAGCCCTAAATCCCCACCCTGAAAAGCACAATGACTGCACTACCCATAAAACTCCCTAAAAAAGTGAAAGGTTCGAGATTTGGAGCTATAAATATCAGTTTATAACAACACAATAAAAAAAAAAGGTTTTACTCCTTTCATGAGAAAGGAGCCACACCACCCAATCATTACGGGAAGTATTGTGTGCTAGGTAGTAACACCAGGCTTTTACGATTGGAAAGGAAAAGGGCGAGGGGAAAATGCAGCCCCTGCAGCACCTCGCTCCCAGGCAGCGCACCCGGGCCGCTCGATCTCCGCTTCCCAGGCCCCCATTCACCCCTTCCCAGCCACCGCCTCCCACTGCGGGCCCTGCAGCCTCCCGCTGTTACCTTCGCTTTGCCAGCCTCCAGCTTCTTCTTTCTTTCTTCGTCCTCCATGGCCTCTGCGGGGAAGGCTGGGGGAAGACAGAGAAAGGGTCGGGATAGGAAGGAAAGGTCGGTTCGGACGGAAGTGCGACCGCAAGCTCTGCGGCCCCAGGAGCAGGGCCGGCCAGGCGCTCCCCCGCCCGGACTGGAACCAGTCTCTGCGCTCACTGGCTGACCGTCCTCCGCCGCACGGGCAGGGCCGTCACCGCCGCCGCCATCTTCGTCTCCACGTAAACACACGGCAGGGCGGGAGCCGGGGATTGGGGCGGGAGGGGGAACGCGGGCCCGCGCAGCCGCCGCGAGCCGGCCGCGCCGGGCAGGTGCGCCCGCGACCCGGCCCCGCCCCCGCCGGCCCCGGAGCCGCCGCGCGGCCGATCACGACCCGGCGGGGACCTGGCTCCCACGAGCGAAAAGCTGGCGCGTTAGAACACCCTTCCCCGGGGCCGAACGCTCCACGGGGAGCGGCCTGGCCGAGGAGGTGGGAGAAGGGGGTGTGCCAGGGGCGCCCGTCGGACCCCCACCCACCGTCCAAGGGACGCTAGTCTCTTTTAAGATTTTGAGATTTTTCAAGTTACAAAAATAACAGATGCCTAACGGTGAAATTAGTGAACGGTGAAAAGACCCCAAAGAAAAGATGGGGAGGGCGGGGAGAGTACCCACCGGACTTCAGTTTTCAACCTAGATTGACTACTCGACTGGAAGAATTGGATAGTAGCCAGGGCTGTCATTCTTTAGTTGAAAGTCCCTCCCTCTTCTCACACTGGTCCGCCCAATCTCCTTCAAGGCCCACCTCACACGCCGTCTCAAATAGCTTTTCTGATCTCTTTGTTTCCTCCACCGCAACTGGAAGTATCGTAACTTTTCTCCTCCCGCTCCTTGAAGGTTCCCTTAGCAATAGTATCCTGAAAGGAGCTTAGGCTTTGGAACCTGGGCTGGGAACGTCAGTGTACATTAACTTTCTGGCTTGAATGACCTTGAACGAGTTACCTATCCTCCCTGAGTTTCCTTGGAAGTTTTGGAAGGGTTGTTTATATACGAGTTAATATATGTGACTGCCCCTGGCATATTAAAACGTCCTCAATGTCAGTTTTCTTTCTTCTTGTATTTCCTTTCGGTATTCTGCATGATATTTTAATAATTTGTTCACCTCATACTCCTGGCTTCTTGATGGCAGAGACTGTCTTCCTCATCTTGACATTACTGAAATGACTAGCACAATACTTTGCACCCAACAAACACTTACTGGATTGAACTGAGCCATTTTAATAAATCAAGCATTATTCCCTTTCCTTTTTTTAAATCTGTTCCTTCAATACTTCCTTTTTTTCTCTCCACCCTCTTACCTTCAACTCCATTCCTGGGAGAAACTATACATTTTAATGTCTGGGGTTGATTATTCAGGTTAGTAACGTTTCTCTTTTGAGCTAGGATGGATTGAAGTGTGAAATAAAATAAGCTATGAGTTTACTCATAGAAAAGCTGTTAAGTGAAAATTGGGGTTAAAAGAGAAAAAGGAAAAGACTAAAGATCTTAAATCTACCACAAACTGAAGACTAGTTTTAAGTAGTTCTGATTTAGAAATTCTTAGGTTTAAAAAAGATAATTTTTTGTTCTCAAACTCCATAATGCACACATAATTGTGCCACCTTGTAACACCCAAGTATATATTGTCCTGTTATCTATTTTAACCTGAATTGGGAAGTGAATGAGATTAGACATTTTACCATAGGAATACAATAATTGAGACCATTAAAGGAAAAGTGATTTATTCTGTCACCCGCAAAGCTAAGAATAAAACTAGGACTAGAACCAAGTGTTCTAATAGTGAAATGATTTCAGTACTGCCTGGATTGTGGGACTGATGATGTTTGTAGGTTCTGATTGCCTAGGAGGAAGAAGTCCTAAGATATCTGACAAGATATTCCTGTTTGGTAATAGATCCTGTTTTCTCATTGTCTAAGGAAGTCAGCTATTTGTTCCAGTATGTGCTGATAACATTCAAGAACCTTCTAAAGTAACAAGATTATTCTAATGTTCTCCTTCACTAAGACTAGCCAATCATACATGTCTGTTTTATAATGGGTGCTTAATAAATGTTGAAATTTGATTGTGTGTTGACTTCTGTTAGAAGAGCAAGCATGTGGCACTAAGGCTCTAATACCTTCTTATGGTACCTATTCTTGTCATTCATTCATTCAGTAAGTCATTCCAGTCATTCCCTGAGATGATATTTGAGCAAAAACTTGAAAGAAATAAGAGCATGAGCCATGGGAATAAGTGAGTATGTAGCAAGTCTAACGTCCCTGAAGCTAGAACGTGACTGGTGTGTTAAAAGGGAAACAGGAGGTGAGGGTGGCTGGAGCAGAGTGAGCAGGAGGAGAATAGTAAAAGATGAGGTCAGAGAAGTAGAGATCTGAAAGTCACTGTAAGGACTTTGACTTTTATTCTGAGATTGGGAGTCATTGGAGAATTTTGAGCAGATGAGTGACATGATCTGGCTTACATTATTAAAGGATATGTGTCTGCCATGAGGAAACTAGACTGCGGGGGATCAGTATGGATGCTATTGCAATAATTCAGACAAGAAATAGTTGGAGTTTAAACCATGGTAGTGGTAATGGGTTATATTCTGGGTATATCTTCAACATGGAGTTGTAGATGAAATGTGAGATTTGAGACAAAGAGAGGAGTCAGGCTTGACTCCAATGTTTTTGGCCTGAGCAGCTGAAATGATGGAGTTTCTGATATGGAGAAGAGCAACTGATATGGGGAGGAACAAATTTAGAGGAGACCAAGAGTTTAGTAAGAAATACGTATTAAATATCCAAGAAGTTATGTTAAATAGACCCTTGGCTATCTGAGTCTGGAGTGCAGGAAAGAGGTCTAAAAAAGAAATATAAATTTGAGAGTAGTCAGATGGTATTTTAAGTTAAGGGCTTAGATAAGATCATCTAGGGCCATGCTGTCCAGTACAACAGCCATTAGATACATGTGGCTATTGAACACATGAAATATTGCCAGTCTGAATTGAGATATGCTGTCAGTTTAACACACTGGATTTTGAAGACTTAGTATTATGGCAAAAGCACTAAAAATATCTCATTACTGTTAATGGTGAGTACCTTGCGTAGTTACCACTGCATCTGCTTTAGATAATGCCACTTTTCCTGAATTAACAACAGTCCTGAAGAACTTCCTGAGTCAAGGCCAAATACTGAAATTAGAGGTTAAGACTGATCTGTTAATCATGGGTAGAACGATTGTATTGGAGAGAAATATGTTGGTGTCTATAAAAATCAAGATTCAGTAGCGGAGCAGGGCTATGCGGGAGATTTTCTGAAAGTATGAACTTTCTGTCAGTGAAAATTCTTAAACTTGGAGCAACAGTAAAATGCTTCCTGATGGAAAAATAAAAGTAATTTAATATCACATGTTAATTTTAAAATATATTTTATGTTGATTATATGTCAAAATGCTAATATTTTGAGTATACTGGGTTAAATTATGTATGTACATATATAATATATATGATTTCACCAATTTTTTACTTTTTAAAAATGTAGCTATTAGAAAATTTTGAATTACATATGTGGTTAGCATTTGTGGCTCCTATTACTTTTTATTGAACCATGCTGCTCTAGGGAAGCCAATTTAGATATAGAGAAATATAGTGACTGAGTCTTAGAGCATTCCTACTCTAACAGGGAAGGAAGGTGAGAGCAATCAGCAAATGAGACTGAGAACAGTGGCTAGCTAGGTAAGCCAGGGAGCCAGTAGCCAAGTGAAGAGAGTGAAAGTGGAAGAAGTGAACTGTAGCAACTGCTGCTAATTAAGTAAAATGAGGACTGAGAAATGACTTCTGAATTTAGGAAAGTGAAGGTCACTGGAGGCTTTCATGTTGTCATTGTTGTCATCATTAACGTTTTCCTACTGAGTGCAAACACTGCCTCAGTACCCTTCTCAACAAGAGCCCCTAGAAGTCACTTCCAGTGGACCAGAACTGAAAAGGGATATATTTATATGTTTGTCTTCCCTGATTGAAGTTACATTCTAGTGATTCTCTGTTAATAACATGTGTAAAACTCATAAGTAAGCCATATTTCTTTTAGTGTTGACTTGCCTTCTTAATAGTGAGAATACTGTATTATACTTGTTTCCCATAGGAATTAAAGATTTCTAAAAGTACTTTTTATATTTTCCATATAAACAGTGCTAATTTCTTATTGACAACACAGCAAACTAGTATATGAAGAGTACCTATTGTAAACATCAAACAAGACATGGCTCTAACTGTAGCTAAATCCTACTGTGAGAAGCTTTCTTAATCCCTCTCCCCACCATATCATGATTGTCATTTCTATGTTATTTGATTTTTCACAAATTGGTCAGATATATCCTATCAGTCATTTCATTTTAGTAGTCAATATATATCACTAGACCTTAATCTCACAAAAGCTATAGTAGTAATTGAGGCAATTCCTTGGATTCTGTAAAAGGGGGAAAAAAAATGGTTCTTTCTTATATTGTTTTATTATCTGGGACAAAATTTCCCTCCTAAATTCAGGAGAAGGGGCATTACAACTTGTTTTAAGTCTTTTCCCTTGAGAATTAAAAAAAATTTTTTTTAGCCCTTTCTTATATGGTCTATTTAAAATAATATTTGATCATTTTAGTTGCCATTCTCTGGGTCTTTTTCAGATTCTATATGCCTCTTTTAAGTTAACCAAGTGATTTCCATTAACTATTTGAATCATGTTTCACCAATGCACAATTATCTTCTGTTTTCCCATGTGCTTAATTCCTGTTTGTGTGTCACACATTTTAATTATGATATTACGTGTTTGACATTAACCTCATTTTCATTTAAATGCAAACACACACATACACACCCTTTCTAGTTTTATTTTCTTTAACATGTGGCTTTCTGGAGTTTTTGCCTGAGTTAATTATCAATATAAAATTCAATCATGTCCTTGTCCACAAATCTTTAGAATGTACACGTAGGCTTTTTGAATTGTAATCCAGTTCTTTAATGTACCTCACTGGTGAATTCTGTATTTTGTTACACAAACCATTTAAAAAATGTTGGAGGGACTTCTTTAAGAAGGAAAAACATATAAAAAACAGGAACAAAGAATGATAATAACTACATTCTTATCAACGAGTACATCAAATGGAAAATAATTAAGTGCTCCAACCAAAAGATAGAGTGCCTCAATGGATAAGAAAACGAGATGCATACATATGCTCCCTATAAGAGACTCACTTCAGATTAAAAGGACTCACACACAGATTAAAGGAAGGGGATGAAAAAAGATATTGCCTTGATGGACCTATTGCACTGAATGAAATGGGTTGGATAGAGAAAGACAAATATCGCTTGATTTCACATACATGTAGGATCTAAAGAACAAAATCAACAACAAAAAAAGCAGTAATAAACTCATAGATACAGAGAATATTTTGAGGGGTACTAGATAGGACGGGGATTGGGGGATGGAAAAAAAGGCAAGGGGATTAAGAGGTACAAGTGAATAGTTGCAGAATAAACATGGAGATATAGAGCATAGCATGGGGAAGATAGTTAATATTGTGATAAATATGTAAGGGGAACGAGGGGTACTAGATCGCTTTGTGAGTTATGTGGATCTCTGATCACTAGGCTGTACAACTGAAACTGGTATATTATTGCATGCCAACTTTAATTGAAAAAAAAACTCATTGAATTGTACAATGTAAATACAAACAACTAATTATATTTTTAAAAAGCCAAGGGAAAAATAAAGAATAAAATGATTTAGATTTCCTCAAATATCTCATCAATGACTCTTTACAGGAAGGTATCCATCTTTCTCATTTTTCAAAGGTATATATTGTGAAACTGAAAGACCAAGGATTTTACTGATAGCTTCCTTTAATTTGTCCAAGTTCAGAATAATACATTGAAGATCCACATACATGATCCTATGGTAACAAAACTGTTATCTTATTATAACTTGGACCAAAATTCTTCAGAGAAAACTTTCATCTATGATTTTTCTGCTAAACCAGATAGAATTATTATCTACTGTTATTTTACTCTTTGGTCTATCTTTATGGCTTTGCTTCCCTAATCAGAAAACATTGCTAGCTACTATTTTCACTGAACATTTCTCACCATCACCTGCCAAGCAAACTACCTAAAATTTGCTCAAACTTTTCTATTTCAGTTAATGACTTTCTTTAATCTCCTCAACTTGAAATCCCAGAGACATCTTGTATCCTTCTCTATCTCATCCTCATGTCTATCAGACACATGTCCTGTTGTGCTTTCTTTCCCAGAGTCTCTTGACTACTTCCCAGCCTTTTCTGTTCCACAGCCAACATGGTAGACTAGACTCTCATTATCTCATATTTTGAAAATTTCAGAAGACTCCAAGCTGGTATGTCAGCTTCATTCCTCACCATTACATTTTAATCTCATAACTTTCCAAGATGCAACTTTTACTAAGTTATTTCATTATAAAATGACTTCCTACTAACTGCCCATAAGATGAACTTCAGATTCCTAAATCTATCATTCAAGGCCCTATATAATTTGCTCATTTTACTATGTAGTCCTAACTTCATCTCTTCCCCCTTACCAACTTCCCATTCTAGCCAGACGGGTGATCACTGGGCTCCCCATGAATTGATACTAAATCACATTTTATACAATGCAAGAAATCCATATACAATGTCAGATCTTCACAAGACAAATATTTATGAGACATACAAATCAAGCTTGCTTTGCAAATGTGATTAGTGTCCTTTGTAATTAAGGTTAAAGAAAAAGAAGATATTAAATGCTAAAACCAAAAATAGTTATTTTTACTTATTGTAGTAAAAATTAGAGGTGAGAGGTATATAAAAAAAGAAAATAGAGGAAGCTTGTGGCATACAGTTTATCCACATTTTATAGAATAAAAACTGAAGTCTTGAGAGATTAAATGACACATCTAAATTTCCATAGTTGGGGAGTAAAAGTCCTACCTAGTCCTAACCCCAGAGCCCCTGATTTAAGTCTTATTCCATTTTGCTAAGATGCTTCTCCAAATTAAATGAGTACTTGAGTTTAAAAGGAATAAATGCATCCTTACAGAATGTATTAAATAACATTTAAGAAATTTTTTGGTTAAAGTTTTTGGTTTCAAATGATTATTCATGGCTTATGAAACTAGTACTCATTTAGAGTGGCCAACAGAAATTACTGAGGTGTTAGAGAAATCTCAGGTGTTAACTTATTATCAAGATGGAATTATAAGCCTATAATCCAAGACATTGCAATTGATTACTGAATACAGTATATGCTAATTTCAGATCTTCAAGGATTTTTATAAGTCTAAGCAGTTATAGAACATGAAATAAGTGAGTTTTCAAAAGCTCTGTATCAAAAGTCCATGTAGTTTTTAGAGTTAAGATACATTTTGTCTAAATATGAAAGGAAATTTCAAAAAATAATCTTCCAGTGTCTCTTCTGTTTCAGCCACGAATCTATGAAATGCTAAACACCAACTATGCTTACAATGTCCTTCTTAGAGAAACTCCCTTGAGTTGCTATAGCTTGTGCTGGATTTGAGTGGAACCAATCTTATTTATCCTGGGCTGCAAATGTTCAGACCTCTATAAAGACTGGATACAAAGGAGAATGACATCCTGTGAGTTAATGTGGCCAAAAATTCTAACCAATTTCAGCACTTCATATTGAATGGTGATGGACTTAATCACATTCTCTCTGTCTTGGAAAGTAAGATGTCTTGTGAACTAAGAGAATTTAGGCATGATTCCAATTTTCTATGATACCTGCCCTGCTATACTTCCCAGTCTTGGAGGTACCCAGAGTAACTTTATGACTCAGAAGATAACAACCTGGGCTATTAACAACCGTACATCCTA
This sequence comes from Pteropus vampyrus, assembly GCF_000151845.1. Taxonomy (NCBI): domain Eukaryota; kingdom Metazoa; phylum Chordata; class Mammalia; order Chiroptera; family Pteropodidae; genus Pteropus; species Pteropus vampyrus. The sequence continues at coordinate 15,946,390 of NW_011888785.1, forward strand.
GTGTGTCCTTGCACAAAATCTCCACTGCCAAAGGTGATCTGAGTATAAATTTTCTTTGCATCTTTAAGGATTCTAACAAACAGATCTTATGTAAACTGTATGCCACTTAAAAATAGGCAAAATAATATCAAATATCTGAACTCTTTCTATGTCCCCAGAATTAATATGTATTTTCACATTAATTTCTATTCCCCCAATCTTCATCTAAGAAACCAGGAATAGAACTCACCATTGTGAAGGTAGATAAGGTAATTCTGAATGTCTTTATATAACCTTGTGTGTGCATGTGTGTGTGTTATTAACCTTTACTAGAGAGTCTCTTAGATGTAATAAGTTATCAGCCAGTAGTCTCCACAGACTTTTTTAATTCAATGACTGAAGTACCATTTAGAGCTCTGATAGCATGATTTACTAAAAGCTACCTAAAGGTTTGAAAATACTAATTATGTAGGAAAAAATTGACTCTGACATCTATATTGACAAATAAACCGACATAAGATATAGGACCACTTTTTGAAAGAAAATATCCTAAATTACTAATCAAAAATATAGAATTTCAAAGTATACAGATATAATCACAGTTTAGAACTATAAAGTTTGCTGATTTTCCTTTACAAGAGTGATTTTATCTTTAAACATTTCTGTAGTAGCTTAAAAAAATGCTATTTTTAAACGTCCAGATTACATTTGTTGATTTCTCAATTTCATAGTGGTTCTCAAACTTAAGGTGCAAATGAATTACAGGGAATGTTTAATAAAAAAGAGGTCCAAGCTGGCCTAAGGGGCCTGTGAGTACTGCACATTTAACAAGCCTCCCAGGTGAAAGTGACACAGGTGGTTGGAGGACAAGGCTATATGTTGAATGTTGTGCCCCTCCCCGCCCCATTCACATATGGAAATGTTCACCTCCGTTGTGATGGTATTAGAAGGTAAGGCTTTTTGAAGGTGATTAGGTCTTGAGGGCAGACCCTCCCCCACCCAAGAATGGGATTAGTGCCTTTAGGAAAGAGAGCCTGAGAAGCTCCCTAAGCTTTTTACTGATGCGTGAAGATACAATGAAAAGTTGGCAGTCTGCACATGGAAGAGAATTCTCACCAGAATGCAAATGTGCTGTCACCCTTATCTCAGACTTTAAGCCTCTACAACTGTGAGAAATAAATTTCTTCCATTTATAAACCACCCAGTTTATGGTATTCTGTTATAGCAGTCCAAACAGACTAAGACATTTCTATTCTATAAGTAATGATTTGCCAAATATGTACCAACACATATGAAATTATCATTTCTTTTTTGCTATTTTAATTATAGTTTTTGGTGTAGAATTTAAATTTGAGGAAATGTATATAGTATATATGATATAATTCTAGTAGAGGAAGCTCAGTTTTAAATAACTTAGGTTCGAAAAGCAGACAAAAGATATTAATAGTACACAGAAAAAGAAGTGTAAATAGTACTTAAAGTATAAAAAATGGTGGACCTAGCTCATAGTAAGACAAATGCAAATTAAAACTATATTCAGATATCATTTCAAACATACCAAGTGTCCTTATCAGTGAAAAACTAATAAAGATGGTATTCATAGAATATATTTTATAACTCAAGGGCATTTATTTTGGCTGTTAGAGCTCACCATCAAAAAATAGTATTTCTTTAGCATGATATTCCTTGGTTGTAAAGACTTTGATTAAGCATATTGATGATCAATATTTGATTTTCATCTTCTTCTAAGGATATGCATGACCTAAATAGCTCTAAAAACATTAGTAATATAAGATATTCAACTCATTTGTATAAATGTATTTTTAAAACATGTTATACTCTATATATTGGTATAAGAAATGATTTTACAAAATTTGTCCTTATTTCTGGTATGTACATCTGATTCATCTGATATAACTTATGCACTGGAGAATGTGGATTCCCATATCAATGAAATTCAATCCTGTGCAGATTGACCAAGGGATTCATTAAAAAAAGAAAAAGAAAGAAAATGGCTTAGATATGGAGACATAAATTTGGAAATGATCACACACTCTTTTATCTGTATTGTACTTCCCATGATTGCTTTTCTTCAAATTACCTGTTCGGTTAATGAAAAACACAAATTGGTTTTCAATAAATTCCTGGGGATAATTTTTGTAGCAGTTGCTAGTAACTAGAGATGAGAAAGTAGTGGAAACAATGAATCCACAGAGCTTGTATACAACTTGTATTCCTTCTCTTTAATTTGTTTCATCTTTGATAATTTATAAAAGTTATATCTGCACAGTACAACCAAAACAAGAGAATTACTACAATAAACTAGAAGACTTGAACAGAAAAAACAACTGAATCATTCAGTTAATACCTTCAATTCCCCTTCCTTCCTTCCCCCACCCCCATCTTTCTCCTATCCTCCCTCGCTCCCTCCCTCTTCCTTTCCTTCTTTCTTATAAACTAAAACTCAAGAGAACCTTTCACATCTTCTGTAATATAAACCCTATTTTTTGCTTCCTCCCCCTATTTCATCTCTCAAATCAAACCTGACGTGCCCTTTAGAACTCACAGTATAGTCAGCAAAATCCCAAATATCTGAAACCTCTTATCTGATTATTTCCTTCATTTCTTGATCTGCTGAAAATTGTTCTCTAACACACTGCTGTCCCTGTAGTCTTCTTAAGTGGGAACTATTCTCCTCAAAATGCTTTATGCTACTGGGGCTAAAGATGGGGAGTAGGCTTTCATCCTCACAACTCCACACAAACTGCTCTTGTCAGGGGCACTTATGGCCAATATGTTTCCAAAGTCAATGATCGGGTCTGGTTCCTTCTTGTTTTCCTGACCTCTAAATGTTGCAGTGCCCAAGGTCAGTCCTCAGATCTTCTCTCTATCTCTAATTACTACTTTAGTGGTCTTACCTAGTGCCACTACTTAAAATACCACCTATATGCTGTCTACTTACATACAGCTCCATCTTGGACTATCCCTTTAACTCCAACTTCATATGCCAAATTACTTATTTGACAACTGTACTTGAATGTGCAATAAACACTTAAATATGTGCAAAATCCAACTTTAAAAATACATCCCAAACATGCTCTTCCAATAGTTTTCCCTATCCCAGTAAATGGTATTCCTACTTTATGAGTTCTTCAGGCCAATAATCTTAAAGTCTTCCTTGTTTCTTCTTTTTCTTTCAGAACTCATATTCAATCCAATAGTAAAGTATGTTAAAATATATTCACAATTCTGCCACTTGTTCCCACTTCTCCAAGTAACACCCTGGACCAAGCCACCATGATCTCTTGCCTTGATTTTTGCTAAGGCCGTAACTGGTGTCTGCTTCTACTCTTGCCTTTTCATAGTATATTCTCTACACAGTAACCAGACCCATCCTTATAAAATATGTCACGTCATGTCATTTTTCTACTCAAAACCTTTTAATGGCATTCTCTATTATTCAGAGTACAACCCTAGATATTCATAACACCTACCTAATCTGGTCTCTTATCCCAACTACTCTCTCTGCCTTATTTACTCTGATCTAGCCACACTGGCCTTGGTCTTTCTTCAAAAAGTCAAGCATGTACCGACTCAGAGTCTTTGCACTTGATATTCACACTGCCTGGAATGTTCTTCTCTGGACAGCCAAACAGCTCATTTTCTAGTCCTCTCTACATAGTTTTCATCTTATCAGAGAAGGCTGTCCTTGAACATCCTATAAAGATGTCCTCCTCCATTCCTTGCTTGTTTTTTTTCACAGCACTGTCACTACGTGACATCATTTGTTTATTAAATGTCTATGCCCAGTATCATACCAGAAATGCCCCGAAAACAGTGACTTTAACTAGTTCATTGTTATACGCTTAAAGTCTGGTATATGGTAGGTGCTCAATAAATATTTATTAAAAGAACAAATGAATATTCATTCTCTCTCTGTTTTAATGTTCACTTAAATATTAACTAAATCTTTATGTAGTAACACTACCCATCACTCTTTGATCGTACCCCAAATCAATTAAGATTCTATTCTATTGATGGAAAATGATCTTTATTTGTTCCTTTCCCCTCCTTCGTTAGCGGTACTGTCCTATAGAACTTTCCACAATGACTGAAGAAATGTCTATATTTGCACTATTACAGTAGTCACTAGCCACATGTGGTTATTGCACACTTCGAATGTACCTAGTATAACTTTTATTTAATTATAATTTAAATAGCCATATATAGCTAGTGTCTATTATATTGGACAGTGCAGTTTTGAACAACATAATTTTTTAATATTCCAATTACACATTTCACAATTTTACATTTCTATTTTTCTTTTATAATTTTCTTTATGATAATTTAAGAATTTTTTAAATTGTGAAGCAAATAACTTCACATTTCCATTTAAAAATTTTTCACTGGTTTCTTTCCAATTCAAACTTATATTTACCTTTGAATATGTTGTGTGCATTTCAAATACTAATACATAAATAAGATAACCAGCACTTTTTAATAAAAAGAATAAAACCTAGGCTTCATCATAAAGTTTAAAATTGGCAAATTCATTTTAGCGGATGCTGTTTGGCTACTCAAAACCCATTCCCAACTCGTGTCTCTTTTATAAGCTTCCATTATAGAAACTAGAAAGACAAGTATTTTCCCAGCCTCCTTTGTAGCAAGGAGTGGCCATGAGACCAGATATGACCCATGGGATACAAGATATATTTACTAGGAAAGTTACTGGGAAATCTTTTGGTATTGTGATAAAAAAGGAACAGACAATAGAATACTCCTCAGCAATAAAAAGATCCAATCTCTTAATATATATAACATGCGAGAATCTCAAAACTATTAAGTGAAAAAATTCAATTGTACATATTGTGTAGTTTCGTTTTTATGAAATTAAAAAAGGCAAAACTAAGCTTTACTGATAGAAATCAGAACTCGTTGCCTCTGGGGTGGATGAGGTGACTGGCTGAAACGGATCACAAGAGAACTTTCAGAGGTGGTGGAAATACTCTACATGTTGATTTATGTGATGACCATCTTAGTGCATACATTTGTCAACACATATTGATTGGTATATTTGAGATATGTTTCATTCTCCTATATGTTAAGTTGTAAAACAATAAAAATTAAAAAAGAAAGAAAAAAAGAAAAAGAAATCACCAGAGGTAGCTCACGTGCCCTTCAGCTACCATCCTTTTTTTCCTGGACATGATTTCTGGAGCTGCCACAGTCGTTTATTTTGTCTATGCAAAAAGACCAAGAGAACTGCAGAGATACTGGCCCTACACTGCTAAGCCACTGAAACCACTATAACAATTGCTCACCTCCGGACTTATGTCAGAAAAAGAAACTCCTATTTGTTTCATCTACCATATTTGGGTCAATTAAAAAATAAAAAATATATTTTACTTGGACTTTTGAATGAGCCTAGTTAAATAATGAGTTCACATTAAGCGATTGGTTTATACTCCACATCTCGCCTAATGGGATTCTGTAATGGCCTCAAATGGTCAATCATCACAGAAGCATTGACATGGGAAAAACAGGCAGATGAAGGAAATTTACCTCATTATTGATTAAATATTAATAATGAGATGCTAGAATATACACATAAAACTTAAGTATTGGTTTTTAATACAAACAAGAGGACAAATAATGAACAAGATGTTATATAACCGTCTTTGGTTTTGGAATTTCAGTCCTTAAAAAGGAACAAAACTAGTTGCTAAAATAGGAAGAAATTATGCAGGTTGAAAAGTTCAAATTGCCCACCATAAAAATAATTGTGACTGCTAATATTTGTTGAGTGCCTTCCAAGTACCTACCAGTCATGTACTAACTGCTTTACACACATTTTCTCAACATAATTCCAACAAATGTGAAGAATGTATTATTTCCGTTTTGGAGACTGAGCTGGAGAGAGGTTAAGCAACTTTTCCAAAATTGTGGGACTGATAACAGGTAGGACAAGGCCTTGATCTTGGGTCTTTCATATAGTAAAATTTAGTGCCCTTAATTTATTTTTGCCTAACAAGTATATGAAAAGGACCTTGACAGTTTTTGGCCTTCATTAAGGTATTCTTATAACAGTAAGTTTAAAAACTGAATTTCCTTATAAAAATTAAAAGACAATCTTACTTTGACCTAAAGAAGATATTGTGGCTATTAATTATAGTTTTTGTAGACCACATTGCAATTTGGTAGCTTGACACATTCCATAAACTGTCCTCATTTTAACATTTAAATAATGGTCAGACTTTCATAAGATATTAGAATAATGATCAGTTATAATCTGTTAAGATAATTACAGTTTCGAATAATTCAAAAGATAGTTATAAGTAATATTTACAGTGAAACTTTCTAAAGGTAACTAGAATATTTTCAGTTTCGCAATTTATCTTTGTAACCATTTTTTTTTTTTTTTTTTTTTTTTACAGTAGAAAAGAATAGCTTGATTAGAAGCTATAGTACACTTCCGGATGTGGAAGCGGGCCTCAGCAAGGGAAGAGTGGCTCAAAGGCTATCTTTGTAATCTTTTAAAGACAGTAGTAGTATAATTGCAAAAACATTAATTAAAACTAGTCAGTGATAAAGTGACTAATTTCAAAAAATGAAATAAACTTTTTTCCAAATAAGGAAAAAATCAGAGCCTTTTTTGAGAAAATATTAGTAAAATTACAGAAATGAAGACTCGTATCTCCCCCTCCCCAACTCAGTTGCCTAAAGCATCTGGAAAAGTCCCATAAAAATGTTTTAACTGAATGTAGTTCTTGGTCAAGTCATGAAGCTTTGCTTTTATGCTAAGCTCCTATATTGTCAGGAAACAAAAAAACATTTACAACTTGCTATTCATTTTCTGCAGGGTTGGGGAACGAGAAGAGACGCAATGAATTGTTGCTCTAATTGCTGAATTATTTTTAATTTCTTGCATGTATGTTATGTGTCATAGAGTTGGCTCTGACTCCTGGTGACTCTATTGAATGAGTGATGCCCACAATGTTCTGTCCTCAATAGCTCTGCTCAGCTCCTGTAGTCTCATGCCTATGGCTTCCTAATGGGGTCAGCTGATCTCATATTTGGTCTTCCTGTTTTCTAAGCTGTACTCTATTTTTCCCAGCATTTGTGTCTTTCCCAAAGAACCTGCCTTCTCATGATGTGCCCAAAGTAGGACAGTTTCAGTTTTCTCATTTTTTGCCTCCAGCGATGTTTCAGGTTTAATTTGCTCTAGGACCTATTCATTTGTCTTTCTGGTGGTCTAGGATATATGTAGAGCTCTCTTCCAATGCCATATTTCTAATGAACCATTTTTCTCCCATCAGTCTTCTTTACTGTCCAAATTGGTAATACAAGGGTATGGATGGTGCCTTGGTCTCTAGTGACACATCATTGCTCTTGATGATTTTTCCTAATTCTTCCATTGCTGCCTTTCTGAGTCTTGGCCTTCTCTTGATTTCTTGGCTGCAGTTTCCATTTAAACTGATGACTAAACCAGGATAAGCAAAATATTTACAATTTCAATGTCTTCCTTGTCTATGTTATAGTTGTATATTTCTTCCATAGTCATGATTTTTTTCTTCTTGATATTCAGAAGCAGTCCTGCTTTGGTACTTTTTTCTTTCACTTTCATTAGTAGTTGTTTCAAATTCTTGCTACTTTCTGCCAGTAAGATGGTGTCATCTGCATAGCTTAAGTTATTGATATTTCTTCCAACAATTTTCACTCCTTCTTCCTCTGAGTCTAGCCTAGTTTTTCATGTGACATGTTCTGTGTATAGATTAAACACAGAGGGAGATAAAATGTGCGCTTATCTGAAAGCTTTGTCTATAGGAAACCATTGTCTCAATATATTCTGCCCTGATAGTGGCTTCCTGTCCAAATTACAGGTAACACATCAGGACAATCGAGTGCTGAGGCATGTCCATTTCTTTCAGAGTAGCCCATATATTTGTATGATCCATGAAGTCAAAGGCTTTACTGTAATCTATAAAACATAGACTAACCTTCTGAAATTCTTTGGAGCACTCCAGTGTCCAACAAATGTATGCAATTAGGTCTCGAGTCCCTCTTCCTTTTCTGACTCCAGCTTAAACAGTCAGCATTTCTTGCTCTATTTAATTTCTTACCTAAGTCTTATATAGATATATATTTAGTGGTCAAACCTCAATTATCTAACTCATATAAACATCCGAATTTTTAACCCTCATAGTTGTCCACACTGAGCTTCCAGTGACTTGTCAATTACAGTTCAGATTTTCTTACCTCAGCACTGGTTCCCCCAGTTGCCTCTGCTCATAAGTCTCTGCTCTGGCAAGCCATGACTTCCTGTGTTTACCTGTCTCTCCATTCTTGGGAGCAGCCATTTTCCCTGCATCCTTCCCTCTCCTAGATCCAAGAAGAGTTGTTGATTTTTCAGTCTGTTCAGGTTTTTACTTGTTAGCATAGACTTCTAAGCTTCTTACATGCAGAAGTAGAAATTGGAAGTCATATCTAGAAATTTTGAATCGGAAAGGTTCTGGACTTGTAGACACCAGCAACAGCTGAGGTCAGGAATGAGATGCCAACTGGTAAAGCAGGATTTAGTAAACTGCTCTGACCTCATTTCCCTCCTTGGCTTCCAGAACTTTTGAGGTTAGACATATATGCCTAGATGGGATATTGCAAGAATCCTATCTGAGGAAATGGATTAATCAAGAAAAGATGTGAAAGTCTTTAATTGGCAGCCTTCTAACTCAGTAGCCCTGCCAAATCATCTTTACAGGATCTCGCTTATCACTAGGCCCTGCCAATGTACATACACATAAAACAGATAATCGAGAATTACCAGACACTTGAAGGAAGTTTTTAACATGAAAAATGAGAGGCAAGATAAACAAAGATCTTAGAAAGTGACAGTGAATAAAAAAAAATTAAGCATATATAATATATATCTCCAGAGATAAAGAGAGTATAGATTGTGTACATGGTCAAAAATAGAACTACTACAAAGTAATGTTCAGTGACCAAGAACAAGCTTTTGAAAAGTAAAGAAAATAGAAAAAAATGAAATATTCAATAGAAGAGTTGGGAGATAGCCTTCAAGAAATTTCCCAGAAAGTAGAACAAAACAAGGCAGAGAAGAAAATAACTAAGAAAAGATAAGAAAATTAGTGGTCCAACATCCAACCAGTCCAAGTTTTAGAATTGATAACAGAGAAAGTTGAGGGGATAAATATCAGAGAAATAATGCAAGAGAATTTCCCAGAACCAAAGACCATGACATTTCACTTTCAAAGAATCCACAGGTTGCCTAGCATAATAAATGAAAGTACTACAGTAAGATAATCACTGAGAAATTACAGAACTCCAGAGACAAAGAGATCTTGCATCCTTATTTCCCTGGCTCCTTT
>NW_011888785.1:15957076-15986492 GCF_000151845.1 Pteropus vampyrus
CTTGTCTATGTTATAGTTGTATATTTCTTCCATAGTCATGATTTTTTTCTTCTTGATATTCAGAAGCAGTCCTGCTTTGGTACTTTTTTCTTTCACTTTCATTAGTAGTTGTTTCAAATTCTTGCTACTTTCTGCCAGTAAGATGGTGTCATCTGCATAGCTTAAGTTATTGATATTTCTTCCAACAATTTTCACTCCTTCTTCCTCTGAGTCTAGCCTAGTTTTTCATGTGACATGTTCTGTGTATAGATTAAACACAGAGGGAGATAAAATGTGCGCTTATCTGAAAGCTTTGTCTATAGGAAACCATTGTCTCAATATATTCTGCCCTGATAGTGGCTTCCTGTCCAAATTACAGGTAACACATCAGGACAATCGAGTGCTGAGGCATGTCCATTTCTTTCAGAGTAGCCCATATATTTGTATGATCCATGAAGTCAAAGGCTTTACTGTAATCTATAAAACATAGACTAACCTTCTGAAATTCTTTGGAGCACTCCAGTGTCCAACAAATGTATGCAATTAGGTCTCGAGTCCCTCTTCCTTTTCTGACTCCAGCTTAAACAGTCAGCATTTCTTGCTCTATTTAATTTCTTACCTAAGTCTTATATAGATATATATTTAGTGGTCAAACCTCAATTATCTAACTCATATAAACATCCGAATTTTTAACCCTCATAGTTGTCCACACTGAGCTTCCAGTGACTTGTCAATTACAGTTCAGATTTTCTTACCTCAGCACTGGTTCCCCCAGTTGCCTCTGCTCATAAGTCTCTGCTCTGGCAAGCCATGACTTCCTGTGTTTACCTGTCTCTCCATTCTTGGGAGCAGCCATTTTCCCTGCATCCTTCCCTCTCCTAGATCCAAGAAGAGTTGTTGATTTTTCAGTCTGTTCAGGTTTTTACTTGTTAGCATAGACTTCTAAGCTTCTTACATGCAGAAGTAGAAATTGGAAGTCATATCTAGAAATTTTGAATCGGAAAGGTTCTGGACTTGTAGACACCAGCAACAGCTGAGGTCAGGAATGAGATGCCAACTGGTAAAGCAGGATTTAGTAAACTGCTCTGACCTCATTTCCCTCCTTGGCTTCCAGAACTTTTGAGGTTAGACATATATGCCTAGATGGGATATTGCAAGAATCCTATCTGAGGAAATGGATTAATCAAGAAAAGATGTGAAAGTCTTTAATTGGCAGCCTTCTAACTCAGTAGCCCTGCCAAATCATCTTTACAGGATCTCGCTTATCACTAGGCCCTGCCAATGTACATACACATAAAACAGATAATCGAGAATTACCAGACACTTGAAGGAAGTTTTTAACATGAAAAATGAGAGGCAAGATAAACAAAGATCTTAGAAAGTGACAGTGAATAAAAAAAAATTAAGCATATATAATATATATCTCCAGAGATAAAGAGAGTATAGATTGTGTACATGGTCAAAAATAGAACTACTACAAAGTAATGTTCAGTGACCAAGAACAAGCTTTTGAAAAGTAAAGAAAATAGAAAAAAATGAAATATTCAATAGAAGAGTTGGGAGATAGCCTTCAAGAAATTTCCCAGAAAGTAGAACAAAACAAGGCAGAGAAGAAAATAACTAAGAAAAGATAAGAAAATTAGTGGTCCAACATCCAACCAGTCCAAGTTTTAGAATTGATAACAGAGAAAGTTGAGGGGATAAATATCAGAGAAATAATGCAAGAGAATTTCCCAGAACCAAAGACCATGACATTTCACTTTCAAAGAATCCACAGGTTGCCTAGCATAATAAATGAAAGTACTACAGTAAGATAATCACTGAGAAATTACAGAACTCCAGAGACAAAGAGATCTTGCATCCTTATTTCCCTGGCTCCTTTCCCTTCTTCGTCCTTGCTTAAGAAAACCACAACTGTAATTAAATTCAACTCAAACTCAACTCTTTGTCTATACCCAACCCCCACCAGGAAGAATGCAGAATAAGATTGCAAGAAAACCATGCTATCTGGTTTCATTTTAATGACACTAACCCCAGTGGGGCTCCTAATGCTGCATTACTCATGCCATATTTCCATGATCCATTCTCAATCCTAGTGACCACGTCACACCTTCTTCTCTTTCATTAAACTCCAATCAGCTGCTAGCATCTCACCTTTAGCTAATAATTTTGTTTCTTTTGCCCAGAAAAGTTTGGAATCAAAGATCTTCCACAAATTCCTACCATCACAATATTCTCCTACCTGTATCATGAGGCCCATGTTCTATCTTCTTGTTACTTTTGATGAATATTCCTAGCAAAAGCCAACTTCTCTACTTGTGCATTAGACTTCATCCCCTCTTGTCTACTCAGTGAGATTGATGGCTCCAGTAACTCTCCCCTTTCTCTCCTAAATCATATTTTTTTTCTCTCTAGAGGATCGTTTTTCATTACAATACAAATATGTCTCCCTCCCTCCCTCCGTGTGTGTGTATGTGTGTATAAAACCAACTGTCTCTTAACTTCACTTCTCCAGCTACTACACTATTTTTCATCTCCTTTTCAGCAGTACTCCAGCCAGCTCAAATTTCTCTGCCCATTCTCTCTTAAACCCACTCTAATCATTTTTTCATCCATAGCATGCCATTGAAACTGCTCTACCCAAAGTCTCTGATGATCTCCATGCTAATCAATGGTCATCTCTAAGGACTTATCTTCCTTGATCTATAAGCAAGATTTGACACAGATGATCCTCCTTGAGACACTTTGCTTGACTTGTAAGGACACATGACATTTACCTAGTTTTCCTTGTAACTTTCTGGCTGCTCCTTTTCTTCTGATTCTTTTTCAGCTTTTCGAATTCTAACTGATGGAGCACCTCAGGGCTCAGTCGTTGGGCTCTTGTATCTACTCATTCTCTGGGTAATAGCATCCAGGCACATAACTTTAAATACCATGGGTACATTGATGACTCTTAAATTTGTATCTCAGCTTAGGATTCTTCCTAGACTCTATATTTGATATCTCCACTTGGTATTCTCACATTTAATGTGAAAACTGAACTATTGGCATATACTTTCCAACCTGTTCCTTCCATAGGCTTCTCTACCTCAGTTATAGACAATTCTTTCTTTTATGTTTGAAGGTTAAAAACCTGAGAGTCATGCTTCATTCCTCTCTTTCACTCTCACTGCACATTCAATAAGTCAGTGAACACTCTACTTGTGAAATATGCCCAGAATTTGACCATTTCTCCCATCTCCACTACCACCACTCTGGTCCAAGCCACCATTACTTCTCGTTTGGATTATTGCAATAGTATTCTAAGTGCTTTCCCTGCCTCTGCCCTCAGTCAATTCTTTACCCAACTACCAAAAGTCAGAGCAGTCACATTTCTGTTCAAAACTCTCCAACAGCATCTCATCTCTTTTAGGATAAAAAGCCAAGTTCTTACAAGAGCTGGCTCCATCTCACTGCTCTAAGTTTATTGCCTTTTACCTTTTTCTCATTCACTTTGCTCTAGCCATGCTGGCTTCCTAATCATTCCTTACACAAGACAGATACTCAGTACACAGGTCTCAGGGCCTGTGTACTTAGTGTTCTCTGTGCCCACAATGGTCATCCCTTGGATACCAGCATGGCTTGCTCCTTCATTTCCTTCAAGTCTTCGCTCAAAGTTCCCTTCTAAATAAGGCCTTTCTTATCCAAATTTCTACCTTGCTTCTCATTCTCGGCTTGAGGACTTATCACTATCTAATATACAATATATTTTGCTGATTTATCTTGCTTATTATTTGTCCCCCTGCCCCCCAAATATAAGCTCCACAAAGGCAGGGATATATGCCTTTTTTCTTTTCAATGCTATAATCCCTAGCCTCTAAAACAGAACCTAGCATAGTAATAACTGCTCAATAAATATTTGTGAATGAATGAATTTATGTTTTATAAAAGCTCCCAAAGGGAAAGAAACAAATTCAAGAATTAGAAGGGATCCATGCTTCTCAACAGACAAGAGATCAATATTATAAAAAAGGTAGAGAAAATGATTTCTAGCCTCCAAGGATTCCAAGACAAACTGTTATAGAGGGTAAATTGAAGACACTTTCAGATTTGTAGGATTTCAAAAATATTGTTTTTCATGAACTCTTTCTTAGGAAGCTATCAGATGATAGACTCCACTAAAATAAGGGGGGGAACCCCAAGAAGTAGGAGGATATAGGTTCCAGGAAACAAGGATTCAATACAAGGGGAGAAACAAAGGGAAAAATTAGGATAGTAATTAGTAAAATTCTAGGTTGTCACCATGCACAAGGTCTGAATGACCTGGACTCCAGGAGGGATGTCTCTGAGAAAACAAACAAAAAAAACCAGAACTGATACCTCACCTGATATATTTGCTCATAAAAAGAAAAAATAAGACTTTTACAGTCCTATTAAAGAGTTCATGAAACAATTAGCAGTAAGTAAATAGAACACTAAATAACACTATGTGGTTTAGTTATAAACAATATTTGCATAGTAATAATAATGTAAAATAACAGTCAAAATGATTTTACCAAGATTGTTAGATAGGTAGAAAAGAATGTGAGGAAGTTATGTAAGGAGCCACATCCATATTTTTCATAGTAAGAAGTTGATGTATAAACATCTAAAATGGAATAATAAAAATAGCAGTATATGCATATTTTTTAGAATTATGAATATAAACAGCTAAAGAAGAGATAAAAGTTGAAAGAAGTAGCCTCTGGAGCCTGGGTGTGAGAGACTGGGGGAGAGGGCCCATCAGAGTCTCCTATTCTTCATTATAAACTTTGCAGTAGTATTTGACTTTTTCGGTTATGTAAATGCAATTTCGATAAAAGTAAGAAATAAAAGTTAAGAAGCTCACGTAAAATGAAGAAATCATATTGCAGAAATGTCATTTAAAGTCATGGAGATAATAAAAGGAATTAAACACAAATGGTAAAAGGCAATGGTTAAAAGGCAATGGTTACTTCTGAAAAGTGGAATTGAGGGCTGACTTTTTGTGACCATTTGCATGATTGGTTTTACAGTAAAAACAGATGAATAAGACCAAATCACAATTCAGGTTGGTCCATCAGATATCTGTGAGAATGGGATAATAATGAAAAATAATTGTAAATTAGTCTTCTTTCAATAAGGTCACCTTGACAGAACACATACATTGACAGCAAGAAATTACTATTTTGAGAAAATGGACTTTTGTGCTTTAATGTGATGACGTTACAATGATTTGTCATTATGAAAACTCAATCTAGTATCTTAATATCAGGGAACGGTGCCTGTTAGCTTAATAGAAGTTACTCAATACTGAAATCCTAATTCAAAATTGTCCACTTGAATCGAAATGACCTTCCTGGAAGACTTAATCCTCTTGGGATTTTGTTCTAATCTTATTTTAGGAGCAGATTTTCTCTAATACCCAGTGGAGTCATTCGAGTTCTGACACAGAAATAGCAAAGAAAGAATAATGATAGCTAAGTATATGATTAGGACTTCTGTGTATGCCATGGTGAGCTGCATGAAACCCAAGAGGAAATATCTGTTTTTATTTTTAAATATAACTTAGACAAAGATTTCACAGCATCCCTCAATAATTAATTTGTTTTAAAACTTCTTTGATGATATTTTTATTACATAATATTTTAATACATACTAAAAAAGTAACAAATGCATAAGGGATAAAAGATGGTGATATAATGAGGACCAGTCAACCCACCAGTCAATTTAAGAACTGGAACATTACCAATATGATAGCAGTAACTCTCTGTGTGCTTTGTTCTGCATCCCATCCTTGTTGCTAAAATAGCATTTTTCATAACATCATTACTTCCTATTATGATTCACATTAATTTCTTCTATCTCTATTCTCTGAAGATGAATGCCTATGAAATATCTTTGCATTCAGTCACAAAGAAGTGAGCTTAGTATTTGGAGGTGATAGATCCAGTTGCAAGTCCAGCTCTGTCACAACCTTACTAACTGTGTAACTGTAGACAATTTATTTAAATTTTCTGAGCTGCAATTTCCTCATCTGTAAAGCAAGGATAGCAATTTCTAATTGCCAAGGTTATTGTAAGACTTAAATGAGTTAATAAAAATAAAGCACTCATTACCTGTAGCTATTTTTACAAAAAATAAATCATTGTGATCTTAGAATCTTTATAATTAGATGTCTCACTAATTACTTCATAGTTAATGTTTGCTTCAAAAATAAACATAAAAATAATTAAACATAAACTAAAAGGAAATATTTCACTATTTTTTTCTGGCTATTTTAGTAACTGAATCCAATCAACTGGTGTAGATGATTTTGGGTTGATTATGCAGATATTGGTTGTCAGGGTGGCTAAATATCCTGTTTATTAATGAATTAAATGATTTTTATTATTTTATTTTATTTTTTAAGCCTTTTAATACTATGTTATTTATTTATTTAATTGAAGAAATGATTTAAATTTTCTTTTCTTTTTTTTTTCTAGTCTGGGGAAAAATTTAAATGACGTTAACATAAAGATGAAGAAAACAATAGAAATTGCATGTCAGAAATGTAAGTAAAATATTTACTTTAGATCCTTTGTTTAGCTGAGACAGCATCATAGATACACAGAAAAAGGGGCAATGACTTGAGAAACATTTCATTATAGTTATCGTTCGGTTTTTAAAATCACTTTTATGCTTTAAGAAATACTGGAACCAGTTGTTCCAATATAGCAGTCCAGAATGCTAACCAGTGAGCCTATCACCATGGTAGCAGCATCTGGGGAACATGTAAGACAAATTATTCTAGCAATCCAGAGGGTGACGCCTGCGTTTGTACAAGGAGACCTGTTTATCTGAAGAGATATCAAATCAATTTTCTTCATGTTCCTGAATTGTATGAAATGTTATCTTCTTGAGAGAGAAGATACCAGTGTGTAAAATTTCTGAACATTTTAAAGATGGCCAAAATCAAATAGCTGCAAAAATAAAACTAGTGTCAAAGAGACAATAGGATGAAGAATTGACCTTTTAAGCTTAAAACTACTTATAGTTTTGGTATCACATATGATGCTGATACTAGAAATGGTGATGGTGATGATGATAATGATGATGATGAACATGCAATTGTGAGTGAATCAGGACAGAAGATTTATTATTAGTGTTTAACACAAATGCTCATTTTAGTACATTTCTTGCTCATTCTTGTTAAATAAAGAGCAATGCTACTTTGTTTTCATGGAATGTGCTTCCTATTTGTAGTCCTCCTTTCTGACTTATGTGTTGTGAAAAAAATACGTGAGTTACATATTAGGTAGATTTTAAAGGACTCTTGTAAAGAAATATTTTTACTACCTTTTTTGCTGTCTTGTGAGAACAGGGCTAAGATAAAAGCATGATAAATATTTGGGTGAAATATTAAAAATCCAATCAAGTGATGTTTATTCCTTACATGATACCAAAAGACTGGTTTGACTGATTTTGTTTCACTGACTTGACCAGTAATTGTTTAACCAAATTATTTTTTTCTTTTTCTTTTCCATTTTTTTTTTTTTGGTATTTTGTAGACACAGTTTAAATGTGATAACTAGCTGTGTTGAACTTTGTCTTTCAAACTATTCATTTAGCTACTTCTAATTGGAAAGTTCCAGTAATGAAGTTTCCCAATGAATTATCTGGTCCAATTTCTGTAATATTGTCAGAAAAATCCACACAGTGGTATTGACTCTCATTTGAGCATAAATTTGTCAGAAAAATCCACACAGTGGTATTGACTCTCATTTGAGCATAAATTTTCAATGACAAAATGAATTTTAGATGACAAAAAGATGTTGAGAATTCTCTTCCTAATAAAGGGCCCTGATTTTTGTGTCTAATTTTTAAAATTATAATTCATATCATTATTACAAAATTTGATAGAACAGATTGCTTTGATTTTAATTTGTCAATTCTTCATAAAAATACATTTTCATTTATTTACATCACAAATATATAGAGAGACAATCTGAGCTGGTGCCAATGCATACCCTTTTCTCTTTTTTATGGAATAATCATCTGGTACCCATAGAAACCTTACCAAGGAAATAGCTACCTGGTTTTACATCTTCTTTAAGGCTCTTATGTCCAAAACCACATGCTTAGATTTCTCTGTACTATTGCTACTATTTTATAAGTTTATAAAGCTTTTTTCATTTAATAAATAACATAGTATCTGGTCTTCTGGGTCAAGACTTCTCATATCACTATTAAATATATCTTCAAGGACTTTTATTCCTAAAATAATTTTAAGATGTACTTTCAAAATAGCTATTAGTAAATCTGAGGGCTAATTTAGAGTCTTATAACCTTACAATAATTATTATCATAAAAGAGGTTTTTAAAAAGTCTCAATCTATATATTTATTTGATGTGTTATGAAATCTCTATATTTATTTGTTTTATGTGTTATGAAAATTTGTATATCTCATACAATATTTCCTCTCATTATTGGCAACAACTTTTTATTATTTTTAATAATAGCAATATAAGTAAAACTAGAAAGATTTAACAGTTTTCATGGTTTTAAAAAATATATAATTCAAAATTTTCTCTTGTAACACGATGATGGTTTGTCAACAAAAAATGAAATGGTTATTATACAATGTCAGATTGCTATCTCTTTGTTTTCTATATTACAAATGCTGGAGATTCATGACATTCATAACATTTAAAAATAATAGATTTGTTCTTTTATTCCTTTTGGAGTACAAATGTGAATGAATGCTCATCATTAAGAGACTATTTAGATGAATTACAATATACTCGTACAGTGGATTACTATGCAAACAGTAGCTTGAATGATGACTTTTGTATGTAGTGATTTGGAACAATCTTTAAGAATAAAAATTCAAGGAACAGAGAAGAGTATACAGTATACAACCTTTTGTATAAAAGGAGAGAAAGAGAGAAGGGAAGAGAGAAAGAAAGAAAGAGAAAGAGTGAATTTATACACGTATGTTGGCAAATGCACAGATTATCATTGAAGAATCTCCAAGAAACTGGGTACAGCATGTGCCTTCAGAGAGGGGAATTGGGTAACTGAGGAAAAGGAGAGAGACTTGGTATCATGTATACGTAAACCTTTCTTTACATATACATATACATAAACATATACATATACATATACGTACATGTACACGTACATGTACACATACATATATATGCACAAATAATCTTAGAAACTATAAGAAATCAGCTTCATGTCCTGGAAGAGATACACTATCTGGTATTACTTTTCATTTCCTCCTTTTTCTCCCATCACTTGAAGAGGACTGAAGTTCTTTTGTTAGTTGACAAAGAACAGACATTTCTACCTTTACAACTAGCTTACACAATCATTGCCAAGTAATTAGAGAAAACTTGGACTTCTCAACTTTAACATTTTAAAAGTGTTTGGTTTTGTAAATATGCCAATGTAGTTGGGTCTCTGCAATATAAAAAGAAGTAGAGATTTGATAGTTACAAAGGTAGAAAAGAATCCCTTTTAGAGGTTGGAACCATTTGTGGTCTAAACTGAGTAACTGCCAAATTACTTCAATGTACTATGTACACAGTCTCAGAATGATATTCTAGCATAAGACTGTAATGGAATCTCTGAAAATGGTTGAGTTTGCACAATATAAAACATGGAAAATGTTATAAAATGTGCACCATCTATGTAAAGCATATTTGGAGATTAATTGCAATAGCTTTGAAACCTTATTTTAAAGTTTTAAAAGAAGTTTTAAACTCTAAAACAATGAAACAACATTCCACCAGAAGAAAAAGTGTTAAAATTTCAATACAGAAAAGATCTTACGACGTTTGTAAAATGCTATCTTTCTTATAAGTGAAGACTGCCTCAAATCCTATATTTTGTGGTCATTCCATTGACTGTCAATAAGAAACAAGAAAAGTACTTTCATTGAAAGAAATCTCAAGGACACTGGAAGAAAATTCACACTGTCATATGCATTCTCACAACACAGGTATAAATGCGTGCAGATCAGATTAGTGCCAATTCACTAATGTTTTCCCTTCACCATCCCCAGGAATTTATATCCACTTCTTTTTTAAAGATGTTTAAATGATTGTACAATCATACAAGTGGACTGGCACTGATCCCCCAGAATGACTGTAATAATACATACCCCCAGGAGAAGGATGCCTTTGTTTCCTGGATCTTAGAGTTGTACAACATATGGTCTGACAGATTTTAAGCTCTAAGTATCTATTTTTAGACATGATGGTTCTTCGCTCTTATCTCTTAATAAAAGAGGAAGCATTTGTTGAGCTAAGACCTGCTTTCACAATAGCACTTTAGCTAGAAAGCCAAGTGGCTTTGTCAGCTTAGAAAGTTTGGTGAGATGAATAATTTAGTCTGTAAGAGTAATATGTCTAGAGAAGAAATTTAAGTAGAGGTTAGATAATGCAGGTAATTAATTAAATGATCTTAGGATATCTGATTCACAATGACTAATTCAAATATGTACTAAAAATATATACAGATCATAAATTATGATTGTGATATTCTCAAGGGCAATACAGAACATGTATTTCACTACATAATAGAAAAAATTTTATTGTTTTATGTGCTTTAAAACATTTGAATCTCAACCTCTCTCTGTATCTCTCTCGTTAATGTTCACAGAGAATCACAGTTCCTGGTCAAAATAGAGAACAGGATCAGCTAAGGTTTATATTTAATGTCAAGAAAAATTAACAAATTTTAGAGCACTTATCTTTAATTAGATAAATATTTGAAGTTTAAAAGCACTTTTCTGAGACTAGTTCTAGACATTACAATTGGGATTTGCTTCTTCAGATTGTCATAGTAATTAAGTGGGTTTGGGATGCTCGTCATGATACTCCCATTGGCACTAAGAAAATCACATATAGTAATTTCTTCTGGGCCGAAGAACAAAATAACTTTCTCCATCTCACTGATGGCTGGTAAGTCATCAGTCTTATCAACAGAAACAGATATAATTAAAATCAGGCCTCATATTCAATCTTCTCCTTTGGTAAACCTTAAGAACTGTCCCCTGTGACGCTGGAAAAACAGACTTAAGGGAGTTAAGGGAGTGCTCAGCACGGTGCTAGTTATATTCACATAGTCCTCAATTTACAGATGAGTTGGGATCCAAAACTTTGGTACTCAGAGTAGAATTTTCATTTAAGGCAATGTTATAGATGTTGCTAGTGTTCTGAGAATAATCCACATAATGAAGTGTTAAAAAAAAAAAGATAGGAAAAAAATAGTAAAAACTTAACTGTTGTGAAACAAATATCAAAGCAGAAAACAAATTGATTAAAAATAACATTTATGTTGAATTCTGGTTTCCAAATAAAAGGTTTCATTTGAGTAGAATAAGAGAATATAAACTTTTGGGGAGAACTCTGAAGAGCTTTTATTAGCACTTTTATGGACTCTAGAGGTTGCTTCTTTTCACATCAAATTTCACTACATTTAAAAAATGTAGCTTCCTTCTTCCCTGGTTTAAATACACCACCGATACTAGTCTTACGCTTAGGCATGATCGTAGTCACGGTAGGGGAGGTTTGTAAAAATGGATCAAAGGGAGAGGAAAAGATTCAAGAACTAACTAGGTACAAGTTAAAAGAGGGAGAAGAAAGGAAAGGAGATTAAAGATGAGATGTTTCTAGGAAAGAGTTATTAAAGTATCACTAACAGAGGTGCATGTACTGAAATAAAAAGAAACATCTGGCAGCTTGACACAGGCATGGCTGAGAGATGTTAGGTCAGATAATTCCCTACCCAGACCTGTCACCAAGTGACAATATTTATTCAGGACAACTTTGTTACAATGGTTTTGCCTGCCCAGCAACTGTTTCTCCTCCTTTAACTCCCCATATTCCTTCGGGAAAGGAGCTTAATCCTGAGGGACGATAACAGCCTATAATATTGGAACTGGGAGTCTAAGCCACAATGGGATTAAGCCCTGAGCTGCTGAGCTGCTAGCCTAAGGCTTCTTGAATTTTCCCTGGCTGGAAACAGATTGGTTCCAGAATCCAGGATAGTGCTTTAACCAGCAGGTGAAAATTAAGGAACTCCAGTTTTAAAGGTTCAGTAGTTCTCAAGTCTAGCTATACATTAGAATCATCTACTGAGGATTAAAAAGCAAAAACGAAAACAAAAACTAGACCATTATCTGGGCCTCATCCCAAACCAATTCAATCAGGATCCCTAGGGGCAGAGAGCTGGGCTTCAGTGTATTTAAAAAGCTTTCTAGGTGATGCTAATGTGCAGCTACGATTGAGAACAGCAAGATACGGGATACAGAGATGAAAAGCCAAGTGTCCAGCTCACAGGTAAAGGTGAAGGGGGAAGCTCTATAGGCAGCTCTAGAGTAGGGGATGCTTCATGATCAACTGGCGTGCCTAGAGTTAAAGTGTGATTTAGGGCACTCAGAGGGAAGCAGGAGGACACTAGCTACCTAGCAGTTGCTGGAGTTAGGAGTGCTGCGAGGAAAGCCGGAAGGCATTAAGGCAAGGCTTCTCATGTTTTGTTATTATGTGTAGGGGCAGCCCTAAATTCTCTCCTCAGTGATTATTTGACAAGCGGTACCCATTTTCCCTTCCCAATGTCTAATCAAGGGTAGCAGTCATTTAAAGTTTATCAGAATCTACATTTTTTTTTTTTTTTTTTTGCACTGATTTGAGTGCTTAGGACGGGAGGAAGAATGAATCATCTTGTGATAGCAAATCTACCACCTCGGTACAAGGAGAGCAAACCTCCCACCCAAAGGAATCACAGGATTTTGGCGCAGCAAGGGACTTTTGCTAGCATCTAGTTCAACACGTTTCTTTCGGACTGTGACTATCTCCACTAGACTTGTTAAAGGCAGGGAGTGTTTCTTATGTTTCATTGTTGTTTCTTTGGTGCCTGCATGGTGGATACATAAATATTAAAAGACCAACTGAATGAATGAATTTTCAGATGAGGAAGTGGAGTTGCATAGTCAGTTTGTTCATTCATTCATTCATTCATCCATCCATTCATTCACTTAATACAGAAAGCTTTCAATACCATGAGAATCAATGTAGAGCAGGATGATTATAGTTAACAACACTGTATTGTATACTTAATATTTGCTATGAGGGTAGATCTTAAGTGTTCTCACCGCACACATAAAATAATGGTAACTATGTGAGGTGACGGATGTGCTTCACTGTGGTAATCATTTCACCATGTATAGGAATATCAAATCATCATGTTGTACCCCTTAAATAAATACATTTGTTTGCCAGCTTATTTCAATAAAGCTGGAAAAAATAAAACTAGCAAATAATTATAATATACTCATTTTGCTTTCATTTAAGATAATGTAGTTTTTTCATATAATGCATATTTTGGTATTTCACAAACAAAAATAAATTTTTGCAGCTGGAAAAAAAAAGAAATATAAGAAGCTAGAGTATTTCTGATGATTTTAGAAATATAAATTTAATCCAACCAACATTTTGATGCACTTACTAGGGAAGGCATTGTATTAGGTGCTATAGAGGTTAGTTGAGTTTAATGGTTAAGGGCCCAGGCTCTGGATTCAAAAAGCCTGGGTTTGATTTCTGGTTCCTCCTTCCCGGCTGCATGACCATAGGGCTATTTAACCTCTTCATGTCTCCCTTTTCTTAACTGTAAAATGGAGACAATAAAACATGCATTGCTGAGATAATAGCACCTTACACATAATATCCAATAAATGTTAACTATTATAAGCATGATTTAATATTATCTGCTACTTTGAATCCCCCACTACTAAGAAGATTGGGACCTGTTACCTAGATGGGACTTTATTTTACTGAGCCTCTAGCTGGGTTTGGGTGTGCCAGTGTGGAGATGGAGCTGGCACACAGCTGAATTTGGGCAAAATGGTGGGGAGAGGAATTTGAAGTCTTCAGGACCATCCAGAAGGAAGAAAATGTGAGCCAGTGAGTTCAATGGGAGATTTGCAGGTTGCTTTTCTGTGTGTTGTGTTATGTAACCCCCATGGCAAAACTTATAGTGAAATTTACTTTGTTCACTGATGTTGTCAGGTGATATGGTTTACTTTTTCAGAACTCAGAGCATTTCTGGGTTTGGGGGTTCTGGGTCTAGTAGGGAGCATGTACAGCTGGCAAAGACACAGAATGGGTGGACAGTTGGCACCTGGATTCCATAAGAACGGCTGAGACTTAGTCTGTGCCCTCAGGAGTTGCTAACAGCAGAGGAGATTGAGTTTTATGCACCAAACCTGTTTCTACACAAGGCAGAATGAATGCAGTTTTACAATTATTGAACAAATTGTTACAGCAATACAGAAGTAGAAAAGATTTATTTTTAATAGGAGTTTGGAAAGTCTCCAGGGAGAGAAGGGAAACTGTGACTACATGGTTTAAGATAATGCCAATAACTAACTCCTCTCTCTAGATTTTTTGCTATGTAAACCACCATTGACTGGGGATTCTGTACTTGCAGCTAAATACAATCCTGATAGAGTGCTCAGTAAATATATGTTAAATGAATAAATAGAGGAATGAGAAGAGGATTGGAATGAAAGTTCAAATATCTCAACTCTAATTCTGGCTCTCCACTGTTGTAGTAGACAGAAATGTTTTTGTCTGTCCAACTTCCCTTTCTTCATTCTAGTAATAGTAACACCTCTTTTCTTTTGAGGAACTGCCTCCCCTCAACTCCAAATGATTTTGCTGGAACCACATTATTCTTGCCATCCTCACCCTTCCCAGGAAACAATGGGAGTGGTCACATGACTCAAGGAAAGCCAAATAGAGTTTTTGTTTTAGATTTTATGTTCGAGACTAAGAGTTAGAATCTCTCTCTTTTCCTTTGAGTTTCTAGTTAAAAGGATACAACCTTAGGGATACCTGCTATGTATCTTGTTCCATAGAAGAGCTTGAGAGAACGAGGCCTATATACAGACAGAAACTGAGAGAGAAAAAAAGTCCCCCTCATTTTTGCTTGAATTAGTTTGAGTTGTAGTTTTGTCACTTGCAACTGAACAAATTCTGTGTAATACAGACACTAACTGGCAACGTTATTTATTAGATGAGTAATTTTTTCCATTTTGAGCCTTATTTTCCTTATCTATACATAAGGGAGTTGGACAGGATAATATTTAATATTTCTTCAAGTTCAGCTTCCATTTTTCACACTTCTATAAACACTGTAGAGTTTGAGCTAAAATATGCTCACTTGAATCCTGACTTTTATTTTTTTAAGGGAAAAATCACCTTTAAAGGAAAATTCTCATGACACCACTCCTTTCTTCATATTAACCCTTAAGTAAGAGCATCACAACAGATCCTTAAGAAATATCTTCCAAAAATGGAATGCAGTCATTCAAAAATGGTAAAAATTACCTTGTAATTTAGTATATGAAAAAGGTGGCATTTCGAAGCAGTGGGCAAAGAAAGTATTCATTAAACGATGTTGGAGCAATTGACCAGCAATTTGGAAAAGAAACAAAACTGAATCTCTACCTTGTTTCTTATTTCAAAATAAAATCCAGATGATTCAAAGACTTAAAAAAAAAAAAACCAAGAAAAATAATGAAGTACTGGATGAAAATATGGGTGACTGTTCTCTATAAACTTGAGTTAGAAAAGGACTTTTTAAGTGTGGCAAGTAGTATAAACTCAAATACAGTATAAGCCAGGGGTTACGAGCACAGGTTCTGGAAGCAACAACCCGGGTTGAAATCCTGGTTGCACACACATTAGCTTTATGATCTTTTAAAAGTTACTTAATCCATCTAAGCCTCAGTTTCCTCCTCTGCAAAAGTATGATAATTACTTCATTGGTTGAATAAAGAAAAAAGTTATGTAAGGAATATTTTTTTGGGGAAAAAAAAACCAAAAGGCTATAAATAAAAGGTAAATAGTGGCTACTTCTAAGTGATAGATTTACAGGTGACTTTTTGGTTTCTTTTTCTATTTTCTATACAATATTATTCCTATTTTTGTAGTTTCTATAGTGAATTAAAATATTGTTTCTCTCTGAGTGTCAGCAAAGCATTGCAATTACAATCATCACCTCTGGAGCTGGACTTCTCAGGTTCCAATCATGTTAATAGCTGGGTCAGCTTCAGTAAGTTACTTAGCCTCTAATTCGGTTTTCTCATCTGTAAAATGGAGATAATGTTATTTCCATCATAGACTTAAATCAATTAATATAGGTGAAGTGATTAAAATAGTACGTAGCAGTATTATGTGAATGTTTTCAGACATTGTTAATCTTTTACTCTTCTATGTTCTTTCTCTCAAAATTCCTATTCTTCAGATGCCTTTAACTCAAACTAAGTTACAGGTATATGTGAGTAGCACAGGTATATGTAAGTAGCTCATTATAGTTTAATGCAGGTGTTGGCAGACTATGGCCTGTGGCCAGGCAGGCCTTGAGCTTTACATTTTTAAAGGGTTGTAAAAAAGAAAGGAAAAAGAATAATGTGCAATAGAGATAGCATGTGGAGCATAAAGCCTAAAATATTTACTAGATGGCCCTTTATAGAAAAAGTTTGCTGACTGTTTACTTGTTTCCCTGTTCAAATATGTTTATGATTTAAAATCATCATGCTATAAATACCAAGGAATAACCTCTAAAGGTAAAATTTTAAGAACTACTGTAAGAAATTTCAAGAAATACTGTAAATAAGAAGTTTTAAACAAGGAACGTTTTATTCCATATTTGTGATTATTTACTCCCCTGCTATGCTAAGATAAAATTTCTACCAGTGCTAAGGCTGAATGGGATCTTAAATAAACATGGTGTTTCTCTTGGCCAACATCTTTCCTGCTGATGGTGGCAATCTAACTACTATGGGAATGAAGGATCATATCAGTTCTTGAATCAGCAAATTTGCCAGGCAAAGTATCCATTTCCTCACCACAGACCCTTGTGGTACTGAGTGTGGGAGCAGGAAAACTGACTCATGAAGTCTCT
The DNA here is from genome assembly GCF_000151845.1 of Pteropus vampyrus. Classification (NCBI taxonomy): domain Eukaryota; kingdom Metazoa; phylum Chordata; class Mammalia; order Chiroptera; family Pteropodidae; genus Pteropus; species Pteropus vampyrus. Next base: position 15,974,013 of record NW_011888785.1, read on the forward strand.
CTAGACCCTGATTAGGCACATTGCACAGAAAGTTACCAGTAGTAAAACTTTAAAATCTAAGGTTGTTAAAAAGCAATTTTGAAAAGGGGAGAAAAGAAGCTTGCTTTTTTTGGTTTGTTTGTTTGAAAACAGAAAGAGTGTTAACCTGTGAGCATGGGGTACTGTTTTTCTCTGCCTTAAGCAATTTATAGTCTTTTCATTTGTTATCATATACACACAGAGCAGCTACAGGCAAGAGAGTGGGAGAAGAGACTTGTTCTCCTGAGGTCACTCAGATGAGACTGGTAGGGTGCTGGCAGGTCTGACTAGGAAGTTGACGTGGGGTAGGAGATGCATTTGTCTATTAGAGTCCAGGAGTCTGTGGGTGTTGTTGTATTGGGTGGAAAGTGGGGGGAATGGAGGGCCAATTCCTTTCTGACCTCAATTGGGTCTGCTGAGATTCAGACATGAGTGGTCAACCAAGTGGCTATGGCTTTCCAGAAGTCTGTTTGCATAAAAAATTAAGGACAGTTCGTGGGCAGAATGGGTCAGGTAGGCACTTTGGCATAGTTAAAAAAAAAAAAAGCCTTAGTTATAGGAGATCAGAGGTGCTTCTGAATATAGCACAGATTCTGTATTCAAAGTTGACTTTAAGCCTCTCCCCTTAGACGCATGTCTAAGTCCAGTTCTTGAAGGGAGAGGTCCAAAGTCTGGGCTGCAGGCTTTTGGATTAAAAAAGGGGAAGGAGATGCTCCAATACAGACTCGGCAATCTTTTCTTTTCTGAAATACGGTCATTTAAAAATACATATACTATCTAATATCACCGTTGTTTCAGAAAAAAAAAGAATTTTCAAAGAGATATACTACAATACAAATTTAACTTAAAAAATTGAATTACTTTAGCCTTGATAAAAGCCCAGAAAGATGAAAACTTTACAACAGCTTCTAGCAAAAACTCTCCACCATACTACAACTGCTTCATCACATCTTTTTTCTTCTTTGTTCCTTTATCATCATTTACTCCGTTTCTGGTTTTCTCCCACATACGACACTACCCCCTTCCCCCAGTATTTCCAACTACACCTTCTTTTTCTTAATTACATCAGTTTAGTTAGGTTGTGGGTCAGCTATGACCTTGGGAAGGGGAGATGCAGGGCAGAATGTAAAGGAGTGGAGTTAGTGAGACCTGCTACTGGAAATGAGGTCCAGGAGGGTAGCAGCGTTGTCTTGTTTTCCACTGTATACCCCCACCCTGAAAACAGGGCCTGGAATGTGCCAGGGCTCAATAAATGTTCACTGAATCAATGAATAAAATACAGGCAAGGTAGACACAGATTCTACAGTAACACACCACCAATGACAACAAGGTAGCAGTCGCTGCTCTTATTAGAGGTAATGACGACATTTCACAAATCATTAAACTTTCTTGCAGAAATATGAGAAGGAAAAAATAATTGACAATACAGCATCTTAATCCAACCATTATTATACTTTTGTTGTTATTCTTTTTGGCGTTTTGTAATATGCACTTAAAATATACTTGTAGTCACAAAATTTTGAATAGGCAATATGGAACTTATTTTCAAAAGAACCAATCTCCATACCTACAAGGTATCACTCAGAACAAACTTAGGTGATGTTCCCTGGGTATGTCTGAAATAACCTTTGATGATTTGTGTCAGTACAACAAAGCATGTGATATCAATCAAAGCAGACTTGGGGGTCAAGTAGGTAGGTATAAGACATGCGTTTTCTTGCTGGCTCCCACTCTAAGGGTTTTAATGTCTCCTCTGTAAAAAGAGAATTGGGGTTCCATAATCTCAAAGGTCTTCTTAAAGTCGGAAGTTGAATAATGCCTGAAAAAGATTTTATTGTTTTAGTCTAATTGTAAAGCAGTTTATAGTTAAAATGTTTATATATTTATGTATATAAATTTATATATTTATACATAATGGTAGATATTAACTTGGATATGAGCGCCTGCCATGCAGAAATATATATATTTTTAGAAATTTACATAAAGGACCTATTTCTAATTTTTCAGGACTACTTTCTAACTGGAGGAACTACAGTTAAGTAGTTTCACTTACCAGATAGACTTAGTAATTTAAAGTTCTAACGGTAAATCTTCATCTTTAAAACCAACAAAAAGAAAGTTAATTCAAAACAAAGTGACAACAACATATCAGCAAGGAGTAATCTAAGGGCGATTCATTGGTGTAGAAAAAGGATGAAGAAAATTCCAGCATTATGCTCCTACGTAGAGTAAGGTAATTCAGGAAATTCTTTCTTGCAGTATAATTTAGGATGGACCTTCGCTCCCATTTTCTATTTTCTTAAGGACCACCACTTCCTCCGTTAGATAACTTGGCAGCTGGATAATTATTTCATTAATGTAGGTATAATTTTTCTTTTGGAGGTAACAGAATTGCCTTGAACTGAAGCTTAATCGCCACTGCTACCATCCCCAGGTGAGACTGACGGAACCAGAAAGATTTAAAGGGACGCCCCCCCAAAATGCTTCCGTTGTGGAGGTTGTTTCTGTTAAACTTTAATTGAAATAGCCCAAACCTGTCACAATTTCAAAAGAATCAGAAGTAATCGTGCTGCAAGCAGTTAAATCGAAATATACGTGAACTGCTTTCCCAGCCACACAAGGATTTCCAAGGTAGTTCAGCAAAGAAAAGAATCTGGGACTGTTTACAAGCCTCGGATCGCACGCGATTTCCTGCAATACACGCCTAGGTGTTCATCGGCATAGCGTTAGTCACATTAAAAAGCGTAATTGCTCTATCAGGCTGCAAAATTCTGGGATGTAATAACGACTTTCCCACCGCGGGTCGCTGGCAGGTAATGGAGCTCGGCAGCCCCTGGCCTCGCCCCGCCCCCTCCCGCCCTCCGAAACCCGCCTCAGAGGTCGATTCACAGAGCTCACCACAGTCTCCTGCTGCCCTCTGCTGGCGTCCGTTAGTTTGCTGAGGGAGGCCGCACGGCCGCCAAGTCGCGCAAGGCAGATGACGTCACGCCTGCGCGCTGCCCGTGGCCGGAAGTTAGTCGTCCATTTCCGTCGCTCTGTTCCGCTCCAGACCCAGAGGCGGAAGTAAAGCCATCTCCAGCTCATCGGTACAGTACAGGTTGCTGTTGGTGGCTAGCTGCTACTGTGCTTTTTTTTTTTTTTTTTTAGAAGCTGGTCTGGGTGACTTTGATGTATAGCGGAGTCCAGTTTTCGCGCAGCTTCTTGCAGAAATGTCATTGTGGGAGAAAGAGGGATGGGAAGAACCCTTGGAATGGAACTTGTGGAATGACCATGGTTTTGAGTTAAGAAAGATTCACCTGGGTTCTAACCCCACGTTTCACCCAGCTAAGACAAGTTAGTAAGGGAACTTGGCGCTTTCCCCGATTTTGTAATTTTACGGATAATGCTTACTTTTTTAATTTGTGGGGTTAAATAAGACTATGTAAAGAATTTAGCTCTGGTTTTACAAATATTCGTTATTCTGCTACCTTTTCTCGTCATACTCAGGCGTGTACTTGCCATTTTCTTCTCAATATCTCTGAGATGGTTATACAAGAAGTAATGCCCTCACGAGAACATTATGCATTGTTGGCTGCGATTGAGCTCTTTATTGTTTTATGAAGTCCTGACTATATTTTGTCCCCCCCCCCCCCATTTTTTTGCCATTTCCAGGGAAGCTGTTTTCCAGTTTTTTCTAGAGGAATTTAAAATCATCTTAAGACAAATGAGGTGAGAATGCATTGTTGTAAAGGTCTCCAAACAGCTTGTTTTGTCAAAAGAAGGCCAACTGGAATGTAATACCCTGAGGCCAGTGTTTAACCATTTCCATTAAAAGCCGCTTTTATCAGGTGACGAGCACAGAGCAATGTAAATCCTTTTATTCCTTAGACCTCACAAGTTACAGGTACATAGATTTTCAGTGTGTTCGTTAATTTTGGATTTAAGCCTTTGCAATCGTGGTTTTGGTTAATTAAAATGTCAATTTGAGAATGAAGTACATTTTGGAGAATTAATTACTTTTGAAATTTGTAGATGGAGGTAATCAATACTTTTTGCGTTGAGGCATTTAAATAATTACCTTCCTAGATGTAATAGGAGTATTTTGGATGGAGATTGGGTGCTAAAAGAGTAAAGTAGCATTGATACTCATCAGGTTTAACTTTTTTTGTGTTGAAAACTGAAAAATAAAAAAAGGTAATATGTATTTTCCATTATGTTTTTGAACTCCTAGGCCGTTTTAATTTGTTTTTAATTTCTTGCCCAATTGCAAAATAACACTTTAATTAAGTAATAACTTAATATTTCAGAACCAGTACACAGCTGCCATTAATCGGTCAGAGATAACTTTCATTTTTTTCCCTCTTTATATATTAATGTCCTCACCCTCTTTTATGTAAGCGGTATTACCCTGAACACATCATTGTGCAGTTTGCCACTTAAAATATCTTGGACATCTTTCTATTGTGTTAGATCTGCCTCATTTTTTTTTTTTTAAAAACGCTGTATAGTATTATATTGCATAATTACCACAGTTTATCATTCTACTATGAGTGACCATTTGCATTCTTTTTTGCTCTAGCAAATAATATGATTGTCATTCTTTTTTATAATAAATGTATATTCTTGTTTTTTTATTTCCTCTGGATAATTTCCAAGTGGAAATGCTGGGTTAAAGGATGTGATGGAGGGTACCAAATTCTCTTCCAGCAGTGGTATTTGAAAAAATTTTCCCATTTCCTCATATGCTCACCAACAGTTGATCTTAGTTAACATTGTATTTAAGCTTAGTTGAGACTGCTCATAATATTTTTTGGGGGGTCAATTTATTGTGTTTATAGTATTATAATCAAGACCAAATTTTAGTTACCAGTTCTAAATCCAATTGAGCTCTTTTTTTTTTCCTGTAGAAATAGAATACTTAGTTTTAGATTCCTTAGTAGTAAATTATTATAAAACAAATGATTCATTTTAACAGTACATATTTGTTAAGGTAAAGATTTGTGGGAAGATAGTATTTTAATGGGACCTTATACTGTGGATAGACATCAGGAGGATAGGCTTTTCCGAAAGACATCTTAAGCAAAAGCAGGGAAATAAGGATGGACAAGGATGTTTAGGACCAGAGGTTTGAGAGGCAGTGGTACTTAGTGGTAAAGTTGTATGTAGAATAGAAGCTAACTAGAACGGTCATTGGTACTGTGTGGTAAGGGCTTTGAAGGTCAGTCTAAAGATTTTACTTTCTAGAGAAGAGCTACAGAGATCTTCAATCAGGGACTGAGGAGCATAATTACATCTTTGGTTTACAAGCACACTACAGAGGCAGTTTTAAGTGAGTGATAGAGAAACAAGTTAGGTGGCTGTTACAGCCCAGATGAGGGAATAGCACACAGTTGAGAGGCTGGAGTTCAGACATACTGAAGAAGCTTAATCAGCATGTGGCTATGGGGTTGAGGAAAAGAAAGCAGAGCTTTTATATTTTTATCATGAGTGACTTTTAGGTTAGTGATAGTGATTTCATTGATCAGAGGACGTCTAGTTTGGGGACTGGGAAAGATGCTCATTTTGGTCTTGGACGTGTTAATTTGTGTGAAAGATAATTCTATGGAGAATGAATTATATGTAAAAACATAAAATCACCTATGACAGATTCAGGAGAAACCTTCATTTACTACTCTTTTGTTAAGAAATTTGGAGGTATTTTTTCACTTTTAGTCTGTCATGAGTGGAATTTCTTTTGAACTTTATGTGACTTGTTCAGCCTTGTTTGTGATAGTGTAATCTCAAGAGGGTGTGTTGTCTAGAGTAGTAGCATTCAGACTTTTTGATTGTGTACACTCAATAAGAAAGGTTTATACATATGTATATTTGTATATGTAAGTATATTTATCCATTAGTTACGTACATGTTTTACATTACTATTGTATACATTATAAAACACATACAGAAAGTGGAAATTTTAAAAGACTAAGACAAATATAAATTGGAGTTTTACCATTTTCTTCTTACATCTCATTGGATCATCTTACCATCCCTTTTTGGAAAGACTGGTCTTATCCACAGCTGTCAGTGTTCTATCCCATTATCCAGTAGAGGTCACTCTTGAATGTCTGGAGAAGAGAACAGATTGGTGAGCTGTGCAAGGTCAAGCCCTCATTCTTTTGTTAGAATGAAGATCTTATTTTTAAGTTTTTAAATTCATGCATATTTGGAAAAGTGTATAGTTACAGAGTAGTATGTGATATTATGAAGTAAAGAATAGTGAACATAGGGAAATCTAAAATGTGCTTTTGTTGTTGTTTGATGTTTACCTGGAAAGTGGCCTGCATTTTTGTTTGAATGTTATTTGATTCTATAGTTTGAGAATATTTTTCCAGTTCTTTGAGGATCTGTAGATTACCTGAGCTGCAGGAATGTTTCCGGCCTGTATTCATAATCCAGGTTCTTGTTAAGTTGGAGTAATTAAGAGGATAGACAGAGAGTCTTTTTTGATATCAATCTTAAAAGCGGTATCTCAAGCCCAGAGATATCAGTGGTGAGTTGAAACCATCTAGCTCCATTTTCTATTTTATGCTTAATTGGAGAGAAGAAAAGGGAAGTCCTCCTTTAAGTGATAAGAGCCTATTGTAAGTAATAAGTATTCAAGAACTGAGTTTGTCACAGCTGCATAGTCTGCAAAAGAGAAAATATGGTTAAAAAATATATTGATTAATTCAGACTTCGAGTAGCTTAGTAACAAACTACCCGATAAGTTGAATAACAGAAGACTACTTTTCTATTGCTTTCCTCATTAAATATTTCTTATAAAGAGAAATGCTTGTTTTAGTAGGGACCTATTATTATTATCAGATGTAAGTTCATACATTTCACGACTCATTTCTAAATGATCAAGAAAATGAGTTATTGAGGTTTTAGCCACTTGTACAAAGTTTACATGTGAAATGGATGCAGAAATCCCTGGGTTAGTCTTTTGTATGGTGGTGATGGGCTGGAGGAATGAGAAAAGCAACTTTTTAATGTTCACGTGCCATCTCACAGCACAATTCCACATGTGGACTGTTTGGCTTAAATATCGCAGTTAGATCATTTTGAAAATTGGTTTGGATTGTTGGGTTATGACCAAGGGGGGCAATAAAGTAAACTTAATGAGGTGGAGATTGGGATCAGGAGCTGTTGACCAGAGTCTAGTTAAGCTAAGAATTAAGACTCTAATAATAAGTTGGGTTTAAAAAGAGTGCCATAAAACTAAAAAAAAAAAAAAAAATGTTTAAGGGGGAAATTAGGTATTCTGAAGATTTGGTTTTCAGGGCTAGATTTAGACTTTGATAACCAGGATGTGAGAACAGAGGCAAAGAAGTCTGGTATCTATGGGCAGGGGCAAGGCCAAAGATCTGGGAATTTGGAGACAAGGTAGAAATGAAAGCATGAGTTAGTAGGAGTAAGCCAAAGGTTAGGAAACAAGGAAGATAAAGCAGAGATGGAGAGGGACAGCTGGTTTTGGGTAGCCAAGGTAGATAAGGCCACATAAAAAGAGCAAGATAAAAGTAAGGATAATTCTGGGGCAACGATGATGCTATACTACTTTATGTTAAGAATGTATGGAGCCCCAGGCCCACAGATAATCAGAAGCAGTGGTCTAGGGAGTAGTATAGTGGCTGAGTTGTTACCACAGCATTGGGAGATTTGGAGCTATAGATGTCTTCTTATAGGAATGATTATGATGCTCATAGGATCATAATACAGTCTTTTAGCTATTTAATACATGCATTTGTATAATACATATGTTGTTTTACACAGCATTCCAAAAGGTTGGGGCTACTTGACCATGATGGCACCACGGAACCTTTTGGGTATGAGAAGTAACTTTCTCTTTGGTTCAAGATGTTGGATGATCCGATTTTCATCAGAAATCCTCTTCAAATCAGTTTCATTTAGGCTTTTTGGTGTGAAGTGTGGTGATGAAGACAGCCTTTGGAGAATGAGCTACTTAATAACTTACTTATTATGGGAGTAGATGTTGACATGGCGAAGAAACGACAGCCTGGTGTTTTCAATAGGGTGGGTATTAATGAGCAGGACCTGAAGATGTTCCTTCTGTCCAAAGGAGCCAGCAAAGAAGTGATTGCTAGCATCATATCAAGATATCCACGAGCCATAACACGCACACCTGAAAATCTATCAAAACGGTGGGATCTGTGGAGAAGAATTATGACATCAGACCTTGAAATTGTAAATATTTTGGAATGTTCTCCTGAATCCTTTTTTCGGTCTAATAACAACCTAAACCTAGAGAATAATATAAAGTTCCTCTACTCAGTTGGACTGACCCGTAAATGCCTTTGTCGATTATTGACCAATGCCCCGCGTACCTTTTCCAATAGTCTTGATTTGAATAAACAGATGGTTGAATTTTTGCAAGAAGTCTGTTTATCTTTAGGTCACAGTGATCCCATAGATTTTGTTAGGAAGATAATTTTTAAAAACCCTTTCATTTTAATTCAGAGCACCAAACGGGTCAAAGCTAACATTAAGTTTTTACAGTCAACTCTCAACCTGAACAATGAGGAGCTGCTTGTTCTGATATGTGGCCCAGGAGCTGAAATCCTAGACCTTTCCAATGACTATGCCAAAAGAAACTACGCAAATATCAAAGAGAAGCTCGCTCTTCTTGGGTGTACTGAAAAAGAAGTACAGAAGTTTGTCTTGAGCTATCCAGATGTGATCTTCTTGGGAGAGAAAAAGTTTAATGATAAAATAGATTGCCTTATAGAAGAAAAAATTAGCATTTCAAAAATAATTGAAAATCCTCGGATTTTAGATTCAAGCATAAGTACTTTAAAAAGTCGAATCAAAGAATTGGTACATGCTGGTTATAACTTGAGTACATCAAATATTGCTCTTCTATCTTGGAGTCAAAAAAGATATAAAGCCAAATTGAAAAAGTTAAACACTTGTTAGAACATTGTTCTGGGGAGTTAAAAAAATCCTAAAATGTAGAGAGATCACTTCATTTTGAATTTGGGCCTTTTAAAAAAAGTTCGATTTCTTAACCACGTAATACATATATGATGATCCTTTGTATATTTTAAAAGTTTATAAAACTCATCGTCGGTATGCTCAAGTAAAGTGTTGCCAGGTACCTTTTCTCTAGTTTGCATTAATACAATATCCTATTGTATGATAAAGGCTATGTAAATGGTACTTCCTAAGCACCAAGGCAGAACTATGTGTAGAAAGATAGAAAATACAAAGTAAGCTGCTTTTTTTTTTGGTTTCCATTCAGTTTAAAAAATTGACAGATTTATTTAGATCCATTTCCTTTTATGGTTTTGAATGGCAACCTATTTCTCCTTTTCCTACATATTTAATTATGGTTCATGTTCAAAATAGAATACTAGTAAAAATCTGACAAAACAGGAGTGATTTTTCATCCTTCATTCTTTATTTAAACCATTAATATGCCCACCTCCACCCCTTAGGCTCAGTTTAATATAGGAATATCCTGATTTCTTTGAAGACACGGGCAACTGTGGTAGGCAGAATAATGGCCACCCAAAGTTGTCAATGTCATAATTCCTAGAACCTGTGAATGTATTATGTTATGTTACATTGCAAAAAGACTTAGATGCGATTAAAGACCTTGAGATGGAGAGATTACTCGGATTATCTGGGTAGACCCAGTGTAATCATAAGTGCCCTTAAAAGTGGAAGAAGGAGGTAAAAGGTCAGACATGATTTGATGTTAGAAGGACTTGACTCACTCTTACTGTCTTTGAAGGAGAAAGGGGCCATGAGCCAAGGAATGCAGGTGGCCTCTACAAAATCGAAAAGACAAGGAAACATTCTCTAGCTCCTGCCAGGGCCTTGAATTAAGCCCAGTGAGACCCATGTCAAACTTCTGACCTACAGAACCCTAAAATAATAAATTTGTGTTGTTTTAAACCTCTGAGTGTGTGATAATTTGTTACAGCAGCAAATAGAATAACAACTAAATAGACTATTAGTTGCATTGTAGGTGAAGTCACAAAATATAGTTCTTTCAGTATCATGTCTGTATTTCTTCCTCGTATAATTACTTTTTTTATCCAATTGTTTTTCTGGAATGGCTTATAAGTTAGTGTTTGTAAAGTCCTCTCAATGTATGGATAAAAAACTAAATATGAGTAATAAAATCTAAAAATATTTTTGTCTAATGAATGCAGTTTAAAGAAATGATGATAGTTTCTGTATATTTTTATTTTGTTGGCATTTCATCTAATACAAAGAACAAGAAATTTCTAGAGGCATTGACTTAAAAAAAGACAAATCAAATAATGTCTTTCTTGAAGACATTCACAATCTAGCTCTGACAAGCTGAAAAAGAAGAGACAAATTACATGACCTTAAGTACTTTTGTTTTCCAGAGGCATTTGTGGACTTTGAATTAACAATGACGTTCAACCTTTTAAGCCTTATTTCCTATCTGTTGCCTCAAAAAAACCAGTTCCCACCACTGATAGAAACAAAATGCCTGCTTTTTCAAGGCCATTTGTATGTCAGTGATACTCATAGTTACATCCAAAACCCTATTTGATAGCAAGCATGGCATAATTTAGAAAACTTGGGCTTTAGAGAGACGTTTCTTTAGAGTGATATTTTTGGGTACTATTCCTGACTAGCTCTGTAAATGTTTATAAATGTTTTAAGTTCACTGAACTTGTTTTCTCATCTCAGATTAAAAATTGACCTTGTAGAATTGGTCAGATGATATAAGGTCTATAAAGTTTCTTGCACATAGTCACTGTTCAGTGATAGCTGTAATAATTACAGTACTGTTTTTAGAACAGCTTAAACAGCTTTATTAACATATAATTCACATACACAGTTCACCAATTTAAAGTATACAGTTTAATATATATTTTTTATATTTATAGGACTGTGTAATCATCTCCACAATCTAATTTTAGAAAATGTTTGTGCCCCCTAAAAGAAACCTTGTATCCATTAGCAGTCAATCCTCCTCATCCCCTTCCTACTTTCCTAGCCCCAGGCTACCAGTGATCCACTTTCTATGTCTATAAATTTGCCAATTCAGGACATTTAATATAAATGGAATCATACAATATGGGGTCTTTTGTGACTGGCTTCTTTCACTTGGCATAATGTTTTCAAGGTTTATCCATGTAGCACCTGTCAGTATTCCATTCCTTTTTATTGCCAAATAATATTCCATCGTATGGATGAAGTAGTAGTATTGGGAGTATATTTTATTGTTATGACTTAAAACATGAAGTATTAATTCCTTCAGCCTTATGAATTGTATAGGAGTATTTTATGAGGAATTGCTTTGGGATCTAACAAGTTTATAAGGAACTTGAGGGAGGTGGGCAGAGGAGATAAAAATTTATTTGACATCAACTGGTTTGGGAAGGGACAGCTTTGTAGAAACAAGTGGTTAATGCCTGTCAGGAAATATTAACATGTCATTTTAAGATTCGAGTCTGATTAAGGGAGAATCAATTCCTAAATTTTAAATTATAAAAATTTTAAGTTTTTTCATGATTAAAAATTCATGTTTATAATGGGGAAAAATGGAAATCATTAAAAAAAAACTACATTATCTCCCAGAGATAGGTAATATTTTGATGCACTCTTCTTATTTTTCTTTGCAGAATATATCCACATATGGATATAACATGAGTAGATATGTGGCATATATATATATTTAGAGTTCAAACTATTTTATGTTGCTTTTTTAAAAATGTTAATAGGTTGTGAACATATTAAATATTCTTTAGTAATTAATTACAGATTCAAGTATTCACCTGTAACATAGTTTTTAATGATTGTATGAAATTCTGTCATATAGATAAACCATGATTTCTGTAGTCAATCTCTCACCATTAGAGTAAATTTTAGTACATTAGTAATTTTTTTTGAAAATACCACCTAGATTAGTTCAATATTCCACAGTGTTATATGTACTACTACTTTTTCTACCATTGGTGCACTTTATAAGTTAAAATTTTGCTCTGGAAAATACGAATGTTAGGAATACTGCATTTTTCTGTTTTCAAATGTTAGATGTATCTGGAATACTACATTTTTTAATGGAAACCATCTGTACATTCTACGCTACTGGAATAAACTTGAAGATTTTCAAATAACTGAGAATATAGGACAACATCAAAGGTTAAAGAGAAAAAAATGAATTTCCTCATCATGAACTTAGCAGGAAGGAATGAAAAATGAGTAGTATATATAAAAGTGTTTATTGGGTTATTAAATTAGTCATTTCTCTCCTTAAATCATGTAATTTCTAAGGCTTGAATAGGTACATGATTTGTAGCTAAAGAGCCAATAATATAGTTTTGTGTGTGTGTGTGTGTGTGTGTGTGTGTGTGTGTGTGTGTGAAAAACTTGGCTATTGGCTCCTTCTCTGTGGACTGTAATGCCCCACACTTCACGCCCAGAAGTATGATCCAGTGGAGATGGAAAAGAGAATCT
>NW_011888785.1:15988572-15994322 GCF_000151845.1 Pteropus vampyrus
AATACAAAAGAATGAATGATTAATGCATAAAACAACCTGTGTGAATCTCAAAATAATTATGCTGAATGAAAGAAGCCAGACCAAAAAAGAATGCAATCTATGTGATTCCATTAAATAAAATTCTAGAAAATGCTCACTAATCTATAGTTACAGAAAGCAGATCATTCGTTGTCTGGGATGGTAGTGGAGTGGGGTCGGGGTGGCCAAGGAGGAGAGATTACAAGGGGCACAAGGAAAGTGGGGGTGATGTATACATTATCTTCATTACGGTGATGGTTTTGTGAATATGAACATGTCAAAACATATCAAATTGTATATTTTAAATAAGTGCAGTTTAGTATGCTTCAGTTATACCTCAGTAAAGTTGAACAGTCCATTCAACACTGAGGTGAAATGCCTTCTTTATCTGGTACTAAATTTTCACATGGGGTGTGTGTATGTATAGGCCCTCTTCAATTCTCTTCAACAAATATATTCGACTTTATATTTCTATGTTGATATCAAGAATTAAACAGTATATCTTTTCAGTAGAGGTGTTGGGAGACCTGAGAAGTCACCTGGAAAAAATATTGGTGGTAAACTCTAAGTGGAGCAGTCATGAACCCTGTACCCTCAGCCCCTGCCTTGGCTTAATGACTAGAACTCAGGTTGGGCCATGGTATGTGTTAGACCCTGGCTCTAATACCAGCATCTTTTTGTTCTAGAGGGTTTCTTGCCTGGGACCCACTTGACTGGGACCCTTGGGCTGGAGTTTACCAAGAGAACAGCTGCCCCCTGCTTTGTTCCTGCTATTCCACAAGTGCAGATTAAGTTAGACTTCAGCCTTTTTTCCATGAGAGAACAAAGCCTCTACTGGAGTCCCACTGGTGTGCTTCTTTGATTAGTAAACTGACTGGATTTACAATCTTGGCAGCCACACACAGACTCCTTTTCTCAAGAAAGTAGGGTGCATGGCCCCAAGTTAGAGGCTTCCTTCCATTCTGTTTTCCTGCAGTTAGGGAGTACTGTTGTCATGTTACACCTTGAATATTAACTAGAGTGTCTATGGCAAAATTAGTGTACTTAGGTCCACACTTTCCCACTGTGCATATTTGTATGTATCTCTCAGACTTGCTCAGCTTCAGAATGCCTAGTTCTGATTGAAGCTATTTGTCTGCATTTTATATAATCGTGATACACATGGCTGAAGCTTGTTGATTTAGCTAAATCTGATAAACTATTCCCAGAATAAAATTTCCCTTTGTGTGATTAATAACTGATAATTAAAATTATATTTTAAAACAAAATTACTTTTAAAATAATTAAAATCAATAACTGATAAAAGAATTAAAATTAGGTCCTAAATTTGGGTCCCACAAGTAATCTCACTGTTTACCTGTGCACAGAACTTAATGAACTGCTGGGGAACTGTATACAGGTTTGGCTATACAGTTTTCTAGTCAGCTATACTTTTTCCTAAGTCTGTAAGTCTGGCTGGTAATTCAAACTAAATAAAGAATCTCTTGAATACCAAAAGAGAGTTGTCAGGGGAACTTTTTATCTGTAGGTTTTATCAGCCTCAAACTGAAAGAAAATAAATTGATACTGTTGTATATATACATATTTTCCTGATAGTTTAATGTCTGTTTAAGAGAATGCAAAAGCTGTTTTCCTTGAATGGTCGTTCATTCCTCTTAAACAAATTCTACTGTTTAATTGTCTCAGTTCTGAAATGATATAATTAGGGTGCTTTTAATCTCAATGTTTAAAAATATTATGCAGTGATGTCTTCACACTTACTCAGTTACTACTGCCAGATCCTTTGCTCTTATTTAATTTTTATCTTTAAACTTGTGTGATGTTTGTTATGTGTCTATATACAAAATGCAGTGTAAAGTATTATGGTCTCCAAATCTCTGTAGTTGATCCAATTATTCCTTTGTTAACTTTTTCATTCTTTTGTGGGCTTAAGGAGTTTTTTTTTTTTTTAATAAAATTTTTAATGGTGACATCTGAAGTGAGGTAATCAGATTTTGTTGTGAGAATAAATGCTATTTATCAGATAAACACATTATAAACTGTACTTGGTTTCTCTGTTGTTTAGAAGACATTGCAGACAAATACATATACTCTCGGGTCTCCCATGGCATCTAATATAACTGCTTTGATGACCTTGCTCACTTAACTATCTTTGGGTGAACAATTCTAGATTTGAGAATCAATGTATAAGGGAGAATGATAAACTTAGAAATAAAAGTAAAATACCTTTAGTATAAAACACCGTTTATACAAAGCATGCCCTAGATGTTGTGGTAGTTACAAAAGAGGTTAAAACCTCTGTGGTTAAGTGATATCATATATTTATTGTCTGCATTGTGCCTTCATCAATTTGAATTCTGGTTCATACTTTACCTGACATCTGAAGACTTGATAACAAACTGTGGAGCAGAATTATCGTAAGACAGAGAAGGTACCTTCCCATTACACCCCCACTCTCTTCTTTCCCCCAGCTACTGCCCGCTTAGGTTTTGCTTTGTGCTCCTTGACTTTCTTCCCTGGAGTCAGTGAACAAGGTAATCACCTGTGTAATGGCTTTACCAACTAGGCCCTTGAGAGAACCTAAATTCACCTCCTTCTCCTTTATTTCCCAATCAAATATTTATATAATCACAACAGTCTGAGTCACTGCCAAAATTGAGGCTGTCGGGAGCCTAGAAAAGCTCAATAGTAGCTTTGATAGTTTATTGGTTTTTCTATAAAAATAACATTTTTTCCTGATTGCAAAATATGTAATAATACAATGTTGGAAAACATAGAAAAGCACATGCACAAAAAGTATTTTTAATCCCAATACCTCAGAAATAGCAACTGGTAACATTTTGTTATAGAATTTCCCAGTCTTTTTTTCTTATGCATATATATTATATGTGGAAAATATCTCTGTTCTAGCTAAAATTAATTAAATAATTTATTCAACATGTATTTGTTGAATACAGACTATGAACTATTGTGTTTGACACTAGATTATTATATAATTATTTTAAAACTATTTTTTATAAATATGAACATTCTTCCATAACACACACCACTTATGATCTGTTTTTAGATAAATTTGAGACTTGACAATTCTGATCCACTGTGGTTAAGGGAATATGCCATTTAAGAACTATGGGGAAGAGAACTGGCCTCCCAGGAGGGTTCATCAGGTTACCAGGGAATCCCATCTTATTTCTACTTAGCATGACAGAAGTTCCTGGAAAGATTATCAAGGACCGCAAAGAAAAGCAAGAGGAGGACTTGAGGTATAACTTGCGACTCATCTCCAAATCATACATTAAGTTAATATTATGATAAAAAGAATGATTGGCTCTCTTAGCCAGTGTTGGCCTATTTAGAAATAAGAGATAGTAGAATTCTCCTAGATCACATACTTGAATCTGTCCAAAGATGATCTAGAATTGAAGCTTTCTTCTAGTATCAATTTTAATTCTGACATACTCTTCTCTAGGCAATTCTTTAGATTTATTTGCTTTTATCTCTAACTTATTCACCTCTAATTTTTACTCTTAAATATTTTATATGCTGCCTCTAATATAATTTTCTTAACACTGAATCTATACTGGTAGGCTGAGCAAATCTGGCTTCTTCTATTATGGAGTTTACAGTCTGGCAGAGGAAGAGAGACAAATAGTTAAATATACAAATAAATATGTAACTATGAATTGAGAAAAGTGTTTGAAGAAAAATAAAGGACAGAAACCCTTAGATTAAACCCTAATCAGGGAGAACCTCTTAGGGAACTAATATGTAATCTGAGATGTGAAGGGTGAGAAGGATGTCTCCTTCTTAGCCAAAGGGCTATGCTGAACATTCCAGATACAGGGAACGATTGGTGTGAAGGCCCAGGAGGGTATAAGTTTAGTACATCTTAGGAAATGAAGGATGACAAGTACTGCTGGAGAATAGTGCTTGGTGGAGGGAAGTGACTTTAGATGAGGTGATAGAGATGGACAGGGACACGGAGGCTGGAATCAAAGTATGCAGGGCCTTGAAGTCTATGATAAGATGTTTGGATTTTGAGGACAGTGAGAAACCGTTGAGAGATATAAGCAAGTAAGAAATATAATACATTTGAAAATGATTCATGTGATTCGTGAGAATCAGAATGGGACAATTGAAGAATGACTATCAATAAGACAATTAGAATAGTCTAAGCAAGAAATGATGGTGACTTGAGTTAAGGTGACAATAGATTTGGGAGACATTGATGGATACACTGAATAGCTTCACTGTCCAATAGAAATACAATGTGAGCCACAAATACAAGCCAAATATATATTTAAAATTTTCTCATAACTTAAAAAGTAAAAGGAAATAGGCAAAATTGATTTTTAATAATATATTTTATTTAACCCAATACATCTAAGCACATCACTTTAACACATCATGAATATAAAAATTATTAGTGGGGTATTTGACATTTTCTTTTTGTACTAAGTCTTCAAAATCTGATGTATATTTTATATTTAACACACATGTCAGTTTGGACTAGCCTCATTTCAAATGCTCAGTGGCCACATGTGGCTAATGATAGCTATATATATTGGACAGTGCAGTTGTATAGAATTTGGTGATGAATTTGGTGTGAGGAATTATAGAGAGGGAGGATTCTAGGATAACTTTTTGGTTTCTAGCTTGAGCAATGGGTATGTTGCAGTACCTTTTGAGATGCAACAAATTGGGGAGAAGAAAGGATTTAAGATACAGGACTACAGAATTAAGCTTTGGACATGTTAAAGTTGAGATGTGTGGAGAGATAAGAAAGATGACTGCCAATGACATCCTGTGGATTGGCTGGCAATGAGTTGGCACTGATGGCTTCTTGTTCCCAAGGTGGGAGAGGCTGCAGTTCATTACCCCATCCCAAAAGTTCTCCACATATTAGGAGGGTTGTTGGCACTGGTAGGCACTTTCCTTGAGAACAAGATGCCCCAAATATATAGTTTGTACCCACAAGGTCAACAAAAACTGAGAGCAATAGTGGGAATGGCACGAGGTCACTGTATTGGTGGATATACACATTGTATGTCCAGTCACACTGGCCCAAGCATGCATCTCCACAGGACAGGTAGAGAACAAGGGAACCAAGCAACCTTCGGACCTTCGGCATGTGAGTTAGTTCTATTGTGCCCCAAGTGAGGCTTGCTGGTGTTTATTAAAAGCCCTTTACTGGACAAGATGCTGGTGGGACATCCAAGTTGGCATGTCAGATAAGCCATTTGGATATTTGAGTGGAGTTTGGAGAAGAATTTCTTTTTAAATTGTTTCCAGCTTTATTGGATACAACTGACATATAACATTGTATGATTTTAAGGTGTACAACATGATTGTTTGGTAATATTTATATAATGTGAAATGATTATCAGTAGGGTTAGTTAACTTTCCATCACCTCGCATATATATAATTTTCTTTTGTGATGGGAACATTTAAAATCTATCTTATCAACTTTTAAATATATAATACAGTTTTATTAACTATAGTTACTATTGTGTACATTAGATTCCCAGAATTTACTCATCTCGTAGCCGGAACTTTGTACCCTTTGATTGACATCTCCACATCTCCCCTATCCTCAGCCCCTTGCAACTATCCTTTTACTCTGTTTCTATGAGTTTGCTTTATTTTAGATTCCCCATAAGAGTGATATCATACAGTAATTTGTCTTTCTCTGTCTGGCTTATTTCACTTAGCATAATGTCCTCAAGTTTCA
>NW_011888785.1:15996912-16007041 GCF_000151845.1 Pteropus vampyrus
TATTTTTGTGTTGTTTAATTCCATTTGGTAATAATTTAATTATGATTCGTGAATAGATATTTATAATTATACTAATCTGTAGTTTTGTGCGATATATATTGGGTTTTGGTATTGATGTTTTGCTGGCTTCATTAAAAGAAAAAAAAGTACAGGTAATTTCCTTATTTTTCTATTGCCTGAGGTAGTTTAAATAGCATTTGGAAACATTTTTATTATGAAAAATTTAAACATATATGAGAATAGGTAAAATAGTATAATGAAACCCCATGTGCCTATCACCTAATTTCAGTAGTTATAAATTCCTGACCAAGCGTGTTTCATCTATATACTCTCTCACTATCTATTTATCCTTTCATATTATTTTGAAGTAAATCTCAGACATTATATTTTTCAGCACACATATTTCACATGTCTTCACAAGCAATTAAAATACATATTACACACACACACACAACCATAATACCTTAAATAGTATTTTAATTATCTTAATTGTTTTACCCATGAAACTACCTGGGCTTGATGAGTTTTGATGGGGGTAGATCTCTGACAACATTTCTTCACTGATAATTGGTTTATTTAGGTTTTCTATCTTTACTGAATTCAATTTTGATAATGCTATATTTTTATAAAGAATTGTATTTTCCTGAATTTGAGCAAAGGAGTCTATTGTTCTTTCAATAGCTTCTAATTTTGTGGTTATTTATATAACCACAATTCTTATATTAGAACTATATTCTTATAAAAATATAGTTCTGCTTTCCCCAATTTTTTTCATTAAAATCACAAATGTTTTATCTAATGTATTTATTTTTCTTAAAGAATTGACATTTAAAAACTATGTTCTGCCATTTTTTTCATTTTCTATTTAATATTTTCTTCCTGTTATCTTCCTTTTGTTTTCTTTATGTTTATTTTATTGTCCTTTTCTAAAATCTTAAGTTGAATGCTTAATTCATTTATTTTTTTCTTTTTGATCATTAATATAAATTTCTAAGACTGTGTATTCTTCTGAACACTCCTTTAACTACATCTCTTAGGTTCTGATATATATTATTTTTATTTTGCAGATCTTTGTCAAGAATGGTGAAAGATCTGAGATTTTATCCTATTTGCAAGGTGATAAGGTAGACTACCAGTTTTATGGATGCTGGCAGAAGACATGAGACTCCTGGGCCAGAGACAAAGGACCATTTATCACAAACAGCAATAACAGCAGTCCAAGAATTAGCATTTATGCCACTTTCCCCAGGGCAGCGTGAAGAGGGCCACGTGAGTTTTATTACAGGAAAGCAACCCTGAGCTTAGTAGATTTGAAACTTATCATGGCCAGTAAGCTTGCCTGTCTTTTGAAGCTCCAGAGAGAGACAATATCCCTATAAAACATCCTTGGAAAGATAGTCCAGAGCAAAAGAAGTTAGTGCCTTTGCTTGTAAGGTGTATATAAATTTGAGAGACCCATGGGGAATTATTTCTCAACAATATCCACCCCTTGTTTCTATATTATCTTGGCTTCTGGTGATTTTCCCCTCGAATATGCCACTCTATTAGCCACTCTGATTAATCTGAACAACAAATATTTGAACCAAATTCATTAACTTTGTCTTATACAAACTCATACATATCAACAGGACTCTCAGCAGCAGATGAGGTAAACTGTACCATTAACCTCAACCTTGCCCCTCCAACTTCTGAATTGAACCAGCTGAACAACTCTCATAAACCCATCAGGTCAACCTTAGAAAATTAGGTGGATTTACTAAGCATTAGAAAAATGCAAATCAAAACTACAATGAGATATCACCTCACACTCATTAGGATGGCCACTATTAAACAAACAAACAAAATAACAAGTGTTGGTGAGGATGTGGAGAAATTGGAACACTTGTGTACTGTTGGTTAGAATATAAAATGATACAGCTGCTATGGAAAACAGTATGGTGGTTCTTCAGAAAAATTTAAGAATTTTCACTTTTGTATTAATTACCGTATGATCCAGAAATTCTGCTTCTCGATATATATCCAAAAGAATTGGAAGCAGGATCTTGAAGAGATATTTGCACATCCATACTCATAACAGCATTATTCATAGTAGCCAAGAGGTAGAAACAAACCAGATGTCCATTGACAAAGGAATGGACGAACAAAATGTGGCATATACATACAATGGAATATTATTTAGCCTTAAAAAAGAAGGAAATTCTGTCACATGCTACAACATGGATGAACCTCAAGGACATTATGTCAAGTGAAATAAGCCAGTCACAAAAAGACAAATACTGTATGAGTCCATTTATATGAGGTATCTAAAGTAGTCAAATTTATACAAACAGAAAACAGAATGATAGTTTCCATGGCTGGGAGGAAGAGAAAATGGGTAGTTATTGTTTACTGGATACAGAGTTTCAGTTTGCAAGATGATAATGTTTGGGAGATCTGTTGTACAACAATGTGAATATATTTAATATTACTGAACTGTATACTTAAAAGTGGTTAAAATTGTAAATTATGTGTTTTTTTAAACCATGATTAACAAAAAAACCAGGTGGCTTTCTCCTTTACTTCATTTTCTATATTGACTTACCCATCACCCTACTTCAACAATTTTCAACTCAAGATTTGCAATTTATTCCTGTTTAATTTATATCCCTACTTCTGTATCCTTTGATTATTTTGACATCATATGATTTTATCCATAAATCTGAGTATATAGGTCCAAAAGATAAGGATTGCTAAAATATACATATTTTATATCGTCATAAAACCATTATCACATCTAAACAATTTAATGATTTCTGATTACTGTGCCTAAGTATAATCTTTTTCTTTATCCTATTTATAGTTTATAGGGATTCTTGATTCTATATCTTGAGGTGTTTCCTCAGTCTTGAAAAATAATCAAATATTGTCTCTTCACACTTTCCTTCTGCCCTATTCACTCCTCTCCCTTCGGGACTTCAATTACATAATTATTACACCTTCTCACTATATTATTTATGTCCCTGACTTGGTCTTCACAGCAAACCTATCATAAACAAAAACAAAAACAATAACAGAAAAACTTTAGTCTAAGAGTTCTTCTGAAATATACTTGGCAGGATAATTTATTTACATAATGTTTTGTTTTTTTCACCATCCTCAAAAACTGTTATGTTCTGATTTTGGGCCTCCTAGCTTCAGGGTGTTATAAACGGCCTTAATATGAAAGGCCTGAGAAAAGAACATAGATCAAAATGGAAGTTTCTTGGTGGCTGGAATGAATCTCCACCATCTGTTTTTTTTGTTTTTGTTTTTGTTTTTTTAATAATGGTAAAAACATTTTATTTAGAAACTATTGCAATAGGAGAAAAAAGACCTCAGTACAGAATTGGGCTCAATTCTGAATACAGCATGGATAGATGGGGATTTATAGCAGGAGTAGGATAAAGGTCAGTGGTTGGAAAATTACTAAGAGGAACCATCAGGGGTAGGGGGGATTTTGACTAAACTGACCTAACAGGATTTTTGCTGAAGTCAGGCCACGGAGATCACACATCCAAGGGTGTGAGATGAGGAATTCGACCAGATATTTAGGTTGATCATCAAGGATTCCACCACTCGTTTTAATTTTGGGAATACAAACGTAGGGGGAGAGTAGCTGTGAGAGCACGAAGGTGATGGGAAGGGGCTTGTCGCAGAGGGCAGAGGATACAGAACTGGCAGAAGTGGAATTAGCTTTTAGAGATTAAGGTGGTGTGTTAATCTAGGTGACAGCTTTATAAGTGGTTGGAACCTGTACCCCTTCTCCTTGAGGCAAGGTCTTCTGATAGGGAGTTGAGGTAGGGTATGTTGACAATGCTCGCTGTGGGCAAGGAGCATATACTACTGTCTTGGAAGCTGATTTAAAAGATTCCTGGCACAGAAGAGTGGTGTGCCCACCTGAATGGACGGGTGAGCTTAAGCAGTGAACATCTCATGTGTGACCACAATGGCCTGAGGGTGAGAAGGAGAGATTTACTCTTTTTCCAGGGCATCATGTTTCCTCCCATTCTGGGGGATTAAGGAGGAGAAGGCAGACTCCCAAACGTGAGTTGGAATATCTTGATACCTCTGGCTGGTGGGAGTGGAACCAGATATTTTTCTAAGTAGAACATATTCATCTAATGTGACCTAACTTGCTCTTGAACGTTATAGAACAAATTCATATCTTGTTTTGTCCTCCAAAACTTACTGTTAATATACAGGTACTTTTGTCTTTCTTAACTTAGTCTAAATTAAAAAAAAAAAAGGTTTGTGGAAAACGAATTTAGGAGAGCTCTTTTATTCCCCTGATTTCCTTTATTGGAGGCTATAAAAATCTTTAGGTAACTTCAGAAGGATACATAGAAACAAATGAGAAAAGCCGAGATGACTGTTCTGTAGTACAGTAGACTAGGAGGAAGAGAGAAACCTTGGTGGAAACAATAGGTAGTAGCAATAAAGGTCAGTTTGACAGAATAATCCTCAGGGTGGAAGAAAAGAATGATGGTGAACAGGCTAGACCAAGGAGTGTGGCCTCAGCTGAGCGCTGGCAGCAGGCAGGAGGCTTTTGTCCATCCTTAACCTGGTAGGCTCGATTCCACTCCTTCACCTCTTGACCCCAGTCTTTGTCTTCACCTTTCATATGTGATTTTTCTACTATTCTGGAACACTGGCTCCAAATGATAGTGACCAACACTGGTAGCTAGTGTTTAGGGCAAGGAAGTCCAACTTCTGTTGCCCAACAGGGAGTAAGGTCTATAAGAGAAAGTGAAGCAGGTTACTGGGAAGCTATGTCCCAGGCATAAAAATTTGCAACTCTCAATGAGTTTTCTCATAGAAACATTGTGTATAGTTCTATAATATTATTTAGCACAGGTGTATTTTGGTCTTATTAAACTATTAGCACAACTATACAGTGTGTTAAACAGGCTTTTATGGCCTTTCCTAAGAACATAACCACTGGGTAAAATGCTTTTAAAATCTTGTAATAGACTGACAAAGGAACTTGTGAATACAATCTGTTTGTATATTGGTTTGGTCTGGCTGGGTTAAAGAGGCCCACCCTGCTCCAAGGCTTTAAGATCTGCCTCTGTGCAGAGAAGGCAGAGTCTTTTATAGTGACAGACAAGCCACACGCTCTGAGTTTAAATGAAGATAGATTGGCTCCTTGTAGGAGAGCCTGTCTGACTTAAGACAGGCCACATTTAATGAAATGTGGCATTAAAAGGGCCCGCTTTAAATGAGGCAGTTTGTACAAAATTCTCTGCTATTATCAGACCATCTGTGTTTACTTTTGTGTGAAAGTAAAAGTTTCAGTCTTATTTTGGATTAAAAATGGCACCGCTCATTGTGATAAGGGGAATGAATATCACTAAGTAAAAAGTAAGTCAAAATGGGGGTTTTATTTTTTACTGGTTGCCGTTTTCAATGGAGAAAAAATTAAATACACAGAGTCAAAAGAAAAGTAAAGAGGAGGTGGTTGGCAGTTTAGTCATGTTTTATGTAACACTTGTTTTTCTTTAACATGAACACATATACCATCCATCAGGGCAAATTAATATGTCTTAGGCCTTTAAAAACTGTAAAAAAAAATAATTTTAATGGTTCCAATAACAGCTCCAGATGAATGCAGGAAAACAGATATTCCAAACTGTCAAATAGCATATGTATTACTTGGCTCTGTTATAACTGCAAATAAATGGTGCTTTTGTATGAAGTTTCCTTGACTGCCAGTGGAAGAACTGTAGCACACTTATTGCGAACAAAATTGGAATGGGAATGAGTCACGTTACAACAGAATGGTACCCAATTCCTTCTTGCAAGTTGGACTGAATTAAAGTAATAAATCATTAGGACAATAAAGGGTTCTTGGATAAAAGAAGGAATAATTTAATTAAAGAGATTTAAAGAAATGGAAGGTTCACACATATATCACTTATGATACAGAAATTTTATTTAAAAATATGGTTTCTTGTCGGGGGGAGAATAGATTTAGATCTCATATAAATGTTAAGTAGAAAAAAATAACAGACAAGCTTCAGAGGTGAATTTAACTGTGGGATAGAAAGTGTTTACCATAAAGGCCAGTTCCTACTGGTGTTTACGGCAAGCAAGGGGCTTCCGGATGTGGTCTTGTGTTTGAAAGGGGTGACTCCTAGCATTATTTTTTGCAGTTAATTGCTAATGTTTGTGAAGAGCACAGTATGTTGCAAAGCAGGATGAGTAATCCATGGTGACCTTTTGTGCTATCAAAGCTTTATCAATTAGAAGCCCCTGATTGTAAATTCAGAGAACACCCAGTGAGTGCCATCAAAGAAAGATTACACTTTGCTTCTTATGCAGTCCTTTTTTTTTTTTTTCTTCTTTCCCTTCAAAACTGAATCCTCTCTAGGGTACCATTTCCAAATCCGCAAAGTGAAGTGTATTCAAAGTACTTTCAAACTTCAAGGAGTATTGTGGTTTTTATAAGCAATAGCAGGAATTTCAGAAAAATGGTGATTATATTTTCCTGATAAAGCCTTTCTTCTTATGGCCTCTTCACTGGCTGGCTAACTTCCTGGCCACTTTCTTTCCCGTCTTCTTCATTCTGTTGATGCCGGGCCTGTGTGACCTTTTGAAAACTTTGTTAAATGTTTCAAAATTGTAGATGAAAGCCCTTATTTTACTATACTTTTCATTGTGGGTCAATCTTAATAAATCAGTGAATTCCAGAGAGGGTTTTTCAGTTCTTATTCTCCTTCATGTTACTTTAGCTTTTTAGATCATTGATAATGCCCCTCTTCTTGAAATTCTCTGCCCTCATGTCTTTTATGACACTGCATTGTCAGTGATCTTTTTCTGTTTACTTTGTTCCTTTTCTTTTTCTAACTGACTTGTCTTTTTTACATTCTCTAATTTGGCTATAACCCAAGGCTAAGGCGTTAGCTTGCTTTCTTCCTCCACTCACTGGGCAAGCTCTTCTACTTCGAGCTATTTTCCAAGCTCTAGGTTTATACTTCCAACGGCTGTGGAACATCTCTACCATCCTTATCAAAAACTTTCAAAATTGAATGCATGATCTTCTTCTGCCCAGATTCAGGATCCTAAATTTTTACCTAAATCTCCACACCAATTTTGCTCTACGGATCACTGCTACTGAGTTCCCATGTTGGCACTGACCTGTAGTTTTCCTTTCCCTCACCTCCTGCCATCATAGGCTAAGTTTATAAGACAGAACTTCTGGTTTGGTTGCTATTTATAATTGCTGGGGTGTTTATGGACTTCCTATGTATGTACATATGATTACATTTATGTGATATTCTGGAAAAAGCAAAGCTATAGTGAGCAGATCAGGGGCTAATCTGAAGCTAGAGGTGTGGGGAGAGAATTTATTGGGGGAAAAAAACACAATGGAACTTTTTGGTCTGATAGAAATGTCCTATATCTTGATCGTGGTGGTTGTTACACAACTACAGGATAGGGGGCTCTGGGAGCCCAATATTGGGTCACTTCACAATCCAGGAAACTGAGGAGGCTTTTCATGGAGCGAGCCACTTAATCTCAGTATGAGTAGGAATAGGCCAAGTACAAAGGACTAGGTTTCCAACTAGGATAGGCAGAGGGCTCTACAGAGTTGGCAATATACACAGCGCCTCAGAGGCAAGATAAAATAAGAGACTTTGGAGGTCTTGGCAAAGGAGGAGGGAGAAAAATGAATGTGGGGAGGAAGGCTGGGCAAGACAAGGACTTTTGAAGTCATGTTAAATTTGGACTTTATCCTAAGAGTGATTGAAGTGTTTTAAGCCCTTCTCATCATAGAGTTGTATGATGTGATGTCTGATTATAAGAATGTCTCCAGCTGCTGTGTGGAGAATTGATTGGCTGGAAAGACCTTCACTAAGAGGGCGTCAGATGACAGTGTCATGATTAGGGGAGTTTCTGGGGGGATGGAGAAAGATGTGTAGATTTCAGAAATATTTAGGAAGTTAGAATTTCCTGTGAGAGTTTAAGGGAAAGGAGGAATTGAGAATGGCTTCTAGGTTTCTATCTTGGGTAACTGGGTGTTTGGTGCTGCCATTCACTGACAAAAAGAATGAAGAAGCAGGAAAAGGTTTGGGGGCAAGGTGATGACTTTAGTTTTGTATATGTTGTTTTTGAGGTGCCTGGGAGGCATTCACATTATGGTTAGAGGCAGCTGGATATATAGGTCTGTTGCTTAGAAGACAGATCTAGGCTGCAGAAACATATTTATGTCATGTCCTTGTCAGAGGTAGTTGAAACCAAGGAATCGATGACTGAGGAGATGAATGAGTAGGGTGAGGAAAATAGAGACTACAGCAGAACCCCAAGAAATTCCAATACTTAAGGGAGAAGTAGGAGGAAAATTAGGAGAGCATTGTATTATTATGGAAGCCACTAGAAGGAGTGAATGGTCAACAATATCAAATGGAATTGCTTTAAAGTTCTTGAGTAATATGTGTTGTAGAAGTTTTGTGATGTGCTCTTACAGTGAAAGATGACTCAATGTTGCATATAACCATTAAAAAGAAAACGAAAGTTAACAGTTTAATGGCTTGTGAAAAGGTAGTGCATTTCCTCTATCGATGGAAGAATTCAAGAATTTTCTATCATTTGGTTTTATTTTTCCCCCTTTGGGCTTTCCTCCCCTATTAGAGACTTTTAATACTGTAGAACTAAAGAGCTTCCAGAAATCCATTTATATACATTCAGGGTGGAGAAACTTATACCCAGATGTTCTCTTATTTACAAACCTAATGAGCAAGAACATACTTTTTACAATGTTTGCTTAATAAGTACTATCCACCTTAATTCCCCTTTTCTCTTTGGTCTCTTTCATTCCCTGAATGGGTGTGACTAGCTTGAAGAGATCAATGGGAAAAGGTGTTTGATGCCCCTATCTTAAGCAATAGTGTTTGTCAAGGGAACAAGAGGATCAGTGACTGATGGATAAAGAAGTTTTTAACTGAAGTTCCAGCTGCTTTCAAATTGATTTTGCCACTATGGTAATGGTCCATGGAAGAAAGTTGAAACAAAAGTCTCCACTTTTTCCAGAAGACATCTTCCCCCCTTTTTTTTTTTTTTTCCTAATTGCCTTTCTTCCTCAAAAGGAAGCTGTAGGAAACTTTTGAAGAGCTAGAATTTTACGTTAGAATTATCATTAAGGAGCAATAGGAGAATATTTTTAAGGAACCAATTGAAGATCACGGTTACAAGAATTCAGATTAAATAGGCTGGGAAATGACAGTGGGAACCTTACTAGATCATGATTCCAGTTAGTGCAATTTCTGTTGTCATTACTCTGCTTCAGGTGGGAGGGAAGGAGGACTGTGAAGCTCTATGTGCCAGTTATCAATTTATTATCTCTCAGCTACAAATTTACTTTTCAGTACCTGCTTCGTATAATGGATTAGACTCTTAAGCATTTCTCTGTGACAGTGAGTACAATGCTAAGCTTTGTCAGTAGAGGTTACTGAAGAGACACCGGAGGAAGACGGGAGCTTCTCTTCCTGATTGTATGTGCTGTATCCTACTTTTCCTTGTTCCTGCTTTGGGGTCCACCAATCATGCACATGGTGTGTGTGTGTGTGTTAGTGCCATCTACGGTGCTCTACCCCAGATGTGCCCCAGAACGTAGTCCCTTGGCAACTTTGCAGCGCTGGCCTGGACCTTACCTTGCTTTGATTCTCCCAAGGTGGATATTGCTCCAGGTCCCATGCTTGCAGTGGCACCTTAATTTCTTCTGAGTGTCTGTTCCCAGCTGCTTGCTTGAACTCCAGAAGGTTGTTTCCTGTAACAGTCCCTTCATTGTTATCAAGTGCTTCAGACCTCGTACCAGCAGTGGTGCTCTGAATCCCTCTGCGTGCCCGCCCCCCAGTCTCTTCGCGCCTACTCCCTGGAGGGTTATCTCTCGCTATGCTGTGACTGTGGTCTAGCTCTGGCCTGGTCAAACTAGAAAACATATCTATTCTCCAGTGGGCTGTAGCCATACCTTCTTCAATGAGGTTTTTATCCCAGCCTTGGGGAGGAGGCCCACCTTCAAATATCTCCTTCTTGTGTATTCTCCATCAATAATAATGTTCTCTTTAAAGTTCTCTTATATCTTATATCTTTAAAGTTCTCTTATATTTTTATC
>NW_011888785.1:16008039-16011483 GCF_000151845.1 Pteropus vampyrus
AGAACACAAAGTAGAGATCATCCCCTGATCCTGAGGGCTCCCATTCATTATGTAGGTAGACAGATAATTTCATACCTTTGCGTGAATTCATTAAGGTAGTACTCTTCCCCATGTGCTTCACTTGTACATGTGCTAAAATATGCAGAAGTGCTTCATAAACAATAAAATAGATGAAAATAAATTACTCTTAGAAAATAAACTGGAGAAGGAAAAGCTACCAAGCTGGTGAGGAATTCAACCTAATAACATTCACATCCCTTGGGAAAGGTATTTCTATTCCATGAGAATTTGGTAAAGGGCTGTAGGGCCTTAAGTCTGTGATAAAAGATGAGTGACACAACTACTTGTGTAGAAAGAGGCAGATTTCTCCAGTAGCTCATTGGATTGGACTTATCTTTTTGGGGCATCAGGCCAGCCTGTTTATCAGCAGGTGGTTCTTCTGAATTCTTCATTATGTTAGATATGTACCACTAGAAGAAAAAAGCCAATTCCAGGAGTACCGGAAATGTGAATATAAAAGGCATTTAAACATTTATTAAAAAAAATTTCTTTTGGAAGGAAATATAGGGTTCCTCCTTTTGTATCCTGAAGAGAAAGATGAATTCAACAAAGAATAAAAATGAAGAGAAGTTGCCACTCCAGTCTTGCTTAGACAAAACCTTTATTATCTAACCTTTCTATACCTCTTTGTATTTCCCAAAGACCTTTACAAATGCATTTCTCCTCCATGTAACAAGCCTCTGATCAAAGCAGGTTAATATTCATCTTTCCATTTTCTAGATGAGAAAAACAAGTTCCAAAGAAGTGAGGTCACCTTCATAGGTCCCAGGATGAGTCAAAAGTAGAATGAGGTTTTGAACCTGGCTTAATTACTCTTCAACGTGTTATTTCCTGTCTTGACTAAAGCTCTACAAATTGGTTAAAAAGAATTCTTAATCTAAGAAGCTAAGTCTAGAATTCTAAATATAGGATGTATTGTGGGGAGGCTTGAGGTTTTATTAAAACTGAGATTCCTTTGGGCCACAGGCTTAGAGGTCTGCGGAGAAGGGCTGATGTGGTTTGTGGACTTCAGAAGCGGGGTGCTCCTTCAGATCTCCTGGGGATTATGGTTGTATCTCTTAAGAAATCTGAATGTGGTGTTTGTAGAATTGGCATCTGAGAAAGTTTAGCTCACCTGTTGAGATTTGTGTTCGGTTTTCATGTACCCAGTTAGCTCTTCACGTGTTTTAATTCTTTTTTCTCAGAGGAGAACCTGGTCAGTCTCCAATTCTTTAAACTCTAATTTAGATTTTATATTTATTTGCAATGTGAATCTATTTCATGTTCAATGTAAGATTACTGACTAGTACATGGCCACATACCTTTTAGGCACCTCAATAAATATTTACTAATGTTAATCATGAGAATGATCTTTTCCAATGTTTACATTTGAAATATGTACTCTATCAATACTGCAACAGAGAAAACTTTCAGGATAATTACATTTTGCATTTATACCCAGTGATTTATATCCTAGAATCTCACATTTTGGCACAGACATGACTATGGTATAATCAATATAGAAATTAATTCAATATTTTGTTTTTAATATATAGATCCACAATTTAAAACATAGCAATTGAACTAAGAATAGTTCTTAATATTTTTCTTAATATAAGTGGAAATGGCCTTAGTAGCTCAGTTATCTTAGAAATAAGTTCAGTAGATATTTTAGAAGTATACTAACCAGTTATTTTTATAACTTCATGTGTGAATAAAATGAGTAACAGGTCTAAATATTTAAAAGTAATAGAGATAAATTTTGTAGCATTTTTCTTGTTAAAATTCTACATGTCAAAATATTAAAATATTTTTATCATTTGTTTTAAATAATATTTCTTAACAGGTGATTTATAATTCATCTACATTGGAGTGAATTTTATTAAAATTCGGAGCCCATGGTCTCACACCAAATCAACTGAACATGACTCTTAAAACTGAAGTCCATAATCTGCATTTTAAAAATGCTTTTTAGGTGACTTGTGCAAACTGCAAGTAATTCAGTATTACTTCAGTGTAAAAGGCAAGGACGTGGGGACTGAGTTAAGGGAGATTAGCGGGGACATTAGAAGGGTACTGTATGCTGTGGCATTTGGATCTTTTCCTGGAGGTAATGGAGATTTAAGGTAGACAGCAACATAAGGTAACTAGATTAATTTGAGTTACTTTTATTAATTATTTACTTAGAGAGTTAACCTCACTATCAAAAAAGATAAGCAAAGCTAAATGCAGATAGGATCGTATTCTTATATAAGGTTATTTTGAAGGGTATCAGATGCGTATAATTTGTTCCTTATACTCTTGACATTAATAGTTCCAAATTTTTTTGCTTGTGAATAACAACTCAGATAAACAACCATTTTTTTTTTCATATTTTGACTCATATAAAAATTAACGTATGGAAAAAGAAACTTAAACATTAAATTGGTAATACTGGCAATATACATTCACAATTACAAAACCATTGGTAACTATAAATGCCATTATTATAGTAATACAATGGAAAACATTCCTGAAGCAACTGATTCAAGGCTGGTATACTTTTATCGAGTCCGTGTGTATTAGCAATTTATACTAGCTTGAGTATATTTGCAATTTTAAGGTATCTGCCTTCTGTATAAATAAAAATATAATTGTGGTGGTCAGGTCAGTCTGCTGAAATAAACCACTCAAAATGTGGCTCAACACAATAAAGGATGGCTTTTCACTCATGTCACAGCCAGTGCAGATTGTCAGGAGCAGGTTGGAGCTTTGCTCCATGCAGGAGTCCAGGCCTTTTTCAACGAATTGCTTTGCCATCTTCTAAGGCCTTGAAATCTAGCCTTCATTTAGCCTTCAGACAGGGCGGGAAGAGAGTGTGGAGAACATTATGCATGCTCTTAATCACCTCACCAGAGGTGATACACATCATCACCTACCCCACATTCCACTAGCGAGAACCAGTCACATGATCCCACTGAGCTGCAAGGCATCTGGGAGCTGTGGTCTGAAACTTCATCGAGAAAGAACAGTGCCAGTCTCTGCCACAGTAGACTATTCTTCCAGATCATTCATATCAAAGACATGTATGAGGGAGTAGGAGCTGTTCAAATAAATTGACTAACATAATATGGATATTTTCCAACCTATGTATATCTCTTACAGCCAGGCTTCGCTGAGGGCAACTGCCTTTGCAAGGTGGTCCAGGGCAGTCTTTATCAAACTCTTTTGGCTGTACTCCAATAAGAAATGTATTTTACTTGGTGATTCAATACCAGTACATACCTACCAGTACAAACATTTCATACCTGTTGTTAAGGAAACAATAATTACTGTCACTATAGGTGGGGCACTCTGATATTTTCTATACTGTTTTCTACTTTGTCCCATTCCTTTCTATACTCTTGCCTGACTCAGCCTCATCCA
>NW_011888785.1:16011533-16019754 GCF_000151845.1 Pteropus vampyrus
TTGAACTAAGAATAGTTCTTAATATTTTTCTTAATATAAGTGGAAATGGCCTTAGTAGCTCAGTTATCTTAGAAATAAGTTCAGTAGATATTTTAGAAGTATACTAACCAGTTATTTTTATAACTTCATGTGTGAATAAAATGAGTAACAGGTCTAAATATTTAAAAGTAATAGAGATAAATTTTGTAGCATTTTTCTTGTTAAAATTCTACATGTCAAAATATTAAAATATTTTTATCATTTGTTTTAAATAATATTTCTTAACAGGTGATTTATAATTCATCTACATTGGAGTGAATTTTATTAAAATTCGGAGCCCATGGTCTCACACCAAATCAACTGAACATGACTCTTAAAACTGAAGTCCATAATCTGCATTTTAAAAATGCTTTTTAGGTGACTTGTGCAAACTGCAAGTAATTCAGTATTACTTCAGTGTAAAAGGCAAGGACGTGGGGACTGAGTTAAGGGAGATTAGCGGGGACATTAGAAGGGTACTGTATGCTGTGGCATTTGGATCTTTTCCTGGAGGTAATGGAGATTTAAGGTAGACAGCAACATAAGGTAACTAGATTAATTTGAGTTACTTTTATTAATTATTTACTTAGAGAGTTAACCTCACTATCAAAAAAGATAAGCAAAGCTAAATGCAGATAGGATCGTATTCTTATATAAGGTTATTTTGAAGGGTATCAGATGCGTATAATTTGTTCCTTATACTCTTGACATTAATAGTTCCAAATTTTTTTGCTTGTGAATAACAACTCAGATAAACAACCATTTTTTTTTTCATATTTTGACTCATATAAAAATTAACGTATGGAAAAAGAAACTTAAACATTAAATTGGTAATACTGGCAATATACATTCACAATTACAAAACCATTGGTAACTATAAATGCCATTATTATAGTAATACAATGGAAAACATTCCTGAAGCAACTGATTCAAGGCTGGTATACTTTTATCGAGTCCGTGTGTATTAGCAATTTATACTAGCTTGAGTATATTTGCAATTTTAAGGTATCTGCCTTCTGTATAAATAAAAATATAATTGTGGTGGTCAGGTCAGTCTGCTGAAATAAACCACTCAAAATGTGGCTCAACACAATAAAGGATGGCTTTTCACTCATGTCACAGCCAGTGCAGATTGTCAGGAGCAGGTTGGAGCTTTGCTCCATGCAGGAGTCCAGGCCTTTTTCAACGAATTGCTTTGCCATCTTCTAAGGCCTTGAAATCTAGCCTTCATTTAGCCTTCAGACAGGGCGGGAAGAGAGTGTGGAGAACATTATGCATGCTCTTAATCACCTCACCAGAGGTGATACACATCATCACCTACCCCACATTCCACTAGCGAGAACCAGTCACATGATCCCACTGAGCTGCAAGGCATCTGGGAGCTGTGGTCTGAAACTTCATCGAGAAAGAACAGTGCCAGTCTCTGCCACAGTAGACTATTCTTCCAGATCATTCATATCAAAGACATGTATGAGGGAGTAGGAGCTGTTCAAATAAATTGACTAACATAATATGGATATTTTCCAACCTATGTATATCTCTTACAGCCAGGCTTCGCTGAGGGCAACTGCCTTTGCAAGGTGGTCCAGGGCAGTCTTTATCAAACTCTTTTGGCTGTACTCCAATAAGAAATGTATTTTACTTGGTGATTCAATACCAGTACATACCTACCAGTACAAACATTTCATACCTGTTGTTAAGGAAACAATAATTACTGTCACTATAGGTGGGGCACTCTGATATTTTCTATACTGTTTTCTACTTTGTCCCATTCCTTTCTATACTCTTGCCTGACTCAGCCTCATCCACTGTCTCAGAAGGCTCCATTCCATCTCTAGCAGTCTCTGCTCCTGAGATGAGATGCCCAGAGGAGTTTGAGTCTGGATTTCCTTTGGGTAAAGACTTGCTATTATTTCTTGTGATCACCTCTGTATGCTTTCTTTCTTCCATATAACTAGAGTTGTAAGATTTCACAAATAAAAATGTAAGATGTCCAGTGAAATTTGAATTTCAAATTTCAGACAATGAATAATTTTTTGGTATAACTATGTCTCATGCAATATTTGGAACACATTTATACTAAAAAAGTTCTTAGTTGCAATATAAATTAACTGGGTGTCCTGTGCTTTATCTGGCAATCCTTCC
The DNA here is from genome assembly GCF_000151845.1 of Pteropus vampyrus. NCBI lineage: Eukaryota > Metazoa > Chordata > Mammalia > Chiroptera > Pteropodidae > Pteropus > Pteropus vampyrus. The sequence continues at coordinate 16,013,697 of NW_011888785.1, forward strand.
TTCAGAGAATGAGACAATGCAGAGGGGAGATTCTTTTTAGGTACTATTCATTTCTCTTGGTTGATGATTAATAAGGAAATTGTGCTGGCTTTAGGGACAGAAGGGGAGAGGCTGTGAGTTTGAGGTCTGATTTGTAGTGAGGCAGGGAAAAGAGAAATTGCCAAAGTCAGTGGGAGGTAACTGGGAAATGGATAGCTGGGGATGGAGTGACAATGACTTGAGAGAGAGAAGAACTGGCAAAACAGTGAGTTTGTGCAAGGAGTATTCCTGTAGTCTCATTGTGGCAGGAATTCCTGGCCCACCAGGAATTTATCACCCTATCCTCATCTCTTGAGATCCCATCCCTTTCCCTCAGTTTTCCTTATTGTTACCTGAGCTTTATTGGAGTCTCTCTCTCTCTCTTAGGTAACAAACTACCAACAGGAACTTGGAGGATCAAGGGGGTTGGGGCATCTCTAATGTAATAGGAAGATGCTTTAGCAGGGGTTGAGTGGGGAGGGAGGATTAATTCTTTGAATCTTACATTGAAATGATGAAAGACTTTCCCATAAGAATGTGGTTTTAAGTGGTGGTATTTTCTATGGGAAAGAGTCTGCAAGAAATTCCCTAGGAGCTTACTAGAATGCAGATTCTCAAGTCCTATACAAAGGTTTGTATTTAGTAGGTCTAGGGTAAGGACCTCGATTTCACGTATAGTTTTTGCAAGCTACCAGAACCACACTTTGGAAAATATTGTAATGAAGTATAGTATAGCATGGTCTCGTCTAGTCTAGAGTAGTTTAGTATTGTGTAAATTATGTAGTATTAGTAAATTATAGTACTTAGGCATAGTATAAATTTAGTAAGCATTTATAATTTTTCTGGAGATATTTTATTTTATTTTTTTATTTAGTTAATGTTTTAAGAGTTTCAAGCTACATAGTTACCCAGGGACTTTTGGAACAGAGCCCCTCCCAAATTGGAGACATGGCTAATATAAATGCCATTTAGTGGCCAAACTAGTTTTAACTGGTTTAAATTAGTTTCTGCTAAAAAATAGTTAAAGTGCTATGGAACTTGATTTTCTTTCTTACAAGCTTGAGGGACTAGCTCTGGGACATGAATGTTACATGGATTCTGCTGGGAATGGTCCTAGTCGTGTTGTTGTTACTGTACCACAGATACTTCTGATTTCCCCATCTCTGAAGCAGGCAGCTGGGGTAGGAAGGCTTGGACCACAGAGTCACTCTGCTATTTAGCAGATAATCCCTGAGGTCACTTATCAAGAGGTGGTAGAATATTTGATATTCATTCATTCATTATTTAATCATTCTTTCCACATCAAGTCAATTTATCTATCTATCTCTATCTATCTATCTATCTATCTATCTATCTATCTATCTATCTATCTATCTATCTATTCACTGACAGCTAGTTTTAAGGTACTGTGCTAGGGAATAAAAGATTAATCAGACTTTTTTTTATTCTTTCAAGAGCTTGTTATTTAGTAGGGAATATATACATCCATGCTTTTAACTTAACTGGTTTTCTGAGATTTAGAAACGTGAATCATGCGTGGTCCTAACATTAACGAACATATGGTCAATTGAGGAAACAGAAACTCCCAATCGTGCTCTAGTGCAGTCTTTGGGGAGATAAGACATGCACTCACAAAACCGGGAGTAACAGCAGATGGTAGCTGAACTGTGTGGCTCCATCTGCAAGCGGTACAAGAAGGCAGAAAGCTGCCTCTCTCTTAGCTCAGCACTCACTCCATGCCTTCCCCATGTAGCTCTGCACATTTTGGAATCAATAGACAATGGTTAGTATTGAAGGATCAACAAATTAGCTGTTTTTCACATCCATGGTTATCAACTGCGTCACAATAGCTTTACAAAAAAAAAAGCTGGCCCTGTCACTACAGTTGGCATTCCAGTCAACTAATTTGTCTTAAAACTTTTATATAGATTTTCGCTGGCTTATGTAGCTAATAAATCCAAGTGAAAAATTCTAGTGGCTCTTATTTGGTTAATTTTGATGATGGAAAAAAATGACACGACAAGTCGAACAACAAAGAAAAGCTTGTATTAAATTTAGCTCTGGTGAATTAATAGTAATTCCCAAGTGCCTTCCCTGATAGCGGCGTTAAATTCTGTAGTGTTTTCCAGCTTCTCCCACCCTCATTTTCCTCTTTCAGGGTCATGAGTGATTAATTTTATTGACTTAATCTCAAATTGATATTTTTACAGTAAATCCTTTCAAACATTCAGAGACAGATTTCATATTAATGGTTAAAATTTGAAGAGTTTTTCAGTGCTTTACTGGGTTGTTGTTTTGAGTGCTGAGATGGAAGAGGGAACTTAAAAAATGATTTATAAAGCAGGTAATATATGTGACATTCATATTACCTACTAAAGTCTGCAAGGGAAAAATTGATCTTGCATTTTCTTTCTTCAAAAAAATTCCCAAACCATTACTTGATTAAAATCTCTAACCCAACACCCTGGATTGTATTAATGTTATAGAGCTACATAATTTAATGCTGTATTTAAAACTGATATAAGAAAACACTGAGTGATTTGTGGTACAATAAAACTTGGTTATATTTATATGTTGATAATAGTTCTTATTAATACATTTTTGTATTTATGACATGTCATTAACTTCGACTAACATGCAGTCAACTTTTGGTTACTTGAAAAGCACTTTTGTAGTGAGGTGAGCAGTGCTGGTTAATGTCAGTGGGACTTATGCAAATTTCATGGGTCTGCTCTAATTTTTGTGGGTCTTATGATTTTCTGAAAAGAGAAAAAGCTGCTTTGAGTTACAAGCTGTTATTTCTGATATATCCATTATTTCTGAGATACAGCAACTCTTTTTTTTTCTGGGCAAAGAAACTGCTCACAGATGCTCCTGCTAGGCACAGCTTTGGTCACAGCTGTCCTATCCTGGCAGAGTAAGATTATTTTTGTGATTCTACCACTTCTCCTTTTTGACAATCAGATATAAATTTGTATTTAAGTGTTCTTTGTTAATGATTAGAGAGGCAACAACCTGATATAAACTAGCAAGCTAATAAAAAGGTTTAGATACACGTCCTTTAATAAAGATTCTCCATTCATTCATTAATTCATTCAGCAAATATTTATTAAACAATCACTATGTATCAGGTACTGTTCTTGGTGCTGGGATTTCAACAGTGGACAAAACAGGCCACTATCTTGACTTATAGGCCCAAGCTCACATTCTAGTGGGTGTATATAGACAATAAACAAAATAAATAAAACCTATAGTATGCAGATGGCGATAAGTGCTATGGAGAGAAATAAAGCTGGAAAAGGGTAGAGAGAGTTCCAGGGTGAAGGAGGGGATTCAAATTTAAATAAAATGGTCAGAGAAAACCTCACTGAGAACAAAGACAAAGGAAGTTAAGGAGTGAGTCATGTAAATATTTGTGAGGAAAGAGCATTCTAGGCGAAGGAAACAGCAAATGCCATGGCCCTGAGGTAGGAGAATGCTTGACCCATTACCTGAACAAGGAAGCCAGTCAGGCAAGAGCAGTCCTGGAGGAGAGAACACGGGATGAAGTCAGAAAGGTGATGGGGCCAGAGCATTAAGGCTTTGTAATTCATTGTAAGGACTTCGATGTTTACTATGAGGGAGAAGAGGAGCGAGCCATTGGAGGATTTTTGAGCTGAGAAGTAACACTATTTGATTTATGTTTTAAAAGAATCACTATGGCTCCTTCATTAAAATAGGAAGCAAGGTCATCTGCTGAAAGTGAGGTTAAGGAAGAGGATGATAGAAGAGATTATGATTCAGTCCCCTAGGAGAGTGGGACAGTGATTTGTTTAGGGAAATATAGTGTGATTATCAAGCAGCATAGAGGACTCACTTGGGGTTAGTGATCATGAATTTATAGTGAGATCAGTCAGCCACATGGAGCAGGCAGAATAAGATTTAATGAGAGTTGAGGTTTTGTCAAGTGACTAAAAGAAGGGAGCTTGGGAAAAGGGAGCTGACAGTCTCACAGGTGAGTGATTTCTAGATTGACTCTGGAATTTAGGCCATGTAAAGAAAGAAGTGAATACATAAGGGGCAAGGACAGTGAAAGAGTGGTAGGATCAGTGGACTGAAGGTGTCATGTGGCTGGATTGTTGGACATGGAACAGTGAGCTGCTCAGAGAATGATATGCTTGAAATTAGGATCATGGGACAAAAGCTGATTTCATTTAGGGTATGGTAACAAAGTTACCTTTCTCAAATGAAATATGAAAATGCCAAAGAAAAATGTTTATTATAACTGGATCCCTTTGAATCATGTCATTCTTTCTAGATTTTTTTGACTTCAAATATTTGAGCTTTTAGAATTCTAGCAGAAGATAGCCATAATAGCAGACCTAAAAGTTTAGGTACTCAGTTTGTTGATTTCATTAAGAAAAACTTACAACCTAGCAGAATCCATCTTTCCAAGATTATTTTCTTTTTCCTAGCTAAGAAAAAACTTACAAACTAGCTAATCAAAGAAACAAAAAATGAAACAGGACCAAGATCAAAATATCCCCTGTTCAGTTGGAAATATTCAATGAACAAATTAAAATCATATTTATATTTTCCATTTTCCCCGGCACTAGCTATACAGTAGGAAACACTTGTGAATGACAGCACAGTACTGGTTGCAGTAAAACCAAAACACAAAATTACCCAGTAAATATCTGCCACTAGAACACACATCTCATTTACAAAATCATGCTGTTTCTCCGTTGCTTTTGAAGAGAGACTGTTAGACTCTAAACATGTAAAGCTTGAAAGAAATGTAAACATAAATTAGTGTTTTTTCTTAAATATAGATTAAAATGCCAACATTTGGAATTTCATAACTTACAAAGTGGTAGTTAAACTGCTTGAGTCAAAATCGTATCAGGATGTATAAGGATCTCAAGTTAAATTTGAAAGAGGATTTGAAAACATCTGCTTTGTTTTGTTTTGTTTCATTTTCCATAAACCTTCCTAGGTATAGGTAATATAAAAAAATGACACTTCAAGCTCAGGTAAATATTAAGGATAATTAGCTTCACAGTCATTTTAAGGAAAGAAATTAACAGCAATTTAAATATAATCTTAAAAAGGGCAAGCCCATAACAAATATTAATTTTGTTTTATAGTTTCCAAATTTCAAATACTTAAATTTTTTGTTTTGTTAAAGGCTGAAATGTAGATAGGGACATATAGGTATTTTAAACTAAGTATGCAAGAAAATTAAACTGGCTTAAACAACTACCATAAGTCTGTATGTTTTAACGTAGAATATAGATTTTTCCATTTCCTGTGGCTTAAGTGAGAAATTAAACTCGACACATGTCAAGAGTCTTTACAGCCTGTTGTTGCTTTGCCACAATGCAGTGTCAAGTATTACCATCTGTACTAGAACTATATTATTTTTAAGATAAAGTTCATATAAAAACATTTGTTTGAATTTTCTCAAAATTACAAATCACGGACTTCTGTTTTTTTTTTCCCCGCTTGTTCAAATGCGAGAAGAATTTACATGATTTAATTTTCAATCTATAAATGAATCCTTAGGCCTAGAGCTTTATCATATTAAGAAGGCAAGATACTTTGTAAAGAGCCAAAGTAGCTAACCTATTCATTGAAAATATTTTTTTAATACCAGTTTATTTATTTATTTTTCATACTAAATATATGTAACTTTTTTTTAACATTTTATTTTTTATTTTCCCCCTCCCCCCTTCCCCTCCCCTTCTGGTAACCGCTAGTCCATTGTCCATGTCCATGAGTCTCTGTTTGTCCTGTTCATTTGTTGCTTTTAGGTTTATATCTCACATATGTGATATTTTTCTGCCAATATCATGCCGTTTAGATTGCTGTCGCTTTGTAGTATAATTTGAAGTCGGGCAGAGTGATGCCTCCAGCCTCGTTCTTTTTTCTCAGGATGGCTTTGGCAATTTGGGGTCTTTTGTGCTTCCATACAAATCTGATGATTTTTTGTTCTATTTCTTTAAAAATGCCGATGAGATTTTGATGGGGATTGCATTAAATCTGTATAATGCTTTAGGTA
>NW_011888785.1:16019804-16022519 GCF_000151845.1 Pteropus vampyrus
TTTTGTTTCATTTTCCATAAACCTTCCTAGGTATAGGTAATATAAAAAAATGACACTTCAAGCTCAGGTAAATATTAAGGATAATTAGCTTCACAGTCATTTTAAGGAAAGAAATTAACAGCAATTTAAATATAATCTTAAAAAGGGCAAGCCCATAACAAATATTAATTTTGTTTTATAGTTTCCAAATTTCAAATACTTAAATTTTTTGTTTTGTTAAAGGCTGAAATGTAGATAGGGACATATAGGTATTTTAAACTAAGTATGCAAGAAAATTAAACTGGCTTAAACAACTACCATAAGTCTGTATGTTTTAACGTAGAATATAGATTTTTCCATTTCCTGTGGCTTAAGTGAGAAATTAAACTCGACACATGTCAAGAGTCTTTACAGCCTGTTGTTGCTTTGCCACAATGCAGTGTCAAGTATTACCATCTGTACTAGAACTATATTATTTTTAAGATAAAGTTCATATAAAAACATTTGTTTGAATTTTCTCAAAATTACAAATCACGGACTTCTGTTTTTTTTTTCCCCGCTTGTTCAAATGCGAGAAGAATTTACATGATTTAATTTTCAATCTATAAATGAATCCTTAGGCCTAGAGCTTTATCATATTAAGAAGGCAAGATACTTTGTAAAGAGCCAAAGTAGCTAACCTATTCATTGAAAATATTTTTTTAATACCAGTTTATTTATTTATTTTTCATACTAAATATATGTAACTTTTTTTTAACATTTTATTTTTTATTTTCCCCCTCCCCCCTTCCCCTCCCCTTCTGGTAACCGCTAGTCCATTGTCCATGTCCATGAGTCTCTGTTTGTCCTGTTCATTTGTTGCTTTTAGGTTTATATCTCACATATGTGATATTTTTCTGCCAATATCATGCCGTTTAGATTGCTGTCGCTTTGTAGTATAATTTGAAGTCGGGCAGAGTGATGCCTCCAGCCTCGTTCTTTTTTCTCAGGATGGCTTTGGCAATTTGGGGTCTTTTGTGCTTCCATACAAATCTGATGATTTTTTGTTCTATTTCTTTAAAAATGCCGATGAGATTTTGATGGGGATTGCATTAAATCTGTATAATGCTTTAGGTAATATGGTCATTTTAACTATGTTGATTCTTCCACTCCAAGAACACAAAATATCTTTCCATTTCTTTGTATCTTCTTTGATTTCTTTTAATAGGGTCTTATAGTTTTCATTATATAGGTCCTTCACATGTTTCGTTAGATTTATTCCTAGGTATTTTTGTTGTTGTTGTTGCAATTGCAAAGGGAATTATTTTTTCCACTTCTTTTTCTGACACTTCGTTATTAGAGTATAGGAATGCTATGAATTTTTGAACGTTGATTTTGTATCCAGAGACTTTACTGTATTTGCTTATTGTTTCTAGTAGTGTTCTTGTGGAGTCTAGGGTTTTCTATATAGAGAATCATGTCATCCACAAATAGTGACAGTTTGACTTCTTCATCTCCTATTTGGATGCCTTTTATATCTTTCTCTTGCCAGATTGCACTTGCTAGGACCTCCAATGTTATATTGAATAAGAGTAGTGATAGTGGACAGCCTTGCCTTCTTCTTTATCTTAAAGGGAAGGTTTTTAGTTTTTTACTATTAAATATAATGTTGGCTTAGGGCTTGTCATATATGGCCTTTATTATGTTAAGTTACTTTCCTTCTATACCGATTTTGTTAAGTGTTTTGATCATAAATGGATGCTGTATCTTGTCGAAGGCTTTTTCTGCATCTATCGATATGATCATATGATTCTTATTTTTTAATTTGTTTATATGGTGTATCACATTAATCAATTTGCGAATGTTGAACCATCCCTGTGTCCTTGGGATGAAGCTCACTTGATCATGGTGTATAATCTTTTTAATGTATAGCTATATTCAGTTCACTAGTATCTTATTTAAGATTTTTGTGTTCATGAGAGATATTGGTCTGTAGTTTTCTTTTTTTGTGTTATCTTTACCAGGTTTTGATATCAGAGTAATATTGGCCTCATAAAATGAGTTGGGAAGTATTGCCTCCTCTTCAATTTTTTGGAAGAGTTTGAGGAGAATAGGTATTAAGTATTCTTGTATGATACTTTGTATTTCTGCAGTATCTGTCGTAATTTCCCCTCTTTCATCCCTGATTTTGTTTATTTGTGTCCTTTCTCTTTTTTCTTTAGTGAGTCTAGCCATGGGTTTGTCAATTTTATTAACCTTCTCAAAGAACCAGCTCTTCATTGCAGTTATTTTTTCTATTTTTTTGTTCGTTTGTTTTCAATTTCATTTATTTCTGCTCTAATTTTGATTATTTCTTTCTTTCTGCTGACTTTAGGCTTCATTTGTCCTTCCTTTTCTAGTTTTTTAAGATGAAGTGTTAGGTTATTTATTTGGGCTTATTCTTGTTTTTGGAGATAGTCCTGTAATGATATGAACTTTCCTCTTTTGACTGCTTTTGCCGTGTCCCAAAAGTTTTGATATATTGTACTATCATTATCATTTGTTTCTATGTATCTCTTGATCTCCCTTTTAATTTCTTCTCTGACCCAGTTATTCTTCAGTAGTATGTTGTTTAATCTCCATTTATTTGTGGTTCTTTCTACTTTCTTTTTACAGTTGATCTCTAGTTTCAAAGCATTAGGATCAGAGAATATGGTTGGTATGATTTCAACCCTCTTATGTTTGTTAAGGCTATCTCTGTGTCCCAGTATGTGGTCA
>NW_011888785.1:16023891-16032243 GCF_000151845.1 Pteropus vampyrus
CTTAGCTGGATACGTTATTCTAGGCTGGTAGTTCTTTTCACTTAATAGTTTAAATATTTGATTCCATTCCTTTCTGGCTTGTAAGGTTTGTGCTGAAAAGTCTGAGGATAATCTAATGGGTTTACCTTTATAAGTTATCATTTTTTTAATCTCCCTGGCTGCCTTGAGAATTCTGTCTTTGTTGTCGATTTTTGATAACTTTAATACAATGTGTCTTAGTGAAGGCCTTTTTGCGTTGAGATAATTCGTTGTTCTGTTGACTTCTTGAATTCCAAGCTCCATCTCATGCCTTAGATTCAAGAAATTCTCGTCAACTATTTGTCTGAAAATGCCTTTTAATTCCTGCTCCTCTTCCTTGCCTTCGAGAATGCCCATTATTCTTGATTTTTCTCCTGATGGTATCAGCTAGTTCTTGAATTTCTCTTTCATTATTTTTCATTCTTTGGTTTCTCTCTTCTTCCTTCTGATTTATTTCTAGATTTCTGTCTTCGATATCACTGATCCTTTCCTCCATTTGGTCGACTCTATTTCCCAAGCTTGCTATTTCATTTTTCAACTCTTGCAGTGTGTTCTTCATCTCCAGAAGTTCTATTTGGTTCTTTTTGAGGGTTTCAGTCTCCTTGCTGTGCTCATCTAGTTGTTTTTTCAGTGCCTGAAATTGTTGATTTGAATTGTTTTGGATTTCATTGAGTTTTTTTCAGAAGTACCATCCTGAATTCTCTGTCATTTAAGTCACATATTTCTATGTCTGTAAGCTTATTTTTCTGGAGATTTTTCTCTTTCTTTCTGAGATAGCTTATCGCCTTGGTTGTTCATGGTGTTTAATGGACTATTTCTCTGCCTGGGCATTAGTTGAAGTATATTCTGCTGTTTTTCCAGAAAGAAGATTTATTATATAAAGGTCTGTCTTTATCGTCTTGCAAAGAAGGCGCTTTTCTTTTGGTTTCCAGTAGGTGGCATCTAAGCTTCTAGGATCCTTGCTTTATATAAAGTCTTAATAATGCTTTTTAAATTTTCTTTTTGATATTTAATCACACTCGCTACCATCAGTTTTAGTCCCTGTCAGTGTCAACAACAGTCTCGGCAGTGTTTGCTCAGATTCCCCTGGTGCTCCACGGTGATCGGTCTTGGAGAGTATGGGGGGAGGGGCCCTCTGGGTTGGGGGTTGGAGGATGTGGCTCAGCCTAGGTTTTGCAACTGCAGCCAGCGGAAATGAACTGTTGTTCCTCTGCGGTCCTGTCCCACTTCTCTGCTTTCTGCCCTGATGACTGGGCCCTGCAGTCAGCCGGCCACAGGGAGCTCACAGCTATCCCAGGCAGGAATGTTCAGAGAATTCACCGCAAGAGCTTGCTGCTCCTTCTCCTTTCCTCCTCCTCCTGCAGGGAGCTTCCGCAGCTCTGAGAGGCAGCTTCTTTATTACTCCCAGTCTACTGCCCAACACCTGGGGTTCTGACCTATGGTAGCTCTTATGTGCAGATCCCATGCTCAGATGTGCTGGTGCGCAATTTGGGTGTTTTTTGTTGAGTTTTAGATGTTCAGCTTATTGTTGTTTCAAGGGGAGAGAACTGGAGATGTCTCTCACTTTGCCATATTTCCAAAGATCTTAGGTACATTTTGAAAGGGATATAGTAATCAACCACTCATTTATGAGCCCCCTCAATATTTACATGTTTAAAAAAAATTCAGTTAATATATAATGAAAAAGTTGGTTGAAAGGTAACCCTAAACTTATAATAATTAAATTGACAGTCGTAGTGAAGGTGTATGACATCACAACTAGTTAAATCAATTACTGACTGTTCGACACTTGCTAGATTTGGTTGAGACCTGCAAGAAAAGTGGATCTCAAGTTTATAATCTCAAGTGATCTCAAGGGACTTATAATTTTGGAAAGGAAATAAGACTAATATATACACAAGACAGCTCAAGACAACATGTGATGAATGATCTTAGGGAAAGGGCAGTATTAATGCTTATCTTTTCAAAAAACTTTTTTCCTCCTATGAGACTTAATTGCTTTTGCACTTTGTATTACTCATATAGCACTTATAACCCTCTTGACTGCCTCAGAAAATATTTATTGATTTCTTGGGCTGTCTAGCATCTGAGTTATCCTCCTAGATTTGGAGAATTCTTATTATATGAGTTTTAGTAGGAGGAATACTGAAAAATCAAGAGAGTACTTTCCCAGCTTCTTATGTAGCTAAGGTGTAGGCATATGTCCAAGGCTCAACCAATCAACTTTTAAAAATATAATGGATTTATTGAGATATAATTCATATTCCAGTCAATTTACCCATTTAAAGTGTACAGTTCAGTTGTTCTTTGTATATTTATAGTTGCATAACAATCAATTTTAAAATATTTCATCACCTCAAAAAGTAACCCCATACCTATAGTAGCCACACCAGGTTGCCCTTAACCTCCTTAGCCCTCACAACACTAATATACTTTTGGTCTCTATAGATTTGTTTATTTTGGACATTTCTTATAAATGGAATCATATACTAAGTGATCTTTCATAATTGCCCACTTTCACTTAGCATAATGTTTTCATGGTTCATTCGTGTTTTAGCATTCATCAGAATTTCATTCCTTTATATTGCTGAGTAATATTCCATCCTATGGATATGCGATATTTTATTTATCTGGTCATCAGTTGATGGACATTTGGGTTGTTTCCAGTTTTTAGTTATTATGAATAATGCTGCTGTGAACATTCACATGCAAGTTTTTGTGTGGACATGTTTTAATTTCTCTTAGGTGTATAACTAGGAGTAGAATTGCTGGGTCATGTGGTAACTCTGTGTTTAACAATTTGAGGAATGGCTATATTATTTTTCAAAGTCACTGCATCATTTTACATTCTATCATCTATGTATGAAGGTTCCAACTTTTACATCTTTGTCAACACTTGTTATTATCTGTCTTTTTGATTATAGCCATCCTAACAGGTGTGAGGTGATATCTCATCGTGGTTTTGATTTGCATTTTCACAGTGGATAATGATGCTGGACCTCTTTTCATGTCTTACTGGGCATTTATATATTTTCTTTGGAGATATGTCTATTCAAATCTTTTGTCCATTTTTTTACTTGGGTTATTTGTGTTTTTATTATTGAGTTGTAAGTGTTCTTCATATATTCTTGATATAAGTTCTTTATCAGATATGGGATTTACAAAAATTTTCTCCTATGGATTTTATTTTTACTTGCCTAATGATGCCCTTTGAAGCAAAAAATTTTTAATTTTGAGGAAGTCCAATTTATCTAATTTTTTGTCATATCTAAGAAATCATCACATAATCCAAAGTCATGGAGATTTACTTCTATGTTTTCTTCTAAGAGTCTAGTAGTTTTAGTTTTTACATTTAGGTCTTTGATCCATTTTGAGTTAATTTTTGTATATGATATTTTGTGGGTCCAACTTATTATTTTTTTGCATATTGATATCTAGTTGTGCCTCCCAGCACCATTTGTTGAAAAATCTTTTCTTTCTACATGAAATTGTCTTGGCACCCTTGCTGAAAATCAATTGACTGTAAATGTGAGGATTTATTTCTAGGCCCTCAATTTGATTCCATTGATCTAGATGTCTATCCTTATGCCAGTACCATACCGTCCTGAGCTCAGCTCAAGTGTCACTTTCTTTTAGAAGGCTTCCTTGAGTCCAAGTCAGGTTAAGGGCCTCTCTTTTAGGCCCATTTTAATATTTATTTTGCTGCACTGTAATTATTGATTTACCTGTCTTTTTCTTATACTGATTCTGAAGTTGTTGAAGGCAGAGACTTTGTATTGTTTATTCTTGCTTAGCACAATGCTTAGCATTTGGTAGACATCCAGTAAATGTTTAGTATTGGATATAAGTAATGTTATGAGGGAGATTTGATCGAACCTAAAAACCAATAGGGTGTAAAGGAAGGAAAAAAATGAAGAATCAGAAGCACTTCAGCTGCAACCTAAGGAACTCTTGGTATGGGCAGAAAGAGTGAAATTCAAAGGGAAGATGGCTTGGGAGAAAATATTTTAATCCCGGGAAAAAGGATTATAGAATAAATATATAGTAGATGGGGAAATACTTTGAGGACAAGGGCTGTGCCTTATTTTTGTTTTCCTAGTACTTAGTATTCTGTCTGGCATAAAAGACACAATCAACTCATATTTACTACATGAATTGTAAAGGAATGTTTCTAGTCTCTAGGATGGTGTTTTTATTGACCAGAGAAGTTGCAGGCAGTAAGCGGTTTGAGGGGTGGGAAGATAAAGGCCTTCAGCTTTGGGTATGTTAAAACAGAATGTTTAAGGGAGAAATACCCTGTGGACAAATCTGTAGTTATGAGAGCTCCAAGCTGCAGGCTTGAAAGTCACAGATGTCTATTTGGAAGTTATCAATATAAAGATAATAATTGAAGACATGGAAGTAGATGAGTTTTTAGAAGGATTGGGTATAGAGTAAAAGATTAGGGAATAGATGTTAGGACCTTGGGGAAACACACATTTGGGTACTAGGAGGTGAAAGTTAAATCAGTGAAGGAGATGGAGAAGGAAAAGACAGTGTCATAGACTACAAGGGGGGGGAAAATAAAAAAGAGATCATTAACTGTGACAAATGCTGAAAAATATCAAGAATAATGAGGCCTGAGAAAAGTTAGTCAATTTTAGCTTTAGATTTAGTCATTTGTGATCTTCAAGAGAAATATTTTAGTGGAATATTGGCAGTTAAATCTAGTCTCAGGTATTTAAAAAGGGTTTTGGTGACAACTTGGTGATAATAAGAGAGGTAGTGTTGTATAGGCCATATAATTAAACTTGGCAAGAAAAGAAGAGAAACTAGAGCTTGGAGAAGAAATAGTAGCTTAGAAGGTGAGCAGGATCAGCAAAGACTTACTGCTGTGCATTTGAAATTAGATGCATTTTTTACAAATTTAGTGTTTTCTAGCTTGAGTGTTTGGTCCTCAACTCAGGCTAGAGCTAAAAGAGTAAGTTACAAAGGAGGAGAAATCACATGGTTTTCAGCTTAATAAACCAGAAAGGTGTCCTACTGGGTATAAGAGCTTGGTTCTGTGGCTTGCATTGGAAAAGAGAAAGGGGGAGAAGGGATCATGAGGGGTGTTTATGGTGGAGCAGAAATTTTTAGGTCAGGGAGCACAATCTGAGCATGTTGGAACATAAGGGACTGCGTAACCTCTCTGCTTATAGATGAGGCAGCTGAGATTCAGAAAGAAACCCTGGGAATTATGAGTATTAATGAAAAAATCTGAATCGTTTGATAGGGCAATGGATTTGTTTTCCTTTTCCTCAGACTGAATGGAATTCCATAACACCATTACTGCTCCCCAAGAGGGTACTGGATTGTACACAAACCAATAATTGTATGCCCTTTTTACTGAGGATGTTTCTGATCAGAGAGTCTAGCATTAGCACCTCTGGGGAAAGAGTCTCCTTCTCAAGACACCTTCTACAACCGATTTGGCTACGCTTTGCAAATAGGGATGGAAAAATGGAGACCCATGTTGTTGCCTCCCCAGGGTCATCATTAACTAAACCAACTGGCTGACAAGCCTGTGGCCATGGAAACCAATCTTACTGATAAGCCTCTTTTCTTTTTCAACTTGATTTACTGGAAGGATGCCTTGGAATTAGATCTTTGAATTAGATCTTGCAGAAATATCATATTGGGTCATTTAATCTTCTCAGTCAATACCTTATCATAGTTTTCTTAAATGTCCTCTTTGCGACCTTTTTAGTTCTGTTGAAGACGATGATCAATATTGCATTTTCCTACACAAGTTTTTTACATTGTGAACTCATGATATCCTTTGCTTTCACTTGTGGAAACTCAGAATTCCTGAGATGGAGAAAAAATAGTCTGTGGTGCTTGGCATACCTCTGCTGCAGGGACTCAGGTTGATGAAAGGAATGGTAAGCTGGGAGTTTGATGTATTATACTGATTTATATGCATACGGCATTTTTCTTCAAAATACTTTTTTCTTCTTCATTAAGGTATGATATGTCTCATGTGCCACCAACTCGTATGTATGCTTTATGTGTATATACACATATACCACACATACATGTTATACATACATATATACATATGTATACATATATATACAAAGATGCCAGAATTCCTTAACTACACTTGGAAACTCCATATGCAAGGATAATAGATACTAGAGTTAAGTGGCAGGGGGAGAATACATATGACAGAAACATAGAAAGGTTTATTAAAAAATTTCTTTGGGTTACTTGAGCTACTTTCGTCTAACTTTATCTTTTGTCTTCCACATTGTAGTATAGTTTTTACATCATTATTCTATATAACATGGAAAGCCTGTGGCAGCCTATTTAGAAACCTCTTCTAACATATTAAACTGAATAGCAAGTAAATAATTTCAATCATAACTTTCTAGAAACTGGCAGAATCTCAAAACTTTTGAAGATTTCCTCTCCTACTACAGAATTCTATAGGATGTTAAAACCAAGTTCAGACTTTAGAAGGTAATTCAATGGGAGGCACAAATGAGAAAATATCTCAAGGCCTTTCAAAATCATAAATCGAGGCATAGTGTTGTATTTCAGTTATGGATGGAGAATTTGTCTCCACTTCTTGTTCTAAACTGAGACAGTTTGTCAAAAGCTAACCAGTAGCTGCCTGCAAAGGATGTTGAGAAACAGGAGATACCTAAGATTAAAAAAAAAGAAGGAGAGTAGAGCAAAGGGCACCAATAAGAGACCCAAAGAAACTGTAGTGGGCAAATCAATAATAGCCATACATACAAAAGATTCACAGTATATTAAAGAGGTCACATCTTATTTTAGAGCAAGACTTCTGCTAAGCTGTTTTAGAGAAAGGCTTTTCTATTTTAAAAAATAATTTCAAAAAGGGACCATGGCCTCCATTAGTAACTCATTAAATTATTTAATAACTTTCTGCCAGGATTTGGTTTCGTCTGTTCTGCTATAGCCAAGTTAAACTTGTTATGAGTTTAGATGAACTAACCTGACACACTCCTCTGGGATGTAGACATTCTTATATGTGAGGATTACAGTTAAGTATTTATTTTTAAGAGAGCATAATTTCTTTATTCTTAATTTTTATACTCCTTAATCATTTTGACTGCTTCACTCAAACCCCTTCAAAGTTCCATGAATACTGAAAATATGAGCTTGGTTCTTGTCTATGATTATCTCAGGGTCAGACTTCTCATTTTGGACACTATAGGAAATATGAAAACATTGAGGCAGTGTTCAACTTTTTTCCCTTGCAAAATATGTGATGAGTGATGTTCACATGTATAATATAATATTAAAATGGACATTTCTGCTAAGATCCAAAGATACAATTAATGCTGCATTCTGATGGAGGAGGAAGTTCTTATGCAGAATTTCCAAAGGCGTAAACTGAGAATTGGTTATGTGATTCTTAAATCGTTCACCCACATAGAGGTCATATAAAGATTGAAAAAGTAGAGATGGTTTTAGAATTTTTAAGGATTTCTTTGGAGAGAATTGTGCTGAGTCCCTTCTCCAAGAAGGTGGTTTGGGAGGGTGATTTCTTCATCTCAAATCAAGAGAAAGGAGATTTAACATATGGCATGGAGAACTTGATATGTGTCCCCTATGGTTAAGGCAACATAGTAGACCAGTATCTGATGATTACATGGTAAATCTAAAAGGCAGAGACCACCCTGCAAGGTGCTCTTACTTCAGGAGTGAAGGAGAGGCAACTGTGTTAGTTGACCTCTCTTTCCACTGTATGCCAGGCAAAGAATACTGAGAATATTTACCATGGACCAGATATAGATTATGCAAGAGAAAAGTGGCCTGGAGTCTGAGACTCGCACTGCAGTCAGGATCTGTTTCTCCTACCCCATTTCTCAGTGCAGCTTTTTGTGTGTTCAGTCTATTCTCAGACAGGCCCTCTCTTTGTAAGTACAAGATGGCTGTCAGAAGTTCCTGGGGCTAATCCTTCTAGCTTCAAAACCAGTGAAACAGAGCAAGAATCTTTATCTGACTATTCTTAGTGCAAGACCTGAGATTTGCGTCTATTGGACTGGCTGTGGTCACATACTCAGCCCTAAACAATGGCCAGGTTGATTTTCGACTGAATTTCATACTTCACCCATGGAGCTGGGAATCATGCGCCATCTAGCACACCAGGCTGAGAGTGGTGAAGGGGTATATCCCCAAATGAATCTTATGGTCATGCCAGAGAAAGCGGGTATAGATGCCAGGTAGACTAGCTATAAATGTTCTACATACCTAGGATTTCTGCAGCTATTATACCTTTTCCCCTTTTTAAATTTATGTGTGTGTGTTGTAATAAAAAGGGATTTAAGTTTATAGTCG
>NW_011888785.1:16032943-16060576 GCF_000151845.1 Pteropus vampyrus
TGTGGGTCAGGTTGTGCTATCTGTTATTCAAAGCATTTACTATAACTCTGTGTTGAGAGTTTGCTTTCAAGATATGGTGTATAGAGAAAAGGAATACTGCTGTGTGTATAATAGATATTTGTAAATGAGAGACATCCTAAAAGAGGGGGTGGTATTTATAATCAATAATATGGACCCTTTGGGTGGTCACAGACAAAAGTTACATTTGCATAATGTGTACATTTTTGTGTTTTGATTTAAAAATATCGTAAGTATATCATAAACTTCCTCCCTCATGTATCTGCACAATATTTTGTCTGCACAATATTTCAATGAGTATATTGTTGATAAGATAATTAATCATACTCCTATTGTTGAACACTTAATTGCTTCCAATTTTTCCAATGTTGTAAATAGTACAGAGAGCAACAGATCTGTGCATATAGCCTTTACCATTTTTTTAGGAAGATTTCCCTAGGGTATTATTCCAGACTGCTGGCTTAGGGAATGAGGAGTTAAACTGATCTTTTAACATGAGATGTAAATATTTGGAACTGAGTCTGTACTCTGTCCACTGAGGGTCCTGCTGCAGGTGAGGTCCCAGACCAGGCGTCCCTATGGTATCAAGCCGCAGCCTGGGTAGCTCCTCCAAAGCAATGAAGAGTTTTTTTCAATATAAAGAAAGGCAAGGAGAGAGTCTGGGTTGTCTATTTTTTTTTTCATTTTCATTAACATGTTGGTCTTTTGATTTGTGATTGTTAAATATAAACATTATTTTTAGAACAGTTTTAGATGTACTGAGAAATTACGAAGATGCTTCGGAATGTTTTCATATCCCATACCCCGTTTGCATGATTATTAACATCTTATGTTAGTATGGTGCAATGTAACTAATGGACTGATGATGACATGTAATTATTTGATTTGTCTACTTTTATTTATTTTTCAAAATTGAAATTATAAGGCTTTTAGTCCAATAAAGTGGCACTCAAGAATCCTAAAGTTAAAGAAATGAAAAGAGAAAGGAAGAAAGGAAGACCAATCACATTGACAAGACCAGGAAAGGGGCCCTTGTCTTTATTTCTACTTAAAAAAAATTGGTGTGTAGGATTCATATACAATGTGGCAGAAGTTGGAAACATTCTACTTTTAAGATTTCCATTAGTAATCGCTTACTATATTTTTCATTGTTATTTCTGAGAACTGACTAATGTGTTTTCCAAAATATTATTGTTCTTTTCTTCTTGTAGTTTTTGCTTCAATTCTGCTAAAAGCCTTCTATATTCGTAAATTAATTTTGAATTTAAAATATTTAAAAATAACTTGTTTTAATCTTTTCTTTCCCTGCTATAATCTTAGAAGTTATTGCTAGACTGACTTACAATCCTTCTTGGGTTGTTCTTTTCTCCATCATACCTAGTTTCCTAACCACCTCTCCTGGGAGCAATCTACTGGCTGCGGGATATGGTTTAGGATTGCTGTCCTAACAAAGTTGAGAAGATGAAAGTTATCTTTATCACTTTTCCTTTTTACTTTCAATTTTACCTTTTTTCTTCTTTGGTTTCTTTAGTCCCCAAGTGTGGTTTGTGGTCTCTGTGATGGCCCCTTATAATCCCAGCCTCCAGGTATTCATGGCCTTGTATAATTCTCTCTTCTTAAGTAACTTGCTCCTAACCAATAGAATACAGTAATGTTGAGGGGAGTCATTTCTGTGATTAAGGTAGAAAAGATTGTGATTTCCTAGCTGACCTTTTCTTGCTAGTTTTGATAAATTGCAATGACGAAGAGGCCGATATGGCCAACAGACAGTGAGTATTCAGGGCTCTTAGTACAACAACACTCAAGGAAGTGAATCCTGCCAATCACCATGTAAGTGAGTTTGGAATCGAATCCTTCCCCACTTTAGTTGAGACCCCAGCCCTGACCAACATCATGAAAAACTGTGAAGCAGAGGACCTGGCTAATCTGTGTTTGGATTCCTGACCCACAGAAACTGTGTTGTTTTAAGCTACTAAATTTTGGGACAGTTTTTTCCACTGTAATAGATAACTAACATACCAAGGTTCCCTTGACTCTAAAGAATGTGATAAATCACAAACAAGTCACCCTTGAATATATGTTTCTCAAAATAATAGGAATGATACTTAACTATAGAAATTCAGGTGATATGGTCCTTAAAGAGAGGCGATATTTTAGAGACTTCTTAGAATATTACAGTAGTAAGAGATCTTAGAAGAGATCCGGCTAATGTTTCTCTAGGAGCATTCTATACAAAACAGAACTCTTGAATTTTCCTCTGAAATTGGTGTCACTCCTAGCCTTCTTTATTTTATGAAAGGAATCCCTGGAACTCAGCTGATAAGCCCAAAAGACCAGGAATTTAGGAGGCCCTTGACTCCCTAGTCTTGTACCCACCTCTCCACCCATATAATCTAGAACCACCAAGCCTATTAATTCTGTCTCCAAAATGCACCTTAAATCTGTCTACCTTTTCCTTTTGCCAGCACACTGGTCTAATTTGCCTTATCTTTCATTTGGAACTGCTAACATAGCTTTGGGTAGGCAGAATAATGCTTCTCCCCTTATCCCCCCACTTTAATCAACGGAATCTGTGAATATGTTACCTTACATGGCAAAAGGGACTTTGCCAATGTGATTAAGGGTACAGACCTTCAGGTGGTGAAATTATCCTGGATTATCTAGGTGGGCCCAACCTAATCACATGCATCCTTAAAAGCAAAGACTATTTTGTGGCCGAGTTAGAGAGATGAAGTGGAAGAAGGAGAGATTTGTAGCATAAGAAAGACTCAATCCACCATTGGTAGTTTTGAAGACAGAGGAAGGAAATGTGGGTGACCACCAGAAGCTGATAATGGCCTGAAGTTATAACCAGCAAGAAAACAAGGACTTTGAGTCTACAACCATAGGGAACTGACTTCTTCCAACAACTAGAATAAACAAGAAATTGGTTTTCCTTGAGAGCCTCCAGAAAGGAATGAAGTCCTGTTGATTTTAGCTCAGTGAGACCCATGTCAGACATCAGACCTACAGAATGATATGGTAATAAATTTGTATTGTTTCAGCCACTAAGGTTGTGGTAATTTATTACAGCAGCAGATGAAAACTAATACAGCTTCTTATTCTTCCTAAATGATCTCTTGACTCTCCAAACTGTTCTTCAGAGGACAGCAAGAATGACCTTTAAAAAAAACAAATTCTACCAGGTGACTTCCCAGTTTAAACTCCTTTTCAATATGCTTAGAGTAAAACCCAAGCTCTCTTCTGTGTCCCAGAAGCCCTGTGTGATCTGGTCCCTGTCACTCTCTCCAGTTCCTTCTGAAGTCACTTTTCTTACACCTCACTGGCCTATCAAATTCCTGAACTTGTTGAACAGTTTCGCACCCTGGGGTTTTCACAGATGCTGGCTAGTTTTTACCTGGAATGCCTTCTTCAGCTCTTCACCTGCAGTCTCCTTCGCATTCTTCAAATATCATCTTAAACGACACTAATTATATGAGCATCTTATAAATCATATTAGTATCATTTAAGATACTATGATATCCTGATGTATTATATCAGAGAGGCCTTTTCTGACTATCCTATCTAAATATGCCCCCCTTGTCATTATTTTATGTTAAAAAACTTTATTTCCATCATAGCACTTTTCACAACTTGGAATCATGTATTTGTTTATTTGTTGCTTATTTATCTTCCCAACAAAAACCTAGGCTCTGGAAGAACAAGGATGATATTTTTTTTCTTGTACCTGCAATGCCTAGTATACTATCTGGCATATAGCAGATGTTCAATAAATAGTTTTTTGAGTGAATGAATAGATACTACTTCCATGGGATGTTTGTAGACATTTTTCCAGGGAAATAGTTTTATGCCAAATAACTTTGGGAAATTCAAAATAAAAGTTAAACAGATTTCTTTTCTGAGGCTTTAATTTGATAACAGAGTATCCATTGCTAATGGATCACAAGTGTCTAAATGGGCCTATTGTTTGTAGCTATTCTACTTATTTTACCTGGAACTTCTTTTTTGAGAGTAGTATCTCTTAGGACCGGTGTTCTGTGATATGCAATTTGATGAATCCAATGAAGTTCAAGGTCCTCATTTTTTAGACAAGGAAACTGTGGAAGATTCACTGACTTGCATAGGGTTATGCTGTGAGTTTTCGTAGCAGTCAGGTCTCTTGTGAAAGTCTAAACATTTAAGAATGTCTATGGCATCTTTAAATGATTAGCTGAACCAATAGAGAAAGTTATGTTTAGGAGTAAAATTATAGATGAGAGGTCAGAGAAGACTATATCAAGGAATTTGGCTTCCTTTGGAAATTGCCATTTTTGATAAAAATACCACAACAGAGAAAAAGTTATTCAGACCTCATAATTTAAAAATGCTACCACATCCCCTCACCCATGCCCAGATCAAAACAAAAATTCACATAATTTAGTTTGCTCCAGCTGCCTGGGATAGGAAGGAATCAGGGAGAAGCATAAAAGAAAGTCTGGCTTTTATTTACTTACCTGATTGCTATGTTTTTGTGGAATATTTGTGTGGGAATTCTGATAGTGTCTAAGAGTAGAATCCATATGTTTACTCTCAGCATAGAGAATCTATTGAGTGTATGATTAAGTGCCTGGCTTTGGAATCCTGCAGATGTGGATGAGAGACCCTCCTCCATCTCTTACCACCTGTGTGACATTTAGCACATTATACTAAACCACTCTGTCTTCTCATGTTCAAATAGGAGTACAGGCATACCTCGGAGATATTGCAGGTTCAGTTCCAGACCACCGTAATAAAACGAGTATCACAATAAGGTGAGTCATAATCCTTTTTGCTGATGGCAGGTTTTGCCTTCAATTTGTAAAAAATGTAACATCCGTAAAGTTCAATAAAGTGAAGCGCAATAAAATGAGGTATGCCTGTAATATTAATCTCACCTCATAGAGTTGTGGAGATATGATGCATGTAAAGAGCCCACTCAGCACATTGCCTGGCACCAACAAACACTTGTAAATGTTAGTCATAATTTTTAGAAGAAAGGAGTTTAGGTGTACCATTGATGAGTGTTTGAGGGACTGGTGAAAACACTGAGACAGGTTTCAGGGTTGCTCAGTGCAGTCCACTGATGATTCAGGATCTCCTTATAAGACTGTGCGGACTTTACGAACCATGCCTACTGCCTTGGTTTTGAAAAACTACCAAATAAGAAAAAACAGAGTCCATGTGTATTTTCTATGTAGTTCACTTCTTGGTCACTTAGGATTTTGCTTATAGATCTAGAGTAAGATTGTCTGACCTAAAGCAGCATAAACACATACTGGCCATGATTTAATGACAAGCAGTGTAATTAACACCTTGTATTACTAAGAGGTTTACATAGTACGTTTGGCAAAATATCCATTGGTTTGATCTTTTAAGGCTTGTTTTTCAGCTTTGTTAGGGCAGGCCTATAGTACTTCTACCGGGGCTAGAGTAGTCTTTCTCCTAAGGCACTGTTTTTCTAGTGTCTGTTGAATGCTCGGGGTGTATCGTGAAGTCTCTTTGCTATGGCAGGTTGAAACTTGAACATTTCCAAATCCTGTAGAAACTCTGATAGATGTTCAGCTTACAGTAATCCTGTAATTGTTCTTTCTCTGGCCTTGTGGAGTCTTATTCTGAGCATTTATTGCCTAGTATCCAGCCAAATACTCAGATTTCTAGAATTCCTATTTAT
Organism: Pteropus vampyrus; assembly: GCF_000151845.1. Taxonomy (NCBI): domain Eukaryota; kingdom Metazoa; phylum Chordata; class Mammalia; order Chiroptera; family Pteropodidae; genus Pteropus; species Pteropus vampyrus. Next base: position 16,038,651 of record NW_011888785.1, read on the forward strand.
TCCTTAATAGCACATTTCTCAAATTGGAATTATGAACAAATCACACAGCCCCCTTTTCTCCAGGAGCATGCCCCATGCATTCTGGCTGTTCAGTGGCCCCAAATTCTGATCTGGTTCCTCAGTACCCTACACTGAGATCTGTAAAGCACTTCCAGGCTCACCTTGTTTCCCTTCTCTCAGAGATCGGATTTTGCTTGTCGTCCAACAGCTGGAAACAGTTATTTCATATGTCTTATCAATTTTTATTTTTATAGTTGTTTAAGAGAAATGTTTCTCTGTTGTGGCCAGAAGTGGAAGTTCTTTTCCACTTTTAGTCTTCATTACTGTGGGGCTTTTACCTTGAAGAACCCCGTCTCCATACTGTAGTGGTGAGGGATTTACTCTTACACCATACACTCTTGCCAAGTTTCTCTTACGACTAACGGTCTGTGTAGGACAGATGGTGGGTATGGATCAGAGAATCAGTCTATTATCAGTCTATTATCAGAGAACACAACAAAATTAACTCATCAGTAACTGAAATAGTATTTGTAGTTGTATGCTTGATATATTTAAGATTCTAGACCATACAAATGATAGCATGTTGACCTATGTGAAGGGTTCATTTCTGAACTAATTTCAAATTGACCTTGATTTTAAACAACTTACTGGTTGTTTTTATCCATTATAATGGTTATAATTGGAATCATTGGAATCTATACTCATTCCTATGTTCTTAAGTTAGAAAGACCTGAATGTATCAGAAAAAGACATGGCTTTCCTATGTGCAAAGAAGCCTTCCAGGCACAGAGTCAGGCAAGAGCCCTTATTTTCTTCAGTCATCATAAGCACGTTAATTATGATGAAGTAAACTAATCTATTTCTACACCAATTTCTTCAATATAATTTGAGGTGAGAAGTAATCACATACTGCTATTTTTTTTATAAAGAAAAACCCATAAGAATGGGCTCTTTCTTTTCTAGGCGAAGAAAAATGTAATAAAATATGATTTTAAAGAGCCCAAAGGCTTTCAGTCATCTTTTGGCTTAATATATAAAAGATAACATAAAAATTGAAAAAAATTCAAGAAAAATAATAGTTTGTTTTTCCTCTTGGTAGGTGGTAGGGACCCACTGGTGAGAAGATGTTCATTAGTAAGTTTTTGCTACAAAGAATGGTTGCCGGCATCAGTGGAGAATGTTTATCTCTGCTTGCAAATGATATTGCCTGTATCATGAATAACTATGAAGAGAACACAAAAGGTAAATCCCCAAATTTAAATTTGCACATTTATTGCAGTTGCATGTTTCAAGTGTTGAATGCCTATTAATTCAGATGCCATGGTTTTTTTTTTCTTCTCCATGATCATTTTGACTTAGATAACTTTGAGAAAGCATTTGAAAGAAGATAAAACGTCTTTATTTTATGACGGGTCTGTGGATTTACTGACTCTAGCCTTCTTTAGGGCCTTGAACTTTTGAGAATTATTTCCTATCCATTTTAAACTTCAAATATTCTTTAAAAAAAAAAACAAACTACTTTGATGTTTCCTTTTCATTCTTTTGAGTGTGTAACTTTATTATGCTAATTGTCTAATAATATTGTACAATCATCTTATGAAGACAATAGAATGGTTGATATTATCCAGCTTTTAGAGAGGAGAAATCAGAGGTATGGAGAATTTTGTGATTCGCCCAGTGTCACCCATGGACAATTAAATGTCATGGTCAGAACCATGTCGTAATCAGAACTGGGACTAAAGACTAGAGTCTAGTAGAATGAGAACTGGTTAAATAGGGGGAGGGGACTTAACTGTGATTCCAACCGTGTCCTCAGTCTAGGCTAATCCCTTATCTGGGCCTCATTTTCCTCATTTGCAAAAGCTGGGGTAGAACAGGTGAGCTCGCAGGTCCTTCCAGCTCAGAAATTTTATGGTCATTTTACTCCCTTTGGCTTTTCTCTCAGAGTACATTGCTTCTTTTAGCTTTTACCTGGGTTTACCCAGATTGTGTTTGATTTGCATTTCTCCACTTCTGCTTCTGCCCTAAGACATATTATTTTGCCTTTATGTATTTTTCTGAAGAGATTAAAAAAAAAAAGAATTTAGCTACCTAGAATAAATTTACTCCGTTACTTAGATACAGTCTGGTTGATTTTCTCATTGCTTTTTAAATATTTTATTACTGTGTTATGTGGTACTTTTATTACCAACTTACCTATGCTTATATAATTTAGCTAAAGTATAGAAAAAGCCATCATTGTATTTTCAAATAAGGTAGCCTTCAAGTTCCCAAATACTCACCATTGTGTAGCTTAATTACTAATCACTTGTGTGATCTTGGGTCTCATACAAGTCTTATTATAATGTAATGAGGGTGGGTTATCAATAACTTACTTTCCTCACAAAGATATGGTGGTAGAACAGAAAACTAAATAATAGTTATTCCCATGTTTGTTTTACACTTCTTAACTCAAGGATATTAAGGTTGAAGCATAACAAGATAAAATTTGTGTTTCAAAGTCTTCAAAATAATTTTAACATGAGATTTCAAAATAGTGGAGAAACAGAAAGACTATTGGACATTTCAACTGAGTTATGAAATGCATACCAAAATTTGGATTTTTTGGAGCCCACTTTTGGACTTTTCTGTGATTGATAAGTCTATAATTTGCTATTAAAATGTTGCAATTTCAGTTTCAGACAGTTGAGCTATAAATTGCTGAGATCTGGGATAAATACACAATTATATTAGAACAAATGTCTATTGTTTTATTCAGGGAAGGGGCGAGTTCACTGTACTACTTACTTATAGTGATTATTCCAAATTTTCCTCCAGAAGAAAAAGCCCATGCCACATTTGTGGAAATGGTTAAGTGACCACAGGAACGAAGAATTCAGGGATGATTTAGCGCAGATCATCATGCAGGCTTCCCGGCATGTACATTTTAAACAGTACTGTGTTGTCTCCAGGTTTGCCAAAGTGTAATCTGTGAGCAATTGAGGCAAAATCAAAATCAGAAACTTAGCAGAGTAATATTGTTTTGGAATTGTCAAGCAAAAGACCTTGGTTTGGGTTGTTACGTCTGGAACCAAAATGTCACATGTGGCATGCATCATTTGAAGTTTATTATTTTAACCTTAGACCTCCTTGTTGAAAATGTATGCTATTCAGTGCCTTGAATCCCAGTATAAGCATTTCTATTCTATTATCTGTGAGTCTGTGCCAGCAGCATGGTGAGCATGGTGAAACCATAGCTTGGATGGCTGGAAGGCCCCCACCCTTGGCTTCGCTCTTTTGCTGGAACTGCCAAACCCAATAGGTTCAAGTCGAGTGTGTGTGTGGGGAGCCCTCGAAAATTAAGGCATGGCACCAGGTAATTGAAACCATTCCCTACACATCTGGGAAAAAAAACCAATCTAGTCATATTCTCTGCTGAAAAAGAAATCATCCCATGCTGTTGCCTGGAGTTGCAAGAAAGTAAAAATGGTGTCATTTTACATTTACAGAGCGTTTAGCATTTTCACGGACAGACTCAAAAGCTTGTGATTACAAAGTGTGAAATTTTTATTAAAATTCCTCATGAAATCAACAGAATACCTATCTAGCAATTGTTCCAAGGTCTCCTTCCATTTGTACATTATAGCGATTATCCCACTGATCCATTCTATTTTCCATAACAAACATATTCTACTTTCTCATTCATTGGCTGACTTGCCATAGCCAGAAAAATTTTAACTATTTGTCATTCAAGGTAAATGGCCTCCTTCATGCTGGTATGTGGCAAATGGTCCTCTGGGATTAAGATGTAGTGAACTTGGGCTGGCCATGGCTCCAGTAGAAGAGACAGGGGTAATGACAGGGAGTGTGTTTACTTTTAAATCTAAACGAAGATTTAAAGATTGAAAATTTGGTATTATTCCTTGTGCAGAATTTGAACCTTCTACATGCAGGTCAAAATTTACTTGCCAGCAATGGATTTATACGTCTTCCAAAGTTTCATTGTCACGTTCAGTGATAATAGTAATGCAGCATTCTACTATTTTTGAAGTGCTTTCATTATCTTGTTTATTCTTACAGTATTAGCTTATGGGGCGCATAGGAGAGGATTATTTTCTTCTCTTTGAAAATGAGGATCCTGAGGCTCAGAGATGTTAAATGGTTTACTCAAAGTCACACAGCTTACGAGAATAGGGCTAGCTCTCAAAAAGGTCTTCTGACTCCAGATCCTGTGTTCTTTCCGTTAGCATGTGGTGCTTCTTATGTTTCCTGTGTCTTATTCTCACCAAAGAAAACTTTATTTTGGAAAAGTTTTCAAACCAATCCTCATGGAGCACATTCAAATGCTGTTCTTGTGGAGCCGACAGCATGGAAACGTGCAACTTCTCAATCAGGACAGTGCTCGTTAGCTGGGAATCCTAGGACTGCCAAAGATCATTGTGAAATGGCTTCATACTTCATTACTTGTTTCAGCACAGAAATTTGCTTGTTCCTCTGTTATGGTACATTTTTCTTATAAGTAGTTATTTACATGTATATCTATAAATCTCAAATATAACCTCCGATGCCCAGTTACCATTATACTCATCTTTGTATGCTCCACTGCACTTTGTTCAATGTCTTGCATGAAATAAATGCTCAATGAATATTTACTAAAAGGAATTAAAGATAACATAAGAGTTCAAAGTATCCAAATGTACTTCTCTGTACTATCTATATCAGTGCTGTCTAATATAACTTTCTGCAGTGATGGAAGTGCTTCACAGTTGGGCTGTCCAACACAGTAACCGCTAGTGACTAGTGTGTCTGAGGAATTAAATTTTCAATTTTATTTAAAGTGATTTAATGTAAATAGCTGCATGTGACAGATGGTTACCATATTAGACAGCACAGCTCCTAAATTTTCATATATTTGTACTTTGTCAGATCCCTAAAATATGATTATATTTAGTTCCTTCCATACACTGATGGTTCTCACTATGTTTTTGATGAGGTTGCACAGCCAGCCTTGGGTAAGGTAATGAGGGGGTGGGTAGAGACTTTCTCTTGCACATAAGGTAGGAGGCCCTCTCCACTCCTCAATTTCCTGGGGGAGGAGCAGGAGGAGCTGGTGCCTATCCCTGAGTGTTTTTCTGGAAAGCAGTAGTAACTTGTGTCTTGGAGATACAAACAGTTGCGAGGGGCTCTAGAAGGTGACACAGTGGAGATTTCTCAGTTCTCGAGGCTCAGTGATATATAGTTTAGGCCTATAGGAAAGGAAAGTTCCACCATTTTCTAAGAAAAGCAAATCTGCAGTCAGAGGAAAGGAGGGCAGGCAGCTAACATTTGTTAAACAGATTTTTTCATACACTATCTGGGGGGTGTTGCACTTGGAAGAATCTTTAGGTTCTGTCTCTCCCCTTAACATAGAAGCCTATGTTAAGTCTGTATGTATGTGTGTATCTATTTATCTATGTATCTATGTATCTATGTACTTATGTATGTATATATCCATCATGTATGTATGTATGTATGTATCTCACCTGTAATCATTAATTTATGCATTTCTTCTAGTTGTAAAACTTCTAAATTCCTACTCTGAAATTGTCAGCTTGGAATTAATCAGCTCCACTCCCACCCCTCAGAAAGCAGTAGCAGAAACTGCTCAGGAAGAGAGAAATGCTGTTCATGCAGGGTGGACCCCTTTGATCTCAGTGGCTTCTAAGAACCCCCATTCTTCATACTGTGGCTTCTGCTAACTGCTCTGGAGGAGGCAAAAGGTTAAACAGAGAGAGAGGCAGGAGTGAAATGGCAGCCAAAGCAGAGAGTCTAAATGGGTCCTTGAATAGATGTCTATGTGTTATTTGATTTCAGCACAAGTCCTTTCTTGGGATATAAACTATGTTATAAAGGTAGATTTTTGAGATCCTTATGCTCTATTAGAAGTAAAACAAATATTTAGGAAACAAAAATGAGTGCATCATTAATGTACTCATGGGTAGCTGCAAAAGCTACTACGATGAATGAATATTAAATTTAAAAATTAAAACTTTAGAGTTAAGAATTGGCATCATTATTTGTAAAGGGACTCAAGAATATCTGTTGTGATTCAAAGAGCAGGATCTGCCTGGAGGAGTTTACTATCTTAGGCTGACAAAAACAGTAGATATTAATATTCTATATTGTGTATGAATCTGGCACTTTAAAAACATGTTCTTCCTCTTTAAAAAATATGTTCATTTTAATGTTTTAACTTCTATCCTTTTCTGGTCGAGATGGGGGTAAGACTTATCTGTCCCTTTAGCCATAAGACAAAAGTGAAGCTCAGAGAGGCAAGTGATGTGGCTAAGCTCACAGAGCAATCATATCTCTATCTACATTGGCATTTGAACAGGGAACTTCTATGAAGGAGCCACCAAACTGTCCTTCCACCCCAGGAGTAGGATGACATCTCCAATCCCTTAGTAGATGCCAGGGAACTTTCATATGCAGAATACATAAATAAATGTGCTAAGGAGAAGAAGAGACCTCAGTCTGGTAAAGCTCTTGGAACAAGGACAAATTACCTGTGACTTTGGTTCTGATTCCTTGAACTTTTTTTTTTTTTTAAATAAACTTTTGTTTTGGAATAATTTTAAATGTATAGAAAAGTTACCAAGATAATACAGATTGTTTCCATATAATCTTCACCCAGTTTCCTCTAACATTAACATTTTACACTTTATTTCTTGGATCTTACAGTAATTTTATATGCATGAGTACCCCTTATATAGAGCTTTGTCTACAAGTGGGTTCGTTTCTATGAATTTCCTTTAACATTTCTCCCAAATTTACTGCTAAGTTAGAATAACCTACATGTCTGATAAGGAGTCAACAACTGAACACTAAAAATTTTGATTATAAAGTCACTGGAGAGTTTTAACCACAGCTACCATCGCTGGAGAAAGGGAAAGGGAGAAGAATATTTGATAGTGTGACAAGAGAAATAACTTCTGAATAAGGAAGAGACTTTTCAGATACCTCTCAGGCTGGAAGGTACTTTTCCCTCTTAGGAACCATGGAGGTTTTATAGCAATATTGAGATGACAAAGAATTTTGGAAACAGCATTTTATAGACTAAACGTTGAAAGAGATCTGTATTTCCCAAAATTCTTGGATTTGTTCACTAGCAAATAGAAACAGAATGAACTAGGACTACAGAAATTTGGCCGATAACGCTGCTCAACTTTAAAGTTGGAACTTCGAGCAATTGCAGACTAAGACATTTCTGCAGAGCTTATGAGTAAATTGTAGATCAGTGGAAGATAGGGAAGTACATGGGGCCTGAGAAGGTCAGTGTGCTGTAGAGAAGTGCCGTTGATGAAGAACCAAATGGGAAGGACCACGCCAGTTTCCTCCAGTCATTTAGTGAGGAGTGATTGACACTTAATGTTGGACTAAGACTACAGTTACATCTGTTTATCATTTGAATTTGTTAAATTTGCACTTATGCTTAAGGTTATTGTAGAAGGAACATATGAAAGTTCCAATATTTGATCATTTTTGATCCACAAAAATGGCACTTTCATATTATTCAACCTAATATCTAGTAAACTATATGTGGTTAGTTCCAACGCTTTTCACTTGGTTTCACTTTATATAAATATATATTTTGAACTTGGAAGTAAAAAACAACTATTTGAATAGGAAAACCCAATTGACATTTGCTATGAAAATACTGAGAGCGGGCAGACAGATCAGCAGACACTTTGCAACATGCACTCTTCCTGTGTGCCAGATATTGCACACTCGCATTTGCTACCGTTATATATTTTCTTTCCAGGATTAAGTTGGGTCTGTGTATTTAGATTTATCAGTTTTACAGATTTATTAGTATTCATCATTTTCTTCTCCAGGAATCTAAGCAGATATATCTGAAAATGATTATTTATCATCATATTTAACTTTTAACCATAAGGTGGCATCATATCACATTTTATGCCAAGGAAGCAGGCTGTTTTCTGTTCACTGAAATGACTAATGCTCTGCACATGTCTTTAAGTTGTGAGTGTAACACATTATTGAATTTTGAAGTTTATAAGCAAATATTAGAAGCCAGTATCTTCATATGGGGTTTTACAATCTTTCTCTTATATTTTATTTTTTTATTTAATAGCTGAGAAGTTAGTAATAAACCAAACTATTACTATATTAACTGATACTATTTTACCTCATTAAAATATGTAAGGCAGTTCCTTGCATACTTAGAAGCTTCTAAAAAATATCCACTGCATGATTAAATTAAAATATTCCTTTAATAGGCCTTACCCTCAGGAATTCATTTTCTTATTTGTCAAGTTGAATTTACAGCACACTTTATTGCTATGACCCATTTCTTACCAGAATAAGAAGCTTATTTTCATGAAGAAGTTAAACTCAACTGAACACATTTGCTTTCCCTACTACCTTTTAAAAATACTTTTTTTGGTAACGTATCACTTTTTTTTTTCTTAATTAGAAATGTGCAGGACTTGCAAATTTCATAAACATGCTGGTTTACTTTCTCTAGTTGCTTGATTGAAAATTCTGGTTTAGTTTTGAAAAGCCGAATAAAAATTTTACTCTGTGGAAACATTTTGTACCTTTGTAGAAAGCACTGTAAATGCTTTTCATATAAAACTTCCCTTTCTTCAGATGAAGCGATTTTGTTCTTGGAACTCCGTTTATAGTTTTGTGGGAAGTTGGTGCCATTTGGCCTGCAGGGAATATTCTCATGGGGTTTGTTGCAGGGCACCTTAGAATTCTAGTTAAGAATTTGGAGATTGCAATAATAAGACTTTGGTCTCAACATTTCTCTATTCGTGGACCACTTGGAGCTCTTAATTCTCAAACTGACTGGATATGATGCCAAAGCAACAGATTGAAAGTAAAACTGCTAATCATTAAAAAAGCAAAACAAAACAAAAAAAACTCTATGTTGCATAAGCAGCTAGAATAATATCTCTATTAAATTGATTAAATTGATTTCATGAATGAGGTTTGGCTGTAACCTAGATAGTAAATCTCCCCTGCCCTGGGTGGAGCTCTGCTTTAAAAATAACCAAATTGTATTTCTCTCAGCTATCAATAATGTAGGCACTTTATTCTTAATATTTTCTTCTCAGAGCTAAAGTGGAAAGTCAAGGTGAAATAAAGTGGAAAGTCACGGTGAAACAAGTAGGGTGATGTGAAATGGAGTAAGGGGATACTCCAAGGAGAAGGTTGAGGAAGGCGTGTATGAGAAGACGATCTCTGTTTAAACTGAAGGATGAGTCAAAGCCAGCCCTGAAAATCTGGCTGTGATTTGGGTGGGTAGAGAATGGGATGATAGTGGCCAGGGAGAACATTCCAGGAAGTGACTAACCTAAGGCTCTGTGTGGGGAGAGAGCTTAGCATACAATGGAGAGGAGACATAGAAATAAGGACTGTGTGGCTAGAGCACAGGGGTGGGGAGTGGTGCTGGGAGTGTGGTAAGGTGAATCAGAGGTAGGCTGGCACCAGGGTGAGGACTTTGGATCTTTTAAATGCATGAGAAAGCAAGTAAAGAGTTTTAATTAGAGAAATTATGTGCTCTTATTTACATTTTAAAAAGATCACTCTGGTTCATCAACAGTGGAATAGATAAATTAGTTGTGACATATTCTTACAATGAAATGTTATAAAGCAAGGAGAATGAACGATTTGTTACTACACACAATAGCATGAGACAACATGCCAACTCAAATATAACGGCGAGTGAAAAAAGCCAAATGCAACACTGATCTCAGCACTGGTTATGTAGATGTATTCAGTTTGTGAGAATTCATCAAGTTTACATTCATGATTTTGCGCTTTTATGTATGTATGTTCAACTTAAATAAAAAGTTAAAAAAGGATCACTCTGGCTGCAGAAGAGAGGATATATTATAAAAGAGAGTAGAAGTGGGGGTCCGGTTAGGAGCCTATTGAAATTTTCCAGATGAAAGATGATGGTTTCAACTAAGGTAGTGGTGGAAATGGGGAGAAGTAGATAGGTTCTAGATCTAATTTGTACTTTAGTACGGTATTAGATATTATAGGGAAACACATGGAATTGTTATTTGACTACTTTTGTCCTCCAAAGTGATAATTTCATATGGTTAAACCTACTAGGAATGGGTAGCTAAGGGTATCTTTGACTCATTATTGTTTCTCTATTAAGTATACTAGCTCTTGGTTTTATATACCTTTTCTCCGTGACATTAAGAATAAAAACTTATAGTTTTACTTGAGAACAGATTCTGAGTTTTAGTGTTTGCCTTCTATTTGAATAACTATATTACTTTATCTATGATGAATTATATGTATTTTTTCTATTTTGCCTATGCTAGGATTTATCAAAACTAGTAGTTCTTAATGTAACTTACTATTTGACTAACATACTAGTATTATGTTCTACTTTGTTGTAAAGATCATGAGAACATGTAAAAACCTGTCTTGTTTTGAAAGTCAGGAGTTAAGTGTTTGTGCCTTTATATAAAGTATACATTGCATTTGAGCATATGGATGTTAAGTATTGGGTTTATCAGCTTCTCCCCCTCCCACCCTAAGAACTAAGGTAGTTTTTGTGTCTGTTCGGGTAGCCTGGTGTTGGTTGTCAGATTTCTGAGAGAAGCATGGGATCAAGAGGCCCCTGACTGGTACAGTAGGGGCTCTTTAAGTTGTGAGCACTGAGGTGTCTTAGCTGGGCTGCTGAGATGTACAAAGACTTCTGCACAGTGAATTCTGACCCCATAACCCTTTCTATTGTAACTGAATCTTCAGATTCATATCCATCAAATTGACATGTGATATAGTCTAGGGAGAAAACAACCTTGGAAATGGTCTATTGAAAGTAATTTACTCCCTCATCTATCACATTCTCAAATGGTCTACATTCGAGCAAAGCAGTGGGAGTATAATACCCATATTCTGAAAGTTGAGAGAGTCTAGGGAAAGGTGTTTTAATTTTATTCTTTTTTCTCAACATTTTTTTTCACACAAACATATATAAAGTAAAAGTGGAAGAGGGAGATGATATTTGCTATATATATATATATTTTTACCAGCTTAGAATTCGTTTTCTCATATCAGAAAAGCATGCCTCCTGGTTAGTATTAGATTTTCAGAGCGTATAGTTAACAGAAATCATTCCAACTAGATTTATTTTGCATTGTGCTTCACTGGGTATAGAAGTCATCTAGAAGTTTTTTCCCCCTGGAGATCATCACAAAACACAAAGTTTTCACCTTGGAAACCATTATAAAATACAGCCCCCCCAAAAGGGGTGGGGTAGATGGGGGAAACAATCTGCAAATGTTTGCTTGAAAGATGCCCTTTTCTGCCAAGTTATAGAGTGAAATCAATACCGACCTCTAGATTTGTTGACCTGTTCGTGAGATGGAAACTAAAATGTGAAAAAAAATGAAAGTTTTCCTTGATGATAGATTTTTCCCCCTCTTTCAATTGCAGCTAGTGTGAACAATCTAATGACTAGAAAGATCTTCAGACCTCTATATAGTGCTGAAGAATGTCATGTTGAGAAAGGGCATGCTTTCCCTATATCATTTTGCCTTAATCTTCTTAGATTTTTCTACAAAGAAATCATATTAATCAAATCTCCTTTCTGCTATATGAAAGGTGCAGGCTGACTAATGCTCAACTTTGGGTGAAATTGGATATGGAAGAAAATCCTGACTTGAAATAATACCAGACTTTCCATAATCCTGTGTTGCTGGAGTCTTAGTTCAGGACTGTAATTTCCTGCTCAGGTTTTGTGAAATCCCAGAGTCCTGTCAGTGAGCCCAAGAGGTGCTGCACACTTATCAGAGGCAAAACAAAACAAAAACAGCCACGCCAAACAAAAACAAAATGAAACAAATACCAATTTAAATGTATTTAAACGTAAAAAGAAATATTTGCTTTATAAATGTTTAGGAATAGGTTTATGTATGTATCTCCAAAGCAAATGAAGAGCAGCAATTGTATGTTGCAAGTACAATAATGCAGAAACTTCTATTAATCTTGTTCAAAAATTTTGCTGGCTGTAACGAAGAGGAAAATGTGTCTAAAATGTAATCTGATTTTTTAAAAACTTAATTCAGGAACTATTTATCTAAAATATGGTTGTCTTTTTTCAAAGTATTCTTTGAGAAGCTAGACATTTTTCCAAAGAAGACATGCAAAAGGTCAACAGGTATATGAAAAAGTGCTCAATATCACTAATCATCGGGGAAATACAAATCTAAACCACAATGAAATATCATCTCACTCTTGTTGGAATGGCTTTATCAAAAAGACAAGAGAAAAGTGTTGGTGAGGTTGTAGAGAAAAGGGAACACTTATGCACTACTGGTGGTAAAGTAAATTGGTGTAACCATATGACCCCACAATTCCACTTTTGGGTGTATATCTAAAAGAACTGAAATCAGGATCTTGAAGAGATATCTGTACTCCCATGTTCATTGCAGCATTATTCATAATAGTCAAGTCATGAAAGAAACTTAAGTGTCCATTGATGATTGAATGGTTTAAGAAGATGCAATATATGTGATATATATTTGAGTATTATATATGAGAAGGAAGGAAATCCTACCATTTGTAACAACATGGATAAACCTGGAGGATGTTATGCTAAGTGAAATAAGCTAGACATAGAAGGATAAATAATACATAATAACTCTTATTTGAGGAATCTAACATAGTTACACTCATAGAAGCATTTAGTTTTAGTGTTTTCTTAATCTCTTCCAATCTAGGAAGTTCCTCATACATTTTTTCTTTTTTTTTACTTTTGGTCTTTCATGATTAGCACACTATTTAAAGCTTTGGCTAATTATTTCACTGAATGTCCTTCAATTTGGGTTTTCTGATAATTCCTCATGATTAAATTCAGGTTTTACATTTTTTTGCCAAAATACTATAGAAATGATGTCATATTTTCTTTAGGGCATCATATCAGAGGCATGTAATTTTTGTTTATCACCGGTGATGTTAACTTTGATTATTTGGTTAAGGTGGTGTCTGCCAGGTTTCTCCACTGCAAATATTATTTTTGCCTTTGACATTTGAAAATGTAGTTCAAAAATGTACTGAACAAAGGTAAGTATATACAGTCATTCAAGACAATGACATAGGACCATTCATTGGATGTAGAGTTTTATTTGTTAAAGAAGACTCATTCATTAACTGTCAAATGATGTTTTGAGAAAAAATCAATTTCCTGTTTCTCATCATGTTTTTGCCTTGAATTTTAGCATCTATTAATAATATTGGAAATAGTTATAATGTTAGTATTTGCTATATGGCAATTTTCTATTTTTACCATTTTTTTTCAGTTATTATAGGAATTCTAATGCCAGGAAGAGTTGTCATTATTTATATCAGTAGAGACTGCATGAATTTTTATTTTGTTGCTCAAATATTTCCAAAATTGGCCATCCGGGAGACCCATTAAGTTTAGAGCCCATATTCTTAACCAGTACTCATTTACTTCAGAAAGTCCCCATACAATCTTGTTTTAATAGGTTCTCATTCACATGGTAATAGGAGGCTGATCTTGCCTTCTGGGTATGATGCTATGTCCTTAAAAAAAAAAAGCAATTTCTAATTGGTCATACCCTGGGTTCACACAATTTTGCTCCGTATACTTTATGTATGGACATTTTTAAACTTCAGAGACAATTCATGATTAATATCCTACGCAGAAAGTAGGGATTCAACTATTTTCAGTATTTTTAATTATCTTCAATTTGATTTAATTCAACAAACATTTATTTCAAGGCACATTGGGGAGAAAAAGGTAGAATGAAACCTATTTTCTGATCTGAACTAACTTGCTATCCAGTGGCGGAGACCAGACATATTTGCAATTATGATATAGCTATACCAGGATGTGAAAGTATTTGAACAAAATCTTATGGACATGTAAAGAAAGATGAGTTTTATTCCAACTCAGGGTTGGGATAAGGTGATGGATGGAGAGGGACAGGGCAGGGAAGAGCGGGCATGCGAGATCATCTTTGAGGTTTACCAAACAAGGAACAAAGATATGAATGTTAATCTGAAGATGTCTGTCTGCCAGACAACTCATATCTTTTGCTATTTGGTCTTTATCACCATTCTTTCAAGACTAAGTTTCTTTTTAGTTTCAAAAATCCTGAAAACCAAAGGTCAGAGAGGTTTACATTTTTACGAATTGCTGAAATGTTGAAGTGATGGTGACCTAGAGGTGAGAACCTAGGAGTGTAATGAGAATGGGTTAAGTTTATATCCCTTTGCATTGTAGTGTAGTACAATCTTGAGAATGGTGAATCAGAGCAAGCTTGAATTGGCAATGTTTTATATAATCCCCTGTTGCCTTTGCTTTTCATTTCTCTTGGCAAAAGTAGAACCAACTCTCCATGTTATCTAACTTGGTTTAGAAAGAGCTCCTGCCATGATGTCCCTTTAGGAGTTATCTAAGCAAGGAAGAGGATGATGAATTCCAGTACAGTTATTGCATTTTTGAGCAATAAGCAAATATCAAGAGACAGTTTTTGGAAGGTGATGGTGGTAGTAGTGGGGGATTCTCACTGTGCTTCATGTAAGTAGTTGCCTTTTTTTGAAGAGGCTTTTCTTTTTTTTAGCATGCCATGCAACTGCTGCTATGATCCCCTTTTCTCTACTGCTTTGGGTGCTCAAGGCATTTGTTGCTTTTGAGGCTATTTGGCTCCTAGAGGTTCTCCACTGAAGTTTTTGATGCCTTGAAAATTTTCAGGCCTGAGGCCTGCCAGAGAGCAGGGCAGAGAACAGCAGCCTGGATGAATGAATACTTACGTGAGCCTCAGAAGGAGAAAACTGCCTCTCACAATCTGTTGGAGATTAAAACAGAGAAAATGCTATGTGCTTTTGTGCATTATAGTGAAATGAGTTAGCATCACAAAGAACTTTTGTTGGTATGTGGATATAAGTTTTCTAATTTGTAATTGAATGAAAAGTGAACTTAATGCTCATAAAATACTTGGAAAACGGTTGGCTCTGAAAAACTTCTGAAAATTATTTATCCGTAAATGGTTTCAATGCTGCTGGCACCTACAGATAAGGTGATTGTCCCCTCTTATAGTCTTCTTGTAGGGGACATAAATACCCAGAAATATGCATATGTATATACAATGGGTTTTCTATGTATAATTTATGTTCACATGTATAATTTATATTCCATCTCAGAGTGTTTGTCTAGATGGCTTATTCGTGATTTGATATATGTGAAAATTCTTAAAAATATTTTTAAGAATTTATTTTTATCCTCTATTTCTCTTCTTCTATCTAAGCATATTCAATAAATACAGAGAATTAAATATATAGTTAATTTATGGAACAAAATAAATAAAAGACAAAAGTTCTCTCAAACTTTCCATCAAGTGGTCATTGATTTTAAGTCCTGAATTGAAGTTCTTTTGTTATCTGTATGTGGTGTATATACATACACATTAACACACATGTAAAAATACAGACTCGTCTAAAAGGTGAGATGGAAATGAGCCTACAAGAAAATAACAGCTCAAAAGTAATAACATTGTGATTATCAAAAATAGTGTTGCATCTGTGGGGTATTTTTGCATTCTATTTGTAACACAATTAATCACCTTTGGGAAGTCTTTTTTACTTAAGGGGTATATCAAGAGTAAGAGATTTCTTGATTCTTGGTTCCTTAGAGAGTAGACTGTTTGGCTAGAGTTATGGAAAAGGGATTGTGTCACAGTGAAGTTATGGTTTCAGGACTGCTTCCAAATATTCTTGCTTTGGTTATAGGGTAAAGAGCTGAGGATTCTTGAAGGAGTCTTTTTGGTCAAACAATTTAACAGGCAGTGGGTCTGGTGCCAGTGATTCCATTTCTAAAAGATTTTCCTTTGAAGTGTTTGTTCCTCAATATGTTTTTCCAGCCAAACATATGCCTGTGATTTGAAATCAGCTTAAGAATTTTCTTTCACACTTTAGTGTTCATGTTTAGTTTGCTGGCATTAAAAGATGCAAAATAAACTTGTCTGGCTCTTCAAATCCCTACAGTAATTTTGCTACTAAGGGTAATTCTTGTGAGTAGAGTTTAATTATTTCTGACTCTAGGCAAGCACTTGAAAGTTATTTTTTCAAAAAATTTATTTCTGGGAAAGGGTTAAAAGAAAATGTACTCAAGCTTGCATATACTTTGCATCTTGTAGAGTTTCTTAGAAAATTATTTCTTAACCATCGTCTTAGTTGTTTAGAGTTTTTACTCTGCTAGGGATATAGGTATTATTCTTGACCAGCATTATATCTGGCTAGTGGCTTGAAACTCTACTCATTGGATTGGTTCACCTTGAGAATTTACACATTTTTGATAGTTTCTATGTGCTAAGCTTTGTGTGAAGAGGTAGTCAGATAATGAAAAATATATTATAGGTTTTGCCCTCAGATAGCTCATGATCTAGGAGAGACATGGCATATTAATAATAAATTCTAATAGACCATATAAAATGATATATTAATAGCACATATAAAGTACTCTAGGGACACAGAGAAGCTTTATTCTGCCAGGAGAGTGGGACTGGGCAAGGCTACCCATAGGAGACAACATATGAAGCCTATCTAGATTATGATGTGTAACTATGGTAATTATAGTCTCAGCTTCAAAAGACTGAAGGTTAGTTAATCATGATGATCCATCCAGGTAAGTACACTTTTGTTCTCTATCAACTAATTACCAACTCAGAGTCACTATGTGACATTATATAGTTGTAATGGAAATGTTGTATTACATCATTGTATTGTACCGTACTGTACTGTATTATATTATATTGTATTGTGTTGTTGTGTTGTGTTGTGTTGTGTTGTATTGTACTGTACTGTACTGTACTGTACTGTATTGTATTGTATTGTATTGTATTGTATTGTATTGTATTGTATTGTATTGTATTGTATTGTATTGTATTGTGTTGTATTATATTGTATCGTATTACATCCTAAGGAAAGAAAGAAGAAAATGTTAACTGAAGTTTAGGAATATGGCCACCAAACAAACTAAATTTTTCTTCTTCTACTAATGCCTACCTCTCTACAGTAGAGACTTTGAGGGAAACTAGTTATAGTTTTCTATTTGGAATGAGGAAGTTTTAAGAAAGATGGAGATGGAGAAAGGAAAGAAAGAAGAAAAAAAAACCTTACAGTTCCAGAATTTCCACATAGGACATGCTTGGGGTGGCTGTCGGGAAAGGGGCACAGGAGAATTCTCTGTAGTATTTGAGTAACCGACCTAGTGGTTTTACTTAGGATTGTGTGTTTATTTGGGGTGACTTGGAAGGGGCTACTGAACATTATAGGGAAGGCCTTCTCAGGGCATTCCATGGTGTTTCCACTGGTGGAAAGGTGCTCAGAAAAAAAATGCAAATATTTTTATTGGGAGGTAATTTATAAAAAAGCATTTTCATACAAAAGACCTTGTTGCAATTTTAGAACTGAAGCCTGGGATAGAACTTTAGAAGGTTCTGACATGAAGATTTGTAAAAAGGAACTTCGCTTAACTCCAAAAGAATGCAATATCTCATCCCTGATATAATTTAAAGAGATGAGTTTATGTAGTCCAAGGAAAAAATTTCTCTAATCTCAGGGGAAGAATAGGTAGTGCCCAAATAACGCCACAATTACCCTCTTGTTTTACTAGCCCACTCCCTGCTCCATGCTTTTTGTTCCAATGTCTGCAGTGCTGGGGGAAAAAATAAACTTGTTCAAGTGTGCTAGGGGCCGATGCTTTTAGAACCCTTCTGAATGCCAACTAGTTAGATGAATCATGAAATGTCTCTCCTCTCAGCTCACCACCACATTGTCCTGGATCATATCCACATTCCTACCTTGACTCTAAAATGAAGTTAGGACTTACTTGTTCCTCTTGGCACAATTTCATATCATGAGCACATTTTGTGATATGTTCATCTGCACAGCTATTTAAATAAGAACAGACTTATGGGGAATGTGGCTGAGAGTTCACTTAAGATCCTTCACGAGCTCCTGCCTGCCTCTTCCAGATTGGCAGACACAAATGAGGTTAATCAGACTGTAATATACATGGCAGAGTAGTCTGGTTATACATTACACCTGGAAGTGTTGAGTCCTGCTCTGAATCGAATGCCTAGTACTGTTTCGGTGACTTGGGCTTTGAGCTGTGTTGCCTTGTCAGGGAGACAAGTCAACAAATCCTAGCTAAATTGTTTGTAGTATATTATTAGGAATGTTAGATAAGGCAGTTCCATGTAACTCCTATCATTGTGCATTCTTGGATTGAAAATAAGCCAGTCTCTCAACAGTTTAGAGAGAAAGCCTTAGGACTGGCCCTTTGAACACCATGAGAAAGGAAAATGATATGTGGAGGCACTTTGAAGAGGACCTCTGTATACTCTAACTTGCTACTGTAAAAAAAAAAAAAATGAAGAATCTAGATGCTTGCTGTGAAAATACAAATGGAAACTAAACCGCCATTTCTAACAGCTGAAGGTCTTTCTGCCATTTCCCAGATGGTTACCTAAGTAATTGAAATCATAACTGCTTTAGTTTGATGTGTTAAAGCATACTCTCTAAGCCATTATGGAATCTGTCACATCCCAATCTTCAATCAATAGCAATATTAAGCAAGGATTAAAAAAGGATTAATTGTTAGTATTGAAAAACATTTAATTAATGCCCAGAAAAAAGCAATGCTTTCATGGACATGATTCATTATCAGAGTTTAGAGGGAAAACCACATGTCAGTTACAGAAGAAACTTAGAAAGTTTCCAAGGACCAGTCATGTATTTAATATCTTGCATAAAAACAATGATGATTTCATCAGAACTATTGGAGAACACAACATGATGTATCATAAGTAATCTTGTTCCACAACAGAAAGAGATGGATAGGCAGCTTGTGTATTTTACTTGATGTTATGTATTTACTCATTAAAGGTAGGTCTATTCATAGGAGAGTAACTTCAGCTTAGTTGTAAAAAGCAATGACCTCCTCCCCAATAACTGGATAACTAACAATAACTGAATACCCCAAAGGACTGTTTGTTTTTACATTTTGCTTCTTTATGAGAATTTGGACACCTCCAGATGTTGTCCAGGTGGAATATGGAAATCAGAAATTTCTAGCATGCTTCTAAGTCAAGCTTTCTTAGAATTTAGGAGTACGTGATATTATTTAGACATGGTTTTGCCTTCTCAGCAAGACAACCATTGAAATGTAAATGAGACTTCATACTTAACTCGAAGTGTTTCTCTTCTCCCTACTCCTATAGAAACAATTTTGCAGTCAAATATATGATATAAAATTTATCACTATCATAACCTCAGAACATTGGAACTAGTTGTCAAGGGGGATCGTGGAGATAGATGTTCAAGAGCTTAGACAACTTTGGTCCTAAATGACTTAGATGTTCAATTACTTAAAAGCAGATGATCTCTAGAGATTCTTTCTTGTGCTATGATGTTAACATTATATATGAAACTATTCTTCAGAGATAAGAAAAGTTAAGATAATTAACTAAAATATTATTTTATTGCTCAACAACATTCTCTCTAGTTCTGAAATGTTTTATCTACTTTCCTAATTATTGTTTCTGGATTGTGTTAAGTAGAACTGTTGCTCTCATTGCTTAATTCCCTGCTGGTACCCTGGTTTTAGATGATGACATACACCAGAGTGCTCTATCTAATACTGTGAAAGAAAAATTTTTTGGAAGTTTCAAAGTGGTTCAGAGTGGGAAGGGAAGTGAGCAAAAAAAAAGTGTAGTTTTTTCTAATTGAAAATACAATGCATGTTAATTGTATAAGACTTCAAAAAGATAAAAAAGTATGAATAAGAGAACTCTTACTTCTAAGACTGTGTATAACTAGACTTCTATTAGACAAAATTATTTGAAATATATGGACAATCTCTCAGCTTAAATTATGAATGTTGCATTACATGTATATTTTAATCTAGATATGACCACCTCAGTTGGGTGGCCTTGGAGACATAGAATATGTTCTTTCTTCTCCTAATACTTGGGTTGCCCCTCTATCGTTTATCTTCTTCCTTTACTTTCTATTTGAAATCACAGACTTAATTGTCGCCTTTTCAATTATCTCTTCCCAAACCTGCTCCTGTCTGGGATGGCAGATAGAAACTATTAGATAGTACATTGGGGCAGGGAGTGTGGAAGCAGAATTAATGGTAAGTGGAATGAGAAGAGAGGAGTACAACTTCTCTAGACACTCTTTTCTCATTCTTTATATCTCATTTAAGCCATATTTTCAGTTAGTACCTCTAGTGAATGTCTCTCAGACTTATATTTTTATCTTATTTCTCTGAAGCTTCCTGTTGTCTTCTGGGCATTTCCACCTAAATAACCAAGCTCCTGAAACATGATATACAACATTTCACCCCCTCACAACAACCCCAGCTTTTGTTAATAGTAGCATAGTTAAATTAGTTTCTGGTCTTGAAGTCTGGAAGCCATTTTTCACTGGGCCTTTTCTCTTGATTACCCACATCCAAGTAATTCTTGTTTTTTATTTTTTATTCTTTAAATTGTAATTAGTTTCAAGTATACAGTACATTGGTTACACATCTATACAGTTAGTAAAATGATACCCTCAATTGCTCCCTTCCTCCCCTGACCCTCCATCTAGCCAATATATTAATGCTAATTGCATTCCCTATGCCGTGCTCCCCATCCCTGTGACCATCCATTTGCTACTAATTTGTACTTCTTTAACCCTTCACCCCATTCTCCCAGCCCCGCAAAATCCCCTCCCCTCTATCTGTCACCAAATTGTCCACTATATTTGTCAGTCTGTTTTTGATGGGTTTGTTCTTTTTATTCCTTAAATTCTGCATATAAGTGAAATCATATAGTGTTTATCTTTCTCCGTCTAACTTAAATACCTTATAGGTTCATCAAAGCAATATCTTTTTCCATCCTCTTCCTTTTCATATGTAGGGGTCTTGTTTTCTTATTCATTCAGCCACTCTATCTTTTGGTTGGAGCACTTAATTCTTTTCTATTTAAGGTACTTATTGATAGGAATGTAGTTGTTACCATTCTTTATTCCTGTTTTTGATACATGTTTTTTCTCCTAAAGAAGTCCCTCCAACATTTCCTGTAATTCTGGCTTGGTGGTGATAAATTCCTTTAGTTTATTTGTGTCTGGAAGGCTCTTTATCTGCCCATCAACGCTAAATGATAGCTTTTCTGGATAAATTATTCTTGGCTGTATATACTGGGTCTTCATCCTGTTGAATATTTTGTGCCAAGTCCTTCTGTCCTGCATAGTTTCTTTTGAGAAATCAGCTGCCAGACATATGGGTGTTCCCTTATATATAATTATTTGTTTTTCTCTTGCTGCTTTTAATATTCTTTCTTTGTATTTAACCTTCAGTATTTTAATTATGATGTGTCTTGGTGTGGGCCTCTTTGGATCCTTGATTTTTGGAATTCTCTGGGCTTCCTGGGGTTTTATGTCCATTTCCTTCTCCAGGTTAGGGAAGTTTTCCCATCATTATTTCTTCAAGCAGCTGTTTAACATCTTGATTTTTTTCTGTTACTCTGATCAGATGAATATTTGGAGCCTTAATAGTGCCCCATATTCTCCTTAAATTATTTTTATAGTCTTGGCATCTTTTTTCTTGACATTCTGATTGAGTGTCCTGATTGGCTATCCTGTCCTCTAGATAAGGCATGTGATCTTCTTCTTTATTCACTTTATTTATTCCTTTGTTTATTCCATTTAATATACTTCTCATCTCAGATAATGTGTTCTTCATTTCAGACTGGTTCCCTAATTTCTACTTCCATTTTTATGTTTTTTTATCTCTTTGTTGAAGTTCTCACTGAATTTATCTACACTTCCCAAAAGTTCATTGAGCATCTTTATAAACCAGTGTTTTGAACTCCGCATCTGTTAGATTACTTGACTCCATT
>NW_011888785.1:16061081-16076990 GCF_000151845.1 Pteropus vampyrus
ACAGCTGTGGCCGTGCTGTGTCCTGTGCTCTGGTAGGAGGGAGAGCTCAACAGGGAACAATGGATACCGCCAGCACTATGTACAGAGCAAATCTCGCCTTGGCCCTCACTCCAAAAATGCCTCACTGTAAGTTCCTGGTGCTCCCTGCATGCAGCTGAATGGGCGCTGGTGCTCAGAGCGAACTGGTCTATCACCGCAAAAATCCTTTCTTGGACGGGGCCCCTTTAAGAGGCATCTGCCGCTGCCACAGACTCTGACTCACTCAGCCACTTGAGACCTGCAGCCCCGTGTCCTTTTCCCATCCTACCTTTTGCCATTGCAGAGTGCTTTCTTGGATTTCTCCGTAGTTGTATGGCTTAGTCATCTAGATCCCAGGTGATTTTTCATTGCTGCTTCTTGTTTCCATCACAACTTTGATTTGGTCGCCAGTAGGATGAACAGAGCCTCTATCATCTATGCCATATTTTTCTCTCCCCCACATCCAAGTAATTCTTAAATCAAGATCTATTCTTCTTTATCAGCATCTATTTAATTTGCTTCCTTCTATTCCTATTTTGACGTCCCCCACATCAAATTTGAGTCTTCACTATATCTTTCCATAGACTTCTAACTGGTCTTTCTACTTGTAGTTTCTCTTTCCTCTAAATGGTCTAGCACATTGCCACAAAGCTCATGGTATGACTTAATTTAGTGACTCTTTATTAACTACTCAATAAAGTATGTACCCTCCAGCCTACCATTCATGGTTCTCTACAGTCTGTCCTAAACCCACAATATCAATGTAATTTTCCTATATTTCTATGCTGGAGACTAGTAGTGAAACAAAGACTTTCCAAAAAGAAAAACAAACTCAGAGAATTTGTAATTTGTGTCTGTATAATGATACAAGAAGGAAAACAATCCACAATGAAGCACAAAATTAAAGGAAGGAATGAAGATCACTAGAAGGAGTAAATATAAAGAATACTGACTATTTAAAGTATCTCTTGGGTTTTATAACATATAGGTGGAGTAGCACAAAGGGCAGGAGAGAGAAAAGGAGTTAAACTATTCTAGAGTTGATTCATTATTAAGGAAATAGTAAAAATATACTAACTCAATAATTCAAAGTTATGAATTATGAATATGATGTGTAGAAAGCTCGTCTATCTTGTGTAGGACAGGGAGTTTATGATAAAGACGACTTAGGACACTTTTACTTTAGGTATTAGATAGTTTCCTGTTTGCGGTGAATTGCGATGGAACATTGTATTTGTGTCAGAAAATGTCACACAGTACCCACAATATAAGCAAGAGAACCTGGTTAACACAAGTGTTTACAATATCTTGCATGAGGAAGACTGAAAGGATTTTCTTAAAAACTTACTTGCCTAAATTTACAGTTAATGGAGTTGCTTAGACAAATGAGACCCAGAAACAAAACAGCCATACATTTAATTGTCACATGTTAATGAAAACATGACATGATATTGTGGAAGACATAAACTCTAGTCTTGATGAACATAATAGAGGAAGGGGAAAAGATACTGCAATCTTTAGGGCAATCACCAAAAGAATAATACATAAAGCCAATATAAGAGCTAAATGTAGAATAATAAAAAATACTTGATTAATACAAAGGAAGGCAAGAAAAGGCAGAATAAAGGACCAAAAAAGTAGCGGGGGGGACAAATATAGGAAAAAAAATTAAAAGATAGCTTATAGTATATCAATAATTATAGTAAATGTAATTGGACTGAACACTCTAACTAAAAGGCAAATATTGTTAGACTAGACCCAACTATGTCTGATTTACAGAAACTATTCATTAAATAAAAGGTCATAGATAGGTTGAAAGTAAAATGATGGAAAAGATAAACCATGTAAATACTAACCAAAAGCTAGTTAGTATGGCTGTACTATTAAAGTAGACTTTAAGGTAAAAAATTTTACTGGAAATAAGTTTTTTTTGTTTTCTTTTTAAATGCTGAAAGGGCCAATTAAAGAAGAAGAAAACAATTGCACATAATATAACTTCAAAATACATAAAGCAAAAATTGACAAGATTAAATAGACACAGATATTAATACTGATGTCTCTCCTAGTAACTGATTGGTATATTCACAAAAAAACTAGTAAGACTATAGAAGATTTGAACAATACCATTAAACGACTTGACCTAATTGACATTCATAGGTTACTGCCTACAACTGTAGAATGCTTTTTCTTTCAAATGCCCATGGAGTATTTATAAAAGTAGACTATGTATGTGCTGGGATGTAAAACAAGTCTCAACAAATTTCAAAGGATTGAAATCAGATTGAAATCAGATTGAAATACAGAATATTCTTTTATCACAGTGGAATTAAAATAGAATTCAATAATAGAAAAATAACTAGAAAATTCTCGAATCTTTGGACATGAAGTGACATACTTTTAAATAAATCTTGGATGAAAGGCAATTTCAATGGATACTAGAAAACATTTTGAGCTAAATTATAACAAAAAATTACCAAAATTTTTGGGATGCAGCTAAAACAATGATTAGAGAAAAATTTTAATATTAATGCATATGCTGGAAAAGTAGAAAGGTTGACAGTCCATTTGTAAGTATTTACCTCAAGGATATAGGGAAATAATGAGAAAATTAAACCCCCAAAAGTAGGAGGAAGGAAATAATACAGAGCAGAAATCATTGAAATAGAAAGCATTTACTTATTGCACAAGTTGCTTAAGTTACCTCATCTGTAAAAATTTAACCTACATTATTGCATTATTACGAAGATTAGACAAACTAATACATGTAAATTCTTTAAAATAGTGCCTGTCATATAGGAAGCACTTATCAAATATTAGCTACTACTACTACTATGACTACTACTATTATTACAGAATGAACTGTTAGGTACATATTCTTACTTTTTAAAAAATATGACAATCACATGGGCCATGAGGAATCTATGTTCTAAAGCAACTGGTAGCTAGCTTGCCAGTTTACACAGGGACATTCCTATGCCCTGGGAGGTGGTACATGGTGGAGCACCCTTTTCAGTATAAATTGAATCCTGTCACTTCTCTGTTGAAAGTCTTCTTCACTGTATTTAAGGTAAAATCCAAACTCTGTATGGTGGTCAACAAAGATGCATTCTCTGATCTCTGCCTAGGTCTTTAACCTTACCTAGTTCCCTTTCTTCACCGTGCTCCAGTACTTACCCTCACAGTGTCTTTGAACTGGCCACTTCCTCTAACTTAAATGGTGTTCTCTCAGCCCCTCGCGTGAAAAATTTATTTTTTTCTTCTTTTTTTTTCAGGAGTCAACTTAAATGTCACCTTTTCAGAGAGGACCTGCCAGACTACCCTATTTGTAGTTGGATTCCCTCAGCCCTGTGTTGTTCTCTACCCCAGCACCTATTGATTTCCTTCATGGACTGTCTCAAAATCTGTTAATTATTCATGGGTTAACTTGTACTCTGTCTCACCAATAAGATTGTTATGTTCATGAAGTTGGCAGCCCTTGCTTATTTTGTTTAGAATGCAATGATGGAGTCTGGTATAGTGGCTGGTGCATAGTAGATACTCAAAATATTTGTTAAATGAATGATCGAATCTGTTAGGGTTGCTGTCTTGAGCAGGAGGTTGTACCAAGTGACATTGCTGTCTTATTTTACTCTAAGACGCTGAATCTATGCAGTGGCTATTCTAAGTTACTTGTCCTAGAGAGAAAAGTGGTAAACTCCTATAAGAATTAGGCAAATTCCTCCACATGAATGAATTCGTGATGCCACAAGGCCCCCTTCATGCTGGAGCTGTGGGATATTAATATGTGGGCATCTTCCTTGAACACTAATTGAGTCTTAGCTTTGTAGGAATTGACCCCTCTCCCCAACTCCTTGATTTTATTCTACCTAATGCTACACTAAAGAACTTTTAGCAGGCCCAAGATAAAAACAATACATTAATTTAAATGATTTGATAAATAACAGGCTTCTGGTTGTCACTAACCAATATTGTTAGCACTAAATTAGTTGCCTGTTATGGTTGTTCAGGCAAATTGTTTCATTGATTTTAGCTCTGGTTCTCCTGCTCTGGGAAATATGAATTGTCATGGAGGAAGATAGTGTTTCTCTACAGATCCTCCTAATAAAAGCCTCAGGCTGTTATGTGGACAGACAAGTGTGCTCTTCCAGCAGAAATGTCTTCCTCCTGTTGTGCCTGCCACGTCATTCTCATCAAGCACAGGCACTTCCGGATAAGCTCCCACTGAGTATGCAGTGTGGTTCTTGACTCTTATTTTGGTGTTTTAATCTCCTTTTTTTTTTCTTTTCTTTTCTTTATGACTTAAGACTCCATTTAATTGATTGCAGTTGGATAGCTGCTTTACTCTCTATGGGAACATGTATTTTGCTAATACCAGGGCATTCCTTTTTAGAACAATATTACCTTCAGGACTCATATTTATGATGGCAATTTTAAAACAGACACTTGTTTATATAGGAGAGGTTTAGATACTATTGATATCTGGTTGGTATCAGGTATGATACTTCTTAGTCTGAGTGAGTGAAAGAAAATAAAGTGAATTTTGGGGGGGCACAAATAGTATGCCTTACTCATTTGGATAAATGAAAGTCAGCAATTGTTTAAAATTAGGCAACTCGCCTAATGTATGTCTGGGCTCCAGGCTCTCCCAATGTGTTGATCTGGTATTTGAAAGTCAGTGATCCTAACACTTGTGGAAAAGAATGTCTTGCTTACAATATGAAGTGTATTCCAGGGCCTTCCCACATTGCTTTAGCAAGGGCAGCCATTCCTCTGGTTCCTTCCTTCTGCTGAGAGGAGCTTTACACTGGAGAGGTTGCAAACATGATCAGTTCAGATCTGGAAAGCTCTATGAGTTTTAGATTATCCTTAATTATTAAATAAGCATAGAGCTAAATTCCATATCTGAAGAAAATACTTTTTTCCTATAACACTCAGCTCCAAATGTAAGAGAAACAGACTTAAAAGGAAAGCATAACTTTTGTTTGAAAACAATCTTTATGAATCTGCTTGTGAACCCATTAAAACTCCGAATCTCATTTCTGAAAGGAGACCATCCCTTTCACATGTCACTCAGGATATGATTGCCTATCAGCTTTTAGATGTGCATTTGCTCATGTTTCTGATTTTATTAATTTCAGTTGCAATTCAATAACTAATCTTAAAAAAAATCTTCCTCTTCATAGTTGGTTTTTGTCTGTAAGAGATGATGTGATTCTTAAGGAAGTTTTATTATTCTGTCAGTGAGAGTTAATGTAGAAAAGATCTATTAAGGGATGTCTATGCCTGATCCTACCAATCATGTGACAGATGTAATGAAGACCACAAAGCCTTGTCCTTTGAAAAGAACGGGAAGTAGCCTTGTACCTTGGGTTTCTTACCAAAGAGTATATTGCTACCCTGGAACTGTCAGCTGAATTTGCAGCCAGGACTCAAGAACTCGAGTCCTGATGGTGCTAATGACCAGCTCTGTGATTTGGATCAAGTCACCAAGTCACCCAAAACTTCAGTGTCATTACTGTTAAACTTTTTTGCTATTAACCGTGTCACAAGGTTGCTATGAGAATTCGATGAGACCATGCATAAAAAAGGTGATGCAAATGCAAATGATTATTATTATTACTAGAAGCTCTTTATAATTTTAGTTGATTTTCTACATTATGTTTAATATTGTTTGATATGAGCTGTCTTCCCTCATTTTGCTGGTGGTAGCAAAAATAGTCAAGTGGATAAGTGGGCCTTCAATTACAGTTTTTTCTCGGGACTCACCCAGATCTAAATCCTTGCAATATATCCCTACACTACAGGCATTAGAAAAGATATAAAAAAATTCTACCAGTAAACTACAGCATCCTCTGGCATGCATAACCCTCAGTCTGCCATATATGGACTTAGGACTCTAAGTAGCATTTCTTTTAGACTTAAAGAATAGATAAATCTAAAAGAAAAAATAGATTCCTGCAACTGGAGCCTATGAAAAAACAGTTCTTTATTTTATAATTTTTTCTTTTTCAAGTTATTTCTAAAATGAGGCAAGGTTACTTAAAGCTTCCCACTCTCGCTCAATAACTTGGCTACAGGTCCAGGTCTGTGACTATAATCTTTAATTGATGGATGTTTGGTTTCCATCTATCA
Organism: Pteropus vampyrus; assembly: GCF_000151845.1. Lineage (NCBI taxonomy): Eukaryota > Metazoa > Chordata > Mammalia > Chiroptera > Pteropodidae > Pteropus > Pteropus vampyrus. The sequence goes on from NW_011888785.1 coordinate 16,067,232, forward strand.
ATAGCTTGTCCAAGGAAAATTATATTTAGGAACAATTATCTAAGAGACATGCTCCCTGCCTACCCACTTGGGCATTTTATCTTTGGATTTAGTTAGACGACTAAAGGGTGTGTATTACTTTAGCTTCTAAAGAATGAATGCCCTTCCCTGAACCATACTAATGCATTATGTCCTCAGCTGTTTTGTTTTTTTTTTTAAGTTGTAAAAAAAGGCATATGAAGTTAACTTTTTATTGCAGTTAATATGCTCTTGAGGGCATCATCCAGGTTAGTGTTCCCAATACAGTATAAAGTTACACGTGAGAGATTTCTTTGAGAATTTAATCCTAGGAAAAGCTTTGTCCTCTCTAATATACCCATTTTAGTGATGAGACCTATGTAATTGCTTGGTGTGCTGGCTTTTCATTCCAGCCTCCAAAAAGTGTGGAGCAAAATTTGAAACTCAATTATGGCATTGTTTACTTTAATAGCTAGCCTATTTACATATTACTTTTTTTTAAACTTGCTACATCGTTAGTCATATCTTTTGTCGTAAGCCATATCAAATGATTCTTGGAAAGAAGTGATATAAAGAAATATAAAAGTAGCTGATAACAATAATAGGACTTACAGTAGAAAAAAGGAGAGGAAAAAGGAAAAGAACCATTATCTTCACCATCATTACCATAGAGAGGGCCTATAATTACTTTATTAATTCAGGAAAAGAAACTGATAGTTATTTTTACTTGTACTAAAATACTTTTTAAAATTTATGAAACAGGGGGAGGGGGAGGGGAGAGGTAGACGGGGAAAGTTTAAATAATTTCTTCAATTAAAAAAATAAATAAATTTAAAAAAATGCAAACATAAAAAATAAAATAAAATAAATTTAAAAAATTATGAAACATTTTAAACATCAGAGAAATACAGAGAAAGATATAATATGCACCCATGTGCCCACTACCAAAATTTCACAAATATTAATATAAAAAATATTTTATGAAAAAAATTTCACAAAAATTTGCCATATTTTCTTCAGGTAAAACATTTTAAAGTAATAAAAGTTGTAGTTATTATCAAAGCTCTTCTTTACCCTTCTCATTCCTCTGTCTCCTTTCTGTTCTGAGTTTATCTTTACTCTGAGGTGAACTTTTGTGCCTATGCTTTTCTGTTTATACGTTACTGCATATATCTGCCTGCAATTTGTTTTGTTCTTCCAGCAGAGTTTTTGATTTTTACCCATGTAAATCAATTTTATTCATGTTAATATCTAAATTCCCTTGTATGATCACACCACAATTTATTTCCTTCCTTTACTGAGGACATTTAGAATTTCTCCAAATTTTACTTCTATGGCAAATGATACTGCCTTGCTCATGTTGCTGTGTACACAAGTGAGTTTCTCTAGGGTATGTGTTTAGGAGGAAAATTACTGGGTCATATGTCTATTCAATCATTCATTCATTCATTCATCAAATAATCCAGTGCCTATTAAGTACCACATACCATTCTAGGCAATTGAAGATACTGCAGTGAATAAGATGGTCAAAATTCCTGTATTTCAAGAAGCTTACATTCTGGATGTGCAACTCATATCCAACAACATTGAATTTAAGATAGAAAATCAACTAAGATTATAAAGAGCTTGTAGTAACAATTATAAAAGATAGACAAACAATAAACAAAATACAAGTTTGTTAGATAGTGACAAGTGTGCTGGAGAAATACAAGCAGAGCAGGTGATAGGAAGTGTATATGTGAAGAAGAGGTTTGCAATTTTATATAAGATGGCAAAGTTTATCTCATGATTTTAATTTTCGTATCATGAGTGATGAGAAACATCTTTTCATAGGCTTAAAACTGTTCATATTTTATGCAGCCCTTAAAAATTTCTGTATTATCCATTGTTGATTTAAATCCTTTAAATTCAAATGCTCCTTAAAATATATATAAGCTAAAACGAGGCATAAACTTCTTATGTTTTAGCTCTCATAGCTTATAGTTCTTAGCAAAACAAATGTATGAATTACATACACCCCTCTCCTCTGCTAAACCAACAAACTTTAAATTAATGTAAGTAATTTAATGTGATAGATAGTGTTAGTGGCTATAGCTATGGCTCAGGTTCTTTTGGGTTTGGTCTGTCTTTCTCCCTGGGTGCCACGAGATGATGCAATTCTCTCACCACTCTTTTCTTTCTGAAACACTGAAACGCCTTTATTCCTCCGGCATATTATAAAGTCATCTGTCCACACTGGTGTAAAAGCCCCATCTATCTTTGAAGTCTACCTCTGTTCATTGCTAATTAGCTGGAGACAATTAAAGTGGGACTACTTGGCACCAGTCTGATTGCAAACACAAAGACAAACGGGGTCTGTGAGGTGGCATTTGGTTTTCAGGTGGTTAGCCAGATGATTCAGAATATGCTTATTTTAGATTATCAGTGAAATGAATATACCAAATTAATAAATTCCCAATAATATATTTCAATAGAGAATATGCACATCTTCTGAAATGGGTCAGCCTACGCCAGTTTGAAAAACTTTGATCTAACACAGATTTAGAGCCCAAGGAGGATCATGAACACTAACACGGTTTCTGGAACACAGTGAGTTTTAAAGAATTATGATTAGTTACCCAAATGGCTGAGCCACATGTATTAGAAATATTTGTAGTCTTTCCCCTTGGTTTGTCTAATTTGGTATTATACCCTGTGTGAAGTTCAAAACGGGCTCCCCTTTGTTGTAGAGAAGACCAGGCAAAATTTGCTGTGCTGTTTTTCATTCTATGATGCTCACCTCAGTACCAGACTTTCTTATGCTTCCCTTCCCTCTGAGGTCCAGATATACAACAGTGGTCTCTTTTGTTTTGTTTTATTTTATTTTATTTTATTTATTTATGTTCATTGGCTGAAACTCTCATATCTGTTTGTGCTTTTGTCATGTGGATGACATATTCAGTGGAGAGCTGACTCAAGACCTTTAGTTTCTTTCATTCCTGATTGCTGTTAGATTTGGGTGCGGATTCCTAGGGGTGAAGGGCTAATGCAACTGCCCATCTGAATATGAATAAAATTCTTTGTTTTATTATTCACAACTTGAATCATCAAATATTCTTTTTGGTAAGTCAGGTTCATTACATAGATACTGAGAACAGACTTTATAGTAATACATATTAATAGTGTCGATAGAAATGGCTTTATTGAGAATTTGTTACTTGCTTGTTCAATGTTAATACAACTAAAAATTAGCACAGTTAGGAAATTTTGCTAAAATAAAGGTGAAAAGTTTTACATTGAACATATATATATGTGTGTATGTGTTTGTGTGTATTCGTGCACATGTGTATATGTTTGGATAAATCGTAAAATTGTAGCTTCTGTAGGTCCAAAACAGACAAATATAAGCAATGTCATATGGTTCATGTATATATTTACATATATTTCAGATTTCAGCTGCCTTACCAAAGCAGTAATAAAGATAATAATGTCTAATTTTCTTTGCTTTAAAAACAGCAACCAAGGCAGTTACCTGGGTCCTAAACTAAATTTTTTTTTACATAAAATATTTTAATCTTGTGCGATGAGGTAGGCAAAACATTGCAATCATATCCTATCTTACAGAAAACCTGGAATGCTTTTGTCTTTCATGTAGCTAAATTCTTTCTGGGCCAAGGGCTAATCTAACCATAAAGTCACCATTCTAGCCAACAGTGAAAGTTCTTTCCTCTTAACTCAGTGATTTTCCTTTGCTACTTATTTCATTAAATAATTCTGTATTACCTTCTTTCTAAATAAATTATAAGCTTCTTGGGAACAAAGACCATGCCTTGACTCTAAGTATCTGTTGATTTGGCTGAGCATTTAACTTGTAGAGCATTTCGAATAGGATTTGATTTTTTTTAAGTTGGTAGAGTAACAAGAAAATACTTTTGGAGGAGTAGGAATGTTTCATCTTCAGAAATCAATCAAGGATTATCCTGCTTTCAAGGAATTTATAGTCTCCTTTGGGAGACAATACAGAAACTCATGAAGGATTTATTGAGGCAAAATCATCTGTCTTAGGTTCTCTTAACAGTGCTATTCCAAGCAGAATGGTAAAAGGAAGCTTAGTTCACTGGACTGGATCTGTGTTGGCTAAATTGAGCACAGAGATCTTCACCTATTGACTTTGGTATGGCAGTGATATACATTTACTGATAAATAATTAAAGTCAGCCAGTTATCTGGTTTGTGCACTTATATCGATAATAGGGTGATGTTTTCCTCTATGGATGGATTTGAAGACATATGTGAATAACCTACAGGTGTATGAATCTAATTTTCAATATGTCCTAATGTTCATCAACACCATCTTCAACAAAAATGCCCCCATATCTCAAAAGTCAATGACAATTTTTATCACAGCTCAGAAAAGACCTTCAGGTAATTAATGATGACACTTCAGGAAACATTTTCCCTTTTGTCTTTTCTATTATTGTAAGAGAAGTCAGTGCCCTAAAGGAGAAGAAATGTAATGGTTCACAATCGATGTTCACGGATGAGACATCTAATCTGAACTTAACCAAAACGTCAATGTTTAGCTGTATCTTATCAGTGTGGAAATGTCAAGCATAGGAAGAGACTTGAACAAATTTCCAACTGATTTCTCATTCTGATGCTTCGGTGTTCAAAGCTGTGTGGCAGAGTTTCAGCGTCAGATAAGACAAAACGGCCTTTGGGGAAAAAAAAGACAACAAATGACAACACTTGCAGTTGTCAAGTTTATGAGAGGAAAATAGATGCAGGAGATGCATTCTAATCATTTCTAGCATTCTCTTCGTCATCTTCCCACCTGTGTGATGCTAACATTTGATTATTACCCAAGCAGGCAGCCTTTAAGAGACAGCAATGTGCTGAATAAAGTCATAATTTGTTGCTACCCAAGACAACTGACAGAACTTGTTTGCATTCTGAATTTTCCATGGCTGGGAGTAGGTACATCAGCATGGCTGGATGGGCCGTGGTCTGTGGAGCAGGATTTCCAGTAGGGCTCCCCTGAAGCTATGGCCAGTTAATGTGCAGAATAGAGGTTTTCAATCATTGAAGTACTTCAGAACCTTTTCAGAATTCCATGCCACCCACAGGACTCTAGCTGACCCCACCCATGTAATTACTGTTGAAAATTGTGCTTTGTTAAAAAAAAAAAAAAGCTTACATTGGGAAAACTGTAATGATACTCACAATTAAAGAGATGATTAGACTATCTGTCAGCCTCGAAACATTTGCTTAAGGAAAAAAAGAAATAAAATAAGAAAGATGATGACTTAAATACTAAATATAAATATTGTTACTGACTTTTTAAGGAATTGTGGGTGGCCTTGGCATTTCATGGAACATGGAGATCTGGAATTTGCTAATAGAGATAACATCATTTCATCTAGAAATCTAACTAGAAGAGACCTGCTTGAAGTAGATCCGTAGAACAGTGAGGCCTAACGGTTCACCAAGGGCAGAGGAACCAACTGTTCTAAACTATTCATACGATAAGTCACCTAGGTGCTTGTTAAAAGAACAGATTTCCATGACCTTCCCTCTGAAGATTCTGATCCAGGGAAACTGTAGGGAGACCTTGGAACTCATATTTTTGACAAGAGTCCAGGGAGATTTTATCATTAGACAGATCTGGAAACACAGCTCTACAGCATCCTTCAAATATAGTAGGTGCTCAGTAATGGAATGAATGAAGGAAAGAAACCATAGTGAGCATGCCAGAAGGGCAGTCTCAGCCCCCGTTTTGCTGCATGCTCAGTGCGCCAGGGCTCCTGGCCTTGCACAGCTAACTCTCAGTCGTGGGAGGAATGTCCTTCAGAAGCAGCTGATAAGAGTTGAGGTTTTTTAATGTCACACAGAATAATATTCCTTCCCTTGTGTCCTTTGTTGGAATGTTATAGTGACACACGAGAAGACTATGTCCTCGAAAAGGGATGAATGCTAAGTGTTATAAACAGAAAGAAACTTATTTATGTCTCCATTAGGAAGAATTCTTTTTCGTGAGTGTTTTCTGCTGTAATAGGTCCCACCAGGCATAAACTCTTTCCCTCTTTAACCTGTCCATAAAGGTACACAGGAGAGGTGGTGTTGAGAGCAGTATTCTGATCTCCATGTGGACAGTGCAGCTAATAATTTCTGTACTATCCCAAAGTGAACTAGTTCTTCCTGTTCTGAAATTGTATGTCATGTTAACTTTGCTATGGTCCCCAGGGGAATCATTTTGTAAGCTCCATGGCAAATAAGGAGGATCTCCATCCACACAATTTATAATACCTTGTTACAATAAAAGCCTCAGAGACACAAGAGCTGAAGGAATGGACTGAAAGTGAGAGAAGGAAGGTGAAATCTGTGCCTTTATTTCACTGTAAGGTCCTCTGACAAGCTTGGGCACATGGCAGGGTATGCGACTGGACTAAGAAGACGCAATTATCCCTTTTGTTCAATTTCTATGGCTGCCTGTTATTATTATGGAGCTAATTTTGTGTCATCTAATTTTTATTGAGGAGATGATAGATAATACACAGGACAAAAAAGAGCTCCAGTGAATTTGTTGAAACTTGTCATGCTCTATCTTTGTGACTTACTAAAAGATTTAGTGAGTATTGCTGGAGGAAAAGGCAACAAGATAGAATTAAGGACATTTGCAGGATGGGCCAGTAGTGGTTCTTAAACTTTGCTGCATGTTAGAAACAACTGGGCAAGTTGTAAAAATTCAAGTACCAGACCTTGCCCTATACAGTCAAAGTCTGTGGCAATGTGACCCAGGCATTACTTTTAAAAAGTTTTTCCTAGGTAATTTCAATGTGAAGCTGAATTTGAGAACTAGATTTCTAGACTGATCGTATACTCTAGATTTTTTCTCGTTATATGTTATTCCTTCTGCCTGGAATGACCCTTCATCCCTTCCTCTGGTGAAGACCTGTTCATCTTTAAACATTCACTACAAATATATCTTCTATGATAGTTAGTTCATTCATTTATTCAACAAATATTTACTGAACTGCTTCCTTCTCCATAGCAATAGCACTAAGTGATGACACAATACATTTTTATTATTTTAATTACTTATTATTATTTTTCTTCCACAGACTTTGAGTTCTTTGTAGCCAGGGATTACAAATGATTTATTTTCGACTTTTATAACACATTTCCCTTTATTTCTTCTATTACCCCAAATTCCTAGCTGGGTGATGCTTGATTCACAAATGCTCAATGTTGAATAATAATGATTTTTTGATGGTATAGTTAATACATCCAGTGGATTTGACGTTGTGATAGTTTGAGTTTTAAAATTAAAAGTTTTGTTTTTATAATGCTCATATTTGTAATGCCCTTCTCAGAGATGCCCATCATTTTGTGAGTCTTGTTTGCGATAGAAATGAATGATGCTTTCATGGAATGATATGCAACGATTCCAAGATCCATTTCCCAGGCAATATTTGGCATCATGAAATTTTATATTTTGCTAACTTTTTGTACACTCACCTATTCGTAAGTTCACCTGCCTCTTTCTAGTTCACTCACTCCTTCACCCAACATTTAGGGTTTAGGGCCTCTAGACTCAGGCCAGTCCTACTTAACTAACCTTCATCTGCCCACAGAAATCTTGCAGGCTAGTCAGGCTGGTCTCCTCCATATCTCTCAACCGTGTCGGGGTCATGTGCCTTTCTGCTGACTATTATTCTGAATTGTTCTGGCCCTCCAAGGGCTCACTTCATCCCTGTGTTTTCACCTGACTTCTCTAGCTTTTTCAGAAAAGCTGTACCATACAATTTAGCACTAGCTTTTATTCAGTCTTGTCTATTTTTTATTGTCTAATTTTTTTTCTTCACAGATTACTCATCTCCTCCCCTGACTGTAGGGGTTGTGTCATGTATTTCTTTCATAGGCCTTGTGGCACCTAGCAGAACAAAGGCCATACTCTAGGTATTTAATAAATATTTGATTCTTTAGAGGTTTAATTGAATCATACCTGCCATCTGGTAAAATAGGAGTGTTTAACACACAATTTAAAAGATTTGGAAAGTTCTTCTGTGCAATGATTTTCTATAGGACATAATCTAGGAAAGTGTATCTCCAGATCTGGAATTGTGTAATGGGGCTAAATTGTGTCCTCCAAAAGTTTATATGTTGAAGTCCTAACCCCCCATTACCTCAGAATGTGACTATATTTGGAGTTAGGACCTTTAAAGAAGTGGTTAAATTAAAATGAAGCCATCAGGTTGGTTCCTAATCCAATCTGACTGGTGTCCTTATAAGAAGAGGAAATGTGGACATGTAAAGAGATATCACGCACATAGAGGAAAGAACTTGTGAGGATACAGCAAGAAGGTGGCCATCTGCAAGCCAAGGAGAGAAGCTGAGGAAACCAAACTCAATGGCACCTTGATCTTGAACTTCTAGCCTTCAGAACTCTAAATAAATAAATATAGTCGCTCCGTCTGTGGGATTTTGTTATGTCAGCCCAAGCAGGTCCTATGTGTTACCTGTCCAGAGTGACCAGGAACCTCTGGGCGGGTTTTTTAGTTCCCTCTTCTTCTTGCCTCAGTTGGATGATTCTAGATCATGCCTCTTTGAAACAGAGGATGAAGTTGAGAAGTAAACAGAGATTCCTCCTCCTTTCCCTTTGTCTTCCCTGACAGATTCATGCTTGGTTCTGTGCAAGGGGATCGTGCCTGGAAGCTTTTCTCTCTGTGTTAGTCTTGGATTCAGGTCACTTCCTAAGTGATGAAGCTCAATAAAGGTAAGATCCTCAAGCCTCCAAAATTAGTATTTTTTTTCCTTCAAAAGTCTTTGCTGTCTTGTGCAAAAATATAGTGAGTTAATTGTATTTTAGAGAATTTTTACCTGAAAGAAGTCATCCTAGTTTGTTTTTTTCCCCTAAATCAGATCCTGACACAAGGACTTGGGGAAGGTTGTTTATTTTTGAAGCAATTTCAGGAAGCACATTAAGGAAGATGGGATATAAGACAGAGACAGGAGGCAAGTCAGTAGAGAGTATTTTCAGGGGTGGTTACCTTGTGGGTACCTGAGACTCAATCCTGCCAGGAACTCTTAAAGAGACTGTGTAGTTCCAGCAAGGAGTAAGGAAGCTGGGACAGTTATCCACTATCCTGTGCAGCTCATGAGTACAGGGTTGGTCTTGGAAGGACAAATTCCTTATCACTCTGGCTTACCCTGAGTGTGGGCAGAGTGTGCTCCTGCAGGCGAAGGAAGTCCACAGGCAAAGAGACACAGACTCTTGAGGTAGGAACCCATTGGTTCTTGAAGGGAACTGTCCACTAATCATACCGGCTACTAAAGCTACAGGAGTGGGTCAAGGGGATATTGGTAGGATACCAACTATCTGTTGTAGAAGATGTAGTTTTCAGATTTGAGGAGGCTAGACTTATAACTAAAGTTTTATAACTTATAACTAAAGTTATAACTCACTCTGTTAGGTATCATGAAAACAGATCTTTAGTTGCTTTGGGATTTTTGTGGCTAATTGCTGCTTATCCTCTAAATTCCCATTTTAGACCCATCCTGCCAGAACTTAATACATTTTTGTAGATCTATAGCAGCTGTTCTTGGATGACTCTGGGTGCTCTACTAGAAGTGTACTGGAAAGTATGTTATATCCTGCCTGCCCCCAAACCCCCCAATAAGCCATATAAGAATGCAAGGATAATTTAGTTCCATCTTTAGCATTCTCATCCCTACCCTAAGGCACTTATTTCCTAGTAAGGGATGTGTGTGTGTGTGTGTGTGT
>NW_011888785.1:16080040-16082073 GCF_000151845.1 Pteropus vampyrus
CCTAGAAAAAATAAATACAACAAGGAGCTTGTTCTTTGAGAAGGTTAATAAAATTGATAACCCCCTGGCTAGACTCAATAAAGAAAAAAAAGAAAGGACACAAATAAACAAAATCAGGGATGAAAGAGGGGAAATTACGACAGACACTGCAGAAATACAAAGGATCATGCAAGAATACTATGAAAGAGTATATAATAACAAATTTAATAACCTAGAAAAAATGGACCAGTACTTAGAAAAATATAATCTTCTTAGACTGAATCAAGAAGATCTGGAAAATCTAAATAGACTGATTAGCAGTATGGAAATTGAAACAGTCATTAAAAACCTACCAAAAAGTAAAAGTCCAGGACCAGATGGCTTCACCAGTGAATTCTGCCGAACATTCAAAAATTTAATACCTATTCTCCTCAAACTCTTCCAAAAAATTGAAGAGGAGGCAATACTTCCCAACTCATTTTATGAAGCCAATATTACTCTGATACCAAAACCTGGTAAAGATAACACAAAAAAAGAAAACTACAGAGCGATATCTCTCATGAACACAGATGCAAAAATCCTAAATAAGATACCAGCGAACTGAATACAACAACATGTTAAAAAGATTATACAACATGATCAAGTGGGCTTCATCCCAGGGGTGCAGGGAGGTTTCAACATACGTAAATTGTTAACGTTATATACTACATAAACAAATTAAAAAATAAGAATGATATGATCATATCAATAGATGCAGAAAAAGCCTTCGACAAGATATAGCATCCATTTATGATCAAAACACTTAACAAAATTGGTATAGAAGGAAAGTAACTTAACATAATAAAGGCCATATATGACAAGCCCTAAGCCAACATTATACTTAATGGTGAAAAACTAAAAACCTTCCCTCTAAGATCAGGAACAAGACAATGCTGTCCTCTATCGCCACTCTTATTCGATATAATATTGGAGGTCCTAGCAAGTGCAGTCTGGCAAGAGAAAGATTTAAAAGGCATCAAAATAGGAAATGAAGAAGTCAAACTGTCACTATTTGCAGATGACATGATTCTCTATATAGAAAACCCTAAAGACTCCACAAAAACACTACTAGAAACAATAAGCAAATACAGTAAAGTCTTTGGATACAAATCAATGTTCAAAAACCCACAGCATTCCTATACTCTAATAACGAAGTGTCAGAAAAAGAAGTGGAAAAAATAATTCCCTTTGCAATTGCAACAACAAAAAAATAAAATACCTAGGAATAAATTCAACGAAACATGTGAAGGACCTATATAATGAAAACTACGAGACCCTATTAAAAGAAATCGAAGAAGATACAAAGAAATGAAAGATATTCCATGTTCTTGGACTGGAAGAATCAACATAGTTAAAATGACTATATTACCTAAAGCATTATACAGATTTAATGCAATCCCCATCAAAATCCCATTGGCATTTTTAAAAGAAATAGAACAAAAAATCATCAGATTTGTATGGAAGCACAAAAGACCCAGAATTGCCAAAGCCATCCTGAGAAAAAAGAATGAGGCTGGAGGCATCACTCTGCCCGACTTCAAATTATACTACAAAGCGACAGCAATCTAAATGGCATGGTATTGGCAGAAAAATAGACACACAGACAAGTGGAATAGAATTGAGAATCCAGAAGTAAACCCATATTTATGTGGGCAAATAATTTTCGACAAAAAAAAAACAAAACATACAGTGGAGAAAGGAAAGCCTCTTCAATAAATGGTGCTGGGAAAATTGGAAGGCCACCTGTGAAAGAATGAAACTAGACTGTTGTCTATCACCACACACCAAAATTAACTCAAAATGGATTAAGAACCTGAATCTAAGACCTGAAACAATAAAATACATAGAAGAAAACATAGGAACTAAACTCAAGGACCTTGAACTTAAAGAGGATTTTGTGATTTTCACCTCAAAGGCAAGGGAAGTAAAAGCTAAAATAAATGAATGAGACCACATCAAACTAAAAAGCTTCTGCTCAACAAAAGAAACCGTCAACAAGGTAAAGAGACAACCAT
>NW_011888785.1:16082123-16084033 GCF_000151845.1 Pteropus vampyrus
GATTTTCACCTCAAAGGCAAGGGAAGTAAAAGCTAAAATAAATGAATGAGACCACATCAAACTAAAAAGCTTCTGCTCAACAAAAGAAACCGTCAGCAAGGTAAAGAGACAACCATCCGAATGGGAAAATATGCTTACAAGCGAAGCTTCTGATAAGGGCCTAATATCCAAAATATAGAAAGGACTCATAAGACTCAATAACAACAAAAAAAACAAACGATCCAATCAAAAAGTTGGCAGAGGACTTGAACAGACAATTCTCCCTAGAGGAATTACAAATATATGAAAATGTGCTCAACATCACTAGCTATTAGGGAAATGCAAATCAAAACCACAAAGAAATGACATCTCACAGCTGTTGGAATAGCTATAATCAACAGGACAAATAATAACAAATGTTGGAGAGGATGCAGAGAAAAAGGAACCCTCATACACTGCTGGTGGGACTGAAAATTGGTACAGCTACTATAGAAAACAGTATGGAGGTTCCTCGGAAAACTAAGAATTGATCTAGCATATGAACCAGCAATCCCTCTACTGGATATTTACCCCCAAAGACTTGAAAACCCATATCCAAAAAGATATTTGCACACCGATGTTCATAGCAACACTTTTCACAGTGGCCAGGACATGGAAGCAACAGAAGTGTCCTACGATAGATGATGGGCTAAAGAAGTTGTGGGACATATATACAATGGAATATTACTCAGCCATAAGAAGAGAAGAAATAGTGCCATTTGCGACAAACTGGATGGACCTTGAGATAATCATGCTAAGTGAAATAAGCCAGACTGAAAAAGCTGAAAATCAGATGATATCACTTATGTGTGGGATATAACCCTAAAAGCAACAAATGAACAGGGCAAACAGAGACTCAGGGATATGGACAAACAACTAGTGGTTACCAGAGGGTAGTGGGTGGTGGAGGAGGGAAGAGGTAGACAGGGTAAAGGGGATCAAATATAGGGGATTCGGGGGAGGGCGAAGTAGGTAAAGGGGATCAAATATATGGTAGTTGAAGGAAACTAGACTCTGGGTGGTAATCACACAATAGAATATATAGATGTCAAATTATAATGTATACCCGAAAATTATATAATTGTATTAACCAATGTTACCCCAATAAATTAAAAAAAAAAAAGAGAGAGCAAGAATTGGAGAACTGATCCACAACAAATTCCTATCCTCTTTGGGATAAGGAAGCCATTGATTATTTCTTAGTTGCTGTGTCTTACAGAAATAAATACATGTGATAAGAAAACAGTATAGATATCTAAATGACTGTCACTATGACAACTTCAGCGACATCAAGTTACTGCTGAATAGTCCTTTAACCAATTACTCTTAGTTTAGCATCATTTGCTAGTGGTGTTTCTTGGGAAAGTTATTTAACATCTCTGAGCCTTGGTTATTCTGAAATATTGAGATAATATTACCTACCTGGTGATACTCTTGAGAGTATTGAAGAAGATAATGTACATGAAGTGCTTAGCACAACACCTGGGATATGGCAAGCATTTAATAATAATAACAGGTCATCTAGACTATTACATTAATTGTTATAATAGTTTAGATAATCTATGAGTATGCTAAATAAGATCCATCTAGGGAATTGCCTCTATTTTGTTCTTTAGTCGGTTTTCTAAGAATACATATTTAATGTAACCTTCATAACTTAATTTTTTAAAATAAAGCCTTTGTTGTAGAATCTTGTAAAAAGTTTCGTGAAGTTTAGATTAATTCTCTCTGTCCAGTGCTTTTGCCCTATCTATTTTTTACTCCCTCAAAGAGTATAACAGATGAGGCCTCATTTCTTCTTGTATCAAATGGTTTGTCTCTTCTGCCTTTTGGTATCAGCTTTTGCTAGTTTACATCTTTTTCAGCTAAACCAGTACCTAAAACTAGGGTCT
>NW_011888785.1:16084083-16085801 GCF_000151845.1 Pteropus vampyrus
GGATGAAATAGACTTCAAAATAAAAAAGGTAAAGATATGGAGGGACACTTCATAATGACCAAATGGAGGGGATCATGAACCGAGAAGATATAACACTTATTAATATCTATGCTCTCAATCAGGGAGCCCAAAATATGTAAAGCAATTACTAATAGAACTAAAGGGAGAAACAGACCAAAACACTATCATAGTAGGGGACCTAAATACCCCACTGTTGATATGGACAGATTATCCAAATAGAAAATCAATAAGGAAATAACATCCTTAAATGATACATTAGACCAGCTGGACATCATTGACATGTACAGAGCCTTCCATCCCAAAACAGCTGCTTATATATTCTTCTCTAGTGCACATGGAGCATTCTCAAGAATAGACCACATACTGGGACACAGAGATAGCCTCAACAAATATAAGAGGGTTGAAATCATACCCACCATATTCTCTGATCCTAATGCTTTAAAACTAGAGATCAACTGCAAAAAGAAATCAGGAAGCACCACAAATAAATAGAGATTAAACAACATGCCACTGAAGAATAACTGGGTCAGAGAAGAAATAAAAAGAGATCAAGAGATACATAGAAACGAATGATAATGATAGTACAACATATCAAAACTTTTGGGACACAGCAAAAGTGGTCATTACAGGCCTACCTCCAAAAACAAGAATGAGCCCAAATAAACAACCTAGCACTTCATCTTAAAAAACTAGAAGAGGAAGAACAAATAAGGCCTAAAGTCAGCAGAAGGAAAGAAATCGTCAAAATTAGAGCAGAAATAAATGAAATTGAAAACAAAAAAAAAACCTAGAAAAAATAAATACAACAAGGAGCTTGTTCTTTGAGAAGGTTAATAAAATTGATAACCCCCTGGCTAGACTCAATAAAGAAAAAAAAGAAAGGACACAAATAAACAAAATCAGGGATGAAAGAGGGGAAATTACGACAGACACTGCAGAAATACAAAGGATCATGCAAGAATACTATGAAAGAGTATATAATAACAAATTTAATAACCTAGAAAAAATGGACCAGTACTTAGAAAAATATAATCTTCTTAGACTGAATCAAGAAGATCTGGAAAATCTAAATAGACTGATTAGCAGTATGGAAATTGAAACAGTCATTAAAAACCTACCAAAAAGTAAAAGTCCAGGACCAGATGGCTTCACCAGTGAATTCTGCCGAACATTCAAAAATTTAATACCTATTCTCCTCAAACTCTTCCAAAAAATTGAAGAGGAGGCAATACTTCCCAACTCATTTTATGAAGCCAATATTACTCTGATACCAAAACCTGGTAAAGATAACACAAAAAAAGAAAACTACAGAGCGATATCTCTCATGAACACAGATGCAAAAATCCTAAATAAGATACCAGCGAACTGAATACAGCAACATGTTAAAAAGATTATACAACATGATCAAGTGGGCTTCATCCCAGGGGTGCAGGGATGTTTCAACATACGTAAATCGTTAACGTAATTGTTTACTACATAAACAAATTAAAAAATAAGAATGATATGATCATATCAATAGATGCAGAAAAGCCTTCGACAAGATATAGCATCCATTTATGATCAAAACACTTAACAAAATTGGTATAGAAGGAAAGTAACTTAACATAATAAAGGCCATATATGACAAGCCCTAAGCCAACATTATACTTAATGGTGAAAAACTAAAAACCTTCCCTCTAAGATCAGGAACAAGACAA
>NW_011888785.1:16087101-16094147 GCF_000151845.1 Pteropus vampyrus
TCTTGTATCAAATGGTTTGTCTCTTCTGCCTTTTGGTATCAGCTTTTGCTAGTTTACATCTTTTTCAGCTAAACCAGTACCTAAAACTAGGGTCTATTGTGTATTTCTCTGAGTATCTCTTGTAAGTCGTTTGAAGAACATTTGCTAAGCTCTGTGAAAGTGCATATTGTCTAGAAGACAGAACTATTTTTAGCTTGAAGGTAGAGCTGTGTTTTTCCTTCTTGGCAAATTCCTTTTCTCTTGATGAAAGCCAAAACTTGAAGCTAGTGGTGACAGGTCAGGGTCTTAATTGCTGTGCTGTTGGAAATAAGGAGAGATGTTTATTGCTAATCAAGTAAAGAACAAACCAAATTTTATCAGTGTAGTAAGATGAGCCCACTCTGTGGGCTAGTCTTATAAAACACTTTTTCTAGTGAGCCTGGGAAAACTCGTGCAGTGGTAATAATAAAAACGGCATATGGTCTTCGCAGGAACTTTGTCATACATAAGCAATGTGCTGTAGGTGTGGTAATGAACATCAGGTGTATTTGGCTCAAGACTTCTAAACTTGAGGAAGAGGAATTTTGCTTTTTTGCACATATTGGAATGTGTTTTTGCATTTCTGGTATTTTTTAAAAAATAACTTAAGAACGACATTATTTTTTTATTCCTTATTGGAAGTTGTACTGGTCAGCATAAGAAAATACTTAAGATCTTCAAAGGAATGCTGTGGAGGTTTGGAAAGCATTTGGTTTGGCTTGAAGCAAGTTTGGCTAGTGAAGTGACAGGCAGACAAGAAAGAACAACAGGTGAAAAAATGTGGAGTTTCTTTCATCTTTCAAAGGATTTTCTTGATGAATTGAAACAGCCATGAAAATAAGCACTGGCCTTCGTGCCCAGTGGCCTAAAAATACTTAGAGAGGGCCAAATCAGAATCAGGCAGGGGCCTAATGAAAATCAGGCAACAAGCCTAGGCCTAATTAAATATGTGCTGCCTCCCCCGACTTTTAAAAATTCCCTTTGGCTCAATTTTTAACAAAAAATCTGGTTTTGTGGTAAAGAGATATTTCTCTTCTTTGACTCAGAGTTAGTAATGACTAGCAAAGGCAAACAGTGATATTCATTATTCAGTAGAACCAATGAAAATTTTGGTTGGCTAAATAGATTTTCTTGCTGGCCTATTTCTTTTTAAAACTGCTTATAAAAATTAATATATTTCTGGGCTAACGTAAATAGTGTCTCTTGAAATGGCTGAATGCAAGTCAGAGACAAAAGTTTTCACTTTGCTTGGAAAACACATTGCATTAGATTGTAATGATGTTTTAGAACAGCTTTTAAAGATGTTGATTGAACTTCAGTAGTTTCCCAAACTTGTTTAAAGCAGTGTTTGGGATCTGTGAGTCATGAATAATTTTCTAATTAAGATCACAAAGCAGATGTCTCCATAGAATTCTGCAAAACTTTAAAACATATTTGAACAATGTGAAATTGACATACGAGTAGAACATTTTCTCCAATGTCCTAGTTAATAGACTGGGTACACAGAAGACCTGGGACTAGATCACAGACTTTCAGACTCTCAGTTGAGGGACTTCTTTCTTGCCAGTACCTCCCATAAAGAAGTTGCGGCTTAATTTAGCATTTGAATACAAATAAAACTTTCATGTAACTCGAGGAGATAACATGCTTAATTTATTACAGCACATTTATGAATTTCTAGGAGATGCCTAAATAATAATAATCGGTCAATCTGTTTTGTGTCTTTCTCCAAAGCCTTTGCTTGGGGAGCAACTTTTGAAGTCAATGATGATGCCAGATTTGGAAGAATTCTAGAGGCAGGTGTTTGGAGAGCAGTGTGGATGAGAATCAGACCTGCAGATGGTAGGACATTACATATATGTATGTAAAATGATCACAAGACAGTTGAATCTTGTGACAGATCATTCCTTTTAAAGAGAAATACAAATGTCAGGATTGCACTCATGGGTCAGCACCATCAAAGGATAGTGATAAATAATGACAACAACAAAAACAACAATAACAAACCCTGCAGCTTTTAAAGAAGTCTGGTACCCTGTTTCCCTTTTGTAATGCTTAATGAAAAGCTGCACAAAAAATTTCTGTGCATTTGAGGATTTTGGAATAAGCAAGAGGCAGGAACAGAAGCTCACGTGCTCTGTCTTTACTGGCTTTAATTGTTTTGATTTCAGGCTTAGCAGCAAAATGTTCCTGCCAAGTGAATGTACGTGTGCGCGGGATGTTTTCTGCTTTGCTTCACTCAGGTGTTTGAAGAAAGGCCCTGGTTTGTATCAGTCAGACATCAGTTTAGTGTAAGAGAAAACACACCCCTTGAAACAATTAAGGGATCGCAACTTATCATTAGCGTGAATAATAGGTTGCAATGTCTATTTAGAATAGGGTTTTAGAAATTAATTACTGGGATAGGTCATAAAATGCTTCAGTGTTTTCTAACTATTAAAAACTACAATTCAACAATTAGACGAAGAAAAATATTTAGGGCAATATATTTATCATCATTTTAGAAAGGGGTTGGCAAACTTATTCTGTAAAGATCCAAACAGCAAATATTTTAGGCTTTGTGCTTTCATAGCATAAAAGCAGCCATAGACAATAAGTAAGTGAATGAGCATGTCTGTGTTCCAATAAAACTTTATGTATCATGTATTATATTTCATATAATTTTAATATGTATTAATACTTTATTTTTCCTTTGATTTTTTTAAAGCATTTAAAAATGTAAAAACCACTTTTAGCTCTGGGTTGAACAAAAACAAGCACTTTGGCCCAAGGGCTTTAGTTTGCTGACTCCTGCTTTAGAAAAGAAGGTACTGTTATTTGGAAGCTATACTGGTCTACATAAGAAAATACTTAAGATCTTCACTTATTATTTATACTAAGATGTCCAAGCATTATTTTAAAGAGCAATGCATTGTTTTCAACTCACAAGTATTTTATAATTCTGTTCCAATGATTATTTTTAAAATACGTTGTAAAATACATTTCAAGACTGCGGTATGAGGGCTAGCTGAGTGGCACGAGGCTCGACAAATTAAATTCTGATTGTGTTCCTCTACTTATGTTCCATTTCTGTTTATCAGTGAAAGGAACTTGTGTCATTGCCTCATTTATAGCAATGAATAAATCTGTATAATTTTACAAAAGAACAACTGTACGGATTCTCTTGCTGCCTGAAGACTTGAGTGTTGAGCTCCTCTATATAAAAGTTTCCATGACAATCTGGCCTGAAAGAATGACAGGTTTGCCCTCATGGGGAATTTCTCATTAAGGAAGCTTTTCTTTTACCAGGAAGCTTTATGGGGGCTTAATAGTGGGCCAAACAGAAAGGACCAAACAGGACGCTTTCATAAACCATACCTTATACCCACCCTGGTCTGAAAGAGAGCTTGTTTCCTCTTGTGTGTGGTGATGGGGTGATGTTCAGAAGCCGAGAGGTTACAGAGGACCACCATGCTACCCTGGGGTCCTTGCTTCCTAGTGGTAACCTAGAGACCCAGACACAAGCATGTGCTATTAATATATGAGCTAAGCCAAGAATTATAGGCCTCTAGCTTTCTCTGTTGAAAGGCAGTATGTGGAGTGGTGAAGTGAGTGGGCTCTGAGCTTGACTGAGTTTTTATCCTGGCTCTGCCATTTACTAGCTGTGTGACTTTCACCTCTCTATGCCTCAGTTTCCTCCTCTGAAAAGGGGGCATGGTAATAATGATGTCTATCTCTTAGAATTGTTGTGGTGCATGATACATGTAATACATTTTCAAATAGCACCTGGTACATGGTGGTGAATAATAAACAATAGCTATCATGATTTTCTTTCTTTTCAGCGTTGAAAGCAATACTAACTCTTTTTCTAAAGGGAGATTCCTTCCCTAAGGTATAATCGCTATAACAATATCCTTTAATATATTACTTTTTCTTTCTTATCCATTATCACTCCTTCATTCTACTGATCTATACCTTCTAGCCACCTTGTCCTAATGCACATTTGGGATCTTGGTCTTAATTCTTTTCCCACCACCACACTTTATTAAAAACTCAGTGATCTCCTGGACCTTGAATACAAATAAAACTTTCATGTAACTCGAGGAGATAACATGCTTAATTTATTACAGCACATTTATGAATTTCTAGGAGATGCCTAAATAATAATAATCGGTCAATCTGTTTTGTGTCTTTCTCCAAAGCCTTTGCTTGGGGAGCAACTTTTGAAGTCAATGATGATGCCAGATTTGGAAGAATTCTAGAGGCAGGTGTTTGGAGAGCAGTGTGGATGAGAATCAGACCTGCAGATGGTAGGACATTACATATATGTATGTAAAATGATCACAAGACAGTTGAATCTTGTGACAGATCATTCCTTTTAAAGAGAAATACAAATGTCAGGATTGCACTCATGGGTCAGCACCATCAAAGGATAGTGATAAATAATGACAACAACAAAAACAACAATAACAAACCCTGCAGCTTTTAAAGAAGTCTGGTACCCTGTTTCCCTTTTGTAATGCTTAATGAAAAGCTGCACAAAAAATTTCTGTGCATTTGAGGATTTTGGAATAAGCAAGAGGCAGGAACAGAAGCTCACGTGCTCTGTCTTTACTGGCTTTAATTGTTTTGATTTCAGGCTTAGCAGCAAAATGTTCCTGCCAAGTGAATGTACGTGTGCGCGGGATGTTTTCTGCTTTGCTTCACTCAGGTGTTTGAAGAAAGGCCCTGGTTTGTATCAGTCAGACATCAGTTTAGTGTAAGAGAAAACACACCCCTTGAAACAATTAAGGGATCGCAACTTATCATTAGCGTGAATAATAGGTTGCAATGTCTATTTAGAATAGGGTTTTAGAAATTAATTACTGGGATAGGTCATAAAATGCTTCAGTGTTTTCTAACTATTAAAAACTACAATTCAACAATTAGACGAAGAAAAATATTTAGGGCAATATATTTATCATCATTTTAGAAAGGGGTTGGCAAACTTATTCTGTAAAGATCCAAACAGCAAATATTTTAGGCTTTGTGCTTTCATAGCATAAAAGCAGCCATAGACAATAAGTAAGTGAATGAGCATGTCTGTGTTCCAATAAAACTTTATGTATCATGTATTATATTTCATATAATTTTAATATGTATTAATACTTTATTTTTCCTTTGATTTTTTTAAAGCATTTAAAAATGTAAAAACCACTTTTAGCTCTGGGTTGAACAAAAACAAGCACTTTGGCCCAAGGGCTTTAGTTTGCTGACTCCTGCTTTAGAAAAGAAGGTACTGTTATTTGGAAGCTATACTGGTCTACATAAGAAAATACTTAAGATCTTCACTTATTATTTATACTAAGATGTCCAAGCATTATTTTAAAGAGCAATGCATTGTTTTCAACTCACAAGTATTTTATAATTCTGTTCCAATGATTATTTTTAAAATACGTTGTAAAATACATTTCAAGACTGCGGTATGAGGGCTAGCTGAGTGGCACGAGGCTCGACAAATTAAATTCTGATTGTGTTCCTCTACTTATGTTCCAATTCTGTTTATCAGTGAAAGGAACTTGTGTCATTGCCTCATTTATAGCAATGAATAAATCTGTATAATTTTACAAAAGAACAACTGTACGGATTCTCTTGCTGCCTGAAGACTTGAGTGTTGAGCTCCTCTATATAAAAGTTTCCATGACAATCTGGCCTGAAAGAATGACAGGTTTGCCCTCATGGGGAATTTCTCATTAAGGAAGCTTTTCTTTTACCAGGAAGCTTTATGGGGGCTTAATAGTGGGCCAAACAGAAAGGACCAAACAGGACGCTTTCATAAACCATACCTTATACCCACCCTGGTCTGAAAGAGAGCTTGTTTCCTCTTGTGTGTGGTGATGGGGTGATGTTCAGAAGCCGAGAGGTTACAGAGGACCACCATGCTACCCTGGGGTCCTTGCTTCCTAGTGGTAACCTAGAGACCCAGACACAAGCATGTGCTATTAATATATGAGCTAAGCCAAGAATTATAGGCCTCTAGCTTTCTCTGTTGAAAGGCAGTATGTGGAGTGGTGAAGTGAGTGGGCTCTGAGCTTGACTGAGTTTTTATCCTGGCTCTGCCATTTACTAGCTGTGTGACTTTCACCTCTCTATGCCTCAGTTTCCTCCTCTGAAAAGGGGGCATGGTAATAATGATGTCTATCTCTTAGAATTGTTGTGGTGCATGATACATGTAATACATTTTCAAATAGCACCTGGTACATGGTGGTGAATAATAAACAATAGCTATCATGATTTTCTTTCTTTTCAGCGTTGAAAGCAATACGAACTCTTTTTCTAAAGGGAGATTCCTTCCCTAAGGTATAATCGCTATAACAATATCCTTTAATATATTACTTTTTCTTTCTTATCCATTATCACTCCTTCATTCTACTGATCTATACCTTCTAGCCACCTTGTCCTAATGCACATTTGGGATCTTGGTCTTAATTCTTTTCCCACCACCACACTTTATTAAAAACTCAGTGATCTCCTGGACCTAAACTGAGTAACACTTGACTCACATATAAGACGGACATGTAGTTCATGGGGTGTAACCTAATATATTGCCATGTAGTCATGGCACAGCCCAGTCTGGATTTGGCTGGAACTCAGTAGGTTTTTGGGGCAGCTTTATAGTAAGCTGCTCACTCAATGCCTAGAGCTAAGAAGCTGAAGGGATAGATCCCAATGAGGGGAGACTGGTGGCATTTTGCATACGGGCTTTACGTCTCATCATTGTTTAGTAGAATGTTCTGTGTTCTAAGGACCTTCAATCAGTACTTTGTGCTTGACTAGTGTGTTGGGTTTGGATTCCCTTTCCTGTCAACTTCTTTCTGGGTTGGAGGGAGAGGAAGCCTTGAATGTTGCGCTACACTGTCTTAAATCCAGCTAACACTTTGTCATCTTTCCTTTTGGGCCTATTCTACTTGGCACTGGAACAGAATGAGTGTGGACAGTTGTTGAAGGAAATTTTTCTTTTAGTTAATTACTATCCTGGATTTGTCTATTCCTATTTTCTTGGAATAAAA
>NW_011888785.1:16095832-16107330 GCF_000151845.1 Pteropus vampyrus
AAAACATTTCCAATTCTAGGAGGCAGAGGGAGAAGAGAGAGAGAAAGGATAGAAGGAGGAAAGAAGGAAGGAGGGAAAGAAGGAAGGAAAGAAGGAAGGAAAGAAGGAAGGAAGGAAGGAAGGAAGGAAGGAAGGAAGGAAGGAAGGAAGGAAGGAAGGAAGGAAGGAAGGAAGAAAGGATGAGAGGAGGGAGAGAGAGAGGGAGGGAGAAGGGTAAGAACTCAACTGTGTGCTGGCTCCATGCATGAAAATTCCCACAAGATGTGTAGAAACATCCAGAAAGGTTTTAGAACTCATAATTCTCCTCTCTCTTGAGAGAGGAATAAAAACCTATTAGAGAAGTTCTGAGATCAGTATGGCCCTCCATGATGTAGAAACGGTAGAACAGGATTGTTAAGGAGCCTACATACATGGTCCTGAGACAGTATTTCTAGTTGCCCAGGGCCTGTGCAAGGCATGTACAAGATCCAGAAATCCTCATGAACAAAAAGGAGAAGGTTTAAATATTTGAGAGAACTGGTAGACTAGAACAGGTCCAAAAATGCTCTACCACCTGTTAGACAGCTGAATATCAGAAAGTCAGATAATACTATTGGTGAGGGAAGTGGGAAACCCTCTTGCACTGTTAGTAGAAGTCTAACTGGTATAGCTATTTTGGGGAGTTATCTGGCAGTGCTTAGAGAAATCTGGCGATATACACTAAGATTCCCACTCCTGGGTATATACTTGAGAGCCACTCTTACACAGGACTATAAGGAAGCATGTATGGGTATGTTTATTGATGCTCTATTTGGAAGGCAGAAAGTTGGAGGCAATTGAGGTGTCTATTGCTAGGAGAATAAATTAGTCAATTGTGGGATATACTTATGTAGTGGAATTCTATGTAGCACTCAGATTAATTATCCAGATGTACATAAAACATGTTGAACGAAAAAAGGAAAAATTTGTTCTGTAGCACAATTACATGTATATGAATGAAACACATACAACAACGCAAACTACTCGTCTATGTCACATAAAGAGATGATTTCAAGACTAGGATGGAATTTAGTAAATTGCTTGTTATTTAATTCTCTGATGTGCTGTAAGATGAAACATTTACCCCTTGAGATTAATTTTTCACTGACTGATCAAACTCAATGTACTGTTTATGTTCTCTGTAACAGGAATTTTAGAGTATATAAATTTTTAAGCAACAGTCTGATATCCAAAAAGATGCATTACTTTCATCTGAAGTAATTTGAAGTTCAACTGGGTAAAATACTGCTACTATTTAAGCTCCTTGTTATAAAATATGGATCCAGTTAATCAGATTTATAGTGTGAAGCTGGGACTCTCTCTGATGACTAGAAAAGGCACTCTAATGTTTTTAACATATTATCCTCTGTGGTCTTCATTATTCACCAGCTGCATCTTGACCATCACTTTACCTTTCTTGATCTTGGTTTCCTCATCTGTAAAATGATTGGACTAGTTCATTGCTCCCTAAAAGTGCTATGATTTCACAAAAACAAAGCCAAAAAAGATGATTAGCATTCTACTTACTAGAAAGTTCTCCTGCTGTAATACCAATAGCTTATCAGGGCGGCCCAGGGCCATGAGAAGTTGATAAGCATTAATTTTAAAGGTGAGGGTGAATCAAATTCTATATCCACTTTGTTACCTTTGAGTCACCCAGTGTTTTTCAGAATCAGGCATATCTAGAAGTCCAGTGAATTATTCTGTAAATTATTCTTAAAAATAGAATTGCATGGTGGTGTAATTCCATCATCAGAATCCATGATTCTGGATGGTTTTAGAAGTAAAATTGTTACTACAAAGTCTCTTTGAGTGCTTCCAGTATAAAAATAATCTTGGATGGTGTTAAAGATAGTCCAGTAAAATAATAATAAATAATAATGATAATAATGATAATAATAATAATAAATACTTAATATTTATAACACTTGCACAGTGTACTAAGTGCTTTCCAAATAGTAACTAAGTTAATTTTCAGAACAACTCTGTGAGACAGGTACTATTATTATCTAATTTTATGGAGGAGGAAAATGAGGCACAGAGAAGTTAAGTTGCTTAGTTTCATAGCTAGAGAGTGGGAGAGATGATATTGGAACCCAGGCTGTTCAGCTCAAGAGTCCATGCTTTAACCACTACGCTTACTATCTGACCAATACGCAGTATAATGAAGTTCTAATTTACACCAAATTTTGATATTAGAAATTTTCCTGGACTTTATGTTTTGAATAATGTTCCCATTAATTAACCCATAGTCAGTTTTTGGAGAAAGATAATCAGGAAAAAAAGCCATTGGGTTGGTTCCCTTACTCTGATTCTTCTTTCAATCTTGCCTCTTATAATAACAGTGTATCTAATATTTATTCACTTCTTCCTCTGTACCAGATAAATTTATTAACTTGTTTATAACCCATATGACCCATATGAGGTTCACATGGTTATTAGCCCCATCTTACTGATGAGCAAACTGAAGATTACAAGGGTTATGTATTTTGCGTGTGGTCGTTTGTCTAGTGAGTATCCAAAGGAGCAGCCTCCAGGACAGAGGTGAGCCCCTTGCAAGACTGCTTCTAAGAATGCTTAACATTTCAGGGGGCTGAGTTTCTCCGTTTCTAAAGTAAGGTGTTCAAATGTTTTCTAAAGTACCAGCCAGCTTTAATTCTTTATACTAATGAGTCTATTATTCCTGTGGTCATGGCTTCCCATTTAGTATGGGCTAAAATAGAATTTCAAACCAGGCTCAAAAATTTTGTCTCTCAAAGAGCAGTTAGGGGATTGTTTTATAAACTATATAAATGTCTAACCAATGTCCTGTATACTTGAAATTAAAAAAAAAAAGTGATGTCTTAGACAACGCCTCCCCCACCCCCCAAAAAAAGAGCACAGGTCTTTTTCAAAGGTTGTATGTTATAAAGCAGCAACTTAGGTCATTTCACTAGAATTGGTATTTCACTTAACTAGCAGCTTTGAAGGCTTTCCAACTACTGAAAAAAAATTTCTCTTGTTTTGGTAAATCACAAATCTTAAATATATTAAACAACAAAACATAGTAATATACAGAAAAATATATTTTTATTCCTTTTCTCAGATATTATTTTAAAACAAACATTGTTATTATTTATGTTATACAGACTTTCATTAATAAAGCATTTTTTTAAGTAGTAAAATTTTCTTTAAAAAGATGGTATTTTACATTACGGGAGGCATTAAACCTGATTAAGTTTTGCTGGTATTCACATCTTAAAAAAAAAATCTTTCAAAAGTTGAGCCTGAATTTTTAAAGCCTAGGATGGAATTTACGTAAACCTAGTTTCGTAGTAAAAACTAGCAGATGAGAGACTGAGGTAGAGAAGAGGTCATGACTAATTGCCTGGGAACGCTTCCTCATCCTTGAAAAGAGGTGGTTAGAGCTGGGTGAGGAAGTGGGGTGGTATGACCTTGTGATCCTAGATGCCTTGTTTATATTTCCTTATCGTGAATCTTCTTGCTAAAAGTAAAGTGTTGGTAAAGTGGCTTTAGTCTGCCCGGGAGACTCTTGGCCTTGGTCCAAACCTAATATTATCAGAAATACATTCTTTACCTTGTATAGCACTTGCAAGTTCTTCTAACGAGGTCCACACATGGTAGCCAATTAGGCAGGATAACCCAGTGCCTTGGGCAGAGGAGAGCATGCACTCTCACTATCTGTCATGCAGGGGTTATCCACCAAATGTGGCTTTGTGTGGCATGTCCAGGGGACCGATGCCAAAGTATTGTTTTGTGGGATAAAAATAAGTAGCATTTTGTATTTGTGAGTCTCGAAAAGACCACCTAGATTTGGATTCTTATTTGATGATAAAAAAAAACAAAAAAAATTAGAGCTCATTTTATTTTGAGATAAAACTATAATCTATTTCAAATTAAGTGTTTAAATTACTTAAAGATATCCTCCCTCCCATGTGGCACGACCTGGTAAGGTACTTAGGTCACTTTCTGTCTGGGTTCCTTCCTCCTGGAGGGCCAGACCTTCCAGGAGGACACAATACTCAAGGACTAGGGTTTGAATTTTACTCCCTGTCATTCAAACCCTGGCACAGATGAAGGGAGGCAGCCCCTATTCGAGCTGAGGCCTTCCACTAGATCCCTTCTGATTCACAGAGTTCCATGAGATCCACACCAGCGGGGGCTCCCAGAAGTAATACAACTGTGTTTCCTATTCTCTGATGGTGAGAATTATTCTACTATCTTGCCTCTCTTTTGGTTTAATTAGGAAAAGCATGGAGCTCAGCCATGGCAGGTCTATTTATATTCACAAGTTAGCACTTCACTTAAATTTTCCTTCATCCTTTCTTTCATATGTAAGATGTCTCAATTCTTTGTGGAGAAGGAAAAGATATAAAGAGCTAAGGTCCACCCCATCTTTTCTTCCATTGATTTCAGGGTATTTGTTTCCTTCTCCACTCTGGCAGAATAAAAATTATATTTACTTTTGCCCTCTTCCTAAAGACTTGAGAAAAACAATTAAAATCTGCTTCCTTTTCTCTGGCCTGTATGTGAATATATTATATGCTACTGCAATAATGGCTTCCTCCTTAGTTACATCCAGCAGGGCCAAACCTTGGCTCACACCCTGGGTAGGATCATTAGACCAGCTTTCTGGCTTTTGAAGTTGGCTAGGCCTGGTCAGTGGATGAACCTAGAGACTACAAGGCAGGATATTGGGTGGGCTTGACTGACTCAATTAATTGTACGTATGAGAAAGCTTGCTCAAGAATTTTTTTCTAGTGCAATCCCCATTATTTCAACTTGAAGGTCTGCTTCAATAAAAGTCATTTTATTATCAGTATCAAAATTTTCCGCATAAAAATCTGGCCCAGTGGTGGCCATTGGCAGTTTAGTAAGATTCAGATGGCAAACAAGCCATCTGAAAGATGTAAAATTCTTAGACATGCAATAAATAGCTCCCAATCCTGGTACCACAAAATATCAGCAAACCCCAGGTTCACTTTTTGCTTCCAATAGATGCTTTTGATTCACAGATACATTAAAATTACATTGGAAATATAAATATCCAAAGTAAAAGGCATGCGATAGAGACTATTTTACCTGTCCAGGAATATTTTATGCTTTGATGAGAAGAAGAAGATGTGGCAGCCTGACACATTTGAAATTCCAGAAGGGAAGGAAAGCCAGACAGCCCTTAAAGAAAGACATATCGTATAGAATCACCTCCAATATTAATGGATATAGTTAGTATAGCATATCAGGAAACAGACTGCTCTTATTTTCTTTCTCTGGGAGTACAAGGTATGTAGGAATCTAATGTCCTTTGTAAAAATATTTCTGTATTTATTGGTTATCCTCCCTAATGGCTATTCTCTCAAAAGGCAAACATAGTTTGAGTCCCAGAATTTGGATTTAGCCTTAGAGATTCTCTAAATACCACTTGTCTGATGTTTCTTTAATAGGGAGATTAAATGCAAACATGAAATTAGCTTCCTTGAAACATTCACTTTGAACTTTGCTTTTCTGCTACTGAGGAGATGATCTTTTGAACGGATGCCCTGCCGCATCATCGACAGAGCTTGACATGGGCCAGGCTTGCTTAGCCGTTTTTCCTTATTTAGCTCACTCAATATTATTGGCAGGTTGCTTCCGCTAAAACCCCTATTTTCTAAAGGATTTTTGACAACTTCACGTAGGTTCAGTATCTTTCGAGGGAAGTTGTGCTAACTGGGCAGAAAGACTGAAGCACCAATTATAGCAGCAGCAGAAGCGGAGTTGCTTTTGTTCTATTGGAAATATAAGGGAATCCTGTGCGGGCCGATATATAGAGCCTGTGATGCAACTTTTAAAGTAAAAGACGACTGAGAAATTGTTTAAATTATATAGTGTTCCTTTCCTGAATTGTCTTGGAGGACCTTTTTAGATTATTTCAAAATTCCCTAATTACTTTTGTAACTTGATGATTAGCATAATCAGCTGTCCTTTAAAAAGGAGAATTTAGTTTTATGATGAGCATGGCTTTTTCCCTCTTTTTTGGCAATATATAAAAGCAATTGCATCTGCACTGTTTTTTTTTCCCTTAACTTTGGGGAACTCAGGCTAATTGGTGGGATAGTCTTTTAAGTTAAATTATTTGATGCGTTTGCTAAAATATGAAGACTGAAAAACACACAGCTCTTAACTTGTCATTTTGGTAGTGCCATCCACTGATGAACAATGAATCGTTTGCTAATGAGGAACGTTGATTCTTGTACGCGACTCTGTGTGTGTGTGTGTGTGTGTGTGTGTGTGTTTTAATGCAAAAAATTATTTATTTATTTTTTTAATAAACCTGGCAGAAACTGAGAATGCCACTGACTAGACATAGGAAAAGTTCTTCCATTCACACTTCACAAATACATTTTATGATGATCCTGGCTGTATAAGGAAAGCTTTATGATTTAATAAGGGACTTTATACAAAATATTTGGATGTTACATACAGTATGAATAGTCCTCTTTTTAAGTAAACACATCATGCAATACTCTAATAAAGAAGGTAAATTATTTTATGTATTCTCCATCCTGAAAATTAAAGTCCCATGTATTAAACTGAGAAATGAAGTATTATGCAGCCTTATTAGCCAAAAAAAGAGGACAAAACCACAAAGATAGAAGCAGCAAGTGTAAAGTTGGGGATTATTGGAAATTCTATGATTCAGGAAGGAAAATGCATAGTAGACAAAAGATGCTCAGGTTGCTGCTGCATGAGAAATGTAAACTGTGAAGAAGCAACTGGAATCATCGGTGTTCAGCTGTTAGATTTCAATAATCAGCATTTTAATGGCCTTAGATAAAAACATTTTAAGGCTGGCATATTATTTCCCCTACTTCTTATCATTTGTAATAGAGAACAATGGGAAATTAATAAAAAAAAAATTTCAGAGATCACTTTATTAAAATAATTTTTCCACAAAGATACACATGCACGGTCTTTGGAAATACCCATTAAAGTATCAAATTTTATTTGAATTTGTGTACTATATTCTGTGGTTTAGAGATTTTTTATGTTTATATTAATTCACTTGATTAAATGCTTGATCAGCATCAAAATATCCTATTTAAAAATCGGACAAAATAAATAAACAGCAAATCCTCATGAGCAAGGACATATTTCATGATTTATGGACAACTGTCTTTCAAGAATCATTGTTTCACATTGATCTCATTGATAGCTATCATTTTTTGAGTGTTTACTAAGTTCTAGGTATAGTGTTTACTAAATAAAATATTATTTTATTAAATCATTATGACTGACAGAGGCTCACAGAGTTTAGGTAAAAAGCCAGAGGTCATATAGTGAGTAAGAGGAGAAACTATGTTTTTGTTCCCATCAGCCTGGCTTCATATTCTATGTGCATTCCATTATAGTATTTTTCATCTGGCAATTTCCATTGCAAACATTTTCCTGAATTTTTCTACCACTTATCCTTACAATGCCATGGCTACAGGTCAGGTACTAATGCTTAAACAAACAATGCATTCCTTTCTTGCCTTCCTTAACATCTTCGTGGCTACGTCAGACAGGACCAACTATTCTTGGCGTCCCCATGGAGGCTGATACGAGAACTCTGCTTGGAAGCTCTTGGGTATATTCTTAGCCTCTGCCTTCTAACTTGGTGATATAACCAGAAGGGTCATCTATGCCTATGAGAAAGATCCTGGGTGGAGCAGAGCTGTGGAGCCTTCCTCCCCATGCTTTTCTCCTTGCTAGTCAACACAGTCTTTATTGAATTTCTGAGACTCCAGGACAATCTTGCCTAGTTGACACCCAGAAGCATTCCAGAGGAAAGAGTGAGCAGGATGCTTGAATTTCACGGTGCAGTGGGGGAAAGGAGAAAACCCCTGCTCTAACCTTGAGCCACAGGACTGACACAAACCATAAGTATTATCCTTAGGGAAAAGGAACAGAAAAAATTCGGACAGTTCTGCTGCTTGGTGGGACATACTCTCCCTCCCCATTTTTTTTTCTTTTTATAAGGAGATATTAGATAGGGATAGAGGAGTTTGTAAAATACATTCTTGCCAATGTGGCTAGAATATGCTTTTGGAATCTGGAGAAATCTTGCATAACAATGTTAATTTTTATGGCATAGTCTGGATAGAGCATTCTGACAGTGGGAATCAGCAAAAGAAAAAATTTTTATGCAATACATTAGCACTCTTTGACATATTCCCTCTTCACATCTTCCTGTTCTTCCCTCCCTTCCTTCCTTTCTTCCTCCCTTCTACCTCTCTCCTTTCTTCCTTTTTGCCTTTCTCTCCTTTTAGAAAAAAATAAGCACCTAGTATATATGAATATATGCCCGTTGCTGGGATATGGATATTACCCTGAGTAATATCATATATTAATATTACATATATATATATACAATATACCATAATTGATATAATAAGGGAAATTTAACATATAGTAAATGCAAATAAGATGCTGGAAGAGTTCAACTTTTATTTATTTATTGTGATTAGGCGTTGGGCCAGTGTTGGGATCATAGCTGTAGTTTAAAGATCAGTGGAGGACACACCTGCAATTGGGCATTTACAAATATGGGATGATCAGTGCTAAATCTCATTCTTTCAACACATGTTTTTATAGCCTAGTAAATGTCAAGCATTCCTTAAGAGAGGTTGAAATGAATTCATGGACAAGGTCTCCTTTGAACTGGACCTGGAAGGGTAGGTTTGAACACAGAGATGGGGGAGAAAAGCATTCATGTTTGAGAATGGGGAGAGTGACGGTAAACATTTAAGATTTTAGGAGGAAAATAATAATAGTAATAATAACAATAACTAACCTCATGTAATTTTAATCTGTGCCAGTTACTGTTTTAAATATGTGGCATATGCTTTATCAACTTGAATGTTCCTCATAACATCCCTGTGATCTGGTTACTGTTGCCATTTTATACATGGAGAATTTGAGGCACAGAGAGGTTAAATGACTTGTCCGAAGCCACACAGCTAGTAAGGGGTTGGTCTGGGGTTCAAAATCAGGCATTCCTCTTGTTATAATCTTGCTATAAGCAAAGTTAAGGAAGGGAAAAGTTGTGAGGTGGGAAACTGCAAGGAGTTCAGTTTGACCTGAGATGAGGTTTGGCATGGAGGAAAGTGCGGGGAATAAATTGGCTAGGTAATTGGGGCCATGTTATAAAAGGTCCCGAGAGTCAGATTGTGAATTTTCTTTTGCAGATAAAGGGGAGCCACCGAAGGTTTTGAGCAGGGAGGGCTGTGATCTGAGCTGTGCTTTAGAAGATTCAGCCTGAGCCACTGTGTGAAATGAGGGGCAACAGGCAGGAAGGAAAGTTAGGGACTGATTGTGGCGATGGGTGGGAATGAGGCTCAGTAACAGTAATGAGAGAGTTATTAAAAAGGAGGGGGAGGGGTTTACAGGGCCTGGGGAGCTTATTAGAACTCCGAGGTGTCCTGTTAACCTTTGGCCTATGATAGGTAGTATTCACAAAGGGTTAAATGAATATGCTGCTATGGAAATTTCTTGGGCATTAACATTTTTCACTTTTCTTCAGTTGTATCAAATGCCCTTGTGATGGGAGAAAAAGAACAAACATCAAAAGTACCTTTTAACTTCACAATTCTTTCTAAATTTCTTTAAACTTATAGGCTATACTGCTGATTTGCAGACTTCAAAGTACACAGAAGGATCAGGGTCAGATTGAAAAATTATTTCTTACAGTTTGATAAAATATGCATGTGAATCCTGTGACCCACCAGTGAAATTATTTCTGTGTTAATATAACTTTGTAACACTAATTGCACTGTTTAGCTCCCTCCCCGCATCCCCCATAGCTTTTTAACTGTAAGTTCTGGTAAATAATTTTTGCTTATTATTTATTCTGTACTCTACAGATTCCATGTGTTGTTTATAGATTCAAAAATTTCAAGTTGTTTTCTGGAGGAATTATAGCAAGACTGATGAGGGTGTGTTCTTGCGGGCAGTGGTTGGGACTTTTGTATTCAACTTGCTATTGGTTTTTAAATGTTTTAGTTTTTATTATCTCATTAGAACATCATCTCAATATATTATATTTGTGATAGTTTTTCTCAGAAAGTAACGCTTTATAATTTGTCAATTCTTTTTCAGATGGGAGTCACACATCTCCTTCCTCCACTGTGGAGGGAGGAAAGCAAGATAGAAAACTGAGAGTTTGAGGTCTCCCCGTGAACTCATCATGTTTTCCTGGTTTTCACATTTTTGTGGGACTAAATAACAGTATCAGAATATCTATGCTTTTGTAGGTTAAAGTTTTGTTTATTTTGCAGATTAAAATTTTGTTGAAACTGATGGAAGTATACCATTTGATGGTACTAAACACTGCCCGTTCCGCCGTTTTTAAATATCGGTCCTTTGCAGTTTCCTTTTAGATTTGAATGCTGATATTTGAAAGTTCTTAAAGCGGTGGGTTGTCTTTAATTCTTGGTTATGCGATGTCTATACTATTATTTACAATAGTCTCCTTGACTTTTTCAGACGTTTGAGGCAGTATTATGAAATGGTTAAGGAAGTGGACTTTGAATTTTACCATTGCTTCTCAAACATCTATGTGCATATGAAACACTGGAGGATCTTTTAAAGGGCAGACTGTGATCAATGAGTCTGGGGCGTAGCCTGAAATTCTGCATTTCTAATAGGTTAGTCTATGGGCCACGCTTTGAATAGCACAGTCTAGAACCCAGTCCTTACGTATATTACTTCCTAACTGTGTGACTTTTAGCAAATCACATAATTGCTTTTTAGTTCATTTTCATCATTTGCCACACAACATAGTGAGGATGTAAGGATTAAGTGAGAAAATGTATGCAAACATTCGGGTTCTGTGAATGCATTTAATAAAGCAAATAATAGTCACTGTTATTTACCATTGCCTTTAGAAGTAGAATCATTTTAAGAGCTTGCTGAGAAGCCCAAATTGTTGTATGGTGTGACTAAATCTGATTTTGGAGCAAAAATCCTTGAAGCTCTGTCTTCTCCATGTATTGCTGTGGGACCACAGACAGGTAATTTCATCTCATTTTCATGGGTTTTATTTGTAAAATAAGAGAGGATTGGGCCAGAGATTTGTAATTTTTTTTCTTCAATTTGAACCTATGACTCTATAACCATTTGATGGAGTATACTATTCTTTTTTTTTAAAATGTCAACATAGAATGAATCATGTTTCTTCTGTCTGTAAATTCATTTGACTTAGATTTGAATTAAATGGTCCCCAGTTATTTCTCTCTTTGTCCCCTATATGTTAGTTATTGTTTGGATAAAGAGTTCTGGAGGTCCGTTGGGACCATAAATTAAAGCTATAGGCAATTCTGAGGTATCCTGAGAAAGCTCAATTATGATATCAGAGAAACCACTATGTAGCTGAAGAGAAAAATTGCCTTTGCTGCTTTGTACATTGTCATATCTGAACAATTCTGATACCTTATATAATCGTTCAGAATGCTCACCCA
>NW_011888785.1:16107775-16113488 GCF_000151845.1 Pteropus vampyrus
AAATTTTTACATGGACAAGGATTTGGGAAAACATCTATTATATAAGATTTGTTAGTCATCAAAATTTTCTGTAGCTGTAGGGTATGAACGTGACTTTGTGGTAATGAATAAGTAGAAATTTGAAAACAGGAGATAGGAGAGTTGATTTTTTATTAATATGGAAACATTTCTGTCTGTTTCTAAAAAGATTTTGAAATGGCTAGAAGCTTTGTTAAAAATGCAGCACCGACAAAGAAGTGGTGAGTGGCTACTCTTACATGCTGCCAATAGGAATGCAAATTTGCAGGACCTTTCTGGGAAGAAACTTGTCAACATTTTCTAAAAATCTTAAAAATATTAATGTCCTTTGACTCTCTAATTCGACTTTTAAGGTTCTGTCATAAGGAATTAATATTAAATGAGAATATAGTTTTATGTTTGAGGATCTGAATCACATTACTTGTGATAGCGATACGTTAGACTCTTAAGTTCCTTGTTTGTGCTCATGGTGTTACATCATTAGTGCATAGTACAATTTCTGGCATATACTAGGCATTTAGTAAGTATTTACTGAATAAATGAACCTAAATGTCCAGAAATGGGAAAATGATTAAATAAAAGATGGGATATCACATATGATGGAATATATGCAGCCATTAAAAATGTGCCTATGAAGAGTTTTAATTATAGTATGAGATAAACTATGTGAAAATACATATGTATAAGATTAAGACTGGATAAAAAGCCATTAAAATGTCAATAGTGATCATGTCTGAATGGTGAGTTGGTAGGTGCTATATTTCTTTACTTCACAAATTTTCTCCAATGTACATGTTATTTTATATTAAAAAGGGATTTTTTTTTTCTTAAAGTGCAGCGTTTTCCTCAAGCTGTTGAGAAGTAAACTTTTTCTAAGTCTAAACTAGAAGGTTCTTTTTCTTTTGACTATACGTTGAGTTCTTTGTTTTCTCTGCTTTAAAATGAGTTGAGGGGAAATGAAAACATATGTCCACATGAAGATGTGCATGCAGATGTCCAAAACATTATTTATAAACTACTGAATACAAATATCCAGAACAGTATTATTAATAAAGACTTGCATGTGAATGTTCATAGCAGTATTATATATAATAGCTCAAAAATGGAAACAACCCAAATATTTATCAGTTGGTGAATGGATTGAACAAAACATGGCATATCTGTACAATGGAATACTACTCAGCAACAAAAAGAAATGATGTGCTGATACAGGCTGCAACATGAATGAACCTCAAAAACATTATGCTAAGTAAAAGAAGTCAGGAACAAAAGACCACATTTTAACGTGATTCCCTTTACATAAAATATCCAGAAAAGACAAACCTGTGGAGGCAGAAAGTAGAATCTTGGTTGCTGGTGCCTGGGGGTGGGAATGAGAAGTAACTGCAAATGGGCCCTAGGGATCTCACTGGAGTGATAGCAGTGTTCTAAAACTGGATTACAATGGCCGCACAACTTGGCACTTACTAAAAAAGTCATTCAAGTGTACACTTAAAAATGGTGAATTTTATGATATGTAGTTTAATGCAGTTTTTAAAACCATAATGGCATTGGGTCAGTAAAAATCTACATAGTGTGAGAATGTAAAAGTAATATATAGAAAGAATATATACAAAAAGCAGGTGTTGTGTGTGTGATGGGAAAACCATATGTCTACTTATTTTATAACACGGAAAACTTGCTTTTTCTTTTGGATGCATTAAATAACTCTTTAAGAAAAAACGAGTCTAAGATAGTTCAAAAATTGTTGTAAGGTAATTCTATTATATAACACATATTTGAGGTTTCATTTAATGTGAAATTCCTATGTTGCCACCAGTGTTATATGAATTTCAGTACCCAATTATTACTTCTATCGTAAGTTTTCTGCTCTAGTTCAGAAAACAGCCCTGGGTTTATGCTGGGGAGGGAGCTTCCTTTGATCAAGGTTGCACTTCCCCAGCACTTCCCAGCCTATGTGACTCTTCCAATGGTGATTCCCTCCTCCCCCCTCCCCCCTCCCCCCAAATAGTTTTCTTCAAGTCTGAAAAACTGTCTTTGCTTGGTAGTTCTGTAGTTCAATTTACAGTGAAGTTAGTAGTTTAGAAATAAAAAGCCTTTTGAGTTGTTGCCTTGTTTATTGATAGGACAAGTTGTCCTGGCCTCTGTTGGTGAAACAGAGAGAAGGAACAACAGCCAAGAGCTAAGGCACGGCAGATGGCATGCGAAAACCAGACCAGGCTCTCTTCCTCTGAGGCACTGTGGGAGGCTTGAGTTACCCAAGGTAGGGATCTGCCCCCCACCCCCATGCCTTCCTAGTTATAATTTGCCCAACTATAGGGTTTCCTCTGCTTTACAAACATTGGCGTTTTCCCCTCTGTGGCTTTGAACGCTGCACTCCAATGTAATAGGAGATCTCAATTTGAAAAGCAAAGATTGATTTTACTATTGTTGCAAAAGGACAAGAGGTAAGTGATCCCCTAATGTCTGGACCCCTTAATTAGTTGGCATCTCAGCTTTCTGGGGGGTGTCAACTGCCACCTGGAAAGCACAGAAATGAAACTACTTTTATAAAGAATAAGGGAGGAACTTGACTTTCATTGACCATTTAGCTGTTATTTTAAACCAAAGTTTATTCTTACTGTAGGCTTGTATTCCTAATTATAAAGGCCAAATTCCTTACCTCAGCCTCACTTGAGAGCAGTGCGGGGCCAGGAGAGGTCTGGACTCAGATAGAGAGCTAATGTCAAGCAAGCTGGTGGACTCAGCCTGGGGTTAGACCTTCAGATTTCTCAGTTTAGTTTTGAGAGATTTTTGTTTTGGGGATGGGTGAGTGGGGACACTTCTCTTTGTCTTCAGTGTCATAACTGTACAATAAGGACACGATTTCCTTTGTCCTACTTTACAGTTTTTGGCATTTTCTTCAGACCCCGTAGTGTGTGCCCAATGGCTTCTAACTGCCAGATAGCTAGCTGTATTTCTGTGCCTGAGGATTTTGTTTTTCTGGAACCAAGGATGAAGAATTAGGGAACCAACATGTGTCTCTACTGCCCCAGCCCTCTAGTAATGACTCTGAGGAGTTGATATATAATTACTCAATTCCTTTGCCTCTTGGTGGGTTATTCAGAAGCATGCATTTTGCCCCATTTCCAAAGTTTCCCTGTAGGATTAAACTTCAGGTAGTTGCTCTCCATGGTAGTTGGTTTAAGAGCATACCTTATGTTGGCCGTTTTTCTTCCCTGCATCACTTTCCATTTCTCTACCTGTGTTCCCTGCATCTCCCAAATACACCACTTGCACGAAAATCCTCTCTCAGCCTGCTTCTGGGAGAACCTAAATTAAGATATGCCCAAATTCACTATGAAGGATAAAGTTGGGTAGGGGGCAAAATTGGAGCTCTGAGTTCTCAAGAATTGCCTTCACTCTGCATGAGGTAGGACCTATAAAATTGTAAAAACCTGAGTTTAGTTACACTATGAATTATAGTTCTTTTGTGGTCTGGTTGGATGCCCAAGTACCATGTATAAAATATTTTTATGGCAAATCTGTTCCAAATTCTAAATAACACACTTCCAGATTAATCTAATACCCACAGTTAGCTACCTGTATTATTTCAATAATGTTCTTGAAAAAAATCTTTACTTTGTATAAAGGATCGGAATTAATGTGGTATCATAAACAAGACCTAGAAACCATGGCCATATTGAGACAGGAAAAAAAAATCACAAAATGATTACTTTTAAGAAATAATTTGACAATTTCCAGATAACTGGAACAGAAGTCTGGTTAGAATTTCCAGGTAACTTCTGCTTTTCTCGTATTTCATTTCTTAATTGAACAATCAGTTGTTGGGTGCCCACTCTGCACCATCCACAAGCCTGAGTTCTGTGAGTGTGAAAATGAAAGGCATGGTCCCTGTACAGAACCCACGGTATGATAAGAAAGCTGACAAGTAGACAATTGCATTGAGAGTGGGGTAAGTGCTAGGGCAGAGAGAGAAGCACAGAGGCTCCAAGAGTGCAGAGCAAGGGTTTGTGTCCCAGAGAAGGCAGTGTCGGAGCTAAGTTCTAAGGATGCGGGGAATTATCCAGGCAAGGGGCGTTTTAAGGGAAGCAGGCGTGTAGACACAGAGGCGGAAAATAATGCAGGCTATTAATCGCTTCCCAACATCTGTACTCTTTTCCTTCATTTTAGAACTAAACTTTTCAAGGGTTAGCTGTGCACACGGACACTCAGCTCGAGACTACATTTCCCAGCCTAGTGTTAGGACTAGTTCTGGTTTATGAGATATGAGCAGCAAAACTGATGTGGGCTGCCAGTCTCCTTCTGGAATTTAGATGGAAAAAAAAAAACCATCTGTCTGCTATGAATCACAATGTTTTATTTTTGGGTGTGTTATAGTGGCTTAACTATACCTAATATGGTAGTTTCAGGGAACTGCAAATACTATAGTGTAGTATGGCTGGAGCGCCGTGTGAGAGGAGAGTGGTGATATGTATCGCTAGAAGAATGAAACAGGGGCCAGGTCATGAAAGGTCCTGCATTGCCCTGCTAAGGTGGCTGGATTGTTATCCAGAAGCCTTTGAAAGATCTTTGATCTTGCTCGAGCTCACAACTGAGTATGATGTTTTTTTTTTTTTTTTCCTGAGATAAGAATTCTATAGAATTGAAGAATCTCCTATAGGTTTTTAGTGTTGCTTGCCTTGTTGTTTCAAGTTTGGTCTCCCTCAGCATCCATCTGGTTATGATGGTTGTTTATTGGCTTATGAGAAGCACACAGTTTTCCAGAGTGAATATGTGGGGAAAGGTGAGGAAGGAGGGGGACAGGGAGAGACCAGGTGAGATGGCGCTTGGGTAACCCTCCCCTCTGCTGCTCACATTTTCCTCTGAGTGTTTCCAACTTCTGAATGTCCCAATGCCGTAGATTCTGCCCCTTGTTCTGGGGAAATGGGAACATGCCTTCACCCTGCGTGGGAAAGGGCCGGCAATCACAGGTCACCTTCCTCACTGTTTCAGCTATGTCAAGGTTTCCCAGGGCTTTAGAATAATTTACAAATTGGTGTTGTCGATTTTCCCCTTGTCAATCCAAACTGGAGATGCTTAGAAGGAACTTTTTTATTATTAAAAAAAAAAAAGCCAAGGAAAAAACAAACAAAAACAAACAAACAAACTAAATATTTATAACCCTACCCCTCATTCCTAGGAATAGGTGAGTTTACAAGACATGGATTCCTTATCTTAAGATAATTAGAAATTTTTTTTTAATACAGATGAAGGAAAAGTTTTCTTGTTGATCTGAGCAGGTCTGGAGGAGCTCAGAGGAGTAAGTGGACTGAACCCTCCAGAAGGATGAAGTTGGGAAAAGTCACAATTAATCCTTCTTTTACTTAAGATTGTCTCTTTTCAGAGTTGATCAGTAGTGATACTGGAACATCCTACCAGGAAGTAATGTAAAAGCAGTAAAAGCTGATTTCCAAAGTTACATTTTAGTGCCCAAAGTTTCAGGAATGGTGGACAAGAATTAGAATCATTATACATAGTGAAAAAAATACAAATATTTTATTCTTAATTTTGGTAAAATACACATGGCATATAATTTACCTTCCTAATTATTTTTAGGTATAAGTTGAGTAGTCCATTTACATTGTGCAACCAATATCCAGATCTTTTTCATCCTGCAAAACTGAAACTCTATACTCAGTGAAATAATAATGTG
>NW_011888785.1:16114288-16155329 GCF_000151845.1 Pteropus vampyrus
GAGCTGGGGCTTTAGAACCTGATTCCGTCAAAGAGGATGGTCAGCTTTATTTTTCTAGACTGTATTGCTTGACCTTCAGGGATTGAGCAATAAAGTCTTAGTATTAGGCACAATAAAGAAGATTGCTATGTAGATAAAGCATGATTGAGGGCAAGGAGAAAAAACCTGGCGTGAGGGTTGGGAACGT
Organism: Pteropus vampyrus; assembly: GCF_000151845.1. Taxonomy (NCBI): domain Eukaryota; kingdom Metazoa; phylum Chordata; class Mammalia; order Chiroptera; family Pteropodidae; genus Pteropus; species Pteropus vampyrus. The sequence continues at coordinate 16,114,476 of NW_011888785.1, forward strand.
GGCTAAGACTATTTTCCATGCAAAGGGAACCCAGGTAGAGCTGTTTCTTGGAGCCTTTTCCAGGTTGCTCCTTGAGCCCCTGTTTAAAGTATAGTTGTAGTTTGAAACAGTTTCAAAAAGTCTGAAAGAGGAGTAAAAAAATAAAAAACAGTCTGGCATCTCTGCAGTTTCCAGATTGCTTGTCCCTTGTTATAAGAGCTATCCACTTAAGGGATACCATGAAGTTGCTCGAACTTTAAATTTAGACTTAGAAAAGTTAAAAGCTGTGCAACCTGATCTGAATAGAAATGCAGTCGCAAAGCGTAAAGAAAGTCAATGAAAACAGGATTTTAATATTTTAGAAGCCATTTCCTCTCCTGCATTGGAAATTCAAATAGAACAGGGGGCTTGGGGATTTGGAGCAGAATATGAAACCTACCAGAACAGAAAAGCAAAACAAATGCCTAGGTTCGCTGTCCATCATAAATAAAGAATCATTAATAAACAGCTCAACTATTTGAAGCCCTTCTTTTCCATTTTAATCTCAAGGAATAAAAAGAACCTGATGAAGAACGCAGGTGAAGTTTTGAAATTGGGCAATTTTGGCCTAGCTATTGTACTGCAAAATATTTATGTATTAAAACATATTCTTGGAAGATGTCTGGAACCCTTTGGTAATTTCAAATTACTTTCCTGTCCACATCTGTTTCCCATTATAAATCTCCTCAGATTTAATTATTTTTTCGTATCACTCACTTTCTCATTGAAAAACAGTTAATATATTTATTTAATTTTACTTCCTCCATCCTCCCCCTCTCCCTCCCCCTATTAGATGTGTATAAAATGTGGCTGCTACCCAGAAACACCCAAATGGAGAGAAGTGATTCTTAATGCTAAAAGATCAGTAAAATCACTTTTCCTTTGATTCAGAAAATAAGGCTGTCAGTTTGATAGGTGAAAATGTGTATTTGAAATCTGACAAAATGCCAACATATGACATCAAATTGTAGGCCAGGAACACACCTGCTGAGTGGATCCTCCAGTGACACATTAGGAATGCATTCCACCCAACACAGATCCCTCAGGTGATTAATTGACTAATGTGTCTGCTTTGTGCTTTGAACTTGAAAAGCCCAATATAAATACAAAGTATATCATGATGGAGATGGTGCTGAGGATGCTAATGACAGGATGATAGATAAGAACCTCAATGAAATGTAACTTTAAGCACTTTAACAGAATTCGGTATTTTTTTCTTCTTTTGATACAAGGAAATAGTGTTTGAATCTATGCAGGAATTCACTAGGTTTGCTTCCAATATGGCATATTGCTCTAGTCACATTCATAATGATTTTCAGCTTTTCACACACAGTATGCATTGTTTCCCAGCTTTACACCTGTTTCTCCATCTCTTTGGCTGCCATTAACAACCAGAGAAAAGAATCTATAAAACGATACAGCCTATAGTTATCTCTAAAGAGATTTAATTGGCCACACCTTAAAAGAGTTCCTTCTCTTGAATAGATTGTGCAACCAAATGCTTTGCACCCCTCCCCCTAACTTCCAATCAAGGCTGGTGTAATCCATTGTTGACAGATATGTTTAATGAGCCTGGCTTTGAGCAGTCATAGCTGAGGGACTGTGGATTAGGTTTTATCTTATTTCACATCTTGATTAATAATCTGGGAGGAGGCTTCAACATGCTAATGGAATGAAATCTGTAGTGTGAAAGGAGCTGCAAAGGGAGAGGGCAGCTTAGGCCAGCGTGGGGCGAGCAGGTCGGGGGGCCTTGCGTGAGCTGGCCCCTTGGCACTGCTCAGCAGAGAGGCTGTGTGGAGGGAGGGAGCAAAGGGAGCCAGTGTGCCAGACCCTTTCCTGGGGGTACCAGATCTGAAGGGCCGCAGCTGCGTGGCTGCCCAACACAGTGCTCTTTTGCAATGTGTTACTCACTCTTGGTTCATGCCAAATTTGGGGAAGTAATCAGAAACATAGGTTTTCCACATTAAGGAGGAAACCAGAACATAGCACTGCTCAAACAGACCCGGAGGCAGAACTTCCGTGTGGGGTGGGCTGTTGGGAAGTGTTTCATGAACAAGCTTCTCAGTGCACACAGGTGGAAACTCCTTGTTTTGGGCACCTGAATTAATTCCCCTAACCTCTCGGACTGCTTCTAGAACTGTTCCTCTGCTGGAGGAGAAACACAACTCAAATCTTCCTCCAATTGGAAATACTCTGTAATGATCTGAAAAGCTGGATTTCCATATTAGGAAAATCTTAACTTGATGTTCTGTCTGGTTCATGAACTCATTTTTATAGCGTTAGTGCTGTGTACTCTGACTTCTCTTACTTTGGTGATGAAAATACTTTTCCTGTGTTAAATTAATTAAACAAGGAGCCATTAACCTGAGGTGGCTCCAATGCCTTGGCGGCCTATATAAGCAAACCAAAAGGTAAGCCTGTGAATGCCTCGAGGTTACGAAATTAAGACCTAAGAACAACCAATTATAAGCAGCCAACTAGGCTTTAGGCTATAGCCAATCCAATAATTTCCTTTAGTTGCTTCCTTACTTTTTCTGTATGTCTCTCCCCTGTTGGTAGATTGCTCCTAACCACTTCAGGTTTGGCACTTCTTGATTCTAATTGATTTCTGCTCAAATAAATTCTTAAAAATTTGCCTCAGTTTATCTTTTAACACCCACAAGATGTAAATTTCCCTATTGTCTTGATTTGTGGGAGGAGGGCTGTGAAAATGGAACTAGAACACGCATGGGATAGCTAATTTATCCTCTGTCATTTTGCTTGTCGCTTTCTAGTAGTGACTTTCGAGACATGAATATACCATTTCAGAGCAAGAAACAAAGTTAGAAATGGAGTCAAAGCCCCTCTTTTACAAATAGGGAATGAGAGGAGATTTGATTTTGACCAAAGTTACCAGGATCCAAATGAGTGGAGCTGGAGTGTGAGTGGGCCTCTGCGGCCATGTGCTTTCAGACTGAGGCTCAGTGCAGCCTACCTCCCTTACGAGGTACCCCTGAGCTGCTCAGTATTTAGATTGTAGAGCTAATGGAATTCTAATTGAGATGTCCTAGGGAGAGTCACTAGATAGCATATGGCTTTTGATTAATTTATTGGTCATAGGACCAGAGATTTTGAAGATTTAGGCGTAGTCTTATTATGCATGCTATGAGATAAAGAAATGAACTAGAGGTGAAGAACAAGTTACCTTTTGAGAACTTTGCTCATAGGAAAGGTTTCTTCTGGAAATCTCAGAGGTTCAGAATATATGACCCTATGAGCATGGGGAAGAATCAGAGAAAGAACACTTTCACTATTATTCCATGATTTTATTCTGTAAAGTATTTCAAAATTCCCTGCCAATTTCAAAGCCATTTATATATCTCAGTTCTTTGGCTTAGTGAATAAAGGAAACTTCCATAACATATGGAAAGATGAAAATGTCAAGTAAATTATACTTCCCAATGAAACCATTCTGTTGTAAGCTTTTAACACGTTGGTTAACAATCTCAGTGTATTGTCATGGAAATGATTTGAAGAGAGAGGCCTTTCATATCACAATTAGCCACTTCAGAGCAAATTGGAAGATGGAGTAGGGGCTGTTAGAAGCAGTAGGAGGGAAAGTATAATAGAAGTAGTCCATGAAGGTATTCTCATTTTAGTATTTTTAAACTTTTATTTCAGTTTTAGCACAGCTTTCACTGTGTATCTGGCAAATTATCACACCCTTGCTGCTACTTAGTCATCATAATATTTATCTGCGAGAAAAAGTGGTTGTAGGGTTTAATTCATTTGAAAGTTGTTCATATGTCTTGGAATGAAGGGTACTGGACAAGTATAAATATAAGCATGATTATTTTTATTATTCTTCGTTTAAACTTCTACTTCAAAGGGCATTGATGAGGGAGGGGTTTATAACACCTAGGAGTTTATGATAGGTCTCTGAAGTAGAACTTTTGATAGAACCTAAATATGAAAAACACATCTTGCCCAGGAAAATGGATTTGACCTTTAAAAATTTTTATTTTCTATTAAAATAATGTTAGTACATGCCTTTTATTATTATTAAAAAAAAAAAATCGCGCGAATTCTGTGAGTTTTGTAAGTTTGAAAGCACATGGCCAAGGCTGTGTGGCATACGTAGGTGAAAGGAAAAGGCCTACTTGAAAAAAGAAGTGATATAGTGGAAAGGAAAGCAAAGAAAAAAATAAAATCAAGTCGAAATCAAAGGAGGGGTAAAAATGTCAATGGAAAAATAGGAGAGTCCCAATCTTCTTGAATATTTTATAGCGAGCTTTAGAGTAAGCTTGATCACCCAAAGGACACACCACAGGGATTAGTGTTCAAAAATGAACAACAGATGTTGGATGTCAACAGATAATATCCCAGTGGGTAAAGAGCATTTAGGGTGAAAGAAAGTAAAACACATTGTCAGGTGGTCTCTGGTACTTTGGGTAAATCTTTGATGAGGAATAAGTTTCTTGGGCAGCTATCAGAGATTCATTGGAGCTGCCCAATGGTTTTTCTAGTTAACAGACTCCTAAGTGAACATCAGAAGAAAACTAATTAGGCAATGGTTACTTACAGAACATCTTCTATGTGTATTTGTGCTTTGACGTAAGCTCTTCCCTGAGGGGGATTATAACCAGGAATGATTGATTAATGAATGTCTTTGAGCAAGTTGGCTTAGGTGGGGAGGGGGTCATTGCTCTTTTCAGCCCTTGGAACTTCTTCAAAATCATTTCCCCTGGCCATCATATTTATAAGGTGGCTGTACCCTACCTTCTTCGTGACTCTTTATTCCATTACTGTGCTTTACTGTCTTTATAGTATAGTTTACATGAAGTTTTGTGTACGGAATTGTTTTCTTGCTCATTATCTGTCTCACCCACCAGAATATAAACTCCATGAAATTAGGGATGACCTTTGTTTTCTTCATCATAGTATACCCAGTGCCTAGAATAGTGTTGGGCAAACTGGGACTTTAAAATGCATCCAGTAATATTTCAGATGAGTCTGGGTAGCTGAGTACAGACAGCTTCTGGTCAATCTGGATGCTTTGAGAAACTTGTATAAAGGGACAGGGTAGGCTGGAAGTGTTATCTTTATAGCACTGAGTACCCGATATACCCATCAACTCATCCCCATCTCATCTTCTTCCCTTTCCTGTCTACCACTTCCAAACAAAAATACTGAAGATCATTGTGCTCTCAGAAACTCAGACGTTCACAGTTCTGCCAAAATAATTAATCTATTTATTATCTACTATATATTCTCTGGTCATACACTAAGTAGTAAGGCCTCCCAAAGGGAAAAGAATTCCACATAGGCTTATCATTAATGACTAGCAAATCTCTAGCTGGCATTGTGATTGGTGAGAGTCCATTCTTACCATTCTCATTGGAGGATAATGACACTATTAGTATCCTGTGGTCTCTAGCTTTGTTCCTTTGCTGTTCCTTTCCCCATGGGAAAGGGGGAGGTCTCGAATTGAATCTGTTTACCTACTGATATACTGAAAATAGGACAACTTAATAACTGTGTTTTAAAAATGATTACCATCTTAAATTATTAACAAAATTTTTCTGCAAAGCACTTCATTGAGTTCTGCTTCTCCAATTTATTTAGCGAGCTGGTTATTCTAGCTGTGAGGAGTCAGTCTGTTTACCAACCAGATTAAAGATCTACTGTGTGTTAGCCACTCGAGAAACAAAGATGAGGTGGAAAGCACCCTTGTCCTCAAGATGCCCACAATCCAGTGGAAGAAACAAACAAACCCTGACAGAAGATGTGTAAGTCACAGAAGTAGCTCAAAAAAGGAGCAGTTAACTCTCTGAAGAATGAACGGAATAAAAAGGATGAGGAGGATATCCAAGCCAAAGATATCTAACTTTTTAAGAAGGGAAGCTCCTTTAAATCTATCCTGAGTCTTGAGGTTACTGAGGTATGAAGGGTGAGTGGCAGGGCCAGTTGACACTGGTGAGCTTGTAAACTGGTTCCAAGTTTAGTTCTAAATCCAAATGTTGAGGTTGTGAAAGCCACATTGCTTTAGCATAGAGAATTTATTGGGACAGGAGTCTAGCCTGTATTTTTCATAAAGATAAACTTATTCCAATTCAAAGAATGCCCCTAAATCTGAGACTCTGCCTAGTTCGGTGTTCGAACAAATTTTTTTTTTTTTGTAAATGATAAAGATGAAAGGTGGTTGTTGTTTTAATGTCTTTATTTGACAGAGATATATCTGGGATCAGGAACCAAAGATCTGAAAAGGGGGACAGCAGACAAGGCAATAGGAGTCAGGAGCTCTTGGCAAAGTGAACAGGTAGCAGCAATTCAGAGGATAAAGAGCAGTGCCCATAGCAGTTTTTTTCACTCTATGTTCCAGCAGGGACATAGGTGGTGAGAAGACAAGAAGGCCTGGAGAGCCTGTAATCAGATAGGGGAGTAGAGAGGTACAACTTCCTACATTTGCCTTTTACAGGCTCTGCTAAGGAGCTGCTTCTTTATCCTGTAATCAGGAAAGTGTGGGCTTCAGTTTGAGTTCTTTACCTTAATAGCTTCCACAGGAGTAGTATGAGATTTTAATGGTGACAGTACAAATGATAATTGCTTAGCAGAGTTTCTGGAACATAGCAAATGTTCAAAAAAATATTACTATTACTACCACTACTGTTACTAGTAAGTAGTCCCATTGGTACTAACCCACCATTACTAACCCCAGAGCAGGACCCATCAATCAGCTTTGGAGCAAGATGAGAAGTAGGAACTGAGCACTGGGGGATTGAAGGAGTGTTAGGAAGCTATGAGGTTTGCAGCAGAGGAAGAAGTAACCCCAGTATGAAAACAAAGAGAAAGGGAGTTCTGAAGCCGCTCAGCTGAGGGTGTGGGTAAACTGGGCCTATGTTAGTCAGGGAGAAAGAAAAGCAAACAAAAAGCAAAGGCCATAGGAAAATCACTGGAAAGATAAAAGTAAGTAACTAGAATGACAAAAAAATATTTAAAAAATCAATGTGTAAATCTATATTGCCAGATTACAATCTGCGTGTCAAACAATTTTATGTTGTAACTGGGATCCTCCCTTTGAGATGAAGGGGTCATCGCCAGTTCTTGAGGGTTCAGCATACTTTGGATTTAAATTAAATGTATAAATCTCTTTCTTCAATCTGGATTAACTAGGTTTTAAACATTTTAAATTAGCTTCTCTGTCTTGCAGTTTTAAAAATGATAACACAAAGATATTAATAATGACAGTAATATGTATCTTGCTGTCTTAATTTGATTTAAGAAGAGAGTCAGTGGAGAAAGTAACGAGCCTTCTATTAAAGAAGAGAGTGTATAAGATAGGCTGGAGCTGGGTGTGTGCTCATGAACCCAGAATTCTAGAATCCAATAAATCATTCATTCACTTATCAAATATGGGGTAAGCACTGGGAAATGCAGGTACGAATAAGTCTCAAGACACCTGCCTGTACTGAGTTCACAGTCAAGTGAGTAGTGAAACATGTAAAAATAATTACAATAGGATGTGGAAAATAGAGGCTCAAATAACACACTATGGAAACCCAGGAAAAATGCCTAACCTGTGTTTTGTGGTCATTGAAGACTTCCAGAGGAAGAATGCAGGAATTCCTGAACAGGAATTTTCAGGGTAGATTTAGAGATTGATGGTTGGAGGGAGAGAGTGGGGAAGGATTTTTGGGATAAAATGCTGTCTGTAGAGAGCACATTACCTTAAGAGAAGAAGCAGTTCAGTGTGGTTGTAGGCTAGGCTACCTAGGGGAAATGACAGAAGAGTGGCTAGGCAGGGCCTAGATCACAAATGGATTTTTATGCCTCAATAACAAATTTGGGTTTATCCTGTAGGTGGGGAAGCACTTTGACCAGATGGTGTTTTAGAAAGATACCTTGACACTGATACAAAGCCAAATTGAGGGGTATTGAGACTGAGGATGGGACTCAGGGAGAGGGGCCTTCTTTGGAATATACTACATTCTTGGAATAAAGATCAACAAGAGGATTTCAGGTAAAATGCTTGCCCTTGTGCTTCACAATTTTCCTATCTCTCAGACTTTGTGCTGTCCCCCCGCTTCCTCCCCTGGGAATGTCCTCCCCCATGCTTCTGCAAAATCAGAGCTAACTTCTAGGTCTAACACAAGGTCCAACTTTTTAAGAAATCCTTCTCAGTTTCTCTACCCAAAAGAAACTTATTCAGTGGTACCTTCATATAACTCATTTCCCTGGAGAAGCGGTACAGGATCATTTTAAGAATATGGATTTTGGAGCCAGACAGCCTGGGGTTAACTTTGCCTCCACCACATCTAAGTTGTATGATCTAACCACTCTGCTTCCATTTTCTCATTTGTAAAGAGTAGCCAATATTAGCACCTACTTTGCAAGCTTATTTAAGTTTAAAATGAGTTCACTCATATAAAGCAATTTGAATAGTGTCAGGCACATAGTAAGTACTCAATAAAAGCTGACTATTATTGTCTTATCTCTTCTGGTACTAAACCCTTCTTACATTGTATTGCAGTATACTTATGTAAATATCCCTGATGAGGATATTCCTACCTTTGTAGGAATCATCTTATTATGGGATGTACAAGCAGCAATGTCCAACGGGTTCAAAATCAGAAGACCTTCAGCAATTCTTTTCCTTCAAAGAAGCTCTAAAACAGAATTGCCTGACACTCAGCTTTTGTCAGCACCAATCATAATGCCTTACACAACAAATATTTATCAATCCATTGCTCTATTCTGTACTGTTGTTTTTGACTACAGAGTTTTCTTGTTTAGGAAAATAATACATTTCAACCTATTTTTTCCTGGAGATTGAAGCATTAGCCTAGTGTTTCCAATAATTGAGAGTTTATAGTTGATGGTTAAGATATGTTGTCATTCATATTTATGGTTTCCTTGCTTCTGAGTATTTAGTCGGCAATGTAACCACCAATTATCTAATTTTTGTAGTGGGAAACATGATCTTCTTTATGACTTGGTTTCCAGGAATAGTGAAAATTGAGGACTATTTGTGCTTTTCCAAAGAATGTTAATTAATATACATTATCTCAGATCTCGTAATTTTTTAGTTTTTCTGCCTACCTCACTGACACTAATCCAAGAGAGGAACTTGTTATACAATTGTCCACCCACATGATAATTGTGTGGTCTAATAATTTTAGACTATGTTTTCCCAATTTAGTTGTGAATAAATATATCTGAATCTGTATATCTGGTCTGTAATTTTCTTTTTATATTTTTTAGTGTCCTTATCTGGCTTCAGTATTAGGGTAATGCTAGTCTTATAAGATGAGTTTGGATGGGTTTTTTCCTTTTTAATTTTTTTGAAGTGTTTGAGGAGTATTGGTATTCTTTCAATGTTTGGTAGAATTCACCAGTGAAGCCATCTGGTTCTGGGCTTTTATTTTTTGGGATAATTTTTATTACTCATTCAATCTCCATGTTCATTCTTGGTCTTTTCAGATTTTCTATTACTTCATGATTCACTCTTGATAAGTTATATGTTTCTAAGAATTTATCCATTCTGTGTTATCTAATTTGCTGGTGGATAATTGTTTATAATAGTCTCTTATGATCCCTTGTATTTCTGTGGTATTGGTTGTAATATCTCTACTTTTGTTTATTATTTTATTAATTATTAATTTTAGTCAATTGTTTTTATCTTAGTCCTGCTAAAGGTTTGTCGATTTTGTTTTAAGATTTGTCAATCTTGTTTATCTTTGAAAAATCAACTCTTAGTTTTTTTGATCATTTCTGTGGCCTTTCTAATTTCTATTTCACTTATTTCTGCTCTAATCTTTATTTCCTTCCTTCTGCTAACTTTGGGCTTAGTTTGTTCTTTTCTTTTCTAGTTTCTTGAGGTGTAAGGTTAGGTTGTCCATGTGAGATCTTTCTTTTTTCTTAATGTAGAAATTTTTGTTATAAACCTCTGTCTTAGAACTGCTTTGCAGCATCCCATAAGTTTGGTATGTTGTATTTTCATTTTCATTTGTCTGGAGAGATTTTTAATTTCTTTTTTTGTTTTTTCTTTTACCTATTTGTTGTTCAGAAGTGTATTGTTTACTTTTCATGTATTCGTGAAATTTTCAGTTTTCCTCCTGATACTGATTTCTAGTTTCACACCATTCTGGTCAGAAAAGATACTTGATGTGATTTCAGCCTTCTTAAATTTATTAAGACATGTTTTATTTTCAAACATATGATCTATCCTGGAGAATGTCCCATGTGTGCTTGAGAATAATGTGTATTCTTCTGCTGTTGGATAGAATGTTGTGTATATATATCTGTTAGGTCTATTTGATCTAAGATGTAGTTCAAGTCCATTATTTATTGATTTTCTGTCTGGATGATCTAGCTATTATTCATTGTTGAGAGCGGGGTATTGAAGTCTCGTACTATTATTGCATTGCTATTTATTTCTGCCTTCAGATCTATTAATAATTATTTAATATAGTTAGGTGCTCCAATATTGGGTGTGTTTATATTTCAAATTTCTATGTTCTCTTAACGAATTGAACATTTTATTATTATAGAATGACCTTCTTTGTCTCTTGTTCCAGCTTTTGAATTAGAATCTATTTTGTCTGATATTCATAGTAAAGCTAACCTTGCTCTCTTTTGGTTTCCATTGAATATCTTTTTCCATCCATTCATTATAACCTATGAGTGTCATTAAAGCTTAAGTGAGTCTCTTGTAGGCAACATAGAGTTGGGTCTTGTTTTTTCTAATCCATTCAGCCACTCTTTGTCTTTTAATTAAAAATTTAATCATTTATATTTAAAGTATTGATAGGTAAAGATTTACTATCACCAATTTGTTACTGCTTTCTGATTGTTTTATAGTTCCTTTGTTCCTTTCTTTTCTCTTGCTGTCTTTCTTTACGAATTGATGTTTTTTATAGTGGTATGCTTGATTCTTTTCTCTTTATCATTTATATTTTTATTATGTTTATTTACTTTGTGATTACCATGAGGCTTTCATGATATATCTTATAGTTCTAACAGTCTATTTTAAGCCAATAACAACTTAACTTTAGTTGCATAAAAAGTTCTACGTATCTACATATTTACTCTCCCCCATTTATGTTGTTAGTGTCATAATTTACATCTTTTTATATCATATATCCATTAATAAAATATCATAGCTATAGTTATTTTATCACTTTTATCTTTTAACCTATCCTTTAAACTGCTAAAGTTTGAAGTGATTTACATACCACCATTGTAGTATTGGAGTGTTTTGAATTTGACTACATATTTACCTAGTGAATTTTATCCTTTCATATGTTTTCATTTTTTTTTGCAATTAACATCCTTTTATTTCAGATTGAAGAAGTCTCAAATAATTCTTGTAAGGTAGGCTATGTGGTGATAAATTCCCTCAGCTTTGGTTTGTTTTGGAAAATGCTTTCCTCTTCTTCATTTCTGAAGGATAACTTTGCTATATAAATTATTCTTGATTTATAGTTTTTTTTCTTTGAACACTTCGAATATATTATTCCACTCTCTTCTGGCTGCAAGATTTCTGCTGAGAAATCTGATATCCTTATCGGGTTTTGCCTGTACACAATGAGTCTTTTTTCTCTTGTTGCTTTCAAGATTCTCTCATTGTCTGATTTTTGAGAGTTTGATGATAATGTGTCTCGGTGAAGATTTTGGGTTGAATCTGTTAGCAGATTTTTGAGCTTCATGTATCTTGAAGCTCAAATAGCTGCCATTTTAGGTTTTGAGGTATGTTTTTGAGGGAGTTTTTAGCTTCCCCTCCTCTGTCCTGTTGTGTCAACCACTAAGGTGATCCAGCTGAGAACTATGACCTCAAGTCTCCATCCATATCCCTGGTTGTGTACCTGGTTGTATGGTCACATGAATCCAGGCAGCTGAATATGGCTATAGAAGCACAGACTTTCCTCTGAGGATCTTAGGAAGACCACCCAATAGCAGAGGAAACTGAAGCTGAAGTCTACATACATTTACCTTTCTGCTGGTCTCCATGTGTTCTCAGAGCATGAAACCATACATAGTTATTACAATATTATTGACTATATTCCCTCAGAGCATGAGGACACATGGGGACCAGCAGGAAGGTATATGATGCTTGTTAACTTGGAGCAGCTCAGATGATTTATTTAGCTGTGGCTAGCTTTTCTGAATTTAAGGCATCTCCCTTTTCATGATCTCATCTTCTGCGGGAAGCAGCTTTCTGGAAATAAACTTCTGAAGATGGGGCTGAGGCAATGATCACAGGCATCTGGTGTCGGCAATTATTTTTTGATGCTCCATACATTCCTCAGAAACTCTTCTTTACACTTTCTAAAGCTGCCATATTTATATATGAGTTGGAAAATATTTTCTACCCGTTCTTGACAGAAATATGTGTGAAGAGAGGGTAAATAGGTTCTAACTCTGGATTTATTTTTAAAATACATGAGCATCAGTCTGTTGACTTTATAGTTTCTTTTGATGACCTTTCCCTTTAGCATGGTCCTTGACTATCTGAGGGGATAGTTGAGGTCACCAAATAAATGACTTTCAGATAAATGAATTACTGCCTCTTTAAAACTGCTATTGAAGTGATTTTTGCCAGTATTCTTCTAAGAATATACATCAAGTTTTTATGCTTTTATCTTTAAAACATCTTGGTTCTTTAAAAGTAAATATTATTTGACACTATCAACAACTTTTTTTTACTCTTTCTTTTTTAAGTTTTTAGCAATAGAGCTTAGTGACGATGATATAGTTTTTTCCCCTCTTTTCAATAATTGTTTTTATTTTTCAATGACCATTGACATACAATATTTTATTAGTTTCAGGTACACAGCATTAGTAACTAGACATTTATATAACTTATAAAGTGAGCACCCCGATAAATCAAGTACTCATTTGACACCATACATAATTATTACAATATTATTGACTATATTCCCTATGCTGTACTTTGTATCTCTATGACTGTATTTATAACTGGAAATTTCTAAATCTTGATCTCTTCCTGTTTTTCACCCACCCCTCCAACCTCCTCTCATCTGGAAACCATCAAAATGTTCTCCGTATCTGTGCATTTGTTTCTGTTTTATTTGTTTGCTTATTTTGTTTTTTAGATTCCACATGTAAGTGAAATCATATGGTATTTGTCTTTCTCTGTCTGACTTATTTCACTTAGCATAATACTCCCTAGGTCCATCCATGTAGTTAAGATGGCAAGATTTCATTCTTTTTTATGGCTGAGTAATATTTCATTATAAATATGTATAGCATCTTCTTTATCCATTTATCTATTGATGGACACTTAGGTTGCTTTCATATCTTAGCTAATGTAAATAATGATGCAATGAACATAGGGATGCATGTGTCTTTTCAAATGAGTGTTTTGGGTTTCTTTGGATATGTACCCAGAAGTAGAAATGCTGAGTCCTTCTTTGTCTCTTGGTATAGCCTTTGTTTTAAAGTCTTTGTCTGGCATAAGTACTGCTACCCCAATTTTTTTTTGTTTCCATTTTTATGAAATATTTTTTTCTATCCCTTTACTTTCAGTCTGCGTGTGTCTTTCAGTCTAAAGTGGGTCTCTTATAGGCAGCATCTGCCTAGGTCTTGTTTTTTTATCCATTCTGCCACCCTATGTCTTTTGATTGGAGCATTTAATCCACTTACATTTAAAATAATTTTTCTAGGTATGTAGTTATTGCCATTTTATTATTCATACTTTTGATCTTATTTTTTTCTTCTTCTTAAAGAAGTCTTTCTAATATTTCTTATAATATTGGTTTGCTGGCTTTTTCTTGTTTAGGAGATACAATTTTTAAATACTTTGAAAGGTAGCTCACCAGGGCATGTAGGTAATTATATTTATCTTAGTAAAATACACTGTTTAAATTTCCTGTTCTTCTTTCTTCTTTTTGTCTCCTTTCCCTTATTCCTTTTCCTTCAATTTCCCCTCTATTAGCACTTAGGCTCATTAGACTCAACTCCTTCCCTTCCTTCTTTCCTTCGTACCGTATTTAGTTAGCACTTACTATATTTGAGGTGCTCCTTGTAGGAACTTACCCTTTACGAGGGAAGGCAAAATGTACACAAATTCCATAATGAAATACAATATGTGTTTAAGTGTTATAAGAGTTACAAACTGTGTTACACCTTCATAAGGAGCAATGATTTCTGGCTGAGTGATTATAACAGAGATTGTCTTGAAGACCAAGTTTCTAAAAACAGAGTTGGGAAACATTAGAATGAGGACGGATTAAGTTGGAGAGGTCAGGTGAAGGCAAAACCTGAAGGGCCTTGAAGGTCAGACTAAGGACTGGAAACTGTCAGCACATTTATCTTGTGCTTAGGATGAGCCTAATATTATGTGGAACATCAGGAACCATTGAGTTAACTAGATTTGAATGGGGAAAGGGCAGAATATGGATTGAGGCCTCAGCAGAGCAGTAGAGGCTGACTCTTTTGACCAATCAGCCCCTGACTGTATGATCCACTGGGCAGAGAAGCTTGTGAGAAGACAGATACAACTGATCGGGGCCACAACAGTGGGGAGAAAACAGTTACAGGATGGAAGGCCAGAACAGAGATTCAGATGGGTCCAGGTGAGCTCAGAAACTAGGCATGTCTTTACATCTTTTGGCTTTCATTCCATTTCTTTCCTCTATGCTCACTGTCAATTTTTTTTCCTGCTCTTTCCTCTCTCATCTTTTTCTCCACTATTCTTGCTTTTCACTTTCCACATATTATTTTGCCCTGTCTTCTTTCCTCTTCAGCCACCCTCTGCCCAATATGAAAGCCCTTTTTCCTCCCTGTCTTCATCCTCCCTTTGACCAGCTCTGTCCCAGTTACTTTTCTTTCTTTTTTTCTGGCCCCTGGAATGGGGAGGCATTTCCATTATTTACTGGATATATGCCTTCAGTTCTGGGGATCCTTCTGAGCTACCTTCCTATCTGCTCCAAATCCTGCTCTAAAATTTCTGTTGACAGCTTTAGCCTCTTTCTTTACTTCAGTGACTGCTATTAGTTTTCAGTCTTGATTAACATCTGCATTGTACAAATTGTGATATATTCTTGAAGTGTGCCCCTGGTTTCTATAGCTTGCATTAGTTAAATTGTTCTTGTTATCTGCACTTACAATATGTGCAACCAGTAACAATATCAACTTGATTAACTCCAAAGCAGTGGTTCTCTACTGGGGGATTTTGTCCACTAGGGACATTTGGCATTATCTGGAGATATTTTTGGTGGTTACAGTTGGGTGGAGGGAGAGATCCTGACATCTAATGGGTAGAGGTCAAAGATTCGGTGAAACATCCTGCAATGCACAGGACAGATCCCCCCACCCCACACCCCAAATGAATTATCTAGCCTAATATGTCAAAATTACTGAGATTGAGAAACCCTGATTTAAAGGGATTTATCTTGGAGCTCGCAGCTAGGGTGGATAGATAAATAATAACAAGGCTAATTAAAACCAAATTAAATTGTAACTAATTAGGAAAAAGAATGGGGTTATCTTGAGATGGCAAATAGTAAATGTGCTCCTTTAATAACTACAAAAATAATTATTTGTGCTCTCCCTGCCTATTGATTTTTACTTATAAAAATTATATTCATTAGCTCTCCTCACTTGTCCTAAAAATCCTGTGAGTTTGGTATGGGAGATATTTTGAGTACAAAGAAAATGAGACATAGAGAATAAGATGACTCTCCTTAAGATCCCAGCCAAATGCAGACTTATGGATTTTTATCCAAGGCAAAAACACAGGGCTGTTCATACAGCTTAACCGGAGCTATAATGGCAGAAAATAAGAGCGGGAACCAAAGCTGCTGTCACAAAGAAAGGACTCTCCCAGTTCTCTACTTGGTATTTAAAAAATAGGAAAGAAAACGGCATAGCTTGAATCTGAGATAATGCTTGCCGCTTTGTGAATGCTCTTACAGTGCATAGCCTTCGAAACAAATTGGCCCTCATCTACAAAGGTTTCTTTTTTGTACTCTCACAAACTCATTTTTAATGGCTTGTGTGGCATCAGTTGTGCCCCTGAGCTGTAATGAAGCACTCTGCAAGTCACCACATGCAAGTCAGAAATGAATCTCCCGGAGAGGAAAATGCTGAAACGTTAATAGGTTATAATCCAAGGTAAGCAAACCTATTGAGCCACTACCATGTGCTTTTTAAATTTAAATGTCATGAAATTTTCAACAGTTTTCTCTCGCCTGCAAATAAGTTTTGGTCCAGAGACAACCAAGTAAGGATCAGAAGGGAAAAATCTCAAACGCACATAGTTGCCCAGGAGCACACCTTGAGGAGTTTACAATCATCATCCAGGCAAAACAAAGAAATAATTGATGGAATGCAAGGGAAACTAGCTTTGTAAGACAGGCATCTGAAAAGCTGTAGATGCAGCAGACATCTTGCAATATATTTGATCCTATCTTCGAATGGAGAAGGGCTGTTGAAATCTGAGAGTCTCTGTTATATGGGTTTTCCCCTTAGGTTTTTATTTAAGAGGAAAAGCAGTGTTTGTATTTTGCACTTTAATTCACTGATAGTAGACAATTTACAGAATGAGATTTAATTGCTAAACATCTGATTTTAAACTTCATTTTGCACAGTACTTTGGCAGCTTTCAATAGGTGCTTAATCATTTGGAAAACAACAATCTCTGAATTATTAAAGTAAAACAAACTGGTTTTATATTGGTGAGACTTTCTGCATATATGGGAGTCTGGAGACATATTTTGAATTTTCTTCCTCTAGCTGGTGGGGGTAACCATGAAATACAGAGATAGACTCAGGGCCTCACCTTCAGGGCCATGGATGATGGCCCTACTTTCATCATGCTTCTAATGCTTGATGTGTTAATTGCTATAGTAACTATGGGGATGTTCCTCGTCTCTCGAATGGAACGAAAACTGTGTATCCAGTTATAGTACAACAGATTCAGTTAAGTTAAATTATAAACCGTCGAAGCCCTGCGAAAGAAATTTAAAAATTTAGCCATATTTTCAAGTTTGCATTCAGATATCTTTGCAAAGCTTCTATGCACAAGGCATGGTTCCAAGGGCTTTATTACTTTACTTAATCCACATAAAACTTGATGTAGGTACTGTTATCCTATCTGTTTTAAATAAGGAAACTGTGGCAGAGAGAGGTAAAGTAATTTGCCCAAGGTCATACAGCTCATAGAATTTGAATCCAGACTTTCTCTGGAGCCTTTGTGTGCTCCTAGCCATTCTACAACACTACCTCCCAGAGCAAGTAGCATGAATATTTAATAGTGGATTGTGGTAATTTTAGACCTCCTCTGTTGTATTTTCTTATTATCTAAGGCTATGAATAAGTTGCAGCTACTCACAGAAAAACCTGATGGGTCAGAAAAATTTTGGCCACTCAAGTGTACTCCATGAGTCTCTACAGATGCCCCCTTCTTCAGATTTAATAGCCTTCGTATAATGAAAATGTTAGTCCTACAAATATCTTATGAAAACCAAAGCTACAAATGAGTCTTAGACCATAGCCAAAAGTTCTGCTATCCTAGGACATAGTTGGGAAGGTCAGTATAGAGAATAAAACAAAGTTCGATATGTCCTTCCTAAAACCTACCACATTATATAAACTTAGGACCGTCACCAGGAGTCCCAATGACTGATTCCCATCTTGTGGCTTTGGAAAGCAGAAGAAATAGAAGGAGGAAGAATGATGCAGAAGGTCAAGAATAATGCTCTTGATACTTTAATGTGCTTATGACTACCCAGAGATCTTATTAAAATGCAGATTCTTTTTTGTAAGTTTAAATGTATCTAGAAATTCTGAATTTCTATTAAATAGCTAGAGATTGTTGATACTACTGGTCCATGAACCATATTTGAAGCTTCCAGCATCACCTGGAAGCTTATTAGGTATGCAGATTCTTAGGTTCTAATCAAGGCTCATTGAATCAGACAAAATTTGACAAAATCTCCAGGCGATTTATATGCACATTAATTGTTTGTGAAACATGAGTTGAGGGTATTCTTCAAACAGTGAAGATGGACATAAATCGTTCAACACACTTTCAAATGAATTGTCCATGGTGGGAAAGAAGACAAAGTTAATATAAGGTTCTTATTAGAAGTTCCATTTAAGTCTTTCAAATATCTCTTTTCTTTGTGATCATGTCAATGGCTGAAAAAGCCCCTGGAATGCCCCATTCAAAACTCATTTGAAAAAGTTTGTAGGCTCTTTCATTTAATAGGAGTTATTGAACTCAAGTTGTTTCTTTTTTAGGATCAAGCTATAACTCAGACACTTGAACATTTATAATTTAGAAGAATGACGAGAGTCTTTCTCATCAACATCTCCATCTCTGGATGGTAGAGTCCTAAATTCTGAATCATTTGCAGAACACACCATGGCATTATCAGCTTGGATTGCACTAGCCAGCACCTTGCCCCATCCAGAGATGCCAGCAGGCCTGCACTCAACACCGACCCTTCTCATCCTAGTGCCCAGGCCCCTATGGGGGCAGAGAATGTATATCTAATCTCTTCCCTCAACATGACTAGGAGCTGCCCCAGTGGCAGCTGTGTTGAAACAGGTTTGTGAAAGGCAACCTTAAGTTGGCTGGAGTGCTATGAGTCAGGGAACAGTAGGGACTGAGAGCCTATTCCAGAGAGGTTGAGAGGTGAGACTATGTCAAGGCTTCGAGTTCTCAAAGCATGCTTCATTGTCCCATTAAACTTTACTTACAAAACACAAACTTCAAAGATCAAATCATTCTAAGAATTTTAAGACAGCGACTGCAGAGCATTAAACCCCAAGTACAGGACCCTTCTGAGCATGAATGGGGTCCTGTGCAACTGCACTGGTTGACTGCCTATGAAACCGGCCTTGACTCTGGAAATTGCCTGGTATTTTTGTGTTTGGGAAGTTTATTCTGACTTGCTTGTGTTGGATCTGTTTGAAAGGCTAAATAACATTTATACTTATCAGATAGTCTAAGGCAGTGGTTCTCCAAGTAGGGGCCTGGCCCAGTATCAGCATCACCTAAGAACATATTAGAAATGCACATTCTTGGGTCTTGCTTCAAAGTATGGGAACAGAATTTCTGGAGGTGGGGTCCAGCAACCTATGGATTTAACAAGCCCTCCTGGTAATTCTAATGCAAACAGAAGTTTGATCTAATGGTTCTGATCTAATAGTTCTGAAGCTTTCTGCTGAGGAAGAATTTTTTTTTTTTATCATAAGTTATTGTTGCAGAATTTTCAACAGTTATTTAGAGTTGGTAGTGGAAATGCATTGTGGGCCATATGGGCATTTTTTCTTCCAGTAGGAAAGCTCTGTTGTGGTGGCGGAGAGTTGCAAGGCTCTTAATATCTGTTTGGAGGTACATCTGGAGTTGCAGGGTTCCTAATAGCCACTTGGAGGTGGCAGAAGGGCCTATGTATTGACATAACTAAGAGAATGAGTAAGAGAAACAGAATCATTAGCATAGCATGGTGGCTTTGTGTTGGGTTTAGCTCCAGAGAGACATCAGTTCAAATCCCAGTTCTCCTTCTAACCAACTGGTAAACCTTACTATACTTATTTACTTTCTGAGCCCAGGTATCTTTAGCCATAAAATGGAGATAATAATAGTGATACCTATTTCCTGGGGTTCTTGTGAGGTTTGACTGAGCTAATGAGTGGAAGAACTTCTTATATTGCCTGGCGCATAGTTAGCACTTAACAGATGGTAGCTATTATTCAGAGAATAAAGCTATTGCATACTGATCTAATCCTATGATACAGTTACATATTTATTAATTTGATTGGTAGCGATGATTATTTGATATAAATGGAAGCACCCTATTTTCATAAAGATCAATGCAATATGTATCCATATGTGACCCATAACAATTCTGTTATCAGACTTTGTTTTCCTTCTTAGCAACTTTCCAGGATTCTACCTGGCCCACTGGAGGGTTAAGCTTTCTTCTTTCCTGGACTACAGCTCAGTAAGCATTAGCTTACTTTGTGCTGAGCATACATAATTGGAATTTCATAGGCTTTCTTCTCCTTAGCACCCATATATTTTCTAAATCAATGATTTACAAAGTAAAAAGGATTCCCTGAGGTAAATATTCGCTAGGCAGGTCCATCTTGCCTTGCTTTCAGAGCAGGGGCAAAGACTCCCTTTAAGCTTAATGTCGAGGAGGATGGTGGTATATTGATTTGCTGCCTGCTACTTGCTCCAGCATCACATCAGCTATAGGGGGAGTGGAATTATCCCTGCTCAGATTTATGTAGGCCTTTCTTTGTGTTTGCGTCTGAAAACCAACTCCAGGCTAATTGTATTCTTCTTATTGAATAATAAATGAAGATCAAGGTCTGCTCAGCTCTGAATGCGAGCCAACTTGAGTATGAGTTACATATCAAGGCCAATAGGCTTTTTCTGCAAATAAACACTGCTTTTAGATTAGTTAAAAACCAAGCAAAAAAAAGCAACAAAAAATAACCTGAACCCCAAATAATTTAGCAGTAAAAGCTTACTCTCTTTAAGGACTTTGGGTCCCAAGTGGCATGCATCTGAATGCCTAGTGTTGCAGGACTTTTAATGCTAAAGGCTGAAAACAGTATACCCCAGCTCTCCCTGCTATTGATTTTCCTCACACTGATTTAGTGTGGGGCCTCTTGGCATCTCTCTACCACTTCTAGCAGCTGGGCTTTGGCCCCAGAGGGCTTTATTTAATGAAAACTTGGGGCTTAGACTTTAAGAAAGCTGCCCCAGGAATAGAAGTTGTAGACATCCCGATGGAGAAAACATGAAGACAAGAGTCATGTGCTGGGTCTGACCAGGGGATGCGATGATGATATGAAGCTTCCACTAAAGTATTTTTTAAAGAGAAGAGGGAGCAAAAGCCCTCCAATGACTTTTGAAAGTTAACAGAAGCTCTTGTTACTGAAAGATAAAGTGCTTACATGAAATATGTATATGTTGCACTGGGAAGAGAGAATGGCAGGGGTTGGGGTTGGGAGGATGAAGCCAGATATTAAAATTTTGCAGAAGACCGGCTGTGCATTAGAATCAGGTTACAGACAGTGATGGCCTTTGGGGAGAGTTAAACAGGAACATTTTTAAAAAAACTTTTAATATTAGAACAATTTTGGATTTACAGAAAAAATGTGAAGATAGTACAGAGAGTTGCTCATGCTCCACACCCAGCTTGCCCTGTTAGTAACATCTTACATTACTATGGTATGCATGTTACAATTAATAAACTGATATTGAAATATTATTATTAGCTAAAGTCCATATTTTATTTAGATTTACTTCATTTTTTGTCTAATGTCCTTTTTCTGTTCCAGGATATTACATTTAGTTGTTTTGTCTCTAAGATTCCTCTGGGCTATGATAGTTTCTCAAACTTTTCTTGTTTTTGATGACCTTGGCAATTTTGAGGAGTACTGGTAAGATATTTAATCAAATGACTCTTGCTTGGGGACATGGGATTTGCCTCATGCTCTTCTTATGATTAGACTGGGGAGGAAGTGTTTTGGGGAAGAAGGTCACAGAGGTGAAGTGTTATTTTCATCATGTCATTTTGAGGTATATGCTAGCCACATGACATAACTGTTGATGTAACAGGAGCATTTTTAATGGAAGACTCTAATTGAAATGGAGCAGGTATCAAGTGTCAGGAATATTTTACCCTTCAAACGTGGTATATTTCAGTGGAAATTAAAAGAGACATATTAACAAACCATCAGTATTAATGAACCATATCAATATCTATCTGACAATGATTTTTACAAGAGAAAAATATGTTAGTCTTGCTTCTCAAAAAAAAAAAATGGTAAAAAACAAGTAGACAAGGGAAAGAATGAAAGATATTTGACCCCAGTTTTAGTTGCAAACTGGTTTTTGTTGAGATAGCCTACAAAAAAGAACTGAACCTTGTGTGAGAGCAGATTTTGAAACCATAAGTCTGGAATTGAGATACTCTACCATTCAGAAATGAATCATTAAATGATGAGATTTAGGAGTTTCTCAAATAAGTTCTGATTGTTCCAGGATATAGATCTTCAGAAACTAATGGATGGTGGTCTGACTCTCTGTGGCTTACCTGTCTAGCAGGGTATTGATTTTTTAAAATACGAATTAAAAAAATATATCATGGCAAAATGAGGACAATCAAAGAATGTTGTACTTTCAGTATCTAAGTTCTTTACCTTGTTTGTGTCAAGGATTTTGTGCAGTTTGTGCAAGCATTACATGTCAGGCCCTCATGCCTCAGAAACTGTGTCTTCGGTTACTTTAGCAAGACTAGACAATGCTTATCATGGCTGGGGCTCCAAAGTCACCCACTTGAGTAATTGGATTGAAAATAAGCATAAAGGACTAAAATGCATTCCTGCTGATGGCAGTGGACAACCTTTTGAGTTGTCGAAGGTATCAGGTAGGCATCTTCTGTTTGGAATGGTTGGACAAAAATTTGAAAGGAAGAGTATCAGTCTGCTAGGACTGCCATAACAAAATGCCGCAAACTGGGTGGCTTAAACAACAGAAATTTTCTCACAGTCCCAGAAGCTAAAGTCTGAGATCAAGATTTCGTCAGGATTGTTTTTTCTGAGGCCTTTCTCTTTGTCTTGCAGATGACTGCCTTCTCCCTCTGTCTTCACCTGGCCTTTTCTCTGTGTCTGTCTGTGTTCTCATCTCTTCTTGTAAGGCAACCAGTCACATTGGATCAGGATCCACCCTAATGACCTTGATCAGCTTTAATTACCTCTTTAAAGGCCCTATTTCTGAATATAGTCACGTTCTGAATTACTGGGGGTTAGGGCTTCAACACGCAATTTGTAGGGGGACACAACTCAGCCTTTAAAGGGTCAAAGGTTTGGTAAAGTGAGTATACCCTACCTTCCAGGGGTTTCCATGGGTCTGGGATGACTGACATTTGATGTTTACTTATGGCTGGGCTATTTGAGGGGATTATAACAATGCAGAAAAATGTGAGAGGGAGCACTTCACATGGAGAGAAAATGTGCTGTAATACGGCTTTGTTGGCAGCCCATTTCCGGAAGTTACCTGTGGTGTTTGCACAGCTGTTCTGTTATTGTCCATATCGACAGCCTGAAGGCTGATTTCCTGGTGAATTTTCACCTAATTTCCTTTGCATCTGCCTTATAAGTGATAGTTTCATTCCTGCACTTTAAAAAATGCTTTAGCCCAAATGCTGATTTACTAATTTACAATGAGAAATATAATCATCGATTGGCCTGGATTCTCCAGCTCTTTGACCAGCATGTGCTTTCCCTGCAGGCGAATCTAAGCAGGAAGCCAAATTATCATCTGAGGGCAGCTCAGTGAGTATGGAATCAGGCCAGAGGAGTTGGCTATGAGATTTGACATTCTTGTGCTTTTTATTCTTTAGGCCAAGTGGCTCTGAGCAGCATAGGCTTGCTGCATGGGGCTGGCTGCCTCTGCCCTTGCTATTCCCTCTGACTATTTATTGTCCCCTTGGGTGAACTTCTCATCAAGCCAGACCCAGAACAACCATCTCCTCTGAAAAGCCTTAATTTCTCCAGGTAGAGGCAGTTTCTCTTCTTCCTTACCCCGTAGCACTTTATGGTAAGTATGTAATTTGTATCCTATGTTGTGGTTATTTATTTACTCACTTGTCTCCTCACTGAGCTCTGAGAAACTTGAATGAAGGGACTTTTTATTACATACAGTGCATAGCAAGTGGTCGGTGTTTAATAAATACTCGACTGATTAATGGAAGTAATAATGATGGTAATTTACACTATGCTAGAGTTTTATATATTTTTTATTTTTGCTTTATAATTTTAAAACACTTTCCAATAAGGTGTTCATAAGGCATGAAGCTACTAATAGCTGTGGAGTGAGATAGGCAGATGAAAACTTACTTAGAAGTTAAATGATTCATCTAACTTTCAATGCATTTTCCACCAAGCCTATTTGTCTTCAGGCCTGAATTTTGCCTCCCTTCTGCCCTCCCTATAATTTTGCCCAACAAGCAAGAATGCCTATGCTCATGCTTTCCTCCTAGATTCTTAGTTTGCATCTTCTCCTTCCCTTAGGATCTCACAGCCCTCTGAATGCATGGTGTTCTTCTGAAGGGACCTTCCCAGTCCTATTTTACTGGGGAGAGTGCTATACTCTGAAACCTTTATCTCCCCTCTTCTGAGCACCCATCCCCTGCTCCCATATCCCCTTCTCATTTCCAGATCAAACTATCATTCCCTCAGAGATCTAGTCTTAAGAAGAAAGCAATGTGATTAAATTTAATTTACACTAAGATGTTAATAACCTTTTAGGGGTATTTGCATTTTAAGATTTTAAGAGTGAATTTCTTATAGCACAGTTCTGGAAGCTGGCTACAT
Organism: Pteropus vampyrus; assembly: GCF_000151845.1. Lineage (NCBI taxonomy): Eukaryota > Metazoa > Chordata > Mammalia > Chiroptera > Pteropodidae > Pteropus > Pteropus vampyrus. The sequence goes on from NW_011888785.1 coordinate 16,138,839, forward strand.
CTCACCATATTTACATCTCTTTCTCTTTCCCTCTCCCTCTGTGTGTACGTATATACGTATATATATGTATATGTGTGTGTGTATATATACACATGCATACATGTGTATGTGTTTAATTGTGTTAACTCCATATTTGGTAAAATTTTCTGGGCTTTTAGAAGATATTTCTTTCTTTATTTTTAAAAGAAATTTCTATACCTTGCAGTCCACACGCTACCATGAATGAGTTCTTCAGATGATCAGCAACTAGTCATTATAACCTTTGGGGAGACACGGCGCTTCATGGATGAATCATTAGTTCCGGGCCCAGAGAACAAATCTGAAGGACCTTTTCATATCTTATAATTAAATACATTCTGCAGCTTGAAGATAAACATGCTGATCTGACAGTGAGTTAAGGAGGTTTATCAGCATTTGTGCACCTGCAGCGTTACACTAAAAGACATGACTTCATTAAAACTCACTGTGCTTGTGAGAACAATGAGGAATGGTCGTAGGTGTAAAAAAGAAAGACACTACTAGACGGCAGTTTTAAGCTCATCTTTGAAGGGATGAACTCATTCTATCCGACATGTCCAGCTGTGCAAACAGCAGCACCGAGTGAGCTGCAGTTAGCTGTACTAATACATAAGATTAGAACAGAGGCTGGGCCACATATAAATGATGTGAATGCTTAATATACTTGAACGCTATGAATGCTGCACAGGGGGAATAAGAGCCCCAGAAGTGACAGAAGATATTTTGCTAACTGTCATGAAAGGAGATTGTATTTTCAGGGCCTTTTAGGAATATTTCTCTTGCCAGAGACTTTTTGTCTTTTGAGGCCAATGTTTCCTAGGATGAAAAAAACAATACAAAACATCAATCTCTTTAAAAACTCCACAGGGAGATAACAAGGGTTGCCACAGTTACCATTGTTCTCTCATAAAATCTCAGAATGAGAAAACTCTGTGTGTGTGTGTTTGAACTTCACCTGCAATAACATCTCAGGCTACAGAGTAGGTAGGTGGTGTGGCCTGGGAAGGCATTAGCAGTGAAAGACTAAGAGTTTAGGCAACGGGGCCTCGGCTAGAAGACCCAGTCATGAAGGTACTAGACAGTGGATTGAAGGAAGCGGAATTCAGGTTCTAGAAGTCTTGGCAATAGACAGAAGGGTCCAGGAGCAAGACCAACCTTAACAATGCACCTGTCTCCTTTAAGAATATGTATGCTAGTGGGAAGGAATTCTTTCTGTGCTCCCTACTCTTGGTCGGAGTTCTGAGTAGTCTAAGTTGAACCCCTTGATGGAGCAGATGGAAGGCAGAGTGCAGTGGAGGGAAGCTAGCAAGTCCCAAACATCTTCAGACTGCCATAGAATGCCAACCCTCCTGGCACTGCCACAGAAATGGAAAAATGGAGGATTCCACAGCACTTCCTTTCTTATTTCCCTAAGACCTCAAAATACTAGTTGTTTTTGAAACTTTCCTGAGTAGTGCCGAGTATATATAGGTTGAGTTCTCTTTTAGTCTTAGGAACTGATATTGTCCAAGTTTCAGGACCTTAATTGATTGAATCTCTTGAGAGGTGGTCTGAAAACAACACTCTTCCTCGTTTGATTTACACAGTACAAAAGTCTTTAATACAATAGACATAGTGACCCTGGAAGACCAGGAGGGCTTCCGAAAATTTCACTACAGCCTATCATTACATTTTTCCTTACTTTAGTCATGTTTCACAAAATTTATATCATCTCTTTGTCCTTTTGACAGAGAGTATGGCAAGAACTAAAACAATCTGATTTTAAAGAAAGTTTACTTAGGTAAAATGTGAGCATGAGATAGAGTCAGAAATAAGGTAAAAGATACAATCCCATGTTGCAAATGATAGCAGTGATCTTTTTAGAAATATGGGTAAATTCTCTTGAGAAACATTATATATGCATAGTTGATATCTCTAGATAACCTATAAACTCCTTTAAGAATGTTATTTGCTTCTTTTATATCCCCTATCAACCTAATGCAATATTCAGCATGGTATATAAATGTGAAACACACATAACTAACACAATACTTAAATATGCTCATGAATTTCTCTAAATAACATCACGCTTAGTCAACTTCCTTGGCGATATATTTAGGTTTATCCACTTCATGCATTGCAGGCAATACAGCTTAGGATTTATTGGCATGTTGGTCAATAAGTTACAGAAGTTTATCTTTATTTAATGAATCATCAGCAAAGAAGATATACAGATGACAAGTGTTCAATTTTCAGAAATCTCTTGCCCAATCTGTCTCTCTTCTTTCTGTCTTCCTAATTATTGATTTAATTTATGAGCCCCTCCTCCTAATTCTTCAGCCAGCACCCTTGGGAGTTTAGCCTTTTAAGAATGTTCTCATTAGAGTCAATAATTCACCATGGCATATTATATAGTGCCCTGAATATCTATAAAGCTGTTCTTTCATGTCGTACATCCTGGGGTGCTCAAATAATTAATTTGACTAGCTACACAGAACAATACCTTCTATTGTGAGTGCTATTAATGTGCTGTCCACAGAGGCACATATGTAGACGTGGCTGGAAGACAAGCTCTGCAGGAGGGTTTCTTGAGAAGATTTTAATGTTGGTGTCAGGTTCTTAGACCTATATGGAGACATAAAGTGTCATTGTGATTTTGAATTAGCCCAGTTGACCCAAATACTTTCTTTAGGTGCTTTTTCTTTCTTCTTCTAGTTTTTAAGAGTAAAAGAAATGTTGAAATAATTGGTGTCATTAAAAATGCTTGCTTGGAATAAAGCATCCCAAAAACATAGTACTGAGACCTGGGAGAAATTCCAGTGTTCTTCCTCTCACAGTGATTCAGAACTGTTCCAGTTTTAAAGTAGATATTTGTATGAAAGTTAAAGATTGTTAATTAATTCATGTTAATGAAGACAATTCATATCCCAATTTGGCTACCTAAAAAAGGTAATAATATTCACATTAACATTTAATTATTGTTAAGTGAAAATATAGACATATTTAATTTGCAGCAAATCAGCAATAATTTAAATTTAATTTGGATAAAAAAAATATCTTTTAAGCTTCTGTAGTATAATTAAGAGTCAGGGGTCCTAATTCAAAGTCTAGCTCTGCCAGTAACTAACTAGGTAGCTTTGAGTATGTAACTTAACCTAGCTTTAGTCTTCTTAGGCCTGTAAAATACAGATTAGTTCCTTCCAGTGTTAGTATTCTATATTTCTATTTTTGATTATGATGTAGACTTCCAATGAATAAATCACTCAATTGGAATGAAAATATTCAATAGCCATCATTTTCTTTTTTTGAATAAATCCTTCAGGCAGGAGATATTTATGGAGCCAAGAAATGATTGTCAAAATATGTAATTCTCTTGCATGAGACAGTTCCCAGGATGAAATTTTTGCTTTATAGGAAACTAGCTTAGGAAACCCAAGCCAGAATATATATCTACTCATTTCTAGATCACAGTGTGAAAACTTCTATTGGAAAGCTGAAAGCAATTCTTTTTAATATTTTTTGAACTTTATTGAAATATAATTGACATATAGCATTGTGTAAGTTTAAGATATATAAACTGCTGATTTGATATATATTGCAAAATGATAATCACCATATCATTAGCTAACACCTCTATAACCTCACATAATTACCTTTTTTTGTGTGTGTGGTGAGAACATTTAAGATCTACTCTTTTAACAACTTGCAAGTATATGATACAGTATTATTAACTATAATCACCATGCTGTACATTAAATCCCCAGAACTTATTAATCTTATAACTGGAAGTTTTACTCTTTGACCAAAATCTCCCCATTCCCCCAACCTCCTGGAAACCATCATTCAACTCTGTTTCTCTGAGTTCAGCCTTTTTAGATTTCACATATGAGTGATATTATACAGTATTTGTCTTTCTCTGTCTGACTTACTTCACTTAGCATAATACCCTCAAGACCTATCCTTGTTATTGCAAATGACAGGATTTCCTCTTTCTCATGGCTGAATAATATTCCTTTGTGTGTGTGTGTATACATATCACATCTTTATCCATTCACCCATTGATGGACATGTAGGCTTTTCTATATCTTGGCTATTGTGAATAATGCTGCCATGAACATGGCAGTATAGATCTTTTAGAGATTCTGTTTACATTTCCTTTGGAAATATACCTAGAAGAAAGATTGATAGATCATATGGTAGTTCTATTTTTAATTTTTTGAGAGGAATCTCGATACCCTCTACCACAGTGGTTGTGCCAATTTACATTCTTACCAACAGTGCACAATGGTTCTTGGGAGCAGTTCTTAAGTCAGAAGAACAGACCTGGAATCAGAATTGCCGCAGACTTTAGCAACAAATACCAGCAGGGCAGGCAGTAAGCTGCTGGACAAAAAATGTTGTCCGAGAGACCAGAGTCACCAAAATACCATACACCTAACCAACTGAGGACACCTCCACCAGGGAACTCAAATCACACCCATTTGCTTCATCCTTGGACGCCATCTTGATTGAAAGTAAAAGACTAGAAAACTGAAAAATAAGAGACTGAACTTTCTTTTCTGAAGAAACTAAGCACTACTTCAACCAGATTGGATATTTATTCAATTTTCTTTCCTGCCACACAGCAAGTGGCAAAGTCCCATTTAATTATAGACGAAATAAAACAGGTTGCATCTCTAAATTGTTGCAAATCCAGTTTTTGTCCTTGCTATACACAGTTTCCTACTGTGGCATAATACATAATATAACAACTGTATTTTGTAGACTAAAACAGTTCTCCAAATTTAACATCGGAATCTTAAATGTAGAAAGACAGTATTTCTCACACATTTATCAGATTTGTCGCTAAGTCCTTTGTCTCCAGGCATATCAGTCTGGGGACTATTCTTAAGAACCAATTGGCACAACTTTTTGGAGTTAATAAAATTCTGTTCCCACTGGTTTCCATTGCTGTTTTGTGCACAATTCCCCACTGAGTATTTGATGAATTTCTACTCCTTGGGGACCCCAATTTTTGTGTGAGTATGCTGAGGATCCATACATCTTGTCACAGGGAGGAAGATGATTTCTTCTGATAACATTCCCCTGGCACCTGAGGAGCTTATCACAGCCCTTATTTGACTGTTTCTGTTATGTTGGCATGGGTCCACAGCACTAGAAAAGAAAAGATTGTGATTTACAGAGAATATTTTATTCTCTCGGGAAAAGTGAACATGACTCAACGTCAGGAATGGAGATTCTTCATATAGATAAAGAGAATGAACATACGCCTACACTTTTAATAGTTAAAACACATTTAATGGTCCTTCTGTATTTTGTTTTCTTGAGGAACTCAAATTATTTTAGAAAATCTGATTTCTTGAAACCAGACCTTCCCCAGCCTTTTTGTCATTTTTTTCTCCCCCAGAAGATCTATGTGGTGGAGAGGGCCAAAATGGTGAGGTCTGGTTGTATGTTGGTTGGTGGTAGGAAGATTTCTGAAAGAATGGTCCTGCCTTGAGGTACAAGCTTAACTATTTCCCTATTGAGAAGCTGAAATGGAGATGGCAGTTGTTAAAGACTGATCAGGTAAGGCATCTGGATTTATTAATAGTTCTCAACCTATGTTGTAGCATGTATCAGAATTTCCTTTCTTTTTAAGGCAGAATAGTCATTATTTTCATGTTTTTGAGAAAGTTGTTATCACATTATATATAATTACATATAAACACATGCTACACATGCTATTTTTTCACATAACAGAACCCTTTCCCAGATTATTAATAACTTCTCCCAAAAATGGTTTTATTTATTTATTTATTTATAAATATATTTTATTTTTTAATTACAGTTGGCATTACATTATATAAGTTTCAGGTGTACAACAATAGTGATTAGATATTTATATAATTTAGTATTGATCACCTCAATAAATCTAGCACCCATCTGACATCATACATAATTATTATGAAATTATTGACTATATTTCTTATGCTATACTTCACATCCCCATGACTATTTTGTAGCTACCAATTTGTACTTCTTAATCCCTTCCCCTTTTTCACCTACCTGCCCAACCTCCCTCTCATCTAGCAACCATCAAAATGTTCTCTTTATCTGAGTTTGTTTCTGTTTTTTCTGTTTACTTTTTTCTTTAGATTCCACATGTAAGTGAAATCATATGACATTTGTCTTTCTCTATCTGATTTACTCCACTCAGCACAAAACCCTCTATGTCCATCCATGTTGTTGCAGATGGCAAGATTTCAATATTTTTTATGGCTGAGTAATATTCCCTACTATATATGTACCACTTCTTCCTTCTCCATTCAACCATTGATGGACACCCAGGTTGCCGCCATAGCTTGGCTACTGTAAGTAATACTGCAATGAACATATAGATTCACATGTCCCTCTAAAGTTGTGTTTTGGATTTCTTCAGATAAATACCCAGAAGAGGAATTACTGGGTCCTTCTTTGTCTCTTGTTTTAAAGTCTATTTTGTCTGGTATCAGCATTGCTACCCCAACATTTTTTTGTTTCCATTTTCATGAAAAATCTTTTTCCTTCCCTTTACTTTCAGTCTATGGGTATCTTCCAATCTGAAGTGAGTCCTTTGCAGGAAGCATGTGTAAGGGTCTTGTTTTCTTAACAATTCAGCTACTCTATCTTTTGATTGAAACATTTAACATTTATATGGAAAGTTATTGATAGATATGTAGTTATTGTCATTTTATTATTCATATTTTTGATCTCTTCTTCTTTTCTCCTCCTCCTCCTTCTAACATTTCTTATAATACTGGCTTAGTGAAGATGAACCCCTTTAGTTTTTTTCTTCTCTGGGAAGCTTTTTATCTGTCCTTCAATTCTAAATGATAGCTTTGCTGGATAGAGTAGTCTTGGTTGTAGATCCTTGCTTTTCATCATTTTGAATATTTCATGCTAATGTCTTCTGGCCTGCAAAGTTTCTGTTGAGAAATCAGCTGACAGTCTTATGGGATCTCCCTTGTAGGTAACTAATTGCTATTTTCTTGTTGCTTTTAAAATTCTCTCTGTCTTTAAGCTTTGGCATTTTAATTATGATGTTTCTTGGTGTGGGCCTCTTTAGGTTCATTTTGTTTGAGACTCTCTGTGCTTCCTGGGGTTGTATGTCTATTTCCTTCATCAAGTTAAGGAAGTTTTCCATCATTATCTCTTCAAATAGGTTTTTAATTCCTTGCTCTCTCTTTTTTTTCCTTCTGGTACTCCTATGATGAAAATGTTGATATACTTGATGTTGTCCCAGAAGCCCCTTATACTATTCTCAGTTTTTCAGATTCTTTTTTTCTTGTTGCTGTTCTACTATGTTATCCTCTGAATCACTGAGTCAATCCTCTGCTTCATCTAATCTACTGTTGATTCTCTCTAATTATTCATCATTTCAGTTATTGTATTCTTTATTTCTGACTTGTTTTTGTATTTTCTATCTGTATTTTTATGTTTACTATATTTCGGTTAAAGTCCTCACTGAGTTCATCTACTCTTCCCCTAAGTTCGCTGAGCATCCTTATAACTAGTGTTTTCACTCTACATTTGGTAGATTGCATGTTTCCATTTTGTTGAGTTCTTTTTTTTGGAGCTTTGTTCTGTTCTTTCATTTGGGACATATTTCTTTGTTTTCTCATTTTGGCTGACTCTCTGTGTTTGTTTCTCTGTGTTAGGTAGTTCTGCTATGTCTCTCAGTCTTAGTAGAGTGGCCTTAGGTAGTAGGTGTACTGTGAGGCCCAGTGGCATAGTATCCCTACTCGCCTGAGTGGGGTGTTCCAGGTGTGTCCTTGTATGGGTTCTGCGTACCCTCCTGTTGTAGTTGAGCCTTGGTTGCTGTTTGCACATCAGTGGGAGGGACTGAATCTCAGGCTGATTGATTGTGAGGACTGGCCAGTGACTATAGTAAAGGAGCTATTGTTCTGGAGCTGACCCTATAAAGCAGGATTCACTTTAGCAAGGTTCTTGTACCTGCCTAGTCTGCCCTTTGGGTGTGTTGTCCTCACATGGCCCTGGGTGGTGTTCAGGCTTGGTCTAAAGTTGGCCACTGGGCATACTGGTCCTAGGGCCTCCTGGAAGGCACCCTGCCACAGTCCAAGTTTAACCGCAACTTGTTCCCTGCCCTGGGTCATCTAGCATGAGCCACCAAGCAATCTTCAGATGGTTAACACTAGTGCTGGGCTTGAGGCTGCTTAACAAGAAGTGTGGAGCACACCAAGGCCAGAGGCTACTTGTTTGGGTTTTGTGAACCTTTGAGAGATTTTAGGCAAGTCTATAGTATAAGCCAAGATAGGCTATTTATATGGAAAAGCCAGCAAATTGGGTGGGGCAGGGTCTCGGAATCACCAGGGCAGAGTGACCAGTGTTAGCCAGGTTGATAGAGACTCAGATATGGCACCTGTCTGTGTCTGCATGCTGGGAGCAGGGAGGGCTCAACAAAGAAACAATGGATTCTGCCTGCACTTCTGTCTGGGATAAGGTTGCCCCTCCAGCCCTTGCCTTGAAGCTAGACAATTTAGTTTCTCCCCATGTGTCCCTGGTGCCTTTCAAGCTCAGAGTATGTGAGTCTGTCAGCAAGTAAGTCCACACATGAGCCCTCTAATAACACCTGGGACTACAGCAGCCCTTTGTCTCACTCAGCCACAACCTCTGCTGGTTTTCACAGCCAGAAGTTGTGAGGACTTCTCTTCCCAGTACTAGAATCCTGAGCTGGGGAGCCCAGTGTGGGGCCAGGACCCCTTGATACTCCAGGGGTTCCCTGCACTTGAGATATCACTCCCAATTTTTAACTGCCACATGTGGGTGTGGGACCAGCCAGTTCTACACCTTAGCCCCTCTTACTAGCCTTGAGGTGTCTTTTTCTATATGTTCTTAGTTGTAGGACTTCTGTTCAGCTAGACTTCAGATGATTCTCAATGATGGTTTTTCTGTAGGTTAGTTGTAATTTTGATGTGGTCATGAGAGGAGGCAAGCACAGCATTTACCTACTCCACCATACTGACCGGGAATCCTAAGCATGGTTTTAGATGGCTGTATAATATTACATTCTGTATCATCAGCCTTTTCCCACATTTTAATTTTTTGTTTAGATCATTTCCCATTTTTCACTTTATAACCAACACTCTATAGAACATTTCAGCCTATAGTAAGTGTGGGTCCATTTTGAATTATTCGTGAACTATTTGTTTCATGTCTTTTATCCATTTATCTCTTGAGGGTCCTAATGTTTTTTCTTTATTGATTTACATAATAAAGGTATAAACCTTTTAATATAACAAAACAGATTTTCATCATTTGTGCTCATCTAATTGTAAGTATACTTGCATTCTGAACCATAAAGATAATTGTATTATAATAAATCTGGTCCCCTGGTCACCTCAATTGAAAATTAATTTTTACCTTATGTGTGCAGGATAAACCCTATTAATAAGTGGATTGAGTTCTTTTACTTACAAAAAATGCAAATAGTTGATAATATTGAGTATCATAACTTTGATATTTTAGAAAATTTGTATACAGCATCTGATCATATTCCCCATTACAATCACCCTTCTTAGCCAAGACCAATTTTTTTTTTTTTTAATCAAGATGAAGATTTAGAGAAAATTAGAAATGGAAGCTCTCCCCCTCTGGAGGCAGTTATTCTGAAATCTTAAGTATTAGTGCATTTCAAAATGTTGCTATGTTCAGTTGAAAAGAGAGATCTTAAGGAAGAGAAAAATAATATAACATTTTTGTTCTTAAGCCTTTGAAGTTGACAATTTCTATATTAAAATATTTTTGTAAAGATATATGCACCACAAATAAAACAAGGTTGTTTTTTTTTTTTTTTTAGTGGAATTGGCTTTTTCAAAGGCAATGAAATATTCAAGAGTTAAGACAACTGTTAGACATTTCCCCAAATGGAGGCCAAGGAGAATAACTGTGGAGCTAATAATCTACATGTGAAAGTAGAAGGAAGAGGGACTAATTGGATGCTTCTTTGGAACGATAGATCCAGATGAGTATATCCAGAGGAGACTCTAGCTCCAGCTGCTTGAAGATACTTACCTCAATGAGATGCTTCATTTCATCATAACAATTTTTTATTTTGTTTGCATATTCAGACTCTAATTGTGTATACTTTTTTCTGAATCTTTTGTTGACATAGTATATATCCTTTATCTCCCAATCTAAAATTTTAATCCCAGGTCAGCTCCTGGAATAGATCTGGATTTAAGTATGCCATTTTGGAGCTTTAAAAAGGTGTTATAAACAATCTTAAAATATAGTAATAATGTTGAAAAATGTATAATGAACAATTTTGTAAACTTATGACAGTAGCAGTCATTCAGAAGAGAAACATGGAGAAAAATTTTTTAATACAATAGATTTTTCAACAGAAGACTTTTAGGACACAAGAGGTGGCTATGTACCTAAAATATTGTTTTTAAAGTTCTTTTATAAGTAGATAAATAGACTAGGTGTTTCAGCAAATCCTTTGTATAGCATAGTTAGAAATTAGAAATTTCCAAAATATATTGACATGACTTTTTCAATATACATATGTCTTCATACAGAAATATGTATGTCTTCATCTCTTTTAAAAGAATGCATAAAACTTATTTAAGGCTAATTTCAGAAATATGGAATGAAGTCACCTAAAATGATAAGGAATATATTTTTTAAACTTAGAATTTCTTGAGTAAACATAATTCACAATAAATCAGTTCTTAATTAATGAACTCATTCATTGGGCATTTATTCAATAAAAATTTTTAAACATCTCTATGAGACATTTAATGCTATGCATAAGGAACATTAACTAGTGGGGGACATGGGCACTAATAGAGATGTTTAAAAATCATATGGTAAATGCAATTCATTCATTCATTCATTCATTCATTCATTATAGATTGCTTGTTATGGGTGCTAGGTATACAGAGATTAGAAACAAAACAAAATAAAACCCACACCTGAATCTGCTCCTCACAGAGCTTAAAGTGTAATAAGAGACATTAAACAAATAAACATATAATGAAGAACTGTGATCACTTTTATGAATGAATACAGCTAGTACTAAGAGTGAGATTAGGAGGATCTAAGTAAGATTGGGGACATGAAAAGCCTTTCTGAGAAAATGATATTTCAGCTGAGGCCTGACAGGTGAGTAGGAGTTAGACACACAAAGACTCAGGGGACAAGTGATCTAGGCAAAAGGAGCAGCTTGTCCCTTTGGGCTTGGGGAAGTAATGAGCTTGTTTGGTATGGAAGTAAAGGTCATTGAGCCTACGAAGGAGCTTGTGGTGATGGAGAAGTTAAAATGCACACATGAACACATCATCTAATAGGATTAGATAGTAAATTATATGGTTATAACAATGGGTAATGAAAACACCCAAAAGCCTCAGAACAGAGTGAATTGGAGTGAATTCCTATAGGAAGTATGGTACCACTGCTTCAGGGCTATCGCAAATGGCAAAGGCGGAGTTTCTGGCTTATGTGTCAGGGATGTATAGGGTTTTAACTCCCTTCAAATGTGTTATATCCATCAAGATGAGTAAACAAAATCAAGGGGTTTATTCTTAGTACTTTTAACTATATGTTGCAGACAAATAGTTTATTGTACTTTTCATTTAAGAGAACACCCCATTTCTTTAGTATACACAATCTGATTCTTGAACATTTTCCATTATTCTTAGGAATCTAAATTTTTTTGATGGTGGGTAGGGAGTGAGGATAGAAACTGATCAGAGCATGGCTACATAAGAGAAATCACAACAGAACTGAGCAACACAATTCCCTGGGGTGGAAAAATTCGTAGTGTAAGTAATGCGAAAGCTTAGTAGTAATTTATACACAATGGCCCAAAGCCTTTGGCCATGTGAAGATTTTCTGCACTAGTACTCTTTTGATGGCATCTGACCCAAAAATGAGGAAGAGAGCTAACCTCCTCTACCAGCATTTATACCAGATCTCATCAGCAGAGTGACTGCAGTTGACACTGGCTTGAAGTCCTTGAATGCCAAAGATCTCATTGAGATGGAATATCTTGGTACCATAAGGACACTCAGCATCTAAAACATGGATTTTTTTTTTTAAACAACATTTCATTTTAAACATAGTTTATCAGTTCTGGAATGATTGGTTGCACAAATAAGAATACTGGTAATCTTGACTTTTAAATGCCAAGAGTTTATAATTCAGGCACAGTTCTTTTGTAAGTTTTAAATTCTGAGCTTCCTTAAATAAGTCTATTCTCATTCTAGAGAGATAGAGGAAAATTGAAGGCTAAAATGAAGACAAAATGTCCTCGAGGGCTAAGCTTACTTACTTCCATGTATTAAGTTGATCTAGATGAATTTGCTGTTTTTATAGGTAAAAACAGTTCAAATATCAGCAATTTTATGTAGTTCAACCTAACTACTGAAATTGTTGCAGAAAACTAGCAGGCTTCTATTTTCTTAAGAACTTCACAAAAAGGTCTTCCTCAGCTTCCTTTGGCAGCTCTTTCCATTGTCTTAGAATTTGTTCTAAGGAAGTTCTTACTATTGACCTAAATCCCTCTTGAATTAATTAAAGCCATTTTACTTCTCCTGTCCAGAAAGAGAATTAAAAAGGACAGCTTGTCATTGCTTATTTGAACACCCTTCATCATTTTGAAGACTGTAATGAAGTGTCCAGTCAGTCTTCTTTCTCCAACTTAAAAAAAGTTACACTAGCTTTTCCTCAAGGACCTATTCCCTTTCAATTTTTACATATTGTTAGCAAGGAAAGATCAGGTACATGAACTTGGACAAGCACTTAATCTTTTTCTTTTTCGGACTTGGCTTTTTTTTTTTTCTTTTCAAAATGAGAATTTGGAAACAAATCAAATGTTTTCTAACTGCTCTGAAGATCTTTCTCAGAGGATTCTGGGAAGGAGAATAGTGTGTGTGTGTGTGTGTGTGTGTGTGTGTGTGTGTGAGTGACAGAGAGGGGGAGAGAAAGAGGGAGAGAGAGACTGAGAAAGAGAGAGAGAGAGAGAGAGAGAGAGAAGAGCAGAGGAAGAAGGCTGAGCTCTGGTCTACTCTATTTGTACAAGTTTTAATTAAATGTGTTGGGTAACATTGGTTAATAACATTAAGTTTTAGGTGTACCACTTAATATTACGACATCTGTTTATTCCATTGTGTGCTCATTACTCATTCTTCCCAGCTTTACTGAGATATAATAATTAGTCGCTCATATTTACATTGTACAATTCAATGGGTTTTTTAAAGTTATAGTTGGCATCCAATAATAAATTAGTTTCAGTTGTACAGCCTAGTGATTAGAGATCTATATAACTCACAAAGTGATCACCCTACTAAATTCGAGCCCCTCTTTCTCCTTTTGTATTTATTACATTGTTGATTATTTTCCTTATGCTACACTTTATATCTCTATGACTATTTTGTAACTAGCCATTTGTATTTCTTGATCCCTTTGCCCTTTTTCACCATTCCCCAACCCCTGTCTCATCAAATAGCCCTCAAAATATTCTCTGTATCTATGAGTTTGTTTCCATTTTTGTTGTTGTTTATTTTGTTCTTTAGAATCCACATGTATGTGAAACCATGTGGTATTTGTCTTGATCTGACTTACTTTATTCAGCGCATTACTCTCTAGGTCCATCAAGGCAATATCTTTTTCCATTCCCTTCCTTTTAGTCTCTGTGTGTCTTTTAATCTGAAGTGAGTCTCTCGTAGGCAGCATATGTAGGGGTCTTGTTTTCTTATCCATTCAGCCACCCTATCTTTTGGTTGGAGCACCTAATTTTTTTTCCATTTGAGGTACTTGTTGATAGGTATGTAGTTATTACCATTCTTTATTCCTATTTTGACATATGTTTTTTCTTCTTAAAGAATTCCCTCCAACATTTCCTGTAATACTGGCTTGGTGTTGATGAATTCCTTTAGGTTATTCTTATCTGGGAAGCTCTTTATTGGTCCTTCAACTCTAAATGATAGCTTTGCTGGATAAAGTATTCTTGATTGTAGATCCTAGGTCTTCATCATGTTGAATATTTTATGCCAAGCCCTTCTGTCTTGCAAAGTTTTTTCTTGAGAAATCAGCTGCCAATCTTATGGGTGCACCTTTGTAGGTAGGTAACCAACTGCTTTTCGCTTGCTGCTTTCAAGATTCTCTCTTTGTATTTAACCTTTGGCATTTTAATTATGATCTGTCTTGATGTCGGCCTCTTTGGGTTCATCTTTTGGGGGACTCTCTGAGCTTCCTGAGGTTGCGTGTCTATTTCCTTCACTGGGTTAGGAAAGTTTTCCATCATTATTTCTTCAAAGAGGTTTTCAACTTCTTGTCCTCCCTCTTATCTTTCAGATACTCCTATGACATGGATATTTTTACATTTAATTTTGTCCCAGAGGCTCCTTAAATTATTATATTCTTGGCTTCTTTTTTCTTGTCATTCTGATTGGGTGTCCTTGGCTTTCCCATCTTCTACATCAGTGGTTCGATCCTCTTCTTCATAGATTCTGTTGATTCTCTCTAATATACTCTTTGCCTCAGATAATGTATCCTTCTTTTCTGACTGGTTCTCTTTTATAATTTCCATTTCCTTTTTTATGATTTTTATCTCTTGTTAAAGTTCTCACTGAGTTCATGTATACTTCCCCTAAGTTCATTGAGCATCTTTATAACCAGTGTTTTGAAGTTTGCATCTGTTAGATTGTTTGACTTCATTTTTCCTGGACCTTTGTTCTGTTCTCTCATACGGTTTCTGCTTCTTTGTCTTCCCTTTTTGGCTGCCTTTCTGCATCTGTTTCTATTTACTAAGCAAATCTTCTAAGTCTCCCATTCTTATTAGCATGACTTTGTGTAGTAAGTATCCAGTGGTATGGTCCTAAGAGGGGTTCAGCTGCTGAGGTCCGCTGCCACCACTGTGAATCTAGGAGCTGCTCAGCAAATGGCACAGGAGTCACTAAGGACACAACTGGATGTGGCTTGGGTGGAGCTGTGAGTTGGGAGGGTGGAGTTTCAGGGAATCTTCTGGGAGGAGCTACCTGTTATCCAGTTTGATGATGTCTCAGCTATGACAGCACCACAGCTGCACACTGGGACGGGGAAGGGCACAACAGAGGAACAGTGGATACTGCCAGCACTTCTGCCTAGAAGAAAGCCTTACCTTCAGCCCTTGCTCCAACAACTCAGTGTCCCACTGTAAGCCCCCTGAGCAGCCTATGGGCTCTGGTGCTTAGAGTGAGTGAGTCTGTCACCATAAAGTCTGGTGGCAGACACAGCCCCTTTAAGAGGAACATCTGTAGCTGCCGTAGCCTCTGTCCCACTCACCTGCTGGGGACCAGTAGCCTTGTATCTTCATCTCCTTCTACCTCCAACTGTTGCAGGGTGATTTCTTATTTCTCTCCCTAGTTGTAAGGCTTCTGTTCCTCTAGACCCCAGGTGACTCTGTTTGCTGTTTGCTCCATGTTTCCATCACAACTTTGATGTGGTTGCAAGAGGGGATAAACAAAGCCTCTATCATCTACGCCATTTTGCCTAGTCTCACTACCCATTTTTTTAAAGTTACACAAAGTAAGGACTCCTTTTACTTCCTATTCCTCCCCTTCTCACTTATCTTTACTTCAGCACACACGCACACACACACACACACACACACACTCACACACATTCACACACACAAAAATACTGATCAATCTGTTAGAGATAGCATTTGAAAACTCTTAAATTATCAAGCAAAATCCAAGAGTATATATAAAGAATAATGTACTATGATCAATTTAAATATTAAAAAATTCACATAATTATAATTCATTAATATACTATTGTTAACTTAAAAAATAAAAAGCCAAGTGGGAGGCAACGAGCATTTATTTGAGATCACGAATTGTAATTCATGGGTACAGATTCAAGCAAAACCCAAATTGTATTTCAATTACAACGTGAAGACAATAGGTTTTTAGAAGAAAAGGAAGGGAAATGATTACTTGAATATGGAAGGAAATTTCTATTGGTGCTAACAGATTGACTTTTTCTTTAGAAATACATGGCTGATTACTGATTCTATCTTCAGAAAGAATGTCCATATACAATAGTCCTGTGGTCAGGATGTCTGTTTTCCTGTTAGTTTTACAAACAATTCTTTTTAAGACAATGTTGGTTTAGCTCAGTCCAAGGATAATTTTGCCGAGTTCAAATGTTCAAAAGGTCCAAGGAGCAAGATGTGCATGCAGTTCCTCTGGAATGGCTGCTCTGGCTTTATTTTAAAATGGCTTCACTTGTGTCAGTCAGCTTTTTACAGTATGTCTATCGATGAAAAGGAAAACTTATAATAATCTCCAAAGATGCTGAAAGTGAATTTAATAATCTTAACGTTGATTCTTGATTTTTAAAATCTCTTAATTAAATAGGACCAGATGAACATTTCCTAAGCCTGATATATATTTATATATCTCAACCAAGAAGCCTGCCATATGACCAATGAATCACAAGACACAATCCCAAGAAAGTTGAACA
>NW_011888785.1:16157189-16158384 GCF_000151845.1 Pteropus vampyrus
TGTACTTCTTAAACCCTCATCTTTTTCACCTAGCCCCTCAACCCCTTTCTGAACTGGCAATCACCAGTTTGTTCTCTGTATCAATAAGTCTACTTCCATTTTGTTTGTTTGTTTACTTTGTTCTTTAGATTCCACATATATGGAAATCATATGATATTTGTTTTTCTCTGTCTGACTTGTTTTACTTAGCACAATACCTTCTTGGTTCATCCATGTTGTCACAAATGGTAAGATTACATTATTTTTTATAGCCAAGTATTATCCCATTGTATATATGTACTACCACTTCTTTATCCAGTCGTCTATTAATGGGTACTTTGCTTGCTTTCATATCTTGGCTATTGTAAATAGCACTGCAGTGAACATAGGGATGTATATATCTTGAATTAATGTTTTGGTTTTCTTCAGATAAATACCCAGAAGTGGAATTGCTGGGTCATAAAGTAGTTCTATTTTTAATTTTTTGAGGAACCTCCAAACTATTTTCCATAGTGGCTGTACTAATTTTTAGTCCTATCAACAGTGCACGATGGTTCTTTTTTTCTCCACATCCTTGCCAATACTTGTTGATTTCTGATTTGTTGATTCTGACAGGTGTGAGTGGTACTTCATTGTAGTTTTGATTTGCATTTCTCTGATGATTAGTGACACCGAATGTCTTTTCATATGTCTGTTGGCCATCCGTCTGTCCTCTTTGGAGAAATGCCTATTCAGGTCCTCTGCCCATTTTTTAAATTGAATTCTTTTTTATGTTTGTTTGTTATTTTGGTTTTGAGTTGTATGAGTTCTTTATAAATTTTGGATATTAACCCCTTATTGGTTGTATCATAGACAAATATCTTCTTCCACTCAGTAGTTGTCTTTTTGTTTTGTTGATGGTTTTTTTTTTTTTCTGTGCAAAACCTTTTTAGTTTGATGTAGTTTCATTCTTTATTTATTTTGTTTGTTTCCCTTGCCTGAGGAGATAAATCAGAAAATATATTACTAAGAGTAAAGTCAGAGAGTTTACTGCCTATGTTTTCTTCTAGGATTTTTGTGGTTTCAGGTCCTACATTTAAGTTTTTCATTCATATAGAGTTTATTATTGTATATGGTGTAAGAATGTGGTCTGGTTTCATTTTTTTGCATGTATCTGTCTAGTTTTCCCAACACTATTTATTGAATACACTATCTTTATCTCATTGTATATTCTTGC
>NW_011888785.1:16158434-16159853 GCF_000151845.1 Pteropus vampyrus
TTTTTTTTTTTTCTGTGCAAAACCTTTTTAGTTTGATGTAGTTTCATTCTTTATTTATTTTGTTTGTTTCCCTTGCCTGAGGAGATAAATCAGAAAATATATTACTAAGAGTAAAGTCAGAGAGTTTACTGCCTATGTTTTCTTCTAGGATTTTTGTGGTTTCAGGTCCTACATTTAAGTTTTTCATTCATATAGAGTTTATTATTGTATATGGTGTAAGAATGTGGTCTGGTTTCATTTTTTTGCATGTATCTGTCTAGTTTTCCCAACACTATTTATTGAATACACTATCTTTATCTCATTGTATATTCTTGCCTCCTTTGTCATAGATTAGATGACCATATAGGCATGGCTTTATTTTAGCACTCTCTACTTTGTTCCATTGACCTATGTTTCTTTTTTTGTACCGGTACCATGATTACTATGGGCTTGTAGTATAATTTGATATTAGGTAGCATGATACCTCCAACTTTGTTCTTTCTCAAGACTGCGTGCATATACGGAGTCTTTCATGGTTTCATATTAATTTTTGGATTATTTGTTCTAGTTCTGTGAAAAAGGTATTTGATAAGGATTGTATTGAATCTATAGATTGCTTTGAGTAGTATAGACATTTTAACAATGTTAATTCTTTCTATCCAATCGCATGGTATATGTTTTCATTTATTTGTATCTTCTTCAATTTCTTCAATGACTTATAAATTTTTGAGTACAGGTCTTTCATCTCCTAGATATTTTATTGTTTTTGATGCAATTGTAAATGAGATTGTTTTCTTAATTTCTTTTTCCGATAGTTCATTATCAGTGTGTAAATATGCACAAGTATTAATTTTGTATTCTGTATTTTGTATTTCCAAATATTAATTTTGTATTCTACTACTTTATTAAATTCATTTATCAGTTCTAACAGTTTTTTGGTAGAATCTTTAGGCTTCTCTCTATATATAGTATCATGTCATCTGCAAATAATGAGTTTTACTTCTTCCTTTCCAATTTAGATGCCTTTTATTTCTTTATTTTTATTTTTTTAAGTCTGATTGCTGTAACTAGGACTTCCAATACTAAGTGGAATAAAAGTGGTAAAAGTGGACATCCTTGTCTTGTTCCTGATCTTAGGGAAAACGCTTTTGGCTTTTTCCCCATTGAGTATGTTAGCTGTTGGTTTGTCACATATGGCCTTTATTATGTTGAGGCATGTTTCCTCTATTCCCATTTTGCTAAGAGTTTTTATCATAAATAGATGCTGGATTTTGTCAAATGCTTTTTCTGCATCTATTGATATGATCATATTATTTTTATCTTTCATTTTGTTGATGTGGTGTATCACAGTAATTGATTTGCAAATATTGAACCAAACTTGCATCTCATGAATAAATCCAACTTGATCATGGTATGTGATCTTTTAAATGTATTGCTGAA
>NW_011888785.1:16161118-16166693 GCF_000151845.1 Pteropus vampyrus
CACAGTAATTGATTTGCAAATATTGAACCAAACTTGCATCTCATGAATAAATCCAACTTGATCATGGTATGTGATCTTTTAAATGTATTGCTGAATTCAGTTTGCTAATATTTTGTTGAGTGTTTTTGCATTTATGTTTATCAGAGATATCAGCCTGTAATTTGCTTATTTCATAATGTCTTTGGTTTTGGAATCAGAATAATGGTGGCCTTGTATAATGAGATTGAATATTTGGAAATAGTTTGAGAATAGGTATTTATTCTTCTTTGAATGTTTGCTAAAACTCAGCAGTGAAGTCATGTGGTCCAGAACTTTTGTTTGTGGAGTTTTTAATTACTGATTTGATTTCGTCAGTAGTAATCTGTCAGTTCAGATTTTCTGTTTCTTCTTGACTCAGTCTTGGGAGATTCTAAAAATGAATACGTTTCTAAAAATGAATACATTTCTTCCAGATTGTCCAATTTGTTAGCATACAATTGCTCATAGTATTTTCTTATAATCCTTTGTATTTCTGGAGAGTCAGTTGTCACTTCTCTTTCATTTCTGATTTTATTTATTTGGGTCCTCTCTCTTTTTTCTTGATAAGTATGGTTAAAGGTTTATCAATTTTGTATATCTTTTTTTAAAAAAGCTTTTAGTTTCATTGATCTTTTATATTTTTTAAACTCTATTTCATTTATTTCCACTCTGATCTTTGTTATTTTCTTCCTTCTACTCATTTTAGGCTTTGTTTGCTATTATTTTTCTAGTTCCTTTAAGTTTAAGGTTAGATTGTTTATTTGAGATTTTTCTTGTTTCTTGAGGTAGGTCCGTACTGCTATGAATTTCTTTTTTAGGACTGCTTTCGCTGTGTCACATAGATTCTGAATCATCGTGTTTTCATTTTTATTTGTCTCAAGGTATCTTTTGATTTCTTCCTTGATGTCATTGCTAACTCATTTGCCATTTAGTAGCATGTTACTTAGCTTCATGTGTTTGTGTATTTTTCAGGTTTTTTTGTAATCGATTTCTAGTTTCATACCTTTGTATTCAGAAAAGACTCTTGATATGGCTTCAATCTTCTTAAATTTATTGAGACTTATTTCGTGGCCTAAAATGTAGTCTATCATAGAAAATGTTCCATGTGCACTTGAGAAGAATGTATATTCTGCTTCTTTGGGGTGAAATCCTCTAAAAATATCAATTAAATTTATCTGGTCCAATATGTTGTTTAAGGCGATTTTCTTGTCGATTTTCTGTCTGGAAGATCTGTCCATTGCTATCAATGGGGTGTTAAAATCCCCTCCTATGACTGTATTAATGTCAATCTTTCCCTTTACGTTGGTTAATATTTGCTTTACATATTTAGGTGCTCCTATGTCGGGTGCATAAATGTTTACTAAGGTTATGTCCTCTTGTTGGATTGATCCCTTTATCATTATGTAACATCCTTCTTTTATCTCTTATTATAGGCTTTGTTTTAAAGTCTATTTTGTCTGATACAAGTATTGCTACCCCAGCTTATTTTTTCATTTCAATTTGTGTGAAATATCTTCTTCCATCTCTTTACTTTCAGTCTCTGTGTGTATTTTGATCTGAAGTTGGTCTCTTATAGACAGCATATGTAAGGGTTTTGTTTTCTTATCCATTCACCTATCTTTGTCTCTTTTCAGTGCCTATTCTTTATTGAATTCTTATAGTTCACATTTCTTTCTTTTCTTTTTCTTTATAGCATTAAAAAATTATTGAGGTGACATTGATTAATAAAATTATATAGGTTTCAGGTGTATAATTCTATAATGCATCATATGTATATTGCATTGTGTGTTCACCACCCAAAGTCAAATCTCCTTCTGTCACCATATATTTGACCTCCTTTACCCTTATCTACCACCCACCCTCCCCCTTTCCCTCTGGTAGCCACTAAACTGTTGTATGTGTCTTTGAGTTTTTGTGCATTTGTCCTGTTCGTTTGTTACTTTCAGTTTTAAATCCCACATATGAGTGAAATCATATGGTTTTTAACTTTTTCTGCCTCATTTATTTTGATTAGCATGATAATCTCGAGATCCATCCCTATTGTTGCAAATGGCAGTATTTCATCTCTTCTGATGGCTGAGTAATATTCCATTGTATATATGTACCACATCTTCTTTATTCAATTATTTATTGAAGTACACTTTGGTTGTTTCCATGTCTTGGCTACCATAAATAATGCTGCAGTGAACACCAGGGTACATATATCTTTACAGATAAATGTTTTCAAATTTTGGGGATAGACACCCAGACGAGGGATTGCTGGGTGATTCTATTCTTAATTTTTTGAAGAACCTCCATATTGTTTTCCATAGTGACTCTACCAATTTACATTTCCACCAGCAGTGTAAG
Organism: Pteropus vampyrus; assembly: GCF_000151845.1. Classification (NCBI taxonomy): domain Eukaryota; kingdom Metazoa; phylum Chordata; class Mammalia; order Chiroptera; family Pteropodidae; genus Pteropus; species Pteropus vampyrus. The sequence goes on from NW_011888785.1 coordinate 16,163,486, forward strand.
AGAGTTCCTTTTATCCCACAACCTCTCCAACACTTGTTGTTACATGTCTTGTTGAGAATAGCCATTCTTACAGGTAAGAGCTGGTATCTCATTGTGGTTTTGATTTACATTTCCCTAATAGCTAGTGAGGTTGAGCATCTTTTCTTATGTCTGTTGGTCATTTGTATCTCTTCTTAGGAGAAGTGTCTGTTCAGATCTTCTGCTATTTTTTAACTGGATTTTTTTTTATTGTTGAGTTGTATGAGTTCTTTATATGTTTTGGATATTAACCTCTTAGAAGTGTTGTTTGCAAATATTTTCCCCATTCAGTTGGTTGTCTCTTTCTTTTGCTAAATTTTGTTGTTGTTGTGCAGAAGCTTTTTAGTTTGATATACCCTATGTCTTTTAATTGGAGCATTTAATCTACATCTGAAGCGATTATTGATAGTTACATAGTTATTGTCATTTTATTATTCATATTTATGTTTATTTGCCCCTTCTTCTTAAAGAAGTCCCTTTAACATTTCTTTTACGACTGGCTTGTGGTGCTGATCTCCTTTAGCTTCTTCCTGTCTGGGAATCTCTTTATCTCACCTTCAATTTTAATTGGTAGCTTTGCCGAGTAGAGTAGTCTTGGTTGTAGGTCCTTGCTTTTCATCACTTTGAATATTTTGTGCCTATTTCCTCTGCCTTGCAAATTTTCTGATGAGAAATCAGCTGACAGTCTTATGTCAATAACTAGGAGTTGCCTTTCTCTTGCTGCTTTTAGAATTCTTTGTTTGTTTTTTAACCTTTGGCATTTTAATCATGATGTGTCTTGGTGTTTCCTTTTTGGGTTTATCTTGTTTGGGACTCTCTGCACTTCTTGAACGTGTATGTTTATTTCCATTGCCAGTCTAGGAAAATTTTTTTATCATTATTTCTTCAAATAAGTTCTCAATCCCTTGCTCTTCTTTTTCTGGTACCCCTATGATGCAACTATTATGTTTGATGTTGTCCTAGATATCTCTTAAACTTTTCTCATTTTTTTAAGATTCTTTTTCTTTTTCTTTTTCTTTTTTTTTTTTTGCATCTTACAAATATAATGTTAAGTGAAAGAAGCCAGACACAACGTCATACATACTGCACGAGTTCATTTACATAAAGTTAAAAAACAGGGAAAGGGCTCAATAGGGAACAATGGATACCACCGGCACTTCTGTACAGAGTGAATCTTGCTTCAGTCCTCACTCCAACAATGTCTCCCTGCGTTTTCTAGTATTTAACATTTTCAGCATCGAGAATTACTATGTTTTGTAAATGGAAATACCACTACTAAAAACAAAATGTTGTAAATAAAATGATGTCCTTTGTTTCCAAAGACTATTGATACACTAGAGATATGCAAAAATGATAATAAAAGCAAAATATTTCATGGCAAACTTTGGGAGTAAGTTTAGAATTATAATCTGCAAGTTATCTCGGAGTAAACGCTGCAGCCGCAAGCACCACCAGTGAGGATTCTCAGGGCAAACAGAAAATGGATTAAGTGTGGCCACTAGAAAATTTTAAGTTACATATATGGCTTGTATTATATTTCTGTTGCACAGTACCGGGTTGGACTACATGATTTTCTTTAGTTATTGTCTTTCATTAAAATTCTTGGATAGTAATCAGTCCTTAGAGTTTTTCCTCTCAAAATGTTTTTATAACCTTCCCAGTTCCTATATACATCGTGTTTCCTTAACCATGGACCTAAATTATCTTCAAGATGAAAAAATTTATATAACACTGAAAATAATTTGGAAATAAAAATCTTTGTTTTAGATTTCCATATACTTTTTTTTTTAGAAACTTTTAATTCCCAACTGAACACCACCAGGAATTCGGAGTAATATTTAGAAGTTGGAATGTTCTTCGTCACACCATATGAATTGCATTTGACGCTTCCTTCTTAAATTGTCAGTGGAGTTCAAGAACCATGTGCCTGAAATTAGAGCAAATTACCAGTAGATGGTGGCCTTGCAATTTTGCAGCAGCTAGGACTTTTAGCCTATTTTTATTTTTATTTTTTTTAGGTGAGGCAACCCTTGGTTGACCTCGCAGATTTCAAAGATCTTGTCATCTTACAATCACTTATTTTTTATTTTTTTAAAAATTTTTTACGCCTACAGCACCCGATCTTCCTAGGTGGTCTCCCATCCAAGTACTAACCAGGCCCGACCCTGCTTAGCTTCCAAGATCAGACGAAATTGAGCTTGTTCAGTGTAATATGGCCATAGACACTTTTAGCCTATTTTCATTTTTCTAAGACCGTAAACTTTATGCTACCAAATACAGAATAACTATATGTTAGTGGTTACAAAATTAAACTCACTCTGCTCTCAGATGTGAAAATTGTGAGTGTCTTTCAGGTGTTCACCATGAAATCTGTGGCTTATGAACATATAATATTCTTTTCTTCTATATCCCAGTTTGGGCAAGACCAAGCAGACCCTCTCTACTGCCTTGGCCTCACCTAGGTTCTTTGTGAGAAGGATTTTGCTGACTAGGTTCTGGCTGAGCATTTTCTATATCCTCCATCTAGTACCTGGGCAGCTGACTCTGCAAACTCCATGCCAGGGTGCTCTTACCTCTTATCATTGTGGGCCCCATGGCAGGCTTTCTGGATATCAACTCATAATCCATTTACCATTTGTCCTGTATTGGAAGCACGTTGAATTCTCTGGATCATCCACCTGAGAGATAGGAAGTTGTCTCTTTCTTTTGGCAAGACCCCTTTACTCCATTTAAAGACACTGCTAGGCCTGCCCCATGTTGGCATAGAACACCCTTCTAGGGCACCACACTGGAAACAGGGCAGGTGCACCACTGCTTTCAGACTCCCCCTCGCCCCCACCTTATCTAGTATCTCTTCTCCACCAGCCTCCATGTCAAACACTGGAGAAGGGACAGAAGGGACACCAGGACTCATGCATCCTACTTTCTCTTGCCTCTCCTGATTAACTACCTCTACTTCCCCCTCCCACCCCACATAGCTCTTCTTGCTCTCACCCGCTGACTGCGTGGAGGAGGCTTTTGTTTCATGCCATTATTCACCCTATATTTTATTTTCTTTATGTCATATGATCCTTCTCTACAACCCCAGCATCACATCTGAACCTTAAGGCAAGTAGAGATAAGAGAACAATCAACTCACACCTAAGAGTTGCTGATTCAGTAGAGATTTAAAAAATATTATACGTTAACC
>NW_011888785.1:16167248-16188801 GCF_000151845.1 Pteropus vampyrus
CTAGTACCTGGGCAGCTGACTCTGCAAACTCCATGCCAGGTGCTCTTACCTCTTATCATTGTGGGCCCCATGGCAGGCTTTCTGGATATCAACTCATAATCCATTTACCATTTGTCCTGTATTGGAAGCACGTTGAATTCTCTGGATCATCCACCTGAGAGATAGGAAGTTGTCTCTTTCTTTTGTCAAGACCCCTTTACTCCATTTAAAGACACTGCTAGGCCTGCCCCATGTTGGCATAGAACACCCTTCTAGGGCACCACACTGGAAACAGGGCAGGTGCACCACTGCTTTCAGACTCCCCCTCGCCCCCACCTTATCTAGTATCTCTTCTCCACCAGCCTCCATGTCAAACACTGGAGAAGGGACAGAAGGGACACCAGGACTCATGCATCCTACTTTCTCTTGCCTCTCCTGATTAACTACCTCTACTTCCCCCTCCCACCCCACATAGCTCTTCTTGCTCTCACCCGCTGACTGCGTGGAGGAGGCTTTTGTTTCATGCCATTATTCACCCTATATTTTATTTTCTTTATGTCATATGATCCTTCTCTACAACCCCAGCATCACATCTGAACCTTAAGGCAAGTAGAGATAAGAGAACAATCAACTCACACCTAAGAGTTGCTGATTCAGTAGAGATTTAAAAAATATTATACGTTAACCAAATGTATTTTTTAATTTGTAAAATGTCACTTTTAACATTTTTAGGGGGAAGGAAAGATAAGAATTTATTCCAAAATAGGATTAAATAGACTTTTAAATATTTTTTTAGAATTCTCAGATATATGATAGTTTATATAAAAATTGCTTCTTTTGGTCAATATTATTTTGTAGCCTCTTCACTGCATGAGCTTACAGCTTGCCCCCCAAATCAAAAACTGTTTTGTTCAGTGTAGAAAACTAGATATTCAGCTTATCTAAATGGGCTGCCTCTTTCCCCTACATATATAATAAGATCTCATTCTCTGCTTTTCCTAAGTTAAAATTAAAATCATAGGTCAAATATATGTTTACCTTTTCCTTATTTGTTTCTAAAATTTTTCTTTTTATATGAAAGGGATTCTGGGGCAGGGATGAGATGTACATAATGGTTCATGATTTGGGCTACAAGCTCCCCTGTTAGATCCTATTTTCTCTGATTCTAGTATATGAACACATCCAAACATGTCTGAATTTGACTGAAATTTTCCATCCAAAAAAGAAGTTAATTTTATCCTTCAGCGTCTACTAAAGATGTCAAGGAATTTTTTTTTGTGAAAAATCTTTCTAGTGTTTTATAACATTCAAATTTATTTTAATTGAACAGTTATTTTCTATAGTTAAAATCAGCCCAATCCAGTGTCACAGACTGAAGTGAGGTCATAGCTAAATTTAAGACAGTATCTGGAATCTGGTATAATAAAACCTGCTCCAGATTGGGAATTGTAAAAAAAAAAAAAATTAAGTTTGAGTACGGCTCTGCCATCATTACATGAGTACCTCTGGGTAGCTCCTTCCATTTTTTCCTCACTCCAAATTCATCCTACTCTACAAGAGGGAGTTACATTAACTTTTCTTCTAAGGTTTTCACTTTAATAAAGATCTGTGATTCTAATATTTAGAAGAGGAAAGTGCCACATAGACTAGAAAATCAGACAAGGAAACATTTTCAGCAGCTACCCCCACTTCTAACTATGCCCTTAAATGTTTCCTGCCAAACCAACAAGGGATATAGACTGTCTGGCAAAGTCACCAGGACAAAGGATTAAAGGAAGAAAAAAGGATCCAGATGTTTCCATTTGGGGTAATTGAATTTTCAGACACATCTAATTCAGATGAGCTGTATCCATGGATAATTGAGCCAAAGACATAAAAGTGAATCTTATAATTCAACTGGGTTTTCGTGATACCACTTCCCATTCAGCACTCTAATCAATATTATCCCTTCGCATGTCTGTGATGACAGGATAGAAGTCAAGAGGAAGAACACCCTTAATCAAAAGCAAATTAAAACCTCCAGTCCCCCAGTGTTTTCACAGCAGAATTTATCGCATGACCACTGAGTATAGAGAACTGTTTTAAATGCTACAATGAAGAGGTACAAAAAGTAAGAATAATGGTACTCCAAAAAGTTTTCAATTTAGTTGAAGAAAACATGAAGACAATTTAAAAAAATGCTTTATAGCCCTTTAAAATCCTCATATAAATAGTAAATGTTTTTATCTGCACATTGAATGTTTCCTTTAATCCTAGAAGTTAGGCTCTCATGTAAATTGAATTAATTAAGCCAAGAAGAGAGGGCCAAAATTTGCATCCTACTTGGAAAATTTGATCTTCATCTACCAAGTCTTTTATTTTTTGTGGTCAATTTTTAGCTTAAGAAATAATTAGAAAGCAGAGCCAGCAATAAATAGACTAAGCATATAATTTATTATCCAAAACTTTGGGGAGTGAAAAAGAGGGACTCGTAAGAATTGCACAAGTAGAGCAAGGATAAACTGGGACTATTTTGGGTAAACTGAGATAAAGATGCTCTTTGACTTACACTAGGGTTACATCCCGATGAACCCATTATAAATTGAAAATATCGTAAATTGAAAATGCGTTCAATACACCTAACCTACTGAACATCATAGCTTAGCCTAACCTGAAACATACTCAGAATACTTACATTAGCCTACAGTTGGGCAATTATCTTGAGTTTCATCCCAAGAGTAATTCTCTTCTTCTCACCAGAAGCAGGAGACACGGATGGGTGTTTTGTAGATATGATTAGATGTAAAAACACAAAGCACAATATCCAAAAAGATACACAGTACATTGTAGAGTGTTTGTTTTCCACCCTTGTGATTTCATGGCTAACTGGTAGCTGCGGCTCACTGCTGCTGCCCAGCATCACAGGAGAGTATGCTACCACATATCCCTAGCAGCTACCCCTACTTCTAACTATTGACAATTTGGAGTATGGTTTCTACTTGAATGAGTGTCATTTTCGCTTCACTGTAAAGTTTAAAATTTTAAGTTGAACTATTGTAACTCAGGGACTATATGTATATGGATGCCTTTGTGATGAAGAAAATTGATAAGTTATCAGGGAGTTGATATGAATGCAAGCTTTACCTTGGGTCAGAATATTGAGGCAAGAAGTGCAATAGAGCTTCATATCTGACTGTATCCTTCAACCAACCACCCGCCTGAAGCCTGGGAAATTCGAGATGCCCTCTACCACCTCCTTTATCTCCTTCATTGCTTTAAATAAGCCTTTATTATTTATTGAGCACCTGCTTCAAGGGCATGGAGTGAATATTTAACTCATGTTAAGGAATCGGTTGCTGGCTTGGACAAATAAAACTTGAGTGTGATTGACAATACTTAAGTATGTCACTAGGCACTACTGAATAAATTGCCAAAATAATTCTACAGATATTCACTTGGAAGTTAGGCAGAGGGAGAGATCATGTTAGGATGGGGAAGGAAGTAAGGCTTTAAGGAAAGATGTGGGATTCAAGTTGGGTCTTGATGGATTAGAGAGAAATTGTAATTTACAGTGTGAATGCATATTGCGTTTCCCATTTTCTTTCCCAATCATCAAATGACAAACTATTAAATTCAGAAACTGACAACCAACAACAATAACAAAAAGCCTTGCAACTTGTGCTGCAAAGTGTTACAATCTCTACTATATATAAATCATTAAAAGAAAGATAAACATTTCTGTAGAAAAACGGACTAAGGACATGAAAGAGCAATTAATAAAGGAAGAAATATGAATAGCCATTATACATTTGAAAATTTGTTCATTTATTAGTATGAAAAAAGTGACAAAAACTTGACAAAATGATGGGAATAGGCAGAAGGAATGGTCACTTTAGGACTTGATAGGAGACGGTAAATTGGGATAATATTTTTATAAATCAGTTTAGCCATATGTATCAATAGGTTCATATTCTTTATAACTGCCTTAGAATCTTCTAAGTCAAAACTATTTTGATGATGTGAAACAATAGGACCTTGACTCTACCCTAAAGAAGATTCTATCCTCATGGCACATTTCATCTTCCCTGTCAATACTCTTTCCTTTTTCTAGAATCAGAAAGTACAATTTTAGAAACATCACTTTTAGAAATCCATCCTAAGGAGATAATCAGATAATTGCACAAAGACATGCAAGGATATTCCACCTAATGCCATTTATATTAATGCAAAAAGTTAGAACTAACTAGTAAACGTATCAATAGGATATTTACTCAATAAATTTTGACACATCCATACAATGAAAGAATATAAGGTCATCGAAAAGCTTTTGTGATATTCATTAAGATATTTAAAATGAAAAAAATCTGGTTAGAAATGTGTAAGATCCCATTTATATGTGTATATGTATCTACCTATGTACCTATATATATACTAGATATACATGTATAACTATATATCTTAATACATGTAGGTATATACATATATATATTTATAAATCTTAGATTTTCCAAATTTTAGTAGTTGTAGTGGTAGTGCTAATAATTTTGGGGGCTTGATTAGGCTTGCTTTATTTTTTATAATTTATATTCTATTGTGTGAATTTTACTCAGTGAGCATATGTTGTCTTTATAAACAAACTATACTATGAAAACAATTAGAAATACTTTGAGAGGAAAATCTTTTGATGATTCAATAAGCATTGTCTATAGAATAAATACAATGACACATTTCTAAGGTTGTTCCTTATGGAGCTTCTCACTATAAGCAACTGGCGTTCCTCTAAAGCATGATTTAATGCAAAAACTTCTGAGACAGTCCATGTCTCTACATGCTGGACTTGATCCAAGGACCTATTTTTAAATGCCCAGATGTGACATTTAAGCAATCTTATCCAAATGTCTTCTAACTGAATTTTTGAAAAAAATGTTGCGTTGCAGTGAATTTGAGATATTTTATGATGACTCCTTGGAGTACATCTGGTCTATATAGTTGATTGCCAATGAAGGCTTGCGTCTTAGCCATCAATTCTAAGGATAGGATTAATATCCTTCTGTTGAAGCTAAGAAGCCTATTAGCATTAGGAGAACATGCCTAGGTAGAATACCATCTTACCTCCTCTCTTGAGTAAAGAGTCCTTAGCAAGCCTGAGCTTTTCTGAAGAAAAGAGCTTTTAATCCTTTTCAGGGTAAAATCAAGGTCCTAATGTTTCCCTTATGTAGCATCATCAAACTAGTTTTTTTCTCAGAAATTTCTAAGGCAGTTATAATCATATGCTCTTTTTGGCTAAACTACCATAAACTCTCTGTGAAGTATATATGTAAAATGAATGCCTCCTAATGAGCAATGCTTATTCTTTATTTATCCTCCCAAATACACTGTATGACAAGGTAGCTAAATGAAGAAATGTGTTGTATGGTATAGTTATTTATAAAGCATAAGAAAAACTTTAAAAAATAACTATTTTAGGATAATCAGTTTGTCTGTATTCTTATTTTCTGGTGATAAATACCTACAGGAAAAAGTTATCTACTAAATTTAAGATAATAAAATATGTTGTTTGCATAAAAAAGAAGTCTATTGTAGCTGGAGTTACAATCTAGTTGGGCTAACTAAAGTTATACAAATAGAATAAGATAAGTCATACATAATAGGATTATTAAAAATCAAGACCTAAGTCATGTGGTACCTTAGAATTTTAAGAAAATTACAAATGACAACGAATTTTAGAAAAATCTCTCTCTCTCTCTCTCTCTCTCTCTCTCTCTCTCTCTCTCTCTCTCTCTCTCACACACACACACACACACACACACACACACACACACACACACACACACTGGATTCTCAAGCTCTATTCAAAATCTGCAGAAAAAGAGTAAAAGAATCTCTGGATTGTGAAGCCTGAGCATGTGTATTTTTAAAACACCACAGGCAACTTTGATGGGTAGCCAGGTTGAGAACCATTCCTCTAAAGAATGAGCCATTTGGCCCTAATAGTGTCCCTGGCAAATTAAAAGGTAGGCCTTCAATTGCAAGACTTACAAACTAATAAACAACAGAAATAGTATTGGGTTTGGAACCAACTAACTCTTAGAGCAGACTGCCCAAAAGACCTACAGGGTTGAGGTCATTTTTGCTTTTGGTGAAAAATTTTTTTCCTGGAAAATTTTTTCCTATTTTTTTTTTATTACAAAAGTAGCACATTTACTATAGAAATTCTGAAAATAAACTATAAAAGAGCATAAAGAAGATAATAAAATCACCTGTAATTCTATCAATCAGATGTAACCACAACAGTGTCTATATACTTTTGGATTCTTTTTATATACTAATGGAAATATATTGTACATACAATTTGCAACATGCTTTTTAAAATTAGCAATATAGCAGGAACATTTTATTAATATTCTTTTGTGAAATGATGTTCAATGACTACAGAAAATTTCATCTCATAATTATTACTTTTCTATTTTTTGGAAAAGTTATTGCTTTTACATTTTGGGGAATTTTAGCTTTTCCATCATGATTTATAAATAATCTTGAAATGACCTTCCTTGAATATAAATCTTTATGCACATTTGAATACTTCCTTAGGAGTCCTAGATGTGGGATTACTGGGTTGAAAATGAGTATTCATAAGGCATTTCATACATACTGTTGACTATCCTTAAAAAAAAAATACTCATTTCATATTTTGACCAGAATTTGCAGTCCTTGAGTCCTTATCAATATTGAATATTTTCTTATCTTTGCCTCATTGTGTCTTATTTTTTAATTAGGGGATTTGCTTTTTCCTATTGGTATAAACTCTTTGTGTTTCACATGTGTAGTGTAAGACATATTTTTTTCCTAGTTTACTTACTTTAAAAAAATTTTATGGTGCTTTAGATGTACAAAAGTTGAGAACTACTTTTCGAAAACAATTCATAATATGTACCTACAAAACAGGGTCGATCTTGGGAAAGGTCATTCATATATGTACCTACAAAACAGGGTCGATCTTGGGAAAGGTCATTCATATAGCAAGAACGAGGCAGCCCCATCCTATATTGAACCAATCCAATCCCAAACTCAGGAATTTCTCTTGCCTAACAATATCTAGTTTAGCAAAAGGTCATTTAATTGTGATATGATTTCAGTCAATGTTTCACATCTCAAGAAGTACTCAGATTTTTAGCCTTGTCTCTAGTTAAGCACTATGTCCTGTTAAAGAAATTTTAGGCATTGAGGAATAAAGTGGAAGAGGTAACTCAATTCTGCAACTATTTATTGAGCATCTATAACGTGAAAGTCACTAAATTAACCAACCATCAATCGTCTCTATATAAGGATACCTGTCTGAACATGCTACGCTGAAAATCATATTTTAAAACATTTATTGATAAAACCATATGCTCTATTTTATTAACTTAACTTAATTTATTTAACTTTTTAATTCTTATTGGATATAAAATAAGATTTTGTGTTTATGTAGAACTGAGACTTGGGATCAAATGACTGGCTCAGATTCTTCAGTGGATGTTTAGTGTGACTGATATTAAAATACAAAATGACCCACTACACATTCAGTGCTTAGTGAAGGAAATGATATTTTTTAAAAAGCTTCTGAACATTAAGAAAAGACATAGAAGCCCAAAAAAGTTAGAAGAAATAAGCTAGAGAGTTTTCCAAAATCTAACTGAAGCGTGGGTGTGGCTGAGTATGAATGTAGCTTCAGATTTAATGGAATTTTTTGTTTTCTTTTATTTTCTATATTTCAGAGCCTGAATATTTGTTTGAAATATTTTATTACTGCATGAGGATTTTATTTCATGTGGTTGAAGGGTATTTTTTCTTTTCACAATTTCTATGTTGAAAATCTTTTCATGTAATCCAAGTTACACCCACATATACACATGTGTATATAATTTATTTCTGAGTTAGGCCCTCTAGTCAATATGGTTGATTTATACTTGGTTTCTACAGTTATTGTACTCTGCATGTTAAGCAATTTGCTAAACACAGACATTTGAAGTTGCAGATTCACTTTCTTACACCATATGGCATCATGGAATGTATATTCATGTTACTACTTATCTCTTTCTCCAAACCACTGGCTTTTATTTGAAGTCACTCTTATTTGACAGAGGACTCAAAGATCTGATAGAGAAGTTGGAAATTGAACTTTTAAAAACTGAGATGGGAATTTGGAGAGAAGGAAAAAACAGGATAAAATTGTATACTGTAGAAAGCCCAGTTTGTCTCAGGAGAACAATGGAGGAGGAAAGCCCTTGCAATGCTGAGGACAAATCAGAAGGTGAGGGGGATCAAACACAATATTCACCTATCCACTACGTGTCCACAGAGTATGGCTACTGAGGAGTATTGCTTTGACATTGAAATACAGGACTGAGATGGCTTCTTGGAGGGGTCAATAGACTTGGATAGGACTCATGTCTGACATATGACAGTGAAAGGGTACACTCTGTTAAAAAAAGAACCAAATCTAATAGCAGCGTTAGGGAAGACACTCTGTGATTGGAAGGTGTACATTTCCAGAAATTCCACCTGAATGTGTAACAAGGTAAAGAATCAAAGGTGAGAAAGAGAGAAAAGTTATTGTTGGAGAGGCCATTACATCCAGCCCGGATTGATGAGTGTTAAGGATTTTTCCCCCCACCGATATAGACCAAAAAAAAAAAAAATGCATAGGGACAAGATTTAGTAGATAAAGGAAAATCAAAGTCAAATATTTACCTGTAGACTATATTCATTGTTTGTTTGTTTGTTTAAATCCCAGCTACCCTTTACACACCCTGCTTGCCTGGATGTGTTTGGGTAAACACTTAGCTGCATTGACTGGAATCACTTAAAATCCATGACCACAAGTGTAGAAGGGGCATTCTTTTCTCACTGTCAATATTCTTTTCTCTTCCCCAAATCAGGAAGTATGTATGAGTTTATCCTCCAACTTTGTTCTTAATTTTCAAGATTGTTTGGGCTATTCTGAGACCCTTGTATTTTAATATCAAGTTTAGCATCAGACATCAGTTGGCATTTTGATAGGGATTACATGAAATCTGCAGATCAGTTTGGAGAATATTGCCGACTTAACAATATTAAGTCTTTTGATTCATGAACATGGTTGTTTTTCCATTTATTTAGTTATTCTTTCGTTTCCTTTAACAAAATTTTGGAATTTTCAGACTAAGTTTCACATGTCTTTTGTTAAATTTATTCCGAAGTATTTTATTCTTTTGGATATTATTGTAAATGGACTTGTTTGTTTCTTTAATTTTATTTTTGGATTGTTCTTTTCAAGTACATAAAAATACTGTTGTTTTAATATGTTGATCTTATATTCTGCGACCTGGCTGAACTCGTTTATTGGGTTTAAGTTTTTTTAATGGTTTCCTTAGGATTTTCTATCTGCAAGATCATGTTATGTGCAAATAGAGGTAGTTTTACTTCTCGCTTTTCAATCTGGATACCCTTTATTCCATTTTCTGGACTAACTCCCTGGCTAGAATCTCCATACAATGTTGAATAGAAGTGGTGAGAGCAGGCATCTCATTCTGGATCTAAACTATTTTTTAAGTTTGATGAAATCCTAGCTCTTTGCTCCTTCAGGTGATCCAATCACACTTTATGAAATGTTCATTTGATTCATATGCAATGATGTTCTAGATAAAGGACCCTTACCCTGATAGCTGGCATTGTCAGCCAGAATCCTTAGAGCACCATTAAGGTATCAAGATTCAGACACTGGCCACAAGAGTACAGGCTACAATAGGTACTAGATTGTTATATCCTGTTCATAAAAGTCTAGATAGTGTCTTTAGAACATTTGAACCAATGCATGTATCTTTATTTTCACCGGTTTAACCAATTTCCACTAATTTCACCAATGAAGACCTATTTATAACATTTATAATACTAATTACCCAAAGATTTGGGGTTGGTTGGAAATAATGATACCTGAAGCACTTGTAGTAGTAACATCTGGAAGAGAGATTTTCTGATATAATGTTGTACAAACCCTGAAAGGTTAAATGCTGAATTAGGACAATTAGCTGTCCCCAGAGTATAGCTTGAACTAATGCAGGTGTGCATGTGTGCTTGCTCACGTGCGTACACACACACATTCACACACATAGCATACCGTTGATACCGAAATATTTTAAAACAGATTCTAGACATCATAACAATGTCAAATAGGCATTACTTAGTGTGGCTGACATAGAACTCTTGATTCCTTATTAAAGATACTTCCCCATGAAATTTTTCATCTTATTAAATTATGTTATCAACATCACCATCTGTGGATGTGCTTAAGCCAAAAATCTAGATATTAACCTTGATTCTTTGATTTCTCACCTTTCATGATCTATTTATTAGTAAGTCATTTTGATTCTACCTCTAACTTGTATCCTAAAGCCAAGAGAACTTCTCTGCTATCACCCCCTTAGTCTAAACCTCCAGATTAATGTCCATTAAAAACAATGAAGTGATGTGGCAAGGTGTCTAATGCTGGCTCCTAGTAGTCATAGCTCTTACTTCTTTTCTGGATTCCTGAGCTAGCCTCCTAGGTATTCTGACTTTTTCTCGATCAGTCCTTCCTCCCACCCCACCTAACTCCACTCTTAGAAAAGCAGCCAGAGGGATTTTTTAAAATGTTAATTAGATTATGTCACTTCCCTTGTTGTACCCAACCAGTGACTACCAATTATACTTGGAATGAACTCCAGACTCCTCACTCTGGACACAGTCCCCATGGTCTGGCTCCTGATTAATTCTTTGACCTCATTTCAAACAACCTCCACCTTCCCTACTATGTTTCAGCTATGCTAGCCAACTTTTTGGTCCCTGAAAATGACAAACTCATTCTTGCCTTGAGGCCTCTCCACTGGCTGTCTGGCTTTCTGCTCTGTCCAGAAGGCTCTTTCCTGATCTTAGCACAGCTGTTTCTTGTCATTCAGATCTCAGCCTAAATGTCAGCTTCTCAGAGGAGCCTCCCTGATCATACATTGTACTACAACTGCTTATTTAATTGTCTGCATTACATATATTTAGGTGCATGTGTCATCTCCTCCTAGCTAGGATATAAGCCCTGTCGACAGCAGAAATGTTGTTTATGTTGTGCACCTTTGTATCTCTATCATGGAGAACAGCGTCTGTACCCAGAGGTGCTCAATAAATGTTTGTCAAATAAGTGGAAAAGTGGAAATTTTGACAAACAGGCCATTAAAATTATTCTGCTTGACTGGAATTTTTGGTATCAAATACTGTCTAAATAAGTGATTTATAATCTGGGGACTCAACAATTCTTTAGGGATAACAATTAATCATATGATATTTACTGTAATAGGATATAATCAGGATCCACTTTAAAAACATTGTGTGCATTATTTGTTTAATGTGTACATCACTAAATGATTTACATCCTAATTGCACTGGGAAGTCCTGGAATTTATCTGGTTAACTTTCCTACAGTGTCTGATCCATCAATTAACTACCCTCTGCACATTAAGCTCTTGGCCAAGATTTTAACAGAATCAGAATCCCTTGTGATACTACGATAAAGAAACTCATCGGTAGTCTTGATTTAAAAAAAAAAAAAATTCACATTGCCTTAGACAAGAAGTCTCAGGTGCTGGACTCTTTAATGCTTAATCTTTTTGTATTAATTTCTTTCCTAAAAAGGAAAATGTGCCTCAGGTTGCAATTAGAGAGAGGTGGGAGACCGGAGTGACAGAGATAGGGAACAGGATGATTGTGCCTGTGTGGAGTGCCCAATGCGTAATAACTTGAGGTATTTATTGGTTCTATGTGTCTTTCTTCCTCACTTCCTCTATGATTATGTCCTTTAGGGCCATGAGATATGAGTTTTCATTAACCCCAGGAGGTATTTAATCAGTTCAGAGCTGGAATGAAAGCAATGATGTGTTGGTAAATGTTCAATAAATGGCTTTCTAGAAAAAGAGACCTGATCTGTGGTGTTTGCTGGTTTTCATAGTGTAAATGACCCTAGGATGGCTGATTTCAAGCTGCTAATGGGACTTCACTGAATTGTTCATAGAGTTAGGAAGAGATGCTAATAACTAGTTTTCATTATTTATTCCTAAGTGTTTTCTTGTTTTTGATGCTATTATAAATGGGATTATTTACATAATTTTTTTAGGTAGTTCAATTCTAGTGTAGAAGCATAACTGATTTTTGTTGATTTAGTATTCTGAAAATTTACCAAATTTATTTATTAGTTCTAACAGTTTTTGGTGGCCTATATGATTTTCTATATTTAAGATAATATCATCTGCAAACAGAAACAATTTTACTTCTTCCTTTCTGATCTGGATATCTTTTATTTCTTTTTCTTAACTAATTGCTCTGGCTAGGACTTCCAGTACTATGTTGAATAGGAGTAGTGAGAGTGAGCACTGTTGTCTTGTTCCCAATCTTAAATGAAAAGCTTTCAACCTTTCACCATTAAATATGATGTTGATTGTTGGCTTGTCATATATGGCCTTTATTATGCTAAACTTTCTTCCTCTATACCCAATCTGTTGAGAGTTTTTATCATGAAAAGATGTTGAATTTTGTCACATGCTTTTCTTGCCTCTATTGAGATGATCTTATAACTTTTATATTTCATTCTCTGAACGAATCACATTTATTGATTTGTGTATATTGAGCTATCCTTGCATCCCAGGGATCAATATTATTTGGTCATGGTTATGACTCTTTAAATGTGCTATTGAATTTAGTTTGCTAGTATTTTGTTGAGAATTTTTGCATATATATTCATCAGGAATATTGGCCTATAAAGTTTTTTCTTTTATTTAAGTGTCTTTATCTGGCTTTGGTATCAAGGTTATGCTAGCCTCTTAAAAAGAGTTTGGGGGTCTTCTTTTCAATTTTTGGATGAGTTTGAGAAAGATTGATATTAGTTTTTAAATGTTTACTTGAATTAGTGAAACCATCTGGTCCTCGGTATTTATTTGATGGGAGATTTTTCATTACTGATTCAATATACTTACTCATTATTGCTGTATTCAGATGTTCTGTTCATGATGCAGACCTGGTAGATTGTATGTTTCTAGGAATTTATCCATTTCTTCTTGGATATCCAATTTGTTGGAATATAATTGTTCATAGTCTCTTATGATCTTTTGTATTTCTATGGTATCAGTTATAAAGTCTACTCTTTCGTTATAAATATTATTTGAGTCCTCTCTCTTTTTCTTAGTCTACTAAAGTTAGGTCAATTTTGTTTACCTTTTAAAAACCCAATCTTAGTTTCATTGATCTTTTCTATAGTTTTTCTGGTCTCTATTTCATTTATTTCTGCTCTGATCTTTGTTATATCTTTCCTTCTGCTAACTTTGGGCTTAGTTGGTTTTTTTTCCCCCTAGTTCCTAGAGGAGTAAGGTTAGGTTATTTATTTGACATCTTTTTTGTTTCCTAATGTAGGCCTTTTTTACTATTAACTTTCCACTTGCAAGTGCTTTTTTTTTTTTTTAAGGTGAGGCAACCTTTGGTTGACCTCACAGATTGCAAGGATCTTGTCAGCTTACAATCCCTTATTTTTTTATTTTTTACACCTACAGCACCTGATCTTCCTAGGTGATCTCCATCCAAGTACTAACCAGGCCCGACCTTGCTTAGCTTCTGAGATCAGACGGGATTGGGCTTGTTCAGGGTGGCATGGCTGTATATGGAAGTGCTTTTGTTACAGTTTTTGACTTAAATTATTTTTGTCTGATATAAATATAGCTACACACGCTCTCTTTTGGTTTTTATTCACATGGCATATCTTTTTTCACTTTTAGCCTAGCCTATGTGTGTCCTTAAAGCTAAACTGAATCTCTTGGAGGCAGCATATAATTGGGTTTTGCCTTTTTATTCATTCAGTTACTCTTTGCCTTTCAGTTAGAGAACTTAATCTATTTACATTTAAAATAATTATTGATGTGTAAGGACTTTCTAATGCCATCTTATTAATTGTTTTCTGGTTGTTTTGTAGTTCCCTGTTCCTATCTTCCTTTCTTACTGTCTTCCTTTGTGAATTGATGATTTTCCATAGTGGTATGCTTTGATTTACTTCTCTTTATCTTTTGTGTATCTACTGTTGGTTTTTACTTTGTAATTACTAGGAGGCTACATAAAACATCTTATAGATATAACTGGGTTTTTAAAGCTGGTAATTTAACTTTGATTGCATATAAAAAACTCTACCCTTTTTCTCCCTGCTCTGCAAGAGAAATGCTATTCTTTAACAGTAGGTTAGTATGAGTCTGAGAAAGTAGAGTGGGAGGATATGATAAAAGTAAGGGATGCTGGAGTAGATAAAACCTGTGTCCCTCCTAGAGACAGGACACTAATCAAAGCAAAGTTTCCTCCAAGAGTGAGAGGCCTTGGGTCCTAGTCCCACCTGGAACGCTGAGGGAGGCAACCTTGGCACATGGGCAGAAGAACTGAAGACAATAATTAGCTATGGAGGTCATTAGAGCAGTCAGAGTGCTACTTACAGCCCATAGTTTTTCCTGAAGCCTAATAAGCTTCTACCCTTCCCTTTGCTCTTGATCTTCCACAAGCCCACAAGAAAGACAGGGAAGAGCTAAGTAGGGGTGAAAATATGATGATTTGGGGGGTTAGATGAGGAGGCTTCAGGATTTCAGATCTAGAAATTTTCCAGGATTGCACGCATTTCTCACACTACCCAAAAAAAAGAGGCAAAAGAGATAGCACCAAAGAAACTCAGGAACCACGGGTGAGTTCCAGCTGGAGCAGGAGGCCTGCAGAGGATTGAGACCACAGAAGCCAAAATCAGCCACTTCTTGTCCTGAAGATACATTATAGCGATTGTTCACACCTCTGAGAGTTTTAAATCACCCGCAGGTAGGAGGAGAGTGAAAGAACTCTGAGATGCTGAAAACTCCTCAATGGACTGTGTTTTAAATTTGTAACTAAAATATTCCGATTGAGTGAGGAAATCTCATATTTAATTTTCTGATCTCAATTGGAAATGAGGGCTCTAAGTTTAAACTTAAAAAGGTTAAATTGAGTTAAGATAGGGTGACCAACTCTTCCAACTTGCCTTAGGATGTGGAACTTTCACTGCTAAAACCTGGAAACTTTTGGACGAACCAGGATGATTGGTCACCCTAATTATAGATATAAGGGAGGTGACATTTTTGCATGCCCAAGTTTCTAACTATAACATTCACATCCACTGACATTTTAAAGAGTCAATTCTGAACTCTCCAATCTATGGGATTTCCACATACACGTTGGAATGAACACTGATGCCACCACTCAGATCCCTCTTTAAAGAAAGCCTTATTGCCCCAGAAGCTGGGAGTGCGGCTCAGCTGCCAGCCCCTATAAAGTTTGCCTCAGCTGTGAAGCCACCCCACCCAAAGTCAGGCCCCTTCCTGTGGCTTCCCCCAACCAGTGACTGGTTCATACAGGAATAAAGGCTGGCCATCTCCTCCCAGCTCAGGACAACACTGAAGGGCCATTCGAGCTCTATAGCTTTCCTATGAGGTAAGCAGCCCATTGCAGCCCAACTTCTCCCTCTGCCCAATTCTGATTCCTCCTCCCTTCCACAGGTGTAATGCCAAGGGTACTTCCTAATAAGCATCCTGCATACTAAGCTCTGTCTCAGAGCCTGCTTCCTAGAGAATCCAACCTCGACACAAACCAATGCCATTCTTCTGATTTGCTTTCAGTCTTTTGCCTAGACTATCTCACAGAGACATGTAAATCATCGGGACCTCACTGGCTGAGCCTCAGGGAAACTGGAGAACTGGATTGCCCTAGGGGCTGTCTAAAGACCTGTCTTCTTCTGAAAGGTTTTCAGGATAAGAAAATGTGACTCATAGTAGGTACAGTGTAAATTTATCGGATGAATAAATGATCAGGACAGGATCAGCTTCATGGATGTATGACCTGTACAGTTGCACAGGACCCTATCTCTCTCAGTAGGGTATCACAATTGGTTTAAAGCTCTGCTGTCAAGGTCTTGAAAGTCTTAATAATTTTGGAACAAGAGGCCCCACATTTTCATTTTGAACTGGGCCCTGCAAATTATGTAGCTGGTCCTAGATCTGGGTTTCCCCAAAACTAGCTTATCCTCATTTCCCCCAGGATTCTCCTTCACCATAAGGGAATGGCCGGAAAGCCCAGAGCAAGCCAACAGTATTCTTAGAACAACTCTCAGGATGGCCACATTCCCAAATCTCATTGCTTATAATCCTACCTGTCCAAGACATTTACACATGCTCAGACGGCAAAGCAATCAGTTGTCACATAAACCCAGGAAACAGCAACCTAAAACTCTGACTGGAGTTTTATAGTATATATCAACACAGTAAGTGTTCTGGGACATCACTCCAGTAAATAAGGTACCTGCCTAATTTTGTTTAGTGCTTTAATGAACCAACTACATTTGTTCAAGGGAAGATTTTTTTTTTTCCAAACTCACCTTTTTACATCCTGGGACAATTTCTCTTTAACACTAATTTGAGAAGTGATACCCCAGAAACTTGAGATGAATCGATGACACCTCCCTAGTCCTGAGTGTAGGGATCTAACAGCCTAGCACGGACTTCTTCCCTGTACTTCTCTGAAAGTCATTAGTTTGTCATGGTATTTAGAAACTAAAAGGCAGTTTGTACATCAGATGTAGGCAAGAAAAGAGATGTCCTTAAAGGTTAAATCATCGTTTTAAAGCAGTAAGAACTTATAGCAACCTGGGCAGGAGTTAAGTACAAGCAATAATGATAACAGCTAACTTCTACTGAATATTTACTATGTTCTAGGGCTGCATTGTGTTATTTTATCCTCACACAAACTATGGAGTAGATACTCAATGCTGAAGATATGTAGTAGATACCCATACTGGGTAAATGGAGTAAATACCAGTGATGGTTAGTAATTTGTTCCAACTTGGCTAGGCTCTCATACCCCACTGTTTGGTCAAATACCAGTCTAGATGTTACTGTGAAGGTATTTTTTAGATGAGATTAATGCCTAAATCAGTAGACTTTGAGTAAAGAGGATCACCTTCCACAATATGGGTGGGCCTCATCCAGTCAGTCGAAGGCTTTAAGAGCGAAAACTGAGGATTCCTGAAGAAAGAATTCTCAAGATTGTAACATAGAAACCCTGCCTGGATTTTCAGAGTGCTGCTCTGCAGAATTTGCACTCAAGACTGAAATATAAGCTCTTGCCTAAATTCTCAACCTGCCAGCCTGCTCTGCAAATTTTATACTTGACAGCTCTGATAATTGCATGAGACAATTCTTTAAAATCCCTCCATATCTTTATCTCTCTTTCTCTCTCATCTATATCTTATCTATCTATAGAGATTTTATGTATATATAATATGTGTCTGTGTGTGTGTGTGTGTGTGTGTGTGTTTCTTCTTCTGTTTGTTCTGTTTCTCTGGAGAACCTTGACTAATAAAATACCCATTCTAGGTATGTGGAGTAAGATACCCATGCTGGATATTCTCTTTGCTTCTCCAGACCTACTCTCTACTTTCTTCTACCCTGCCTAAGTCCATGAATGTGCATCAGTTGGCTTCGTTGTCCTGTAGCTTCCAGCTGGGTCGAATCAATGAGCGGTAGAAGCAGGAGGTCAGAGTGCCAGGTTGTGGGTTGGCAGGGGCTATGGTCCTTTACCCAAGGCTGGAACTCTCGTTCAGTGGTCTCTCCGACACCTCTAGCTATAGCAACAGCTACAGCTTCAGCTCTCATTGAGTTCCTGTAACCAATGTCTCCCCTTGCTCTTTATGCCGAGGTTGGTAAGGAATCTCTACTGTCACTAGCCCCTTCCCACCTCACGACCATGTGCTTTATCATCCCTCATAGTTTTCTGTTAATCTTGCCCATAGCTCTGTAATCTTTGATTCCCTGTTTAAGTGTGCCATCAGATTCTTGCCAGAACCCTGAGTAATTCAATACTCTTTTTATTCTTTTTACACATGAGGAAACTGAGGCCAAGAGAGGTACAGTAACTTTTCCAAAGCTGGCATTTAAGTCAAGGTTTCTGACTCCAGTGGCAACCCTCACAGCTTATACACATTAATGCAATTACTGTTTACATCAATTACTTACTCTTTCTGAATCATAGTTTCCCCATTTGCAAAATGAAGTTAGTTACAATAACTCCTGATAGAGTTCTAGTTAGCACTCAATAGATATTAGCTATTGTTATTATTTGCAACAAAAAGGACCTTGATGAAGATAGAAAGTCCCAACTTATAGTCTTGGTAAGCATGAACTGACTAAAAGGTGTACTGCACCAGCACAGGGCCCGACACACACTAGCACCTTAAGTGTCTATTTTATGCCATTAAATGGTAGTCATATCTACTGTTCTTTTTCTATGTCACACTCTCCAGGAACATGCTCTTGAATTCTACGTGAGCAGACTTTTGAGTTGAGAGGCAGGCGAGAGGCATTTTCTATTCATTATCTCATGTAAACGTCACAACAGAACTAAGAGGCGAGTTATTCTAGTTTTACAGATAAGGAAGCTGAGGGCCAAGAAGTTGAATAATTGACCCAAGGCCACTACTAAATATGATAGTAAAGGAATGAGGGATGGAGGATTCCAGATATATCTGATTTCATATTGATTTGAGCCAGAGAAGACTTGTTAATAGGGCTAATATTCAGTGGATAAGCACTGGTGTGATAGATCCCACTATTAAATATTGATGTATTTCTCCATTGGTTGGTAAATGACTGCTGTCTACCCAATCCCCCTTCCCTCCCCACTGACCCCCAGCTCCAAAGATAGGGCCTGTTTTGATGTGTCTGTGCTTATACCTTATCAGTTATTAATTTTTGGAATATCACTCATCACTCCTAGAAACAAATCCAGTAAATGAAACTGGAGAATCACATCTCAGAGAAGTAAAAAATAAGCTATTTGCAAACTTTCTAGAAGTCCAAGAAGAGGGATAACCTGAGTGTTTTCAGGGCATTGAAGAAAATTCTTAGCATTTCTGTGTCTCTGTCTTGTGGCTGATTTCCATGGAAGGATGAGCTCTAGAGAGAGCTTTATGGTGAATTGTATTGTCTGTCCCCATCATCTAGAAAGCCTAGTCCTATTTCTGTGTTATTCCTGCTTCAGCCTTGATTGTACCTCTGTCTTGAACCCCAGGTCCTTTTTAGAATAACTAAATAACTAGAATAAATAGACCACTAGATCCTAGAATAACTTTTAGTGGTCCTTTTAGAATAACTCGGAGAGAAAACATCCGTACACCCTATGCAAGGTAGAGAAGGAAGGGAGCCAGCTTATCCTGGGCTTTTGGGTTTCAAGTCAGTCAGACTGGGCTTCTGTGTTTTACCTGAAAGAGGGATATTAGCAGTTTGCCAAGAGCCCGAGGGCTACTCCTAACCTCTGTGTTGCTGAGCTGGTAGTGGGCAGGCAGCCCTCCATCATCTCCTCTGCAGTTGCCCCATCTCCCTGGATGCCATCCATCTCTGAAGGAGATGGGGGTTTTCCTAGTTAAATGATTTGGGGTGGGATTAGAGATTAGTAGGAGAAAGTCTATAGAATAGATAGTGAATTAAGAAACCCTAAGCTAAGTTCGCAGGATAGAGGGCTGGGGCTGGCAGGAGGAGGAGGCTAAAGGAACATCAGTATTCAGGGATTTGATGCTGAGGCCAATTTTGCTCTGTTTCCTTGCAGACCCTTCTGTCATGCTTCAGACTCTGCCCCTGCTGTGAGGATATACCAAGGCCAGCCCTTGCCCTTTATAAATCTCCTTTATCTTTATTTCTTTCAAAATGGACTTGCAATGGATTAGTAAAGATATGCTGGAGAGCTTTCTATTTTTGCCTGGCATTATGCTTTAGTAAGAATATACTTCCAATTTTAATCAAAAAGGTGGAGAAGAATTGAAAATAAGTTTCACAAAGAAAAAGCAAACCATTATAATCAAAAGAGACAAAGTTAGGGGCAGAAGAAAGGACAAGAAGACACCTGGCTGAAAATGGTACTATTTAATTAGGGATTAGGTAGGAAGTGGGTGAGGCAATTCCAGAGTGACATGAGCCAACCTGAACCCTCTAATGGAATCTTTGTCAAGGTTTTCAATACTCCAGTGCCCTTTACACACCATTTTACCCTGTGCCCTTATGTTTTTGTCCAAGCCTAGAGGTGAAAGTGAACTAATCAAAAGTGAAATGCAGGCTCTATTGATTTTTTTTCAAAGGGAAAACAGGCCATGAGTTTCATAGGAAACCCTATTGCTGAGTGAATGGCACTTGAGAACAGGACTGGCTACGTAATTTGCAGGAGTCGTGCAAAGTGAAAATGTGGCCCCGCCTTGTTCAAATTATTAAAAATTTCAAGATGAAAGATGAGCACGACAGCAAATGTGGGGCCTTTCTGAGCACAGGGGCCCTGCACAGGTCACGCTCCCAGAAACTATCCCTGCTTAGGAGTCGCCGAAGGTTTGCACTGTTTTCATTTTCTGACTTAATCGTGCTTCTTCCTCCAGGGATGTGATGATTGTGTGTGTGTCTGTGTGTGTCTGTGTGTTTCAATACTATTTTTGGCACTTAATTTGATTTTCAAAATGGCTCTTTAAAACCTCAAACATTTCCAAAATGTAATTGATGGTGTCAGTACTACTCTAAGTTCTAAATCTGAGCAAGAGAGACTGCTGCCCAGGATCCAACTTTAGAGGGCTCAGTTCTAACCTTTTTCCAGCTCAGCTCAAATCTGAGGGGCCAAGGAGACATGCCTTCTCAGCTAAAGCTCCAGAATTCCTTGCCCAGATGGCTCTGACCAGTTCCCAGGGATGGACAGGCATCTTCCTCAGCTACTTATGCCTAACAGTGGACCTCAGCACCACTTATGGGAACCCTATGGCCTAAGATTTGGCCAAGGGATACCTATTTAGGGATAGAGAAAAGGGTGCTGTTGACAGTGCTTTCAAGCATGTGGACTAGTCTGGAAAGTCCTTGCCTGTTTGTACGAGGCTCCTTGCTGTGCCTGAGGAAGCTGGAGGGAAGAAGAGCTAGGGGTGGGTGTTTTTACCACAATGCCAATTCTATACAGGAATCCCAAGGAGTCTAAGGAGTCTACATTATAACCTTACTTTTCAGGCCATGATAGAAGGTATATGTGTCATGGTAGGATCAAACACATTTTATTTAACAGTTTCATAGCTTGATTTCTGACTTATAAAACTTTAGATTTACAGTATGTGGGTTTCTATTTCTACTCTTACCATGAGTTCTGCAATGTTAGAGATAGACATGGATGGTGGGAAACAGAGAAAGTGTATATTTCCGTAATAAAATTGAACACCAGCATCCTCATAAACAGTTTTATAGTTCAGTTACTCTAACTTTATGTGCATATGTGTGTGTATATTATTTATAAATTTTGACAAAGACAGTTTCAATTTTGATTAGTGTAATACAGGAGCCTTTGGAAATGCAATTAATTATATATGTACATTTCTGCTCCAAAGATTTTTTAATTTAGTAAGAATATTATTTTTTTCCACAACACCGTACTCTACTAAAACTTGTGTTTACCACAAAACAAATAATTTTATCTTTAATGTTGAACTTTTTACCTGAGC
>NW_011888785.1:16188851-16200949 GCF_000151845.1 Pteropus vampyrus
AGACATGGATGGTGGGAAACAGAGAAAGTGTATATTTCCGTAATAAAATTGAACACCAGCATCCTCATAAACAGTTTTATAGTTCAGTTACTCTAACTTTATGTGCATATGTGTGTGTATATTATTTATAAATTTTGACAAAGACAGTTTCAATTTTGATTAGTGTAATACAGGAGCCTTTGGAAATGCAATTAATTATATATGTACATTTCTGCTCCAAAGATTTTTTAATTTAGTAAGAATATTATTTTTTTCCACAACACCGTACTCTACTAAAACTTGTGTTTACCACAAAACAAATAATTTTATCTTTAATGTTGAACTTTTTACCTGAGCATATAATAGCATTCACAATAATAGCAGATATTTTTCTTTGACAGAATAAATATCCAAAAGATGTATTTTAATTTCATGAATCAAATAAAGAAGAACAACCTTTATTGGAACTAACTGATTTTCCCTTTGATGTATCTAGGACAATAGTATCAAACTGGCCTCGTTCAACTCTTTGTGAACTTCTTCTTCTGCTAAGGGGACCAACACAGGAACAGTTATTGTTTCACTTTTCATACGTCCAAACGGAAACTTGGAATCCAAAGTGGATGAAGTTAATGAACAATCGTTTGAGGTAAGTGAAAAGTCATGCTTCACTGAGTGATATTTAACACACCTTCTGCAGACGCACATGCTCAACAGTTGTTTTTGGATGGAGTTTTAAAGTAACTTCTAACTTTCAGAATAGATGCTAGTGTTTCTTCAGAAGATTTGTGTCATGGTTTTCATGTGGTCAGTGGGATCACTTAGCCCTCATGACAGATGGCAAACTAGATTGATAAACATCCTTTCAAGTTCCATATTCGTCATTAACTTTGTTGTGAAATTGAAATTCAGAATTTAGTTTTTTGCTTAACATGTGCTTTTGGTTCTTTGAGATCTTTGCTGCTGAAAGAGTTTATTGCAAAATAAAACAGCGTTACCAAATAATAATTGCTATTGATTTATGTATATAAACCATACAATAAATAATGAAATAATTTAATGAGAATATTTAGGCTGCTCTCTATAAGCTCTATAACAAAATGGCCCAGTCTCTAGCTCCCATTCATGTTTCCTGACTAACCAGTGGGGAATTATGTTTCTTACTGACCCTGCCAACTGATGTCTAGTGGTGTCATGTGTTTCGAAGAGTGTGGGTGTGGTGTAGCCCACAGCACAATTGGCTGTGCAAGCAATGGCCAGTAGGGGCAGTGGTGTTGAGTCTTTCTCCCACCATCACTCAGACCAGAAGAAATTAGCTTAATGAGCTCTTTCTTGCCTGAGGGCACTGTGTTTACCAGCAAGTGCCATGCCTGTTGTCTTTGAAAAGGAGGTGGTTGTTATGTTGAGTCTGGAAAAAAATAAGGAAAAGAGAAATGGGTTATTGCTGAGCATCTTTTAGATTTAATCATGTTGGAGTAAAAAGAAATAAAGTCTGTTCATTTCGCCTACAACTCCCACACTACCAGACAAGACCATGCCAGAAGCTGAAAATATAGAGACCTCCTAATGTAGCTATTAATAATTCTTCATTAAAAAGATTAAAAATCTGAGAGAAATGTTAGACTAGTTGAGACACTGAGACAACAGGTATAAACTGGGATTGTACCACTTTGATCACCATAGTTATAGAAAAATAAAGAAGCTTCGTTTTCTTTTCTCTTCTTGGAATGGTGTTTGTCATTTTGCTAGCTGGTACACGAAAGTACCTGAGTTTTCTAAAGGTGTGGTTTTCTAGGTGAGAGTTTGTTTAGCCAATGGTAATGCATGAGCCCAGGCTGCCTGCTTGATAGCTGTGGCTTTGTGACCATCCATCTGTTCCTTTTACCATTGAAAGTAATTTAATCAGTTGCCTGATTGACTAGGCTGTCTTGATCATTAGTTATAAAGATAGAGCTGAGCAGGCCAGGGAGCAAAAGGCCTAGCACATGGTATGTACTCAATAACTATTTTAACAAAAAGAGCCATTGTTGGAGGTGTTACTGAAAGCCACCACTTCCTCAGGGCTGTTTTCCTTGTAACATCAGTAATATTTAAAGTAGCTTCCATGGCTATGTGTTTATGACTTATATAAACATATAGATATTTAATGGAAGTCTAAATAAAGAATCAAAAAGTAATGTCAGTAGTTGCCTGAAAGTCATCATAAAATAACCTTACATCATCCAACATGTCAATAAACAACTGCCCCATTAGGGCATCAGAATCATAGGATCTTGCAAGAAGGTTTACAGCAAAAGAAGAGAGATAGACCACTTATCTCAGAACTGTTGGGCAAATTGCTGGGCAAGGACCTGCCTGTCACATTCTATTGTTTCTGGAATGCTGACTGCAGTTTTTGCCTCTGCTTGACATGTCAAGCTAAGTAGCTAAATGCTGATATTCGATATTATTTGATCTCTTAATCAGATGCTCATTCAATAGAAGTCACTGCTGAATTTCGCAGACTTGCAGAAATTGAAATTCTAGTTGCTCTTAGCTTGCTGCTTTGGTTTCAGGCTTTAAGTTGATTTTTTTCTAGGCTTTTAATGAAGTAGATGAACATGATGGGACAGTGGTTAACATTAGGATCAGTGTAACGTTCTCTCATCACTCGCCACATCCTGCTTCAAATCTTTTTTATTATTATTTTCTCAGCACTGAGGAGAGCTGATATTATCATATATGTTTAGTCTATCCCAGGAATGTCATAGGTGGACTAGACATATTTTCTGTAAGGATATAGAAACCTCTATAAGACACAAGGAGAATTTTCTCGTCGGTCTCTAAGAGTTAATGATGGTGTCGTGTGTTCTGGAATTTAGTTGCTTAAACTCTCTGACAAAATAAAATAACTTGTGTTGCTATGAAAATAATACAGGTGGAAAGAATATCACATTAGCATAGACTTTATCAAAGAGTGTTCTATGGAACACGAGCTGATCCACAAAAGGAAGATTCTTTGGCCAAGACCCTCCCATCACACCTTCTTGGAGGTTCCCAGCACAATCACATAAGAATTTAATTGGTCCTGTGATGAAGAAACCATTTAAATTTGTTTAACCTGGAGTCTTCTAAAGCTCAGGAGTTGATCATGAAGCCCTCATTCTGTGGTACTTCCCACAGAAACACTGTAGTGGTGTAATGTCATTTCTTTAATATTGCATTCATTGGGCTAATGACTTACAGTAATTACAGACTAAAGTCCCAAGACATTATTTCCTATTTATTTTCTATACGCTTAATCTAAATGTATTTTCTTTCCATTCTTTTCTGACAACAGACTGTGATAACCCCTCCAAATGCTCTCAGTGTCTGTAATCTTATAAAATCAGTGACTCTCTCCCCACAGCTCAAGAACGTCTGTTATGCAACCTCATTTCTTACCTTTCCTCACTTCTTGATTTTCAAAGCTTTTTAAATGTTTATCTCACAGTAGAACCATTGCAATTTAGCTGGCATTTGGTCAGTTTTTCTTTTTTTCATTCTCATTTTTCTTACCCCCAAATGTCATGTCGCTCTCAGATTCAATCAGTACAATAAACACTGATCTATTTTATTTGTGTCTGTCATTCTAATAAAATGAAAACATTCCAGATTATGGATATAATCTCTTCACAGACCAATATTGACCTTATTCTCATTTTCTCCTCTGAATAGTAGCTATACTACACTTATTTTTCACTCTGAAGTGCAAGCTTGAATGAGTACCGAAAGTGCAAAATACAGGCCAGCAATCTCAGTGGGCCACCTTTCTGGCCTGTTGTAGGACTGAAAATCTGGATTCATTTAATTTACTCAGGAAAATGTGAGTGCCTTCTGCATGCTAGGCATTGGGTTACAGCTAGGCACTGGGATATAGTGACAAGGAGAACAGTACATGCAAATTCCTACTGTCATGAAACATAGATGAGGGTGTTGTCAGCGACTTCTGTTATAGCATGTAATATAGTTTTTTTAAAAATGCTGTCTTAATCTAGTTTTGAGGCTCTGGCTGGAGGGTTGATCAGTTCTCCTTTTTGAGTAGCTGGTTAAGTCCACATCCCCAAGGATTTCTCTTATAAAACTCACATTCCTGGTGTCTATGCACCAGCCCTAATCATCCCAGGGCCAGGTACTGGACAACTACAAACAGCCCTTAAATCCTGGAGCCTGTGAAATTGACTTGAATAAGTCAATTCACAAGGAGCCTGCTAAACCTAGTTAACCCCACCCTGCTTGCCATACTGTCCCTGCCCTGGGTGTAAACCTCTGTGTGGCCCTGCCTGGCAGCCTTCTCTCATTTGGCAAGTAACAAAAAGTTCTGCTTTTCATCTATCCAAGTGTCGGTGTGTTGTGTCCTGCCATCAAAGAACCTTTAAATCTAATAAAACATAGCTGCAAGCAAAATTTTGGTTTTTCTTGCTTATTGTTATGGAAATTTCAAAGGACTTAGAGGTACTAATAGGTGATGAAAAAGAGGTAGGATTAGGACTTTAAGAGAAGGGAAGAATTCTCTTTTAAATAAATTAATTCGAGTAACTTAATTCCCCCACCAAAGACTTTTAGCAGGTTATTATGCACCATATAGTCACTCATTTAGTGCTTGCTTATTGAGCATTTGCTGCGGCCCTGGTATTGTAATGCTCTAGGAGGTATGCAAGAATAGAAAATGTGTATCTTCCATTGAGAAATCTATAGATTAATAAGGAAGACATGACATGCCCCTAAATAGATTAGAGAGACAAAATCAAATGTGTAGTAATCTAACTAAACCATCCCTAAGTCCAAAAAGTGGCAAAAATACTAAAGAATTAGAGAAACAAATTTGCTCACAATTTTCAAAAGCAGCTAACTTTAAAATAATTTTTAGTTTTTCTGGTTATTTTGCTGGAGAAATGTTTGTGTTATTGCTCTTTTCCTCAGCTCTTTCTTCCCAGCTCTGAAACCCTTTCTCTGAGGCACATAGGACTCGGCTATTTCTAGCTCTTCTGTAGAAGCTCAGATGCTTTGGAGTCATGTAGATTTTGAGCTGAAAGAGGTATCTAGTTCTCTCAAGGAATGGATTTTGGAATGGATGTATTGGTAGTTCAGATCAGATGAAGTTATTTCTTTTAAAACTTGGATATTTTTCAAAAAGGAAAATGGTTTCAGCCCAGATCCATTTGCAATACCAACCTTCCTGGTTGGGGAATTGAATGCTTAGCTAATTTATTTTTAATGGGCAGGCTTCTGTGTGTTTTAAATGTTGGCTGACTGACCTGGAAGTTGGCTTCTCCAGAAAGCATTTAGTGTTGGTCTATGGTCTTCAAGGGAATCCATACTCTTCCTGGAGGACTAGCAGGAAGCTGTAGTTGATCAAGCCTTTGCCCTTTCTCTAGACCCACTCTTCAGTTATTCTTCCTATTTCAATTATTCTTCCTATTCAATTATTCTTTCTATTAATATGTTCTTATTGAACATCTCTCCTGTGTAAAGGAGTGTGGTTGCTTCTGCGGGGGAGGCCAAGTACATTACCAGAGACATGAGGCATGGACTCTGTACAAGGCAGAATGTGGGCATGGCCGTAAAAGAGACAAAGTGTTGTGTGCATGAAGTGAATAAGGAGTCACTTCAAACTGGGTGGATCAAGGAGAGCTTTATAGAGAAACACTTGAGCTGAGACTTGGAGAACAGGTTTGATTTGGCAGCTAGAGAGGGATCGGCAAACTACAGCCTATAAGCCAAATCCATACCCTCTTCCTGTCTTTAGAAATAAAGTTGTAATGGAACTCAGCCATGCCCATTCATCTATGTATTGTCTACGGCTTCTTTCATGCAACAACAGCAGAGCTGAGCAGTTGCGACAGAAACTGCATAGGCCTCAAAGCCTAAAAAGTTTACTATCTGGTTCTTTACAGAAAAAGTTAAAATCAGTTTCTTGAGGGACTTAATAATGCCTTGATATTTGGATTTGATATACACCAAAATATATGACGTCATTTGGCAGGCATTCTGGAAACGGAATATATCTAAGCCTTGGGAATGCCTGAGTGTTCACTGTGGCGCCAAACTTCAGGACAGTTAGTGTCATGGATAGATAGACTGTAGGAGAGAGATGCTACAGGTAGGGAGAAAAATTCAGAAATTCAAGTTGTCACCTAAGTGAAAAATACTGAATCTGGATTCAGAGGATAGCTGTAATGAAAGGGAGAAGATGCGAAAGACATTGTGAATAAAGCTCTACAAGGATGGACCAAAGGAAAGAGAGAATTGAGGATGGCTCTAAGGTCTTGGGCCTGGGTGACTGGGTATGTCAGTGATCCCCTCTCTGAAAATATATCGCCTGAACTGGATGAATTGCATATTCCTCCCACCCTTCCCCAATTAGGAGGAGGATTAAAGCTGGAGTGGCCCCATCCTACCAGGGTAGCTGGTATTGGGATGAGAGGTGGTCAGAAGCTATTATTATAGAGGAATAAGATCCAAAACCTTGCTTAAGGAAAAATATCTGTCGCTAGATAAGAAATCAGCATATGTTGTCTCTGACAAAATGTATTGCATGAGTTGAAGGGATGTCCTTATATTTTAGATAATGTTGCAGGCTTGCCAGATAAAATTCAAAATGCCCAGTTAAATTGGAATCTCAAATCAACAAGGAATGATTTTTTGTATAAGTACGTCCCAAATATTCTATGGGATATATATTTTACTAAAAATTATTTGTTCTTGATCTGAAATTCAAATTTAACTGGACATCAATTTCAGATCAACAGTGATTAATTTTTTGTGTATGTTCCAAGTATGAGACTTTTCTAGACTTCCTTTCCCTCCCTACCAATAAGAGGAGAAAAATGAATGATATCCAAGAAATCTTCAAACCAAATGCTGTTTGCAGGCACATCTGTGCATGTCTGTTTTATACATTGCATGTGTGCCTTCCCCTGGGTGCAGATGGCTACTCCAGGAGCAGCACCTGTGGGATGTGTGTGTCTGAAAGTTGACTTGGTTGTGCGCATGGAAAGCAGAAAATAAGCAAGCGAGGTGAAAACCACAGAAGCCTAAATCAAAAGCAACTGTTCTACTGTGAGCAAAGCAGGCAGACCTTGCTTTGTGCACACGCCACTCTTTCTTTGCCGCCCAGACTGATCTTTGAAATAAAATAAAGAAGCGTGGCAAACTAACTGAAACATAGGTAGAAATAATATATTTGGGTTTCAGAAAGGAAAAAAAAAATAACTTGGCATAGCTTGAAAGGCAGCCATTTCATAACAACACATGTGCAAAGAATTACAATAATTGCAGTGCACACATCAGTAACAGACAGAGTGAACAATGAATATTAAAAACACATTCCTAGAGCTGGCCCCGTGGCTTGGCAGTGGCGCACAGCGTGGATACCTGCGCAGGAGTCAAAGGCAGGCGCTCAGCTCCCAGAGCTGTCAGGGCTTGGCAGGAGGAGAAAAGAGGAGGGAGGAAGGTGGCAGTGACTGTCATCATCTCTGTGACTCCCATTGCCCACTGGCAGAGCCTTAGGGTGGCTTCATAGAGGAAGTCTGCTTTCAGCCCTTTGAGGCTCCAGTACAGAGCTGAATTTGAGCCAGGCAGAGAAGGAGGAGGGATGGGGGTAGAAAAACAAACACTAAAGAACAAACAAACAGAAGGTAATGTTGGGAACACCCAGACGGTGCCCTGGATGAGCGTTCTTCTCTCTCTCAGGCTTGCCTCTTGTACAAGCTAGCATAATATACTTCACTGCTGCAGAGGCTTACCTGGGAAAGAGATTTTCTTCCGTGGACTATATACACTGATCTGCCTTTTTCCCCTCAATATTTGCTATGCAGTGGCACTAAAGTCTGTAGCAGGGAGGAATTCTCCTGGTGATGTGTTCCAGAGCCTTCAAAGGCACTTTAACCAAACATCCAAGGTACACAAAGCTCTTTTCACGGTGAATCTCTTTCATTGTCAGCAAAGACAAAGGCTCTTCTCTTAAGTGCAGCTTTGGTTTTGGATGTTCAGATTTTGCCTCTCCCGCTGGCAAGGAATTGACTTCTGAATCTTTGCAACTTTGGCAATGCAAGAGGCCAGCGGGTGAGAATCTCCAGGGAGAGAGTTTGGTTCACACACTGGGAGTTGAGGCCCAAGGATTCTGAAACTGTAGGCTGTGAACATCCAAGGGGTTTGCGAGGTAGAATTCAGGGCGATCCATAAACTTGGCTGGAAAAAAATGACATCTTTATTTTGCTAATCTCTGAAATTTAGCATTTCTTTAACTACAAATGTAGGAAACAAACTGCAGTAGTATTAATATGTATGACTTTGTTACCAGTAAAAATCATGCGTTTTTTCATGTCACTTTACTGTTGTTTCAGTTAGCTCCAATTTTATTATTTATATAATATAACATAATATTATTTATCATTTATGCTCATCACTACTTGGAATTATGGTTATTATTAGACTGCCACACAGTCTTGTTATTTTATGCATTAGTGAAGAAGTACATAGCATAATAAAACACTTTGGTAACTATATTTTAATGTATTGGTTTCCCTTGACATTATGTATTATGTTTTATTCTTTTTAAAAAGAATATTCTGAGAAGGGGGTCCAGAGACCACTGGGCACACTGCCAGAGGGTTCCATGGCAACACAACATTTTTCTGAACTCAGTAAGGATCTAGTCTCTGAAGCAGTCATGAGGAACTGGGCCCTCCACACAGTGAATTCCACAGTGCATAGGACTCATGTGCATCTCTACACATGGAGGAGAGAAGGGAAAGACAAACCCATGTCTCCAGACACAGCACTGAGGATTTAACAAAGGGACTTTTTACTTATCTATTCTTTAGATATGCTCAACAAAAGTTAGCATTTGCAAGACAAAAATTTGCATTTTCTTTTCTATGACCTATGGCGGAACTCCAAAATGATTTCATTAAAAATAAAATAAAACCCTCAGATAACTTCTCCAATTTCTCCAAATGCTGGCCAAGAGATTTGTCATTGAATCACAGTTGATAAGGTAGAGAAAGGCTGATGATGAACTAACTGTATTTTCCAGTTTCTGCACCAAGGATGGAAGGACAGAGAACAGCTATAAGAGTGGTGGTGAGAGAATCAGATAATACAAGATGACATAGTGGTGATATCTCTTAAATCAAGGTGTCAGCTAAGAGAACTGACACCCATTAATATCACAAAGGCAACTTAGAAAGTCTTCTATTTCCATTTCTCTTCATGCTAAGGGGAAGAATAGTTGAGAGTTGGAAACGATCATTCATTTGATTTATCGAAACCTGAAATCCTGCTGAACTCTTGTACCAATGCAGAATCTAGCATTAAAAGGAGAGCTGGGAGATACAGGCCTATACATAGTTTTCTAAACTATGAGCCTCAACCTCTGGCTTACAAGAGACAAAAATGCTGTCCTGAGAGAAAATGTGTAAAATATTAGCAATCTTCATAGACACTATTTTTTTTTTAACTCAAAGAGAAATATTGTGTTTTACTAGAGTTCTTAATATAATCATAAAAGAAAGTCTGGTGATATAGAGATAGATAATGATAGATAGATAGATAGATAATTTGGTAAGTTCTAGATCTGTTATATATCAAACACTATATTAGTTTTTAAAATACATTTATTTATCTCATTTAATCATTTCAGCATTTCTATGAAATATTCTTAGCCCGAGCTTTTCAGATGGGGGCAAGCTTAGAGAGTGAGGTAACTTGACTGATGTCACAGAACTAGTCAGTGTGATTTAAACTCCGGTTTTGTTTTTCTCTCAAAGCTACTATTCTTTTATTTCAAGTGGTTCTAATTATTTAAAAAAAAAAATCACTATGACTGAATCCTTAAAACTCAAGAAGTTGTTATAAGAGTTGAAGGATCAAATTTCAAGTTAGGAACATAAATGGCAATGTGATAACAGGTTACATATTGCTTAAAACAAACCTTTTTGATATCAAACAAAATTGTTTCTCATATGCAGAAAGTCAAATGGGCTTGTCCACCTATTTTAATCATTAATTTATGTGAATATGAAAGCAGGCAACTGGAAATAGGAGATCTTTGATAATTCATTTGCCAACAGAGTAGTTCCCTGTACCTATTGTCAGAATTTGAAGCTGTTTATAGGAGGAGAACTTGCCTGGTTCATGAGAACAAATTTCACTGTGTTCAAAATGTGCTTCTGTGCCAATTGCCATCCCTTGCCTACTATATCTGCAGAGCACCCAGGGTTAGAGCTAAGACCCAGGTCGCAGCTGTCAAAAATTAGAAATAAAGTAACAAAATCTCAAGGTCATGCCAGGATATCTGTCAGGGAATTACTGCTCTTCACCATCCACATGCCTCTTCTCATTTTAAGTAAAGCCACAATGAGAGAGTAAATGTTTTAGTCCTCCTAAAATAATTTCTCTCCATCAAATCACTGCAAACTATTATAGTCCATGAGCTACAGACATTGAAAGCTACTTCAGGATGATCTCCAAGGCCTTGTTCAGCTTTCTTTTATTTCAGGAAGTTAAGAACTACTAAGATAGAAGAGCCTGCAAGGGGGTCTTCATCAAGTCTTGTAGGTGTCAGAACTTAAAAGGTCCTTGACTGAGTTCAATTATGTCAGACTACCCTTGAGCTCTTCCATGCTTCAGGAGTTATTCAGTCAGTATGAATAACTGGGACAAATTATAGGATTTCAAACACTAAATAAATAAGCCATGATCAGAAAATTCATTTTGTTGGTGAGGTGGGGAAAAGCATCCTGCCATTAAGCAGTCAGATGGAGAACATGCAAACCACAGTTTGTAAAAGAGAAAAGGTCATTGAAAGCCCTTGCCCAGAAGCATAGGCAAGTGCAAGAAACGTACTCAGCAAAGTTAACATGTCTATTGTAAATGTGGGAAGAGGGAGCCACAATACTGATTGAAATTCTAAACTGTGAACTAACCAGAAGCATCACTCACAAGGCAATCTCTCCAGTGGGCAGCACTGGGGAATCTACGAGATTCACTCATGATATGGGATTGGAAAGAGGACTCTGGTCAAGTGAAAACGCTCTCTGGGACAGGAACCGCCATGCGGCAAATTCTGGTGATAGGCAAAGATGGTAGAAGGCACAATTTGACAGAGCCACCTCTCTCTTTTAGGCAAAAAGATAAGATCTCCTTTGGGAATAGAAGAAAAAGCTCATGATAAGGCACCCATTAATTATTGCTGCAAAGAATCTTGAAGAATTGCTATGAATGAGATGGTAGCAAAAATTATATTTGCATTAAGAATCACCTATATATCCAAACACGTTTATTACCTAGTGAAAATCTGGCTGCTTTTTACAGTTATCCTGATGTACCCTCTTTTCCACATCAAAGAAACCTTAATGTATAAAATTAGACCCTGCAATGTGAATATTGTTTTGACATCTGTTGTAATATTAGAGTAGTGTTATCAGGACCACTGCTGGCCCATTTGGCACTGTTGTGCAAATTTGAAAAAGAATTTTCCTCCTTCCAGGTGGGTGAACCCTTATGCCAGAGCATACAGTTTTGGTAAACTGGAGGCCCTTGTGTGGTCTCAGGCGCAACATTCCCTTGGTCTCTAGAGGGTGGATCCTGACAATTATTAGCTTCCATTATACCTCAGTGGGGCAGCAGACGCTGCTGGTGCCCAGCCATATTCTCTCAGTCACTCTGGAGGTCTCCTGAAGCTTCAGTGTTCAGCTTTCTGTAGAAGCTAAAATTTTTACCTCAAGCTCTTGCTTTGCTGCCTGAGGGCTTTTTCTAGCCTGCAAAGCATGCTGGACAAGACAGGGATTCATGCCTAAGAGCAATCTTCAATTAAAGAGGGTGTAATGAAGTTGGCGAGTACATTCTCAGCCTTCTTGCCCAGGTGGTCTTCACGGTGTCTCATGGCATCCTCAGCAAGACAGAGGCTAGTTGCCCAGACTGGCTGTCTGCTCACAGCACTCTTTGTTGAATTTCTTCCCTTGTTTCATTTCCTCACTCTTTCTCCATGTTTCCTGGAATCACCTTCCAAATCCTTGTCTCTGAGTCTGCTTTTAGGGAAGCCCAAATGAAGACTCTGGCCTTCCTTGCTATAATTGTAACTTTTGGCTCGATGC